>NW_024429182.1:30683285-31283285 GCF_017639785.1 Mesocricetus auratus | reverse complement strand
TTGTTGTTGTTTTGTTTTGTTTTTTGAGACATGGTGTCTCTATGTAAAAGCTCTGGCTATCCTGAACTCTGGTTTGTAGACCAGGTTGGCAAACTCATGGAGATTCACCGGCCTCTGCCTCCCGAGTGTTGGGAGTATACCACCAGGCTACCTGTTTTTTTTTTAATGTTTTACATGCATTTGAAAATTGTGTATCTTGTACTTACCAGGTATATTATTCTAAAATATAAACTAAATTTATGTTAATCATGACTTAAAATTTCTATCTTTTGGGTTTTGTGGGGTTTTTGTTTTGTGTTTTTTTGGTTAGTCTGAGAGATTTTGAAATTTTCTGCTTTTCATTCTAGCAATTTTTGTAATTTGAAGCTGTCTTATTCGTTGCATATAAATTTCATTAATCATCTTTCAATTTTTTGGTTGACTGGAACCTACTTGGCTTTTTTTTCCCTCAATGAATATTTTTCTTGAAGTTTACTTCCTCTGATTTTGACTTACCAGGTTTTTATTTTATTTTTATTTGAATAGTATGTAATATTTTCTACTATTTAAATTTCAATCTGTGTCTTTATATTTAAAGTTTATCTTTTATAAAAGTAATACAAAACCTTAAAATCCAGATTATTAGACTGTATGTCTTAATTCTCTCATTTACATTTAATTACTAATATAATTATATTATTTTGTTGTTTCATCTGTTTTTAATGTCTATTTCCTTTATTTATTTGATCTCATGTATTAGATATTTGTATAGTTTTTATGTAGTTCATTTAATAGTTATTCTAAAGGACATTTTTGGCTTATTGACAGCTGTATACTAGCATAAAATTTCCAAGCAACACAAGAGCATTACAAAAGCTTACCATCATTCTTTTTTACTCTTTATATTATTGGTAGAATTTACTGCTATACACACTTTAAATAACACAAGGCATTTAGATTATTGCTGATTTAAATAGTTATTTACCTTCTAGCCACTCTTCCCTGTATTTGTGGTTCCATGCGTTGTGATCCACAAGAAAAGCAAGAGAGAGTGAAGGGCTCAAAGCCCACCCCTGCTGACACCTTCTCTAACAAGGACACATCTCCTTATCTTTCCCAAGCCCTCAAATAGATGGATGAGCCTATGAGAACCATTCTTAGACCACCACACTTAGATCTGTGGCTTTATTGGAAATCGAGTTGTAAATTCTACCTTTGAATGTAATATGGTTTGATTTTCTGGCTTACTCTTTCCCCACCACTTGAGAAAAATTTTCCATTCTGTTGTTCATCATCAGCTGTTTAACTCTGATGCACCTATGGGTTGTTCTTGTTTTCATTTTGCTCTGGGTCCATTTAATTTGTAGGTTAATATCCTTCTTTATCTTTGGGAAATTCTTGGCCACAGTATCTTATTTTACATGTAAATTAGTGTTTGAGCTGCTTTTTTATATGTTCAGTTCATCTTTTCCCATTCTGTCATTTTTGTATGTAGTTTGGATCTCTAACATACATATAAAATGTGTCTTTATGCCCACTATTTCTGTGTGCTCTTGAATCCATGTATTGGTGGTGTCAGCATAATTTTAAAGCTTATTAGAAATACAGAATCTAAGGCTCCTTTTCTTCTTTTTAAAATTCTTTTTCCCAAACATATTTTTATTAATTATTTGGGCATTTCCCATTATGCATCCTGATCACACTCACTTCCCAGTCCTCCCAGATCCACCCCCCCACCCATGTGGCCTCCCATCCCCCAAAAGAAGAAGAAGAAGGAGAAGGAGAAGAAGGAGAAGAAGAAGAAGAAGGAGAAGAAGAAGAAGGAGAAGAAGGAGAAGGAGAAGGAGAAGAAGACAACAGCAACAACAAAAACAATTCCAATATGTGTTGCCTATATCCTCACTGGAGCATGAGCAAACTCCTGGTGGCCAGCCCCTTAAAGAAAGCTAAGTCCTCTCCTTCCCACACCCCCACACCCCTACTCACACTCAAATGCACACTCATACACCCCCATACAACCCCCCATCCCCATCCTGACAGAAGCTCTCGGCTGTGGAGAGCTACACTTGAGCATCTTTGTCACAATTTTTTAAGAGTTCTCTTCCATGGTTTCCTGTCTAGGCTGTGGGGTGGGGTGAAGTGGGGTGACATGGGGTAGGGGTTGTCACAGAAGCCTTCCATGTCCCTCTTTCTCAACTCTATGTCTGTAGTCATCGGTGCTGCTGAAAAAGTAACTTCCTTGCTAAGGCTCCTTTGCAAAACCACTGAAAAATGATCTGTGCTTTAAAACAACTTTTGGACTGTTTACACACACTAAAGTTAGATTTCATTAGGAAAACAACAACTAGAAAACTTTTGGATCTTATAAACCCCAGTTAAGATGTGTAGTTGGAATCTTTACAGGTGAACCTATCTCACATACCTAGGATTTCTAAGTATTTTAATAATAATATTGTTTTATTCTTTCCATGAGTTCAGTTTTTCTGTCCTACAAATGTTGAAACAAAGAGTCCTATAGAGATTATCACACACATACCCCATTAGCATGTAGCTGACAAAGACTTAACCCATCTCTGACTGTGTTCACACTGAAAGATCCCATCACCTCTTCCAGTCTGGAACCTGTTTTGGTTTGGTGTTTTCTGTTTGTTTGTTTGTTTTGGAGACTGGGTCTCTCTGTGTAATCCTGGAACTCACAGAGATCATCCTGCCTGTCTCCCAAATGCTGAGATTAAAGTTGTGTGCTACCGTGCCTGGCTCAAAACGGAGCCGTTTTTGAGGAGAAAGTATGATGCTTATTATGGACATTAGACATAAACCAGAACTTTTTGGGGGCAACTAAGCTATAAGCAACTCTGTGTGTGTGTGTGTGTGTGTGTGAGAGAGAGAGAGAGAGAGAGAGAGAGAGAGAGGAGAGAGATGTGCAATTGTTGTGCTACATATTACCTTTGTTTTCTCTGAATATGTTACAGTTCCAGAAGCATTTGTAGGTAATAAACATAAACATCCATGCCTGTGCATGTTATGACTTCTTTCTGGAGTAACATAGCTAAAGCCCAAGTTGCCTTCAGTGTATTATTTTGCAGAAGCCTTTCTTGATGTTTTTACTCTACTTGCCCCTTTGCCCCTTGATAACTTTTAACCTCTCTTCTGTGTTTGTTTTCTGTGTTCTTAATTATAACCACACTTGTTGGATTATAAGTTTCAATGTCATTTTGTCTCATTTACTATATTGTAAGATTCCTAAAGTTACTCATTTATAATATCGTCCCCTACCCCCTTTTGGAGACAGCATCATTTTGTTGCTCAGAATGACCTTGAAGTTGCTGTGTAACCCAGGTGGGCTTGCAGTCTTCTGCCTCAGACTCCAGAGTAGCTGGAATTCTATAGGAATGTACCACAGTTCATTCTTGTATGTTCAGTTCCTGCCTGTACCTGTTACAGGGATGCTGTTAATACTTAATGGGATGATGATTAGTTCCTCTGGAACATATAACTGAATCACAGTTCTGGTAATGGCTTGGGAAGAAACACACCGAAATGGTCTTGATAAAAAAAGAAAAGAATAGCCGGGTGGTGGTGGCACACGCCTTTAATCTCAGCACTTGGGAGGCAGAGACAGGCAGATCTCTGTGAGTTCGAGGCCGAGCTGGACCGACAGCCTCCAAAACAACACAGAGAAACCCTGTCTCGTAAAACCAAAAAAGAAAAAAAGAAAAGAAGTTAGATTTGGCATATGGTAAAATAAAGGGAGTTAATGACTAAGGTTTCTTTGAGGTCCTATCTTCTTATTATCAAATATACATGAAATATAGTTCTCATTACTTATTGTTCTTTTATGATAACTCTATTAGCAAACTTTTAAGAAAAATAGAATAAATAGAATATGTAATTATAATTTTAGAATAGAGAATCAGTGAATATACATGACTTACAAATACTGTACTTTATTATTTTGTTTCTGTATGTATCTGTGTTATCAAATTAATTTCTGCCTATATATTATTTCTCATTTTAACACTTATAACTAATGTATAGAACTAGTATTCATTATTTTAAAGGTTTCAAGATGAGTATGGTGGCACATGCCTATAATCTTAGCACCCAAGAAACTGAGGTAAGAAGGTTGTAATTTCAAAGTCATCCTCGGCTACCTAGTGAGTTCAGCCTGGTCTATATAACAAGACTCTGCTTCAAAAAAAAAACTTGGAGGTAGGAAGATGGCTCAGTGGGTAAGGTGCTTGCTGTGAAAGTCTGAGGATGGCAGTTCAATGTATAGCAGCCATGTCAAAGCTGGACATGATAGTATGTTCCTGTAGCTCCCAGAACTGGGTAGGGCAGATATGGGCAGATCCCAGGGCCTTGCTGGTCAGCAAGTCTAGCTGACATGGTGAGCTTCAGTTCAGTGAGAAACACTGTTGAGAAAGGTGAGAGTCAGAGAGGGTCAGCCACCTGAAGTCAGCTTCTGACCTCCCAACATGTCCATGCAGGCAAAAACATCCATGCATCCGAACACACGTGTAAAAGCACACCCCACCACAAACATTCAGAAGCGTACTGCACACACAGTCTTAATGATCAATGACTATGAAATAGCCTTTTGCATTTTGTGAAAGTTCTCTGTTTGAAAAGACCATGGCATTGTCTTATTCTTCAAAGTCTCAGGAATTAAAATTATTTTTGGATGCTTACATTTAAAACAAGTGTTAGTTTGTAAGTTAAGATTCTTTCAGTGTTTTTTCTGTGTAAAATGTCAGGTGTTTTGTGGCCTCTTCTTGGACAATTTCACTTCCTGCTTGGCTATGTGTGCCCAGAACATTAAGTTCACAAAGCATGCTTATAAGGGTGGAGGAAGCATGAACTTTCTGTCATGAAAGATAGGAATCCAGAGGTGTGTGTTGTGGCTCATTCGAGGGTGATATTTGAATTTCCAACTTCAAAACATTTCTCAATTTAAAATAAACAGTCAAAATAGTGTATTTCCTGCTCCATCGTGCCCTTGTGGTAGTTTATATAGTTTATTATTTACTGTAGCTTGAAATTCATTTACAGAGTGAAACTTCCTCCTCCTCTTGGCTGTGAATTTTTTCTAATCCCCCACCCCAACTCCTTCCATCTTCATACTGGATTTTTCTATTTAATGAATCCCTTTTGTTTTAAAGACAGGGTCTTACCATGCCACCCTGACTGGAACTTGGTATGTAGACCAGGATGGCCTTGCTCACAGAGAGCTGCCTGCCTTGCCTTCTTGGTGCTAGGCTGTGAAGATATACAGCATCATGCTGGGCCTTAATGAATCCTTTAACAACAAAGTTTCTTCTCCTGCTTCTCTTTTCTTAGTCACATCCTGCTAAGTAGGGAAATATCTCTTGTGAGTGTTCAAAGGCTTTCTGTGATTATATATGACTCATATATTCTGCACATATTCCCCTCACCCCGACTTTAGGAATTTGAGGTAATTTTATAAAATTGATATTCTTTTTTTGTTTGTTTTTTTTGAGACAGGGTTTCTCTGTATTGCTTTGGAGGCTGTCCTGGAACTCACTCTGTAGACCAGACTGGCCTTGAACTCACAGAGATCCACCTGCCTCTGCCTCCCGAGTGCTGGGATTAAAGGCGTGTGTCACCAATGCCCGGCTGAAATTGATATTCTAATGTGCACCTTGCTTTTCTTTAAAAAAATTGAGAAAAAGCTACTTAAGCCAGTGACTTTTATTCTCACTGTTTTGTCGAAACTCATGACCTACTCTCTCTTCCTCTTCTCCCCCTCTCTTCTTCCCAGTTCCCACTCCTCCCCACCCCTTGCTGTGTTCCCAATCTGTTCAGAAGATCTTGCCTCATTCCTCTTCTTTGGGGTACCATGCATATCTCTCTTAGGTTCTTTCCTGTTTCCCAGACTGTCAGTGGAAGTGCAGACTGGCACTATCCTGATCTATGTCTCAAATCCATATATGAGTGAGTACATACCATGTTTGTCTTTTTAATAATTCCTGATAATGAACTTGATGTTCATAATCATCCTAGAGCCTTCATCCAGTGACTGATGGAAGCAGAGGCAAACACACACAGTTAAACACTGAACTGAACCCATGGAACCCAGTGACAGAGAGAGAGGAGCGATGAGAAAATTGGCAAAGAATGGGCTGGCAAAACCAACAGAGACAGCTGATCTGAACAAGGGAGAGCTCTTGGACCCCAGACCGACAGCTGGGAGGCCAGCATGGGACAGTTAGTGAGGAGGCTGGGCAACCTATGGGGCCCTGGGCAGTGGATCAGTGTTTATCCCTGGCATACAAACAATCATTGTGTGCCCATAGCACAAAGAGGGATGCTCTCTCAATCTGGACTCTTAGGGGAGTCCCTGGACCCTGCCCTGAGTGAAATGACAGACTCTAGATATCCCCTATGCGGAAGGAAATGGCGATAGGGTGGGAGGCTGGGAGGGGGGGAATGGTGGGGGAGTGCAGGAGGAAGGAGGGAAAGGGACAAAAAAAAAAAAGAAAAAAAAAAGAAATCTTCTCCTTAGAAGCCCACAAGTAGCTAAACATTTTTCTTTGTATTAAGTTTCCCACCATAAAATCTTTTACCCGAAAGCAGCAATTCTTATATAATTGATTAACAAAATTTTAAGCAAGCCAGATATATTTCAGCCAGTTCCTTTATACTGGCAGGTAGTTGTTTGTGGTTTCAGTATAACAGATTCCTATTTTGTGTCTACTCTACAGAACTTTATAAACAAGTAGTCAGCTAGCCATCTTTTTTTCTTTACACATAATAGAGTTATTTAATTTCCTTTCACAATTTTGTTTTTTCCAAGATGCATACTGAAACCTGTGATTAATTCTTGCAAGCTACATAACCAAGAAACTCAGGCCTAATCTTGGGTGTAGGAACATAATTGTTTTCTTTGGTCATTAGCCTGTTTTCCATAGGTAGAATTCATGGGTCTGTCTTGTATGAAACTTCCTTGTTCTTATTTTTCATCCTTTGAAGTCTCCTTTCTAATAATGGGGAAGGTAACTTTGTTTTTTTGGTTTTTCAAAGAAGAGTTTCTCTGTGGCTTTGGAAGCTGTCCTGGAACTAGCTCTTGTAGACCAGGCTGTTCTCAAACTCACAGAGATCTGCCTGCCTCAGCCTCCTGAGTGCTGAGATTAAAGGTGTGCCCAGCATGGAAGGTAACTTTTGGCCCATTTTTGTCTTTTTTCTGTATCTCTTATTGGAGCAGTTGACAGAATAACTTCTACCATTTCCCTAGTCATTAGTGTCTTAACCACATACACATGCACACAGGTGCTTGAGGGAGTCAGAGGCATCAGATCTGTTCGAGCTAGAGTTAAGGTGATTTTGAGCTGCCCAGTATAAATGCCAGCTGTCTTGGGTCCTTTGCAAGCCACAATATGCACTTATTATTATATTATTATTATTAGTTATCATTATTATTGGATTTTTCAAGACAGAGTTTTGACCTGTCTGTGTAGACCTGGCTGTTCTGGAACTCACTCTGTAAACCAGGTTGACCTTGAACTAAGAGAGCTCTGCCTCCTGAAACTAAAGGTGTGTGTTGCTGCCACCGTGGCCACTACCCATTTACTGTATACACTTTTAACTGATGAACTATCTACCTAGCTGTCCTTGAACCTTTTATGTATTTCTTAGCATATTTGTCCCCTAGTGTTCTTTACTTTTCTGGTGCTTGAAATTGACACTAAGCCCTGACTCATTCTAGACATGCATTTCACCATTGAGCTATATCCCTACTTTGTAACCGGTCTGGAAAAGAGATGTTAATGTAGTGGCACACTCCTGTAATCCCAGCAGTTGGGGGATGGAGACAGGCATATCAGGGGCATAAGGAGTTTGAGGTCAACTTGGACTACATAAAACTGTTGCCAAAAGGAAAAAATTCAGAAAGGAAACATATTTGGGTCAGGTGAGATGGCTCAATTGTCATTTAACTTTATGGGACTTAGTGAGAAGGCTCAGTTAGCTTTTAATTTTAAAATAATCTTAAATAGTGTAACAATATAATTCTTATCATATTGTATAAAATCTTTTCATTTTAATATGAAAACGTTTCATTCCTTTAAAAGTATCCAGCGACTTGCTATTATCTTAGTGATTTGATATTCACTATCAGTTAAAATATACACATGTGTGCATGTGTATACTCACACAATGTATTTTTTCCAGGGGTTAAGAGGAACTTGGAAACTCTTTAGAAGACAGTTGAAAGCTAGATAAAGTGTAGTTTTCATCTCCATGTAGGAATATGAGCAGTCATATTTTAAAATATAAAGAGGCGTTTGGTGAAAAGAATTAGTAATAGTTTACCTGCTCCTGAAGTTTCTGCTGACTGGAAGAGCTCTGTGACAGGTGTGTTACGTAAATGCTATCTGTAGTCAGTTCCATTTGCTTCAATTCTAGGTATCACGTCATGACAGATTATGCACATTATGAAAATGCCCTGCTAACTATCTCTTTTAAGTCCCTTTTATGCTTAATTTCTAGGTATTACACCTGTGTATCATAATATGTTTGCCTTAATGAGCGAAACAGAAAGGATCTGGTATCCACCCAACCATGTCTTCCACATAGATGAGTCAACCAGGCATAATATACTCTACAGAATAAGGTACTTTCTTATATTAAGTGACTTATGTGTTAATAAAAGTCAAAGTGGGATAAAATTTTGGCTATGTAATGTGATAACTATGATATTTTCTTCTGCTAGGATGCCATTTTATGACGATTATAATTAAATATAAAAAAAGAACAGATAAAAATAGCTTGTGTAAAATCCTTAATGTTTGGAATATTGCAAGTTCCCCCAGGAAATGTAATGTGTGTATAATAAAATACAAGCTTACATCTCTTCTTTACAAATAGTTTTTAAAAGATTTATTTATTTGTTATGTATACAGCGTTCTGCCTGCATATATTTCTGCATGCAAGAAGAGGGCACCAGATCTTATTACACATAGTTGTGAGCTACCATGTGGTTGCTGGGAATTGAACTCAGAACCTCTGGAAGAGTTGCCAGTGCTCTTAACCTCTCAGCTATCTCTCCAGCTCTACAAATAGTTTTTGAAGTTCAAAGTTTTTGTTTGTAAGATAATTCATTTAGTTATTTATGGCAATGTGCAATATTATTAATGTTCTGAAAAATAAAAATCCAGAAGATTTTTCTGTATAAAAGGGGTAGAAAAATAACTTTGATCTTACAAACAGCTACAATTCTCCAAGCACATATTTGTTATTTAAATTTCTTATGACTTAATGAAATACTAAGAATTCCATGTAAAATATAAAGGATCTGATGCTGTGACTTATTGCTCAGATTTAGTCTTAGAGCTTGGAATAAGTGTCAGAGTTCAATCTCTGACCTAGTTAGCTTCACAAACTACCTTCTAGCCACTTTGCATGTACCTCATTAAAGAGATAATATGTGTAGTATTCAGGGTCATTATTCGATGGCTTTATTTATCTATTTATTTATTTATTTTTGTTGAAACAAGAACTTGTATATCCTAGACTTTCCCTGAACTCACTGTGTAACCTTGAACTTCTGACCCTAATGCCTCTAATTCCCAGTAGTTCTGGGATGGCAGGCATGGACCACCACACCCAGTTTGGTTTTGCTGGAAATCAAACCCAGGGTGTCATGCATGCTAGGCAATGGTGCAGCATCATTAGTACTTGATGGGTTCTTAATGTTCATATTTCATTACTTATTTTCTTCTCCTTAGTCTGTATAAAATGTTTAAGGCATTGGCGACTCTTCCTAGAGGACCCAGATTCCACGCCCAGTACCTACAGGGCAGTTTACAATTGTCTGTAGCTCTAGTTCAAGGGATCTGATGCCCTCTTCTGGCCCATACATAAAGTAAATATTAATAAATTGTGAAAAAAGGGTAAAAGGCAATGGCATTCTTACATACAAGGTATATGTAAGTTGTTACAAAGTAACGAAGCTTTTACAAAATAATTTTAAAGCTTTAACTATTTGGGAATAATTTAACTGAGGAAAAAATAAACAATATGGGTGTCAGAGTTTGCTTTCTAGTGTTGTTATATATATATCATGACCAGAAGAAACCTGGGGGAGGACAGGGTTTATTTATCCTATGGCTTACAGTCTATCATGAAAGAAAGTAAGGGAAGAAACTCAAAGGAGAAACCTGGAATCAAGAGCTGATGCAGAGGCTATGGAGAAACTCTGCTTACTGGCTTGCTTCCCCCTGGCTTGCTCAGTTACCTTTTATAGACAACCTAGGTCCACCTGCCCAAGGGTAGATTTTCCCACATCAATCATTAGTTAGAAATTATTTGACTACAAACCAATCTCATGAAGGAAATTCCTTAATTGATACTTGCTTTGCCAGATGACTCTAGCTTGTGTCAAGTTGACAAAAAAAAAAAAACAAACAGAAACAAAAATTAAACAAACAAAAACCCTAACCAGCACAATGGATGAATCGGACACCTAACTTGACAATATGAAGAATGAGAATATAATATAACTAATCCTTCAGTATCCATGTTTCACCCAGCCTCCTGAATATCAAAATTCATGTATGTTCAAGGCAAAGGATTTGAATAAACATTTCTCCAAAGAAATATTTGGTATGCAAAAAGCCAATACGCATTTGAAAAGATATTCAACATCATTCGTCCTTTAAGATATGTAATTCAAATGTTGGTGTGTTAACAACCTATCTATTAGGATATCAAAAGCAGAAAGGGCAGGCAATAATAAGTGTTGAAAATTATCTATACTTATTAGGATGCTCAAACTTTGTCACTTTGGAGAAAAATTGGCCATTTCCCTGAAAGACATTAGAGAGTTACTAACATGTGTCCACAAAACACTGCTCACAGAGTGCTAGTCACATTAGCATAAAACAGAAACAACTCAAATGATTTCCAACTGATGAACAGATAAATAAAATATGGTACATCATACAATCCAGTATTAATTCATTAGAAAAAAGGAATGCTTTTCCTATATGCCAAAAGTGGATGAAACTTAAAAACATTATGCTAGGTAAATGAAGTAAGATAAAAAGATGGCATATCATAGCCATTATTTTTAATTGTAAAATTAGTACAATAGAATTTGTAAAAAAAAAAAAAAGGTATCTTATAGCTAGGGATTAGCAGAGTGACTGACTTGGGTATGATTACTAATGGCTGTTAATCAAAATGTAAAATTAAATTGTGGTGATGTTGGTAACACATTGAATACTACAAATCACTGAACACTTTAAATGGACAAGCTTTGTGTAGATGAATTACACCTCAAAATTTTTACTTTTTAAATATATTTTATTTATATATTATTTATTTTTTATTTTATGTGCATTGGTGATTTGCCACATGTATATTTGTGTGAGAGTGTCAAATCTTGGAGTTATAGACAGTTGTGAGCTGTTATATGGGTGCTGGGATTTGAACCCAGGTCCTCTGGAAGAGCAGTCAGTGTTCTTAACCATTACACCATATCTCCAGCCCCTTCAAAGCTTT
Source organism: Mesocricetus auratus (assembly GCF_017639785.1). Taxonomy (NCBI): domain Eukaryota; kingdom Metazoa; phylum Chordata; class Mammalia; order Rodentia; family Cricetidae; genus Mesocricetus; species Mesocricetus auratus. The sequence continues at coordinate 31,271,783 of NW_024429182.1, read as the reverse complement.
TGCTTTCAAAAGTAAACATACTTAATTTTTCCTTGAAAGACAAAATTTAATCTCCATTTTCCTAAATGAAGGGCAAATTGTTTACACAGCAAACTGTATTTTCAGATCGTCTATTAATACTACTGACTTTTATGCCATATTTCTCCTGTCTTCTCTGATTGTTTCTTCTATGTTTTTACTATATATTGCACCAAAGTGGGGAGTATGTTGATTTTACAGTTACTTATGTTTTATTTGCTGCTGTTCCTGTAGTTTGGGGTTTTGTTTATTTGTTTGTTTGCTTATGTAAATAGTATTCTAGGTAGCTCAGTATAGTCTCAAACTCATGTTTCTCTTGCCTCAGCTTCCTGGGTATAGGAGTTACATATGTACTCCTCTGTGTTTTACTGTGTTTCTTGTATTTTCTGCTTGCATTGTTACCATGGTATTATTCACAAATCCTTCTGTTCACAACCTGTAGTCAATGCTGCTACATGTGTTTTCTAGCAATACATTAATAGCTTTAAGAATGTTGAGGGTGGTTAAATACCTGTGGTTCGTGCTTGAACTCTGGAAGCTAACAGAGTGTTTCAATTCTCTTACAGATTTTACTTTCCTCACTGGTATTGCAGTGGCAGCAACAGAACCTATCGATACGGAGTATCTCGTGGGGCTGAAGCTCCTCTTCTTGACGACTTTGTCATGTCTTACCTTTTTGCTCAGGTATAATTATATTAATTTTTATATGTGTATTAAACTGGAAATATCTTCCTATGTAGGGTAAGTAAGTGTCAAGTGGGAAGACTACAATTTAACCCGTGCTCTGGGTGTAGAAAGACAAAAGGATAGTCTATTTAATAATAATTTTTGGTCTCATGATTTACAAATTTTTTATAATGATTCCTTAAGTTGATCCTTTTGAAATCACTTTCTTTTTCTTTTAGGATTAGGTTTTTTTAAGGATTTTGAAAAAAATGTAGAATAAATTTAATAACACAATTATCTGGCCATTAGGTGGTAAAATTTCTTTAGAGTTTTTAAAAGTAAATTTTGATAATTTTAGGTTTAAATGATAGGCAGTAAAATGTAACAGGAGGAAATAACATAAAAAATGATGCTGGGCAGTGGTGGTTCATACCTTTAATCCCAGTGCTCTCAATGCAGAGGCAGGTGGATCTCAGTGAGTTCGAGGCCAGCCTGGTCTACAAAGTGAACTCCAGGACAGATAGGACTGTTACACGGAAAAACCCTGTCAAAAAAAAGTAAGAAAGAGGAGAAAAGAAAGAAAGAGAAGAAAAGGAAAAGTGAACTGTGACAGTTGGTAGTCTCCTCTAGTTGGGAGGGTGTCCTCATGCTGCCTCTTAGAGATCTGAGCACAGCTGTTTGTCCATTTACTATACACAGCATTCCGTAGTGCATTCTTCTCCATTACTTTGACTTAAACAGCAGTTGAAATATTTTCTTATTAAATTATTATATTCTCATGGGCTGCTAGAATATCATGAACAGAAGTTAAAGGAAGCAGAGAAATGATGAGTAATTCCCTTGGTTTCTGTTCCCAGTGTGTGAGGTGAAGGGTTTCCAATGAGATTGATAGCAACAAAACTTCATGGCTCCCATGTCCAGTCTTGTGAAACCTGTTGAGTTTAGAAACAAAAAACAGAATAATAATTCTCTTTGAGGATGTGGGATTGTCAAGTTTTTTCTGTTATGGTAAAATGTACATAATACAATTTTAAAAGCTTGCCTTTTTAAAACTTAAAGCTCAGTTCATTAGGCACATTCAGCACCTCACAACCCTAACTACCATCTATCTCTAGAACAGTTCATCTTCATACCCTTAAACAATAACTCTCCACCTCTCCCCACTCTTAACAGTTGACTATTCTCCCTCCTGTGAGATAGAATGTGTGTTCATTTTAGTACCTTGTGTGTACAGATGCCATTATATGGTATTTGCCTTTTTTGTGTGTCTGGGTTATTTTACTTAGCACAGTATCTTCAAGGTTGTCATCCCACTGTGGTGATGCCTTTCTTATTTGTCTGGCCAGTGCAGACATAAAATTCCTTGGGTTAAATGCAGCTATTCAAAAGGGGGAAAACTTTCAGTTAAATGAATTTGATTAAATGAAATTTTGGTAGTCACATAATGTGATTTAAAATAATCCTGGCTTAATGACTTTGTTTTGACATTTGAGACAGATTTATAACTTTGCTCCAATGCCTATTTGTTGGTTTATTCATTAGTAGTATTCCCACTAGTTTTCCATACATTTATTTTCTTTTGGTTATAATTTATGTAGAATTTCCTGATGATCAGAACTTAATTACCTACTGGTTTTATATGGTAACAGAGCAAGCACATGCTATTAAGAGCTAATAGTTCCCTATAGATCTTGGCTAAAGAGAATAATTTGCCATTTTTAAGTATGAGAAAGTGTGTTTAAAATTAAGCAAAAATAGGGCTGGATAGATGGTTGTATGTAAAGGCACTTGGTGCCAAGTTTGATGACCTGAGTGTGATCCTGAGAACTCTCATGGTGGAAGGAGAGGACCAACCCTGACAGTTTTCCTCTGCCCTCCACATGCATACCCAGCACTTGGGCATATTGATACTCATTCTTTCTCTGTCTTTCTGTCTCTGCCTTTATCTCTGTCTTCCCTCTCTCCCTCTCCTTTGTGTGTGTACATGCACATGTGTGTGTGCATGTATGTACATAGTAGAGACTATGGGTTGGCATCTGTAGAAACTAGGGTTAGCATTTGGTGTCTTCCTCAATCATTTTCACCTTACACTTTGAGGTGGGTCTTTCACTGTACCTGTAACTCACCACTTGGCCACAATAACTGCTCGTTATCTCCACAGAGTATCCTGTCTCCTTTTCTTCAATACTAACATCAAGGCAGGTGCTTCTGCACCTGACTTTTTCACAAGGGTGCTGCGGAGCTGAACTCTAGTCCTCATGCTTGCACAACAGACATTTTCTACCCCCTGGTTTCTCACTTCTTTGTGTCTTATATGTTGACTTACAATGTCATCTATTTCTTGGAGCAGACCCTTATTATCATCTACCTAAGCTATATATTCTTAGTATACTTTATTTTCTCCAAGAACATCTACTGTTTTTTACTGTCCTAGCAGGGAAAGAGACATGGCAAGACAAATGAAATAAACAAAAACAAAAACTTACACGGCCTCTAGTATCAAGTCATTCAAGAATACTTTCAACCTGATTCAAGTGTCTCACTCTTTCCATGTCTTTGTCCCAGTTTGCCAACTGTATGCAATTTTAACTGTTTCTAAGGTTCCTACAGTGACTGTACTTTTATATTGTATTACCTGACATTGTATTGATTTGCTTTTCTGTTCAGCTTCCAAGAAAACTTTTGGTCTTTTTGATGGCTTAAGACCACATCCTATGTTTCTTTATATCTCCCACACAAACTAATACAATGTCTTTAGTACGGATTAAAATCAGTGTATATTTGACTAATTAAACTTTAGTTCAGCAATGTCAAATGGTGGAAAGACACTTAAGGAAATGCTCAACATCCTCAGTCATCAGGGAAATGCAAATCAAAACTACTCTGAGATTCCATCTTGCACTGATCAGAATGGTGAAGATCAAAAACACCAATGACAGTTTATGCTGGAGATGTTTTGGAGAAAGGGGAACACTCCTCCATTGCTGGTGGGTGTGCAAACTTGTACAACTGCTGTGGAAATCAGTATGACGATTTCTCTGAAAATTAGGGGTCAGTCTACCTCAAGATCCTGCAATACCACTGTTAGGCATATACCTAAAGGAGGTACATTCACACCACAAGGACATTTGCTCAGCTATATTCATAGCAACATTATTTGTAATAGCCAGATCTTGGAAACAACCTAGATTCCCCTCAACTGAAGAACAGATAAAGAAAATGTCATATATTTACATAATGGAATAGTACTCAGTGGTAAGAAACAATGACATCCTAAAATTCACAGGCAAATGGACAGAGCTAGAAAAAACCATCCTGAGTGAGGTAACCCCAAACCAGAAAGACAAATATAGTATATACTTACTCATAAGTGGATACCAGACATAAAACAAAAGATACCCAGCCTACAATCCAGAAGCTAGATTCCTCTTCCAGACCCAGATGGAAACAGATGAGAAATCCACAACTTGGGATTGGGCCTAACTCCTGGAGTACAATCGAAGTGAGGGAGGAATGATAATACGAACAAAGGAGTGAAGACCATGATGGGGAAACCCACAGAATCAGCTGACCTGAGTTAATGAGAGATCACTGCCTCTGGTCTGACAAATGGGGAACCTGTTTAAGACCGAACTAGACTCCCTTAATGTAGGTGACAATGGTGTGACTGGGGCAATATATGAGGCCACTGGCAGTGGATCCAAGATCTACCTCTAATGCACACACTGACTTAATGGAGGCCATTCTATATGGAGAGATACCTTACTCACCCTAGACACAGGGGTGTGGGGGTGGAGAGGTGCCTTGGTCCTGCCTCAAGGAGATGATGGGACAGACTTAGTAGACTTCTAGGGGAGGCCTTACCCTCTCTGTGGAGCAGATGCAATGTAAGGGGGAAAGGACTGGGAGGAGAGAAGGGGTGGGGAACTAGAATCGCAATGTAAAAAATAATGAAAAATAAATTAAAAAATTTAGTTCAGCTATTTTTGTGTTCTTAAGATAAAACTTTAAAATATAAACAGTGAGATAGGCTGTGAGCCCAACTTAAGTCAGTTTCTGTTTTTTTTTTATACATCTCTGGCCATGACTACATTTTAAAAATAATTTTTATTTTATGGGCGTTTTTGCCTGCGTGTAAGGGTGTTGAAGTTCATGGAACTAGAGTTACAGACAGCTGTGAGCTGCCATGTGGGTGCTGGGAATTGAACCTAGGTTCTCTGGAACAACAGTCCGTGCTCTTAACCACTGAACCATCTCTCCAGCCCCTTTGCTAATGTTTTGTGGTGAAATGATTTACAAATAAAAGTGGGGAGTTGATTTATGACTTAGATGCATATTTTAGAAGTTAATTTATAGGATATAATGTAATAGTGAAACTTGAGACATTTCCTTGTCATTTCTTTTTTTCAGTGGCGGCATGATTTTGTGCACGGATGGATAAAAGTACCCGTGACTCATGAAACTCAAGAAGAGTGTCTTGGGATGGCAGTATTAGATATGATGAGAATAGCTAAAGAGAAGGACCAAACTCCACTGGCTGTTTATAACTCTGTCAGGTAATTTCCTTTCGAACGTCCATACATAACAAATGTAAAGGTTTAGTATTTTATATAATTTAGTTGTTCAGTGTTTGCTATAAATTTTGATGTTATAATTAAAATAGTGAGAGTGGGGAAATGGCTCAGTGGGTAGAAGTACTAAAGCACACCCACAAAGTCCTGAGTTCCTGTCTTCAGAACACACATAAAAGCTGATGTGATAATGTATAGCTGTAAGACAGGGCCTCGGGTGTTGCAGTCAGCACAGTGAGACAGGTCTAGGTTCAGTAAGAGTCCCTGTCTTGTAAATTCGGTAGATGAGCTAGAGACATGGCTTATCAGGTAAAGGCACTTGCCACACCAGTCTGGTGACCTGAGTTTGATTGCTGAAACACACATGAAGGTGGAAGGAGAGACTGACTCCACAGAGCTGTCCTCTTACCTCTAGATACATGGGCCCCCACATACATCATTCACATACCCACATATAACATTAAATAAAAATTTTAAATAGAGTCATCAGTTATGAGCACTGGCTGCTTTTCCTGGTTTGATTACCAGCACCCACATAATGGCTCACAACCAATTGTAACCATTCCAAGGATATCTGATGCTCTCTTCTGGCCTTTGCAGGAACTGCATGAGTGTGATATACATGCAAGCAAAACACCAGTGCACATAGAATAATATTTTTACTTAAAAATAAATTAGAGGAAGTGATAAAGACCCCACCTTGACTTCTGATGTCTACTTGAGGATGTACACAGCACGTACATCAGTACACATAGGTGCGCTCTTGCACACACCACACACACTCATAAAGAGATGTGGAGGTATACTTTTTTGTTAGTATAGCGATACTCTTTGAGAAGAAATTGACCTGTACAGAATATCATAAAGAGATGTGGAGGTATACTTTTTTGTTAGTATAGCGATACTCTTTGAGAAGAAATTGACTTGTACAGAATATCATAAAGAGATGTGGAGGTATACTTTTTTGTTAGTATAGCGATACTCTTTGAGAAGAAATTGACTTGTACAGAATATCATAAAGAGATGTGGAGGTATACTTTTTGTTAGTATAGCGATACTCTTTGAGAAGAAATTGACTTGTACAGAATATCATAAAGAGTTGTGGAGGTATACTTTTTGTTAGTATAGCAATACTCTTTGAGAAGAAATTGAGTTGTACAGAATATCACAGGTATTCATTACTTGTTTTATTTGTTTTGAAAAGACTAGTAACTTCAGAATAATGAAAGAAATAAATGAAGGGGCAGTTTTAAAATAGTATATCCTATTCTAAACTCTGTTGTCACCCAGAATGTTTGTGCATCAAATGAAAGGTTTTTGCATATATATCAGATGGTGGTTATATCAACTTACTCACTTGACTGTAAAAAATGCTTCTTGTGGGGAACGGTGGGCATTAATCTCCTAATTTTGTTTTGCTTTGTTTTCTGTGTGCTTGTTATTATTAGCTACAAGACATTCTTACCAAAGTGCGTTCGAGCAAAAATCCAAGACTATCATATTTTAACCAGGAAGCGAATAAGGTATAGATTTCGCAGATTCATTCAGCAGTTCAGTCAATGCAAAGCCACTGCCAGAAACCTGAAACTTAAGTATCTTATAAACTTGGAAACTCTGCAGTCTGCCTTCTACACAGAGCAATTTGAAGTAAAAGAATCTGCAAGAGGTCCTTCAGGTGAGGAGATTTTTGCAACCATTATAATAACTGGAAACGGTGGAATTCAGTGGTCAAGAGGGAGACATAAGGAAAGTGAGACCCTGACAGAACAGGTAATCCTTAATGATACATTCTTGCTCTTTTATGTTAAGTACAATGGCCATGAAAGCAAACTAAGTTTAGTTGCTGAATGTACTCTTGATTTTCTCTGCTGATAGAATGTTTGTGTAAAGCCATCAAAGTTGTAACTGTAGCTCTTAAATGTTTTATTAATTTTTGTGACAAAATAATTAGTAATGATTTAATTACAGTTTCTAAAAAGGATTAAATTGTCTATGTGATTTTAAGTTAACTTTATATCCTTTGTTCTTTCACTATTATTCACATTTAAGCACTATCATAAAGCTAATTAAATGAAAAACTTTTAACTGATTTTGATAATATAATTAGTTTTATTATATTTACATTGTAACATGTGTTTACACGTATCAGCCATATGTTGATAGATTTAATATTATTATATTTTTTAACCTTAGTTGATAATTCTGCAATTTCCTGACAATTGTTCATTTTAATATTAAGTGGGTTAAGTTCCTGTCATACTTTAATGATTTCATTTTTCAAGTCAAAGCAAGATGCATAAACATTGTCGTAGGCTCAATTTTTAGGAGGTGTAATCACATTTAGTGCATATACATTGCTATCAGTACCTCTTTAAAGAATTTTAAGTGACTGTTTCCACCTTCTAACCCTTGTTTGAAAGGCATTGTAACTGTTTAAATGCTCTTGATTACAGGGTTTACAGTTATATTGTGATTTTCCTGATATTATTGATGTCAGCATTAAGCAAGCAAATCAGGAATGCTCAAATGAAAGTAGACTTGTCACTATCCATAAGCAAGATGGTAAAATTTTGGTAAGTTTGTATCATGTGTAAAAAGTGGTGACATTTTAGAATTTTTCAGAAGTATTTTAGAGTTGCTTAGGTGTTCTGGTTCTGGTTACAAGTATGATCCAAAAATACCAGCTCAGCAAATGTCTTATTGTGTGCACATTTTTGTATTAATATCAGCAGTCTTATTACAAATACTTATAGATACTATAATTGAAAGCCCCCATTACTTAATCTCTTTTGCCAATTCTGGGTTGCACTTAATTCCCTATTGTTCAGACTTCAGCAGTCTGTGGGATTAGGTGAGAGGGGGGAGGCAGGAGGAATCATTCCTCTCCTGTTACCTTTGGAGTCATCATTTTCTTATGTGAATCTGTTGGTGTTCTGAATCCCATGTCTGTCTTGTTTTCCCGTGTATATCAACTGTAGCGCCTGCTGGTGTTCTCCTTGAGATTGTGGCAATTTACAAATTAGTGTAGGATTTTTGTTGTTGTTGTTGTTTTTTTTTTCTGAGATAGGGTCTCACTCTGTAGCTTTGGCTGTACTGGAACTCACAGAGATCCACCCGACTCTGCTTCCTAAGTGCTGGAATTAAAGGCATGCACCACTGTGCCCAGCTTAAGATATATAATATATATTATATTTTCATGATTTTGAGTTTCTTTACCCAAGAACATAGTTCATTTTCTGGGTATTCAGAAACTATGTTACATTATACAAGAATATTTGGAAAATTCTGATGATCATTTCCAAGTTTTTAGTTGTTTAATTTAATATAGTACATTTTTCTTACTGCTGTAAGTTGAACTTTATTTTTAAATTATTCAGTTACATTGATTATTTTGATATATGGAAAATAAATACTTTTTGATATGTGAATGTACTTTTCCATTAGATAAAGTGTCGCATTTTTGGCTGATTGTATGTTCATAAATATGTTTTTTAATAAAAAATCACAGCATAGTTCCATATCCTAACATTTTAGTTTCTAGTACATGTACATTAGCCTGAGAAGTATATCAAATAAATGTTCATATTTATAATTAATCTTAACCTTAGTATAGATTAGACTTTGGAGTCTAGCAGGGTCATTGAAAAGTGTATTTAAATTATTAATGTTGAGTGACTAACTGGGAAGGTCTGTTAAGCCCATATTTGGGAAGATCTTAAGGATCAGACTTATGAATTTGTTAGATCAGGCTGAGTAATTCAAAGTTATAAGATATTTGAGCCATTAGAACTTAATTTGTTTTTAATTATGTGGTTTCTTTTCTGATTAGGAAATAGAACTTAGCTCGTTAAGAGAAGCTTTGTCATTTGTGTCCTTAATTGACGGCTATTACAGACTCACTGCGGATGCACATCATTACCTCTGTAAGGAAGTAGCCCCTCCCTCTGTGCTGGAGAACATGCACAGCAACTGCCATGGCCCCATTTCGTGAGTAATCGCATTTAAAAGGACATTTCCAGGGACTGACTTGGTGGGTCCTTTGCAAGCAAAGGGCGGAGTTTGAATTCCAGGCATTCATGTAAAAAACTGGACATAGCTATATGTGCCTATGATTCTAACATCAGGGAACTGAGACAGGCACAGACTGAGCCAGCCAGCTGAAAACTCCAGGTTCAGTGAGAGACCTTTTCTCATGAAAGTAAGACAGAGAATATAAACTGTGTGTGTGTGTGTGTGTGTGTGTGTGTTGTAAAGGAATACTCGGCATGTCCTGGTCTCCAGAGAGATACATTTTTATGAAGTAAATGTACATTCACACAGTCAGTCCTCCTTAAGTGAAGATTCCACATTCATGGTGTGATCTAGATGATCATCCAAAATAGTATTTAAAAAATGGTGTCTACCTAGGGCTATAGCTCAGTGTTCCTTCCTTCACTCTCTAACACTGAAAGTAAACAAAAACATTCTTCCATGTATGTTATACGAACTTTGAAATACTGTGAAATAACCACAGTGTTAAACTTGAAAATTGACATTATTTTGAGTAGTCCAGCCTCTTCTGAAGCGTAAACACAAAGTAACATATTTCAAGGGTAGTGCTGTGCAGTGGAGCTCCACAGTGCTGAAAGGGTTCCGTGTCTGGATATTCTAATTAAACATAGTTTGACTTTTATATTTACTTAGGTTTTAATTTCTTTACCTTTATATACCTATACATGGCTGAGAATTTCTGTTCTAGTTTGCTTTCTGTTTCTGAGCAGAAGCAACTTGGGGAGAAAAGGGTTAATTGGCTTATACTTCCAGGCACAACCTGTAGATGGGTTTTTCTTTAGGCAACCAGCTTATAAATAATGACACAGAGACTTATTACTAATTATGAAAGCTCAGCCTTAGCTTAGGCTTTTTCCCCAAGTAGCTCTTATAATTTAATTAACCCGTATTTTAATCTCTCTTTTATACTGCTTTCTTTGAGTCTGGCTGGTAACTCAGCTTTCTTCCCCCCAGAGTTCTCTGCCTGGAAGTCCTGCCTATACCCCCTACCTAGCTATTGGCCATTCAGCTTTTTATTGCACCAATCACAACAGCACATCTTCACAAAGTGTACAAATACCCCACAACACCACCTCATCATGGCAGGAACTCAGGACAGGAGCTCTAACAAGAACTGAAGCAGAAACCGTGAAGAAACCCTGCGTCCTGCCTCGCTCTCCTTGCTGTGGGCAGCCTGCTTTCTTATACAAACAGGACCACCTGCCTGAGGGTAGCAGCACACAAAGTGGGCTGTGCCCTCCCTTATCAATTAGCAACCACAATAATTCCCATAGACACCGCCACAGGCCAGTCCAATCTGAGCAGCCTTCCCGTTGAGACTCCCTATTTCCCGGTGATGCTTGGTTGTTTCACCTTGATAATGAAAACTCATCAGGACAACTACCATATGACCCACACCTTTTCAGACTTTCCTATTTTTATATAAACTATATCTTCCTTCCAAATTTTACATCTTCAAATTTTATGCACATAGCAAGTTTTTTTTGTTGTTGTTTTGTTTTGATTTTGCACATGGCTTTTTTTTTTCAAGACAGGGTTTTTCTGTCTAACAGCCCTGGCTGTTCTCAAACTCACTTTGTAGAACAGACTAGCCTTGAACTCACAGAGATCTGCCTGCCTTTTGAGTGCTGGGATTAAAGGCGTGCATCACCATACCCAGCTCCCATATAGCAAATTTTAAGGCTAGTATTTTTAGTCACCGCAGGTTAGACTTGATACTGTTTTAAATAGAAAGATAATTTTTATTAGTACTTCTGTGATAGAAGAGGCATGACAAATACTTTATCATGCACTATCCTTACTCTTGTTAAAGTTTTATGGAATATGTTTTTTAATTACTCAATTTGTAATCAGAAAGCAGAACATTGACATGAACAAATTTTCTTTGTGGTTTTTTGTTTTGTAGTGTCTTAATATAGTTGTCCCTTGAATTGGTTTAAATTCATTACAAAAAAAACCTTGATACTTTGGTTTCTCTTCTTTGAAAAATAACTTATAAATATACATAATAGGAGAGTTTTCTGAAAATCATTTTCTGTTTGATTGTTGTGGTTTTCTCATGGTTACATGGTGCATGCTGCCATTCACATTATTTCTTTTTAACTTTCAGAATGGATTTTGCCATTAGTAAACTGAAGAAGGCAGGTAACCAGACGGGACTGTATGTACTCCGATGTAGCCCTAAGGACTTTAACAAATACTTTCTGACCTTTGCTGTTGAGGTTAGTGTGTCATATTTATTAATAGTAACATGTTGGGTAGTCGGTATTTCTCCATCATGAAGTGGTTAAGTTTTAATACTCAGAATTATAGTTCTTGATATGGTAACTGGCACAATAATGCTTAGTATATCTTCATTTGCTATAAAATGAACAATCCATAGAGTTCATGTAAATATGTAAATAGCAATGTCTTTTTTATTTAACATTTTATTTGTTTTTTGATATTTGAGTGTTAACCATGTATCAAGTGGTATTTTATTAGGTATATTCAAGTCTACTCACAAAAAAACCAAAGTATTTGCCAAAGTATGTAGAAGAAAATAAGTGAAACATTTTTTCTGATTACTAGCAGTGGTTACTAGCTGGAGCAAAGCAGAGCAACAGAAGCATGGTAGTACTTCCAGCTAGTATTATGTTTTAAATGGAAGAGTGCAATGAGTCCTTGATAGTAAGTGCATATGCACTTGGATCTCATTGAAGTCTGTTTACTATCCACAGTTATATTTAAAAGTTAGGCAGTTATGCTGTCTAAAACTTGAGAGCTTTGCAGCAACATCCAGATTTATTTTACTTTTTGAAAATACAGAAAGTAGCTGGGTGGTGGTGGTACATGCCTTTAATCCCAGTACTTGGGAGGCAGAGGGAGGTGAGTTAGAGGCCAGCCTTGTCTACAGAGTGAATTCCAGGATAGCCTCCAAAACAATACAGAAAAACCCTGTCTCAAAAAAGAAAACAGAGAAAGTAAAGATGTTCTTATTCAATTATTTTTATAAAGCAGCTGTCTTGTATTTAGAACATGTAGTACAGTGATTGTCTACAAATGCAGAAGGTGTATTGAGTAACTTTACCACCATATAAACTGACAGTCCTTGCTTCCTAGTATCTTCTTAAAACATATGACTGTCTGTGGTTTAAGTAATTAACTCAAAATGCACAAATTTTTATCATGTGTACCTATTATGAGTAATAAGGAATTAGGGAACATATGATACAAACCTACATTTCAAAAACTTACTCTTGGAAAACAAAAATTTGAAAGTATGCTAAAAATATTCAATTAAGCATTGTGATTAGCATAGACAATATCAGAAAAGATCTTATTCATTCAGAAAGAGTTTTTAGAATTGCCTTGAGGGATGAACAGTTGTTTCATAAATGGCTCCAAGTAGGAGGAATACAATAAAAAGCAGATCAAATTGTGAAAATGAGTGAATAGTTCATAGCACATTACATAAGACAAATATTTTTAAGATAGAAAACTAAAAAATGCCATGTTAGAGATAATTTAAAAAGTAGACTAGTATACAATGTAATATGCATCTCTGCTATGGAAAGCAGCTAATCTTTTCAGGAGGACCAGCAGTAAAGTACTAATAATCAAAGTAGATTGTGTGGCCATGGGCAGGATGGAGGAGGAGGATGCAGGAGCTGATGAAGGGCGTGTGCTACACCAGTGTGAGACAAGGGGAAGCTAGTATAGATGGTGGTGGTGTTATTCAGTATGTCTTAAATGAGATCACATTACATTGTCTTCTGGAGGATATGGCACTGTGATTAGGTGCCTTCATGAGGCACTGCTTTAGGATTTACAGTTTAAATGTCTAGATACTCTGTTGGTTGTTTTTATGATATCCCATTTGACCAAATAATGTGCATGATTACCATTGTGATTTTCTCTCCTTTTTTAAAACTATACTTACATAGCGAGAAAATGTTATTGAATATAAACATTGTCTGATTATGAAGAATGACAATAGAGAGTACAACCTCAGTGGAACTAAGAGGAACTTCAGTAATCTTAAGGACCTTTTGAATTGCTACCAGATGGAAACTGTGCGCTCCGACAGTATCATCTTCCAGTTTACTAAATGCTGTCCCCCAAAGCCAAAAGGTAATGTAACTCTCCAGTTATTTTAGAGAGGCTAGACTTGGGCTGCATGTGGTAGGTGGTAATTTAAAACGAAGTACCAAAAGGCAGTGCTGGGTGAAAGCAAGTTGATTTTTCTGGTGTGCTTTGGTACATATAGCCTGGGTGTGACCGGCACATCCACTCTGAGATAGCATCGAAGATAACTGCTTGTACTGACAGCTACCCACTTACAGAACTGGACAGTCTCACTAGCAAATCCCTGTGGGATTTAAGATAATACTTTCATATGCCTTTAGGATTTTAGTTTCTTGTTTCAAAATAAAATAGAAAAATTGGAAATCTCTTTAAATAACTTCTTTAAAATTTCCAGAAAAAAATTCTATTAAGAAGTGATTGTAAGTTTGAATGTGTTTCTTGTATCAGTCAGAGCCGAATAATAAAATTCCTAAAGTAACAAAGCAGCTATCGAGAGTTTTGTAGACACAGAGCACTGCTACTAATGTCACTTGTTTTTGGAGCAGTTCATATTTTTGGTATGCTTTGATTATGTACAGATTCCTCCACACACACGTGAAACATCTTATGTTTTGCTTTTTTCTCCAGATAAATCCAATCTTCTTGTCTTCAGAACAAATGGTATTTCTGATGTTCAGATGTCACCAACATTACAGAGGCATAATAATGTGAACCAAATGGTTTTTCACAAAATCAGAAATGAAGATTTGATATTTGTAAGCCATTAGATCTTTATAATTATGTTTGTTGTCCTTTTAAAGCAATTCCTTTTTATTTCTTACCTGCTATTATATTCATGTGATATTTGACATGCTTTATTATAAACTTACATTGTAGACAAACATTTCTCTCCTGTTCAGTCCTGCAGCCATTTAGTCCCAAATAAACACACAGATGCTTATGTTGATTATAAACTGTTGGCCAATGGCTCAGGCTTCTTATTGGCTACTCTCTCTTAATTATTTACCCATTTCTATTAATCTGTATATCTCCATGTAGTATTGGCCTACTGGTGATGCCTGATCTCTTGCTTCCTCAGCAGCTACATGGTGTCTCCCTGACTCTGCCTACTACCTTTCTCTATCCTTGTTCGGATATCCCACTGGCCACATCCTGTCTGTCCATGGACTGAAACGGTTTTATTCATTAATCAATAAGAGAAACTTATATTCACAACATACAGAAGGACATCCCCCATCATTACATTATAAATTTTACTTGAATTCAAGATTCAAAAATTTATACAAATCATAAAATTCATAATCTAGAAAATATGCCAGTATGGCAGAAATAAGCAAAGTCAGTAATGGAGTTATAGTCCCTTTTCAGAAATTTAAAAATATTTTAAAAATTTTAAATTGTAAATTTTAAAGGTTAAAGATCTACAAAAAAAGACATCTGTCTTGGCTTCTTTGTATGCAAGCAAGTAAGGGGAATTCAGTAGGAACTGAAAACAAAATAGTATGTAGGAGGCGATTTGACTGTTATGTGGTATATGAAAGGGCTAGAGTTTAGTCCTTTTATTGTAGCAGTTAAATTGAAAAGCATTATAAAGAAAGAGGGCTGAGGCTCCTAGGTTTGTTCAAGGGCAGGAATTAAAAGTGAGACTTATCACCAGGTCGTGGTGGCTCATGCCTTTAATCCTAGCACTCGGGAGGCAGAGGCAGGTGGATCTCTGTGGTTTGAGACCAGCCTAGTCCACAAGAGCTAGTTCCATGACAGCCTCCAAAGCCACAGAGAAACCCTATCTTGAAAAACAAAACAAAAATATTGAGGCTTATTTCTGAATAGACCTGGGACCTGAAGAATATGCATCCATTATATGGAATGTGAATTTTTTACCTCCTAGCCAAAGGAGAAAAATTAATATTGTCTGTTTTAATTGACTTAGTGACAAAAAAGAGGAGTTCATAAGTTTGGGAGTTAGGCTTCATTATATTATCTATATTATATTTGTTACCTGCATGATCTGAGAGACAGTAGGCCAGTAAGTTAAAAGACTGTACCAAAGATGCTTGGAAGAAACAAATGTGGACTTTTTGAAAAGCATATTCTCATCCAGGAATAAAATCCCAGCACTTGGGGGAAGAGAGACAGGTATATCAGGAGTTCCAGGCCGTCCTTAGCTGCATATAGAGTAGGCTACACGAGACTTTGTCTTTAAAAAACCCAAACAAACAACTGAAGAGGAAAGAAAGAAAATGTTCTCTTAACTCAGGCTTCCTGGTCCCCAGAGATAAAACCAACTATAAGAGTGAGCTTTTTATTAAAAAATTGAAACATATAGGGTATTGAAACATATCCAGGATTAAGTAGGAGTCATCAAATCAAACAGGCATCAGACTTACACTTCTAATAACTTCATGTAATTTTCAAGTAGAGATCATAAATGTAGGTATCTTTAAAAAGGAGTTGAAAACAGTAAAATGAAAACATTTAAAAGGTATTACTTAAAAGACAAAATTTCAGGGAAAAAGGCATAGATACTAAAGATCTACTCTTGGACTTGCCACTATATTAATAAACAGTTTAGAAAGCTATTACCCACCACTGAAATGGGAGTGAGTAAGTTAGAAGGCAGACCTGGTCAGTGGTAGGGCATTTGTCTAGTATATACAAAGTCCTGTCTTTAATTGCAGTACCTCAAATTTAACAACAAACCTCAGACTTTTAAAATTAAGTCTCTTGGCTTATACCTGTTCTTCCTGTACTCAGAAAACTGAGTAGGAAGTTTGTAAGTTTGAGGCCAGCTTGTGTGCAATAGTGAGTTCCAGGGCAGCCTCAGCCTCAGAAACAGTGAGAGACCATGGGGGGTGGGGTCAGAGGGAGAGGGACTGAGAGAGTAGAAGGAGAGGAATTCCAGAGTGTAAAGACATTAGTTTTCATGTAGGACAGAAAGCACAGGGGAGCTGGGAACATGACAGTTGTAAAGTATTAGAGCTTCTATTTGACCACAGGCAGCCTCGCTTCAGAGTGCAGGTTTTCAGCAGTTTTTCTGGAAATACATAACAAAGGTTAGGACTGGGGGTAGTGATAGTAGCTATAGCTTGATGTATAGCTAGTCTATTTCATGCTTTGGTGCTTCCAAGTATTAATTCACTTGATAATCAAAGCAATTTTACAGGAAAATGTATTATTACTCAGTATATGAAGAGTCCAGAACATACTGAGTTCAGAGCTAGCCTGGCCTACATAGTGACAAGAAAAAAGAGGAGTGGCAGAGGGTTGGGGAGAACACCCAAGAAAACAGTAGCACAAAGGGATTATAAAGCTCCAGAAGGCCCAACAGCTGGTAGGCGGTAAGAAACAAACCCGGTATTCTGCCATGCACACCACACTGTTCTACCCTTGTACTGCACTAGGAGGAAAGCTAAGGGAAAAGGATCGTTAGTAGACAAGGCTAGGCAAATACTGGCTCTTCCCAAGTGTAATAATTGTAGCCTTTACGGGAGATGTGAAAATAAGATAGAGTCAAATATACTCTATTTATTAATCCTTGTTTTCTGATTTTAATTACCACTTAAGGAAGAAGAATAGAGAATTAATTTCAGTTATAAAGGAAATGTTTAACATTTTAAAAACTTGGTTAATTGGATATATTTTCTAATTCCTTTACTTCATCTGTCTTTATTCACTTCCCCCTTACCTTTTCTTTTAAAGAATGAAAGTCTTGGCCAAGGTACTTTTACAAAAATTTTTAAAGGTGTAAGAAGAGAAGTTGGAGACTATGGCCAACTGCATGAAACAGAAGTTCTTTTGAAAGTTCTGGATAAAGCACATAGAAATTATTCGGAGGTGTGTATGTTTGTTGGACGCTTCATGTATCTTCTTGTACTTTATAAAGAAATGCATTCACAAGCACACTGAATGTATGTATGAGACTTCAAAATACAAAATTTTATGTTTTATTTATTGCATGTATTAACTATGTATAATAGTAGGTTTCATTATGGAATATTTATACACTTGCAGAATATATTTCAGATATTCAGTCCCTATCACCTCTCATGTCTGCCTCCCAATGATCCTTTGTCTTCCCATGGTAATACCTGTTCTATTTGTATGTCTTTGAGTGTGTGTATGGGATCTACTGAGTTTTATCAGGGCTCCTTACAGGAGCATGGGTAAGGGTTTGTTTACAGGAATACAGTCACCTTGCTTTGAGATGAAGAGTGAAGCATCTGTGTCAAGCCTAAGAGGGCGTTCCAAACCACCCTTTCTCCTGCTTTTATATTCTTTCTCCTACAATGGTCCTTGAGCCTTTCAGGGTATGCTAGTTACTTTTCCATTGCTGTGGCAAACACTATGACCAAAAGCAACTTATAAAAGTTTATTTTTACTTGTAATTCCCAAAAGGTAAGAGTCCATCATGGCAGAGAAGGTATAGCCTGGAGGAGGCTGGCTGGTAACATTTTTCGTCCTGGTACAGGAGGGGTGGAATGAGAACAGGAAGTGTGGGGCAATCCTATAAACTGTCGAAGACCACCTAAAGGTCACATAAGCTTCCCAAACTGAGCCCCAACAATAGACCAAGTGTTCAGACACAGAACCATACAGGGGACATTTTTTATCCAAATAATCACAGAGGGGTGATACTGATGTCATATTTATGGCTGAGAACTTGAGAGTCACTTATTCTCAGTATTTTGATCAATTACTAGTTGGTTACTGCTGACCACTGCAAAAAGAAGCTTCTCAGATCAAAGCTGCTAGCAACACTAAGCTATCTGTGGGCAGAAACAAATTTTCAGGGGCAATTTGCTGGGGATATCACGTTCATTTAGCAAAACAGCAGTAGCTTCACTACTTGGGCCTCCGACCTCCTCATTCACGACCTTTGGCCAGGTTTACAGTACAAGGCATGAATTTCTCCAGTGAAGCAAGTCTCAAATCTAACCAGGAAGCATTTGGTTACTCCCATAAGAGACTTGTTGCAGTTGCAGCACTATTAGGCATTATTGTCTGACTGATTGGTATTGTTGCATAGTTGAAGAAGAATGTTGATGACAAAATTTTTCCCTAGGAGCCAGCATGAGGGCTACCTATTAGGGAGAAAACTTCTAGCCCAGTTCCAGAATGACTTATCTATGTCCTGTGACTAAGGAGTGTGCCATCTTCAGCACTTATAGGCTCTTATAGTCTAGTTTTGTGCACAAGCAATAGCAGTAGTAATTGCCTGTATTATTTTGAGGGTGTTAGGCCTCATTGACCAACCATGTGTAGGAAGGTAGCCCACCACCTGGCCCTGGGATATTTGCTTAATAACCCATGGCTTCTGGGAACAGCTTTATCCACACATACAAGATCCCTCTGTTCAAACTCTTGGGGTTTTTATTTTACTTTTCTTTAACTAGCTTACAGATGATCTGATTTACTTATGACTTTTCATAATGGTTGGTTTTTATGGACTACCCCCCACCCCGTATCTCTCCTGTACTCCTCCATCCTTCAATCTTTTACCTCCAGCATTTCCCTCCTGAATCTGTATGCATTCTGTTATCTCGCTTCCCTTAAAGTACCTTCTTCTCCTCTCATGAGTTCTTTGCTAGTATCTTGGATCCTGTACTCCCATGTAAATTCACATACATGAAAAGTAGAAGGTAGGATTTACATATGGAAGACAAAATGTGAGTTAGTTACTACATTTAATACTGTTTTTCTCCAGTTCCAATAATTTTTCCTTCAAGCTTCATAATTTCATTTTTATGACTAAATATTTCATTGTGTATATGTATTTCATTTTCTTTATCCATTCATCAGTTGATGGTCATTTAGGCTGATTTCATTTCCTTGCTGTTGTGAATATAGCAACAATATGTATGGATGTTTTGGTATCACTAGTAGGATTATAGATTCCTTTGGATTTATTCTTAGAAGTATAGCTGGGTCATGAAAGTACTATTTTTAGGGGCTATGTGTGGGGGCATGTGTATGCATGTAAGGTTGTGTGTGTGTGTGTGTGTGTGTGTGTGTGTGTGTGTATTTGGAGGTCAGTAAGTGTGCCATTTATCGTTGCAGCATCAATTAATGTAGAAAGAGCTGGGGTAATATGAAAACCGAATAGTCTCATGTTGCATTCTTTCTGGACTCTAGTTTTCCTTTTCCAGTTCCTTGAGTTCTTTCAAAATTGTGATTTTTTTTTAAGGAACGTCAATGACTGCATGATGATGAAACTATAGAAGATGCTAGGATTTTAATTTTCCTGTGAAATTTATCCTTAGGGTTTATTTATTTGTTTTTAAATAATTTATTTATTTTTACTTTATGTGCATGGGTGTTTTGCCTGCATGTATGTCTGTGCACCATGTGTATAGCTAGTGCCTGTGGAGGTCAGAAGAAGGCATAAGATCCCTTGAACCTTGAATTACAGATGGTTGTCAGTGGGCATGTAGGTGCTGGGAATAAACCCAGGTCTTCTGGAAGAACAGCCAGTGCTCTTAACCACAGGGCCATCATCCCAGCTTAAAATGAATAGGATTTGAAAATAACTTACTAATGCACTAATTATTTTAAGTGTGGTTTTATAGGAATTACTAAATCTTTACATATAGAGAGGCAGTTCCTTTTAAAAGGGACTCCTTAGAACTTTATAGATTCCTTCTCAGTTTCACCTACTTAATAATAAGTTTGAAACTGGGTATGGTGGCACATGCCTTGAATCCCAGTACTCGAAAGGGATCTCTGTGAGTTCGAAGCCAGGCTGGTTTACAAATCGAGTTCCAGGACTATACAGAGAAATCCTGTCTCAGTCAGTATTTATAAAGAATAAGCTTGAAAGGCATTGTAAAAAATTGTAATGTCCACCTAAGAGTAAGACAAAGAGTATTTCTCTTAAGTCAGTATATTTCTGAATTATGCATACCTATGGACATCAGTAACAGATATCCTTCACATTTCTTGTTCCCCCCCCCCCAGTCTTTCTTTGAGGCGGCAAGCATGATGAGCCAGCTTTCTCACAAGCACTTGGTTTTGAATTATGGAGTATGTGTCTGTGGCGAGGAGAGTAAGTAAAGCCAGTGTCTTTCCTTTGTTAATGCCATGTCTGTCTCAGAGAATTCTTATTATGTAGGACTAGCTGCATAGGTGCAGCAATGGAATTACAAATATTATTGAACTTGAAAGCACTGTGACCTACTGTTGTGTCTTGTGGAAAAGGAAACTGTTATTTAAAGCTAAAATGCCAAATAGAGTTACTATGTCTTGTAATAATGTCATGTAATAATGGATGGAATGTTACAGTAAAGAAATACAAACTTTGTGTGCACATAACAGTACAGATTATAGGTAACTCATGTAATACTGGAGTAACGGGCCCTTTCAGTACAAGCTTATTTGTTTGTAGTTATGAAAGCAAAGCATATAAATGATAGACTGAATTATTAATGAAACTGATCAAAGTGGCTGAATATTGGCACTAGGTAGTTTCTCAGTTATGCTGGAGTATGTATATACTATGTTATATATACAATTATGTGTTAGGTATAAACTGTTTAGAGTCCTGCCTCTTACTGTTGTAAAAACAAAACTGTAATGATGGGTATCCATTAAGTTTCCTTTAAATTAGTACAGTTTACTTAATTTAATTTATTTACATTGTATCCACAAATAACACAAGTATTTTGAAATTTTGAATTATGCATTTTTAATTGGATGTACACTCAAGCTTTATTGTTACCTATATTTTAATGCAGACATTCTGGTTCAAGAGTTTGTAAAATTTGGATCACTGGATACATACCTGAAAAAAAACAAAAATTCCATAAATATATTATGGAAACTTGGAGTGGCTAAACAGTTGGCATGGGCCATGCATTTTCTAGTAAGTAAATGCCTAATTCTTAAAAAAAACCTAAAACTTGCTGTTTTATTTCATGAAAGTAATATAATTATTTTAACCTGGCAGCCAGAAGTAAATCTTGGAATGAATGGAATGAATGCTAGGTCATTCAAAATGATGCTAGGCATAGAAAAGTGTTATTACAGACATCTGTAGATAGTAAATCAGCTCCGAGAGACAGTGCTGTTGTCCCACCCATCTCTTGGAACTACCGTAGACACCCATATTTATGTCACCTGTGCTGTTGTGCATTCAAGACAGTGGCTGCACCTTAAGCAACTGTTGTCTCAACTGGCAGGTAGGAATTCTGTTTCCTCAGGAACTGGCTCTATCACAGCCATTAAAGGAAACTATCTAGATCTCTGTCCCTCTGTAGAACCCACGATTCAAAGGTTGAGTTGAATTCTGTTTGCTCAGAGAGGCTAAATGGCAAGTAGTTAACCTTCTGTCCTCACTTGCAACTCCTGAAAAACCAGATATCCTTCTGCTCAGCCCCCACTTAAAAACCCTTACTACACCTGGTTCCTCCCTGCCACTTCCTGTCAGCTAGTTGCTGACTCAGCCTCCTGACTCCAGGTTAATTTTATTTAATTAAACAAATGTAATACAGCTTTGCATAATTAACAAAAGCAGCAGAAACAAATGTAACACACTTTTACACAGTTAAAATGATATTCTACAACACACCTGGGTCTAGGATATTGGACCAAAAATTTCCAGAAGCATATCTTGCTGCTATGATAGCAGAAGATACCTTGTGGTGTTTGTAGGCAATTGAACAAGTGAGAAATGAGTGTTGACAGAGCTGCAGAATAACAGAGCCCGCCAATCATTAGCATACATCTGTTGAACTAGAGATAGTCTTTCCTAATGTCAGTTACCACCTAGACATGCTTATCATTGAGAATCTCTCCTTTGAAAAGTAACACTCGGTTCAGTGTGGGTATAAATCATTACAAATCAGTTAAACTAAGAAACCAAAGACTTCCTTTTATTGTCTCAAAGTATGCCTTCAAATTAGCATTTACTATGCTGCCCTTTGTCCTCTGTAAATCTGTGTTATAGCTTTGGGAATATTATATGCACACTTATCTGTGTGTTGATATTTGAATGTATGTGCATTTCACTTTAATAGGAAGAAAAATCCCTTATCCATGGGAATGTGTGTGCCAAAAATATCCTGCTTATCCGAGAAGAAGACAGGAAAACAGGGAATCCACCTTTCATCAAACTCAGTGACCCTGGCATTAGCATCACCGTTCTACCAAAGGACAGTAAGTTGTGTACTGATGGTATTCGGCTTTATTAAGTCTTATTTGGGTGGTACCATAAAATTCATACTGTTAATTTTCATTTAATTCTAGTTTATTAGTATTCTTACTTCCTAATGACATTTAGCTACTACTTGTAGTAATTCAAATTAAATTGCAGCTAAATTATGATCATGCCCATTTCTTCTTTTGTCACCTTAGACTGTGAATTTATTTTTTGTGTATATGTGTGTATGGGGGGCATGCATGTGCCAGAGCATATGTGTGGAAATCAGAAGTAACTGGTGGGAGTTGGTCCTCTCATATCATATGAGTCCTCGGGATTGAACTCTAGTCCTTGAACTTGGCTGCAAGTACCGTTATCCACTTAAGCCATATTCCTGGCTGTATCTTAACTGATTTTCTCTCTGAATTTGTTCATTTGTGTACAATATTTTGATTTAGCCAATGCTACTTAACTTTGATGGCAGACTCTAAGTAAGGACAGTGATAACAGGGCAGTAGTGTAGAGAAGAAAAATCTTACAGGGTTTTTAGATCTGGGATTTGAGGAAATCTAACTTTTGGAATCAGAAGTTAAAATAGAAAAAAGTCTACATGGTAAAGGAGAGAGGAGCTAATGAACTCTTTAATCTCCTTGCTGTGTAGAAAAATATCCATAATGTTTTATCAAAAGGTATAATATTGTCAAAGGGAGAGTTATCCCACCTCCCCTTCTTCAGATATATGTTCTTTGTTGTGGAGTCGAGGATAGCAGAGTCTTCACTTGGGGAGCTCCATGATCTGAACATTAACTAGTATGTCAGTTCCATACTAAGACTATCTTGGTGTAATTCAATTGTTTGTCTGTGGTAATAATGCCTGTTGGGCCTTGTCATGGTGGCCTCTTCTCCTAACTTGTTAAAAACACCCATCAATGATGTAACATTACTTGTATTACTTTTATGCTATAAATATTTTTTAAATATTGAGAGTCAATTGTAAGACAAATTTTGTATATTTCTTTCTATGAGAGAGAAACAGGACTAATGGGAAGGTAATGAAATTGGTATGCCAGGTGAGACATTTTGTTTTAATGGAAAGAAATTTAGTTGATCACAGGACCCTAATTCCAACAACACTGTCCAAAATTGTGTAACCATGGCATAATTGTCCAGTCTTTGTGGATCTTAGTTGCTAAAGCTGGTTACTGAAGTAGGATTTCAAGGATCATCCAGCTCTTAAACTTAACAATCATGAGCCAGACATTCCTCTACAACCACGAAAGACTTAATAATTCAAATGAGTTTGAAAACTATTCACATATAAACAATAGTTTGTAGAGCTTACTTAACGATAGCTTGTTCTTGTTGCTTAAAAGTTCTTCAGGAGAGAATACCATGGGTACCACCTGAATGCATTGAAAATCCTAAAAACCTAAATCTGGCAACAGACAAGTGGAGTTTTGGCACCACTCTGTGGGAAATCTGCAGTGGAGGAGACAAACCACTGAGTGCTCTGGACTCTCAAAGAGTAAGTTCATTCAGACTGGAGGCACAGTCTGATTCTTCAGGCTTCTTTCACATGGTGTGATGTTTCCTAGCCCATCTAATTGTGAAAAGAAGGTAAATAACAGCACTGAAGAAGTCATTCTTAGCATCTGGTTCTTTAATTACAGAAGCTGCAGTTTTATGAAGATAAACATCAGCTTCCTGCACCTAAGTGGACAGAATTAGCAAACCTTATAAACAATTGCATGGATTATGAACCAGATTTCAGGCCTGCCTTTAGAGCCATCATCCGTGATCTTAACAGCCTATTTACTCCAGGTTAGTACTGACGGGGCCGTCTCATTGGTCACTGTCTTTCTCCTCTGTTGTTTTCAGTGGGTACTTCCTAATTTTACTATCCCATCTAAGTCTTTCATGTCTTCCAGGCCTTTTTGTTTCTTACATTTGTGTGAATCCTTATGCTATACATGTTCTGCTTGACTGGGCAGTCCTTATTTTTTAAAATGATCTCTTTCTATAACCTAATTTTATTTACTTGTTTATTTTTTTAACAAAAAAAACTTAACCACAAATTATTGTCTGTGAATGTCACAGAGTTTAGAATCCAATGACATTGAGTTTGTCAGTTAATGAGAAGCTTGCTTATTTGATCACATTTGTTATTTGGCTGCATGGACTTTTTAACAATACCCCTTCTGGCTTTTCTAGTTTCAATCTATTTTGTAATTGACTTACTTTGTTTTAAAACATGAGATAGATTTATTTTGTCTCCCCCACCTCCTTTAGAATGATGAGGTAAATGCATGCTCGTCTCATAGTCAGTCAGCACCATACCTTTCTAACTTCAGGAATTGGAATAGAATCTCATTTTTGGGAATACTGAAACTACCTATTTTGGAGTAATTTACCACTTGAAAACCTATCTTGAAAGTCGGGGTAATAATTAAAGGTTCCTAATAATATAATGTAAATAATTTTGAGTTTCCTTGTGTTATTTAGTTTTCCAAACTCATTCGACTTCTTAGCTTGAATATCAGTTTTATGCAGAGAATGTATTTGCCAACTTGTTTCTACAGATTATGAACTACTAACAGAGAATGACATGCTGCCAAACATGAGAATAGGTGCCCTAGGATTTTCTGGTGCTTTTGAAGATAGAGACCCTACACAGTTTGAAGAGAGACACTTGAAGTTTCTACAGCAACTTGGCAAGGTAAACGGTCATACGTTTTCAAATACAACATAATCATATCATTTTATTTGGGAAAAAAGACTTTGGACTAGAGCTGCTCAATCCACTTTCCCAAGAATTTTAAGTGGCATTTGTAGAAAAAAGTTTAATTGTTGGATATTAGAGAATTCCCCATAAATAAACACTTTACTGAAGCATCCCTCAGGGTCTTTAACATGCGGTGCACAGTCAACGTCTTTTAAAAGGATGGATGATAATAAGCTAAGGAGTACTTCCCAAACTGCTTTATCCTGGGTCTCTTGCTTTGAAGGGGTAGTTAGTGAAATAGAGAAGGGAACACATAGTGTTCTGTCTGCCTTTCTGACTTTGTCTTGGGAGAAACAATCTAATTGCTTACAGCCTAGGACCTTGAATTAACCATGTTCATTAACAGAGGTTCCATTAAAAAGTTGCACAGCCACACATAGCCTCTATAACAAACAAGATGAAAAAAGATGCAGTGCTTAGCAGGTCCAGTTGTAGTGGTAAGGTTTCTAAAGGCAGGCCTGAAATCTGGTTCATAATCCATGCAATTGTTTATAAGGTTTGCTAATTCTGTCCACTTAGGTGCAGGAAGCTGATGTTTATCTTCATAAAACTGCAACTTCTGTAATTAAAGAACCAGATGCTAAGAATGACTTCTACAGTGCTGTCATTTACCTTCTTTTCACAATTAGATGGGCTAGGAAACATTTGAAAGAAGCCTGGGCTGCAGGAGTTGAGCTGTGGATGTGTCAGTCAGGGATGGGACCCCACAGCGAGTTGTCTGATTTATGACTAGTTGTGGGATGCAATGGTCTCCTGGCACTGCACAAAGAATCTGCTTTGATGAGGGTACGAGCTGTACTCACCAGGCTGGGCTAGGGCACAGGGTGTACCAGCTGGGCTAGGCCTGGAGGGTAGACACGACCTGGGGACTGGTGGGTAAGGTGAAAGGGATCCTAAGGAAAGAGAAAGAGTACACTTCTTAAAGATTGCTCATTTTTCTTTAGGAATATCACCTGTAGCCACTATTTTTTAATTTATTTAACTTTTTTATGTGCATTAGTGTCAGATCCCCTAGAACTGGTTGGGAGCTGACATGTAGGTGCTGGGAATTGAACCCAGGTCCTCTGGAAGAGCAGCCAGTACCCTTAACCATGGGGTTATCTCTCCATTCTGGTCAAGCAGACTCTTTATCAGTTTCTGTTTGTCTATATAATGAAATATCATGTACTGATTAGATGAACTTAACAGACTTTTATTCTCCACAGTTACAGGGACTGAAAAGTCGAGGGTCAGAGTTCTGGAAGGGTTTGGTTTCTAGTAAGGGCTCTCTGCATGGCATCAGATAGAAGCTTTTGGAAAGGGAAACTTCTGGAGTTATTCTTATGAGGGTGTCACCCACTTGACCATTTAATCTTATCACTTGGTATAAGGATACTCCAAAGACAATCATATTAGGGATTAGACCTACTTATGTAAATTAGGGAGTCACACATTCACTGACAGCAATATCAAGGTGCATTGAGATAAAGGAATAGTCTATAATTCAGTATATACTTTTTCAGTCTATAATTCATCTCAAAGAAGTTGTTTATGGAAATACTGCCCAGTTTTTAAGATAGCACTTCCGTTTCTTTCTTCAAAAGTTCTCTAGCATAAACAGAATTCTTCCTACTAATTCTAGCTGCCATGTACTTCCTGTATACTTAGAAGTCAGTAGTAAGTTGTTTTGAAGACTTGTGGCTTCCATGCTAATGTCACCTCTTGTGTAGGGTAATTTTGGGAGTGTGGAGATGTGCCGATATGACCCACTACAGGACAACACTGGGGAGGTGGTGGCTGTTAAAAAACTGCAGCACAGCACTGAAGAGCATCTCAGAGACTTTGAAAGGGAAATTGAAATCCTGAAGTCCTTGCAGCATGACAACATTGTGAAGTACAAGGGAGTGTGCTACAGTGCTGGTATGTTGCCCATTGAAATCTGTCTTAACGTCACAGGCCATCTTTGACATCCTGTGGGTAGTTGTCAAAGTTGTCAAAGATTTGTCAGTGCTCAGAGAGAGAGTTGCTTGGAGATGTGCAGGAGATCATGAACTATAACTACTTCAGTGTTTTGGCTGGTTGGTTAATCATCCTTCTCACCACTTCTTAAAAATGTGTTAACTTTTTTAAAAACAAAATTAATTTCCTTATGTAGTCTATTAAATTGTTTTGAGTTAGATACTTGTTACAATTGAAAAAGGTTATTATCAACTTATTTGAATTTTCACAAATAATTAAAAGAGGCTAAAGAATAAATATTTCTAATGCTTCTTTCAAAAAAAACGTTTATATTAAAAAACCTGTTTTTTTTTGGTTTTATGAGTCAGGGTTTCTCTGTGGCTTTGGAGGCTGACCTGGAACTTGCTCTGTAGACCAGGCTGGCCTCAAACTCACAGAGATACGCCTGCCTCTGCCTCCTGAGTTCTGGGATTAAAGGCATGTGCCACTAACGCCCAGATTGAAAAACCTGTATTCTTAAATACTGTATAATCTTTAACTTTTAATAAAGTTTTACCATCATGGATGCAGATTTTGTGTATACTTAAATAATGTACATGTACTTTTTTATTTTATTTTTTATTACTTTAATTTTAAATAGCTTGCTTCACATGTCAATCCCAGTTCCCTCTCCCTCCCCTTCTCCCGCACCCCCTCACCATCCCCCCCCCCCAGCCTCCCACCCTATCCCCACTTCCTTCCATATAGGGGATATCTAGAGTCTGTCGTTTCATTCAGGGCACATTATGGAAACATAGCAAACCTCCACAGATACAAAAAAATTGGAATAACCCCCTGTATTTTATAAGACCACCATGCATTAAAGTTTGAATTCAACAACACAAATCGCAGAAATCCTACAAACACATGGAAATTGAACAATGCACAATTACATGTACCTTTTCGCTAGTATTTAATCAGAAAGATAAAGCATGATAAAACATTGTGTTCTTTTTGTATATTAAAAGGTCGGCGAAACCTAAGATTAATTATGGAATATTTGCCATATGGAAGTTTACGAGATTATCTCCAAAAACACAAAGAACGGATAGATCACAAAAAACTTCTGCAGTACACATCTCAGATATGCAAGGTACCTAACATCCTAAATGTCTGTTGTGGGAGCAGTAAACATGATGAACTAACTCAAAAGTCATACAGACTTGTCCTTAACTAATACAGAGAGCTTGTAGAATACAGTCATATAAATTATGCTCATACAACTACTGAAAGAAAAATGTGTTTTATCCATAGGGTATGGAATATCTTGGTACAAAAAGGTATATCCACAGAGATCTAGCAACAAGAAATATACTGGTGGAAAATGAGAACAGAGTTAAAATAGGAGATTTTGGATTAACCAAAGTCTTGCCACAGGACAAAGAATACTACAAAGTAAAAGAACCAGGTGAAAGTCCCATATTCTGGTGAGTAGGAATTTTTTAGTATAATAAAGTGAAATTTTAGAGAACTTGCTTCAAACTTTATTTTTTTATTATTATTTAACATATATTTAATAACATTCAATTTAGCACTTCCTATAACAGCAATATTTATCACATGCTTTGTATCAGGTTAAATATATTTCATGTATTATTTCAAATGTTATCTAAGAAAGCAGTAGGTGGTTGTGAGCTGCCTGATCTAGGTCCTGGGAATTGAACTTGGGTCATCTCAGCTGCTTAGCTCCAACCTCTCATGAATCCTTATTACAACCCATGGAGAAGATATAGTATTATGATTACTACAGATCCAGCAGTCCTAGCCTGAAAACCCAAAACCAAATGCACTGAAACCCGAACACATTAGGCACTGAATGGTATTCAGAGCTTCAGATTTGGAGTAGGGAAGCTTAACTGACACATGTATAATGTCTCCTAATCTGAAAAGCTCTAAAGTCTGAAGCACTTCTGTTCTCAAACATTTATTACAAGGTCTGGTGTATGGTGTTAAGTGTAAGATCTTAACATGCTGTTCTGTATACCTTGTTTTTTATATGTTAAATAGATACCATTGGTTCCATTGAAATGTACTTTGGTGAAAAGTTTTGTGGTTTTGGTTTGTTTGTATGCTTGGTTCGGTTTGGTTTTTTTGGGGGGAGTGTTGTTTTTTTGTTTTTTTGTTTGTTTGTTTGTTTGTTTGTTTTTCGAGACAGGGTTTCTCTGTGGCTTTGGAGGCTGTCCTGGAGCTCGCTTGGTAGTCCAGGCTGGTCTCGAACTTTCATAGATCCGCCTGCCTCTGCCTCCCGAGTGCTGGGATTAAAGGCGTGCGCCACCAACGCCTGGCTGGGGGTGTTGTTTTTTAGACTAGTTCTCACTATGTATCCTTTGCTGGCCTAGAACTTGATATATAAACTGCATTGGTTTCAAACTCTACCTCTGCAGTTCGGTGTGTGCTACCACCCTGACTGATGGAGTTTCAATGTATTCATTTAGGATGCATTTTGTATTCTAGGAATGCCATGGTGAGCTTGTTTTGGTTTTCATGTGTTTCCAATAAACTTTCTGGTTGTTTCTCTGCTGAAGTAAAGCAATTAAAATTATGTTGTTTGAATCAAATATTAAAGGATGATGTTTAAATTTTTTATTAAATATAATTTTATACCTGACCTGAAATTTAGAAAGAGTAATATAAACAATATAACTGTCAATTTATAAATACTTTCTAGGATTCACCAGGTTATTTAAAATATATATATGTCAGTTTGCTGCTGCTAAATTCATGGATCATCCATATGTCCTGGTTTGTTTATTTAATTCTTTAAATTAACCATGCATCCCAGTTACTGTTAGTTCAGAAAGAACCATAGTTTAAAATTTTTGAAATAAATAATTTCACATAAGAGTAAGTTATAATGGTATTATCAGTATGTTTTTAAACTTTTTATTAATTTATTTTTTTACATTGCAATCCCAGTTCCTCCTCTCTCCCTCCTCTCCCACTCCTCCAATACCTCCCCACCTCACGTCTACTCCTCAGAGAGGGTAAGGCCTCCCCTAGAAGTCTACTAAGTCTGTCCCATCATCTCTTTGAGGCAGTACCAAGGCACCTCTCCACCCCCACACTCCTGTGTCTAGGGTGAGCAAGGTATCTCTCCATATAGAATGGCCTCCATTAAGTCAGTGTGTGCATTAGTGTTATATCTTGAACCCACTGCCAGTGGCCTCACATAATTGTCACCTATATTAAGGGAGTGTAGTTCAGTCTTAAGCAGGTTCCCCATTTGTAACACCAGAGTCAGCGATCTCTCACTAACTCGGGTCAGCTGATTTTGTGGGTTTCCCCCATCATGGTCTTCACTCCTTTGTTTGTATTATTGCTCCTCCCTCATTTTGATTGTACTCCAGAAGCTTGGCCCATTAGTTAGTTGTGTATTTCTGTATCTGCTTCCATCTGCTTCTGGAAGAGGGATCTAGCTTCTCTGAGGTTGTGGATTGTAGGCTTGGTATTTTTTGCTTTGAGTCTGGTATCCACTCTTGAGTGAGTACATACTGTATTTGTCTTTCTGGTTTTGGGTTACCTCACTCAGGATGTTTTTTTTTTCTAGTTTTGTCCATTTACCTGTGAATTTTAGGATGTCATTGTTTCTTATCACTGAGTAGTACTCCATTGTGTAAATATATGACATTTTCTTTATCTGTTCTTCAGTTGAGGGGCATCTAGGTTGTTTCCAAGATCTGGCTATTACAAATAATGTTACTATGAACATAGCTGACTGGGCAGATGTCCTTGTGGTGTGAATGTACCTCCTTTAGGTATATGCCTAACAGTGGTATTGCAGGATCTTGAGGTAGACTGACCCCTAATTTTCAGAGAAATCGTCATACTGATTTCCACAGCAGTTGTACAAGTTTGCACACCCACCAGCAATGGAGGAGTGTTCCCTTTTCTCCACATCCTCTCCAGCATAAGCTATCATTGGTGTTTTTTATGTTAATCATTCTGATTGGTGTAAGATGAAATCTCAAAGTGGTTTTGATTTGTATTTCCCTGATGACTAAGGATGTTGAACATTTCCTTAAGTGTCTTTCTGCCATTTGAGATTCTTTTTTTTTAATTTGAGATTCTTCTGTTTAGATCTGTACCACAGTTTTAATTGGATTATTTGGTAGTTTGATGTCTAGTTTCTTGAGTTCTTTGTATATTTTGGAGATCTGCCCTCTGTGATATGTGGGGTTGGTTAAGACCTTTTCTTATTCTGTAGGGAGCTGTTTTGTCTTGTTGATCATGTTCTTTGCTTTACAGAAGCTTCTCAGTTTTAGGAAGTCCCATCTATTAATTGTTGCTCTCAGAGTTCTATTTAGGAAGTAGTCTCCTGTGCCTATGTGTTCAAATGTATTTCCCACTTTCTCTTCTATAAGGTTCAGTGTGGGTGGATTTATATTGAGGTCTTTGATTCATTTGAACTTGAGTTTTGTACCTGGTGATAGATATTTGCATTCTTCTACATGTTGACAGCCAGTTATATTGGCACCATTTATTGAATATATTTTTTCCATTTTATATTTTTAGTTTCTTTGCCAAAAATTGGGTGTTCATAGGTTGATATCAGGGTTTTTGATTCGATTTCATTGATCCACCAGTCTGTTTTTATGCCAATACCAAGCTGTTTTCATTACTATAGCCCTATTGTAGAGCTTGAAGTCAGGGATGATGATATCCCCAGATGATCCTTTGTTGTACAGGGTTGTTTTGGCTGTCCTGGTTTTTTTTTGTTTTTCCATATGAAGTTGAGTATTGTTATTTCAAGGTTGTGAAGAATTGTACTGGGATTTTGATGGGAATTGCATTGAATCTGTAGACTACTATTGGTAGGATTGCCATTTTTACTATGTTGATCCTACCTACCCAAGAGCATGGGAGATATTTCCATTTTATGATATCTTCTTTAATTTCTTTCTTTAAAGACTTGAAGTTCTTGTCATACAGGTCTTTCACTTGTTTGGTTAGAGTTACCCCAAGATATTTTATGTTGTTTGTGACTATTGTGAAGGGTGATGTTTCTCTCACTTCTCAGCACATTTGTCATCTGCATATAGGAGGGCTACTGATTTTTTGAGTTAATCTTGTATCCTGCTACATTTTTGAAGGTGTGTTCTCTGGTAGAATTTTTGGGGTCACTTATGTAAACTATCATATCATTAGCAAATAGCCAGAGTTTGACTTCTTGTCCAATTTGTATTCCTTTGATCTTCTTTTGTTGTCTTATTGTTATAGCTAGAACTGATATAGAAGAATAGCTCTGTGTAGGGTCTCTGCTGTCTTCTTTTGAAGGCAAAATGTTTCATAGTGACACCAGGATTATTTGCTTGTTAGCTCTCGTCTTATAAGGCTCTAACAGAAATGTCCAAGGGTACAAACCATTTTTCTGTGTAACCAGTCATTAAAGAAACCTTCAAATATTTAAACTTGTCAATTCGGTGAGCAAGTCCCCAGATCTGCTTATCTTTGCCCCTCAACACCTGGGTTATAGGCTGCTGCTCTCCCTGGTGTTTTACATGAGTGCTGGGGATCTGAACTCATGCCTTTTACAGTAACTAGTTTATTCATCAAGTATACCTGAAACCCCAAGAAGGACTTTCATGTTGAAAATATTATTTATAAACTACTAGTAGTGAGCCAGTGAGAAGGCTCAGCTGGTAAAGTTGCTTGCCACACCTGATGATTTGAATTCAGTCCTCCAAATCCATCTAAAAACTGCAAGGAGAGAACAGTCTTCAGAGTTATTTTCTGGCCTCCATAGGCATGCCATAACATGGCACATACCCCATTCCATCATGCACATATACACAGTAATAGATTTAAAAGTAGTGATGAGGCATGCTTAGGGTCCTGTACTTGATCTATAGCACCGAAATCCAAAGCAGAGCAGAGAACTAAGTGTCCAAACACATGCTTCTATAGTCATTATGAAGCCAGTGAGACATGCTACAAAGCCCTTCCTTCCCTCCTTCCTTCCTTCCCTCCTTCCTTCCTTCCTTCCTTCCTTCCTTCCTCCCTCCCTCCCTCCTTCCCTCCCTCCCTCCCTCCCTCCCTCCCTTCCTTCCTTCCTTCCTTCCTTCCGTGACGCCTCTCCTGATTTTTAAACACTCGCTTTCATGCCTTATTTTTCTTTCACTCACAGTAAAAGCCACGAAACAACCTTTGCGAACTGTTTTCCTGAGTATATGGAGATATAATGAGGGCAGTCAAGATGTTCTATAAAAATAAGATACATTATTCACCATTACATGTCACTAACTGTTCCTACATGGAGGAAGGTAGAAGGGCAGCAGAGCCACGAAGCCTGGTCCATAGTACCTTAATCTCATTCTCCAGGAAGGCTCCCCCATGGCCTCCCCTCACTCCCTCTTTTTTTTTTTTTTTTGAGACAGGATTTCTCTGTGGCTTTGGAAGGCTGTCCTGGAACTAGCTCTTGTAGACCAGATTGGTCTCAAACTCACAGAGATCTGCCTGCCTCTGCCTCCTGAGTGCTGGGATTAAAGGTGTGTGCCACCAATGCCCGGCTTGGCCTTATTACCTCTTAAGAGCCTCCTCTTACTGATAGCACATTGGCCATTAAGTTTTAACACCCGAAGTTTGGAGAGGTCACAGTCAAATTCTAGCAAGCAAAATATAAATGTGAAAGAAATCACATGCAATTTTATCCATACAAGTTAGCCATAATTTATAAAACAAAGCTTGATTTAAAAGAAATCTGTACTCCACAATGCTTTAATTATCAAAATGCTGTTTTGCTTTTATCTCTTGGTATGTTCCAAGACGTTTTAGGAGTTTGTACTAAAAAGAGCTAGAGGGAAAATGCTTCTGTTTCAATATTGTAAAAAATCTTTGAGAAGTCTCGTGTTGTTTTTACTGTTCCTCATCTGGATAGTCTGTGCATCCTGGGCTACTCTGCACTAGTCATGGGCTCTGACCTAGGCCTGTAATGAAGGAGAGCAACTAGAGGACTATTCTGAAAAGACATGGTGACTTATTACACACGGCAATGAGAGAGTTAAAAATAATTCCTGGAGTAGCCAAAAGGCTCAAAAGTGGACCTGAGTTAGGTTCCCTAGGATCTGCATGGTAGAAGGAGAAAACTTACCCCCATGGGTCGTCTCTGACCTCCACACATACAAATAAATGAACACATGTGTGCATAAGTATATAAAATGTAAAATATTTTAAAATAATTCCTAAAAGTCCCTTCTTGGGTAGTGAGACAGATCGTGATACCATTTATTGCATAATGAAAGTAGATTAACCATCAGGGTGTGGGAAGATGAAGATGGAGCTCTGTGGCCTGTAGGTATTTACTGTGGAAATGGTGGATCCATCTAGATCAGTCAAAGCAGACTGTGAATTTAAGAGACTTAAACATAGAGGTAGGCAAAACTATCTAAAAATCTTTTAGCTGGAGAGAAAAGGATTAAATGATAAAACGTTGTGAAACCCTAAATTTAGAAGAGGGAAAGGAACCCTTCTCTCAACTCAAAATCTATCTATAGAAGCAGGAGATAGAAAGGTTTGATTGATAAATAAGCATTATGCATGGGCGTGTGGTAGTCATAAGCACACCCCTAAGAGATCTCAAGGGAAAGAAACGGTGCATCTCTATGTAGTCAGGCAGAAACAGCACATTGCATACAAGTGTTCTGGACATTAGCCTCAGGTGAAAGGGCTTAACCACCATTGGTCACACATAGTTCATCCTAAATTCCCTTGGTCATGTGTTTCTGCCTGTGATGGCTAATAGTGTCTATCTTACTGTGACATGGGCTAGCTTTGCTCTTTGGAAAGAGGTTCTGGCCAACTTAGGTTCCTCCCCACCTTGAGAAATCAAGAGGAAGGGACATTACCAAAAGGAAACTCCTAGGTACTTGCCAAATACATTTCTAGATCATAAAGCTGACATTGGCTTTTAAGCAAGAACGTTTCAAAGAGACAGAAAATACACAAGTTCTGTAAATCTCCATGAAAAAGGAGGGGGAAGAATCTTCCTCATGACACCCACAGAGAGAAATCTTTCCTGATTTGACTTACCTTTGCATAAGTAAAGGTCATTGTAGAATAAATCTAGCTTGGGGTTGGCAATTTGTAATAAAGGAATTAATAACAAAGAGTGCTTTGCCAAACAAACAAACCCATAAGACTAGCGTGATTGTAATCCCAGTATTTGGAAGGCTGAGGCTAAAGTTAGATCATGAATTTGAGCCCAAGTTGAGCTACACAGAAAGATTTGTCCAATTACATAAAAAAAACAAGAGGGGAAAATGTATTTTAGGGTACAGGAGAGTAGCATTGTCTGAAGGAAATTACATCACGCTGATAGAATAACTGACATTTAAAAAATCATAAAATAAAAATTTTAAATAGATATATAGATTGTGTACCTGTTGTGTGTTGGTGTAGTACAGACTAAGTCTAGACATACAAGAAGCAGGGGTCATTGAGACAAGCTAGTTAGGAAAGGACTTGTCCAAGTGAAACTTGAATTGGATTTTGAAGAAAAGGCTAAAGATTAAATATATTTTCATATATTCAGTATAGCCAGTCAAACAGGTCTCTGTACCCATCTCTATAGTAAAGACAGGCTTGTGACACCATTTTCCTGTGGCTTTGTTTTTTCTGTGTTCTTTCATAATTACTGCCTTCCTGATTCTTGACAGCTGCAAGTTACATTCCCAGCTAGAAACTACATGTCCCCCCTATTTTTAATCTGTATGTACCTAAAGTAACAGCTCACTTTTCAATTCTTAGAAAAAATTTTCAGTTAACACTCAGAGATGCCAACAGAAACAAAAATAAATGTGCTTGGAATTTCATATATGTCAGAGGGTCTCAGGACAAGGTTCTCTGATTTTGTCAGGGGTACCCACCACTCAACATTTATCATACTCATCACAGAGAAGAAGAGCATAGCAAAAGCAGCAACTGAAAGGGCCCTATCCCTGCAGTGGTGAAGACAGCAATGTGTATAAAATGTCTATCAGGGAAGTGAGGTGCAACCTGGGGGCTCAGTGGTTTTATGGTGACTAGTTTCGCAGGCACTGCCTGCCTGGTATATAAGAAATACCAAACTCCAAGAAGATAAGCACATACCCAAATAAGTCAC
The DNA here is from genome assembly GCF_017639785.1 of Mesocricetus auratus. Classification (NCBI taxonomy): domain Eukaryota; kingdom Metazoa; phylum Chordata; class Mammalia; order Rodentia; family Cricetidae; genus Mesocricetus; species Mesocricetus auratus. Next base: position 31,235,421 of record NW_024429182.1, on the reverse strand, counting down.
ATTGCTTGTGTAAACAGCATGGTAAGCCACACCCCCTTCCTGAAATTTAAGTTCCCAGTGCCAGCCGAGAGTCAGCATTGCAAAGGAGCCCTTCTGAGGACAGCCTCAGGCCTGCAGTGTGTGCAGTTGCCTTTCTGTATGCCCTGCGAGAGTTTGTCATTTTTTTCTCCTTCAGTAAGATGAGTTGTTACATCAAATAACTCATCTTTTAAATATTTCCATATATTGCAGGTATGCTCCAGAATCCCTGACAGAGAGCAAGTTTTCTGTGGCCTCAGATGTGTGGAGCTTTGGCGTGGTTCTGTATGAACTTTTCACATACATTGAGAAGAGTAAAAGTCCACCAGTGGTCAGTGTGCTTTTTAATTTCTTAACCACCCCGTCCCCAGGCTCTTTCTATTGCTCAACTTTTGTGTTAAGCACGAGAAGGCATTCTGCAAAGAAGAATTACATTACTAGAGCCTATTTTAGAATCCCTTATATTATTTATTTGGAGACAATATTCAACAATACCCAACAAAATAACCATAAACTTACTAAATTCAGTGTATTCTCTTGGCCATGTCTCTGTGACTGTAACAAAATATATGGCATTGAGTACTTCATAAAGAAAAGGGGTTATTTAGCTCGCAGTTGATTGAAAGGCCAGTTTCAGGCAATAACCCCTTGGGTTCATCACAACATGCAAATAAGCAGAAAAGATCACGTGTCAAGGCTTAAGACAGAGAGCCTGGAGGATCAGAATTCCTCTTCTTGTTCACAAGCAGTAGAACACTCAGAGAGGCCAGCATTGATCTCTTAGAGAGCCTACCATTCAAGCGCTGCCAGGGACCAGGCCTCCAGGACCCCTCTCAATGGCTTTAAAGGACAGTGAGTTTGCACATGTACTCTAGGAGCATCACACAACTTAACAAACTTTTGCAAGTAACTTCTGCTGTCTGTCCATTATAGGTTTCTCTTAATATATGGAAGTATGAAAAAATGAAAAATCATTTTAAAGAAATTACTCAGATAACCATTTTAATACTGTGACATTTTCTTTCAGACTTATTTTATATAAAAAAGTGAAACTTTACAAAGAAATACCTTTGTTTTCTGAAATTGAGTTTTTAAGTTTCCTGTGTAGTTTGCTATCCTGTTATTACATTGTGTGTATTTCACTTTATCAGTAATTGCTTACTGCAAATATGGTTTTAAGTGCCCAATAGCATTCTGTCATACAGTTGTATATTTCTGGATAATCGTCTGCAGTTTTTTGGTTTTTTTTTTTACATCGTGTAGTTTTACTTCTTGCTATCATGTTAGAAGAAAAGTGTAGTTGTCAGACATTATGAGTTAGTAAATCACTTGATTGCTTCAGACGAGAAGCTGTATCAGGTTATATCTTCACAGCAGTGATAGGCATGAATAGTTTGCTGTATTCACCATTATATTTTCAATGAAATTTTACCAACTTAATATAATAGTGGTTATATCTATTTTATCTCAGTTTGCATTTATGTTGTTAGTATATGTTTATTTATCAAGTCATTTAAAATGGGTTTATATTTCAGGAATTTATGCGAATGATTGGCAATGATAAACAAGGACAGATGATTGTGTTCCATTTGATAGAGCTTCTGAAGAGTAATGGAAGATTACCAAGACCAGAAGGATGCCCAGATGAGGTAACAATCCTTAATTGATTCATTGATTTGTGTGTGTGTGTGTATGTATGTATGGTGTGTATGTGTGTGTGTGTCTGTATGTGTGTGTCAGAAAGAGATGTGTATGTGAGTGCGTGCGTGATATGTGTATAAGTATGGTGTGTGTGTGTGTGTGTGTGTGTGTGTGTGTGTGTGTGTGTGTGTAGTCACACATACCACAGTGCCCATTGGGATCAGAGGAAAACTTTCCCAGGTTGCTCTTGCCTTCTTCCCTGCTGAGCGAATGTCTGTGTTGTTTCTCATGCCGCACTGTGCACTCCAGGCTGCTTGGTCCTCAATATTTCCCTGGTGATTTTCTTGTTTCTGCCTCTTGTTCTGTTGTAGGAGTGCTGGAATTAAAGACGAGTGCTGTTGTACCTGGTTTTTGTGGGTCCCAGGGATTGACTTGTTTGTTATCAGGCTTCCATGTCTGGTTTTTTTCTTTTTTTTTTTTAATCACTGAGCCATCTCCCTGATTTTTTTAAATACACAGTAATTATCCATTTTTTTGTTTTATTGAAAGCATATACAGATGATGTGTTTCAAAGCATAACCATTGCATTATTACTGGTTTAGGCAGATTCCTATCATCCTCTAATTAGCATGATACTTTGTGTTTATTCTAATTTAACTTTTTCACTTTATAGATTTATATGATCATGACAGAATGCTGGAACAACAATGTCAATCAGCGTCCCTCTTTCAGGGACCTAGCACTTAGGGTGGATCAAATCCGGGACAGTTTGGCTGCGTGAATGAGATGGCCTTTACTCAGAGACCAAGTAGACTTCCAGAATCAGAACAAAGCTCTGTAGTCACATTGCCGTGGACGCTTATCCACTCGTCCTTACAGTGCTAGCCAGAAGAAAATGTGAGGCTGTCTGCTCAGAACTTTGGAAATTTTGTGAATTCTTTTTCATGCACCATCTGTAAAAGACACTGCTAAAGCGTCTTGCAAGATGCTTGTGAAGAGCTGCATGGAGCTCACTGTGCAGTCATTACATCTCCTCCGGCAAAAGAAGAAAATAGACATTTTCAACACAGCATTTTGAGTTGAAATTATAATGTAAATTTTGCAGTGTTAGAGATACACAGAATATACATGTACAGTTTTTACCATGTGAGTGTACAATACTTCGGCATCTTGTGTGATTTACACGAGGGCTGATGTTTGTTAATGTTTTCTAATTTTTCCATAGTTGATCTACAATAACTTCATGATACAAATTAAAATGCTCAGAAAATTGAACAAATACCTTTTCTTTGTTGCTCTTCTCTGCTTCTGTGTCAGGGCTTCTAGTTCCATATTACTGTAAATATTTTTCAAAGCAAAAGGAACAAAAGTCTAGTTTTATTTGTATAGGAAATCTCCCCAGCCCTAAGGAATTTTGAAATGGAACAATCTTACAAAGACATAGCACAATCTATTTTCTTATTTGTTTTCCTTGTGTCTGTTTATGGTAAATGTGTTTTTACATAAAACTGTCTCCAACTTTTTCTATGACTATAGTGAATAGTATTCTTTTATATTTTTTGAGATTAAAAATACTTTTCTCCCTTAAACTGTTAACTGCCAACAAGACATTGCAATCCCTGAGACCTGTCATTATATATTAAATTGAAGTATAAGCCATAAATAATTTGTAAAATATACAAACTCTTTACAATGCATAATGGGTTAGAATATGGCCAAAGACTGTGTGAGGGGTTTCCAAGCTTGCTGTTCAGTGGTAGGATAAATGTCCCTTCATCAGAGCCTCCCACGTGGTTAGGAAGTGAGAAGCCGTGAAGCAGGTTGTTGCTCATTCTGTTCAAGAATTCCCGAAGATTTGTAATGTACATCTTTAGAAGAGGAGAGAAAGCATACACATTTTCAAAGTATGAGTAATTGTTATCTACTTTAGTGCTGCTCCATTTTAGACAATGTCATGTCAAAAATAAAGATTTTGTGTGTTATTTATACAATATTTTAAATATTTGGTAATTTATTTAAAAGTTCTCTATTTCCAGTGGTGTATACTAGTTTTAACCTGTTTGCTTTGCTGGAGAAGGATGGTAAGAAATGCCACTCATGTTATTTTAGGCATTGTAGTGGTTACCAGATATAGAAACCATCTGTGGTGGTGAGACTAGTGGGTTTTGCTTTTTTAAAAATTCTAATATTTTAATGTTTAATGGAAGTTAGATGTATTTTATGTAATTTCTAAGGTTGTCTCAAGAACTTATATATGTAATACAGTTGATATCAGATCTGCAGCATTTCAGATGAAAGCAGTGTATTATATAATGTGACTGATTTATTATTTTTATAGTAAAACCACAGATTTTTCATAAAAGTCTATATTTTGCTTATTTTTAAAAAATAGTGAAATAACCTCATTATGTTAAGCTTTTTTTTTTCAAGACAGGGTTTCTCTGTATTGTTTTGGAGGCTGTCCTAGAACATGCTCTGTAGACGAGGCTGGCCTCAAACTCAGAGATCCATCTGCCTCTGCCTCCCAAGTGCTGGGATTAAAGGCATGTGCCACCAATGCCCGGCTACGTTAAGCTTTTTAAAATATTTGAATTTTGGCTTTTAAAGAATCCCACATACATATTCTTAATATTATAGAATGTGATGACAGTCTTAGCTGTAAAATTCTAAGTTGTTAAGAGACTTCATTTTCATTGAGAGTTCATAATTTTTTAAATTTTCATTTGAACAATACATATAAAGAAATTACTCCTATACTTAGCTACTGGTTCCTCGTGAGGAACAAATATCAGTTACAGTAAAATGTCTATTTAAGTTACTATTTCTTAGAAATTAAGAAAAAGTTTCCTCAGATTTCTATAGTTATATAAATATTTGATGGTGCTGTTCTGTAATCATTAAGTAAATAATTCTGTATTGTCATGGGTACTTGCTTTAGAAAATAGTTATGTTTATATGCTATTTATATATGCTGCTAGTAGCACAAAATTTACTCTGGAGGAGTATCCTTCTTATAGTGCATGTTTTCAACCTTAAAGTTAAGTGAAAATTTGTACAGCTGTATCTTCTGATATTTAAGTCTAATACGAGTTCTAATAGATCTTAATAATAAAAACCCAGAGTTAGATATTAGGGTAAATGCTGAAAGATCAGAGAAGTAAGGGAGCCAGCCACAAGGGAGACCTCTATCTCTACTGAATCCTCAGACCAAAAGGGCAATCCTGTCCCTTCAAATCCTCAGACTGAATGCCATGAGCTCCTGTCTCTTCCCGCCTCATATTCCTCTCAATGCCTGACTCTGTTTCTCCTTTAGACTGGATCAATCTCATGTAATCCAGGGTAGCCTTGAACTCGAAGCCACCTGCCTCTGCCTCCCCAGTGCTGGGATCAAAGGTGTGTGCCACCACCGCATGGCCTCTATGGCTATCTAGTGGCTACTAGCTCCACACTCTGATCTTCAGGCAAGCTTTATTTGTTAAAGCACAAATAAAATACCATCTAAACTTTATTAAGTAATAGAGATGAGGAAATATCTATATTCTATATCTGGGGAGCCATCCACCCTGGGGTCCCCATATGGTCCACGTGTTGGAATATTAATTACTTCCTTGGACTATTAGTGTGTTCCCACAAAATTGGAAGATTGCTACAATAGTATTATAATTTATTTTCCTTTTTTTAGTCACCCAAACAACCATAGTTGTACATATAGATGATGCTTTTTACCAAATAGTTAAATGAATGGTGTTTTTATTTAATTTAACTTTTTATTGGGCAGTGATATATCTCAGTGATGGAGCACTATGATTTTGAATTTGATTGCCCTTATGACTTAACGTGTTGAATTTTTTCCAGTGTGTACATTGGCCATTTGTACTTTATGTTGTGAAAACTGTCTATTTGGTTAATGTACCTGGATAATTATTGACTGGATAATTTGTTTACTGGTCTTTATTCTTTTTTTAGTTTTTTTTTATATTAATCCCAGCAAATAGCTGACAAAGATTTTCTCCTATTCTGTAGAATGTCTCTGAATTATTTTGAATTGACTTGTGCAATTTAGAAAAAGGGATTTGTTTTCATAGTTTTACTCCTAGGTATCTAGTTTCATCAGCACCCGAGTTGAAGAGTCTTTCCCCCAGAGTATGTGTTTGGTAACTTTCTTAAAGATCAGAGTGCTGTTACTGTCTCTGGTATAATTTGGAATTAGGTATTGTAACATCTCCAATATTTGTGAACAAAGAAATTGCATTGACTCTGTAGATCACTTTTGGTATTTGTCAGTTTTCACAATAATTCTTAAGCTCCATGAACATGATCTCTACTAATTTCTTAATTTCTACAATGCTTATAGTTTTAATTGTAGAGGACTTTAACATCTCTGATCATGTTAGTTTAGTTTAGTTTTTGAGGGTATTATAAGGAGATTGGTGGCTGATTTTTTAAGCAAAATTTACTTGTGTATGAGGAACTGCTGACTTTTATGTGTTAATTTTATGTCTTGCTGAATTGTTTATTAGAGATAAGGTTCTTGGTGAAATCTTTAGAGTACTGATCATATACTCTATGCACACAGGGTATTTTTATTTCTATCCATGTTGCTACTGTATTATTTCTATCTCTTTATTCCACTGGGTAAGTGCTTGAGTATTATAAGCTGTACTATAGAATAAGAGTGGGAACTGATGCCCTTGTCTTATTTCTGATTTTAGAGGAAGTGCTGGCAGTTTCTCCCTGTATAAACTATAAATATATTGCCTTTCATAGTAAGGCATGATAGCTCTGTTTCTGGTTTTTTTGGAACTTTTATCATGAAAAGATGTTTAATTTTGTCAAGAGCTTTTTCTCCACCTATTGTTTTTCATGATTATTTTTATGTGTATGAGTATGTGCCTACTTCTATGCACCATGTGTCCTTGGTGCCCCCAGGGGCAGGAAGAGGGTGTCATGACCCCTATAACTGGGGTTATAGACAGTTGTGTGGTGACATGTGGGAACCAGGAACTGAACCTGGATTATCTGTAAGGGCAGCAAATGGTCTTAACCACTGAGCAATCTCTCCAGACCCTATGTTGTGATCTTAAAAATTTTATGAATTGAGAATTTTGATTATATTCACCCCAAGCCTCCCTTTACCCTCCTCCTCTCCTCCATCAAGTCCAGTTTGTGTTAACCAAATACATTTGGGAATAGGGCCTGCCATGGAGTGTGCTTGGCCTACCAGCGGCCACATCACTAAAGAAAGTAGACTCTTCCTCTCTCAGTAGTTATCAAACGCCATGGCTCCTCATCTAGTAGTGAAAATATCATCCACACCTCTGCTAGGATTTTGTCAGGCCTGAGCTTGTGCAAGTTGTAAAAATTGCTTTGAGTTTATATGTGCCACTGTCCTATTGTGTTTGGGAGAACACTTCTCTTAAAATCACCTTCCATCCCTGGTTCTTAAAATCTCTCTACTGCATAGTTCCCTGAGCCTTGAGGGTGAGGGAGTGGTACATACGCCCCATTTAGGGTTGAGCATTAAACATTCTCTTATTCTGTGCATATTGAGCAGTTGATGGTTTCTATGTTACTGTCGTCTGTAGTAAGGAGAAACTTTTCTGGAGGTCCAAGAAATGTACTGTTCTGTGCATGTAGCAATAAATTATTAGAAGTAATTTTAATACTATGTCCCTTTAGCAGAATAACAGTAGTAGGTTCCCCACTAGGGCCTAAGACCTATCTAACTGCATATTCTTGGCACCCTTAATGTGCCATTAATGAATTCTATCTCATGGAGTGGACCTTAGTTCCAATCAGAAAGTGGTTGCTCCCATAGCCTTTGTGCTACCTAAAGTACCAGTGGGCTTATCTTGTCAGGCCAGATGTTTTTATAGTTTGTAGGATTCACAGCATGGTGAGACTGGTGATTTTTTTTCCTTCTGCTAGCATGGATATCACTTTCCAGATTTATGAAACTTAGTCAGTAGGGATAAAGCTTCCAGGTGAGTGCCTGCTTGATTTCTCAATGTTCTGTCAGTCCAGCATGTGGAGTCTTCAGCAATAGGGTCTTACTGTCAAGTTCTGGAGTGTTACCAAGAGTACTGGCAAAAACCTGTAATGTTAGAGGGAGGAGTATCTGTGGGATCACATTTGCTAACAGCTTACAAAGAAGTAACATACTCCTTGTCCCCACCATCTGAGCCTAGAATTAACAAGTAGACTGCCAAATCCATGCAACATTAGGTGGGTTCTGGTTGCTGGAATAACTCAACCATCTCCTCAGCCCAGATTTTATATTTTAACTTGTAACTAGCTGGGGAATACTATGGTTGCAATAGTTTTCTTCACCACTTGTATTGAATCTAGTTCACATTTTACCCCTTCTTTCTTCCTTTTCTCATTTCTTCATTTTATCAATTAAATATTGATACCCTTAAATATATCTTACAAAGTATATGCATACATGTTTAATATACTTCAATACATTTCAATATATTTGTAATATAGACATAGCTATATTGTTTTCCCTAGCAGTACCCCACAACTTACCAAGGAAACAAGTAAAAGGCACAAGTGTCTTCTACTGAAAAGAACAGGACTACCGTTATCCACTGCATGTATTACTACAGTCACCATTGTTGCTGAAGAGCAATTGGAAGTATTATTATAACTGAAGACAGACCACAGGAGAGCTCAATAAAATAAAACAACAAAAATAGTAGAAAAGGAGAAAAATAAAAACTAGAAGAAACATATATCCTAACAATGTGTAAAACACAGAAACAACAAAAAGTACACACACATGAAGACTCAACACTTCTTAAGCTCTTTTGACAATGGAAATCATAGCTCACAGAACAGTTTTGATGCCAGAAAAAGATTTCAGAGTCCTACTTTTTTCTTAGATCAGTGGCCATATACAGACGAATGAAAGAAATAGGGAAAACAAATCAGAATCTAACCATAGAGGGAAAATGGGCAATACTCTGAAGCAGAAATTGAAAAACATGGAGGAAAATTTAAGTGAGGAAATAGAGACTTAAAAAGAACCAGATAGGATTTCTGTAAATGAAGGAATTAATGAAATGAAAGCACAGTGGGAGTAGTCAAGAGACAAGAGCAAGCAGAGAAAGAAGCTGTAGAGATAGACATGGCTGATTACTAATGTATTCAGACACAGATATGAAAGAAAACTTGCAAACATGGCAAAATTTTTCAAGAATTCTGGGATACATTTAAGAACCAAAAAAAAAAAAAAAAAAAAAGAAACCAAACCTGATAGTTCAAGGAGCTGAGATACAGTTTTAAAGCACAGGCAGTTTACTCAACAGAATCACACCAAGCTTCCGAAAAACAGTGAAAGAAGCCATCCAAGTACAAGAAGAATTTTGTTATTCCTGGTTTTTGAGACAGGATCTCTCTAGGCCTGGCTGGCCTGACTCACTATGTAAGACAGGCTGCTCTCAGATGCACAGCAGTCTGCCTGCCTGGAGACCTGGGATTAAAGGCATGTGCATGCCATTATCAATACCAAGTGGGCATGAACAGAGAAGAACCTCTCTCCAACATACAGTCAATCAAGAGGAAAAAAATAGTAAAATCTATAAAAGTACACCATCATAATAACAGCAGATCTCATTAGCAACCATAAAACCAGGAAAGCATAGAATTACATATTTTGATTCCTGAGAGTAATGGTCAACCAAGATTTTTATACCTATTAAATTTACTTCTTAAACATTGATGTAGAAATACAAACATTTGAAGATATAGAGTAAGGCAACTCATGACAACCATGCCAGCACTACAGAAAATACTTAAGAAATGAATACTATATAAAAATAAAGACAAAGTCTCTTCCATGAGAACACAGGAAAAAATAGATTTCATGAGAGGAATAGACGATCAGAGGAGAGCTGGGAGGAGCTCATAATTTCCAACACACAAAACTGGAAAATTTTAATACTAACAGGACAGGAATGGAATTGTCAACAACCCAACCAGCCAGAACAACAGCCAACAAAACCATAGGAAATAGCAAACCCTTCCAAAAATAACCGTAAATGCAAATGGCTTCAACTTACCAACTAAAATACGACATTGAAAGACAAGATCCAACCATGAGTTGTCTCAAAGACATCTCACTATCAAAGGTAAGCAAAAACTGGGATTATGGAAAACAATCTACAAAGCAAACAGAAGCCTCATCAAGTTAATACAACAACTCTCATATCTGACGAAGTAGATTTTGAATAAAAACTAATTAGAGGAGAGAAGAACAATATATATTTTTAAAAAAAGGGAACAAGTTACCAAAAAGATATAAAAATTTGTATTTATGTAACCAAACCTTGTGGCTTCTAGTTTCATAAAATAAAAACTAAAATGCATGAAAAATTAGGTATGTCCAGACATAATCAAATATTTTGGTTGCCATTCTCACCTTTGGATAGGTTTCCTAAACTGAAATCTGGCAAAGATTTAAACTATACCACAAATCAACTGTACTTAAACAGAGATTTACAGAATATTTCATATAACAGATAGGGACTATATGTTCTCAATAGTAATAGAACTTTCTCTAAAGTCAATCATGACTGGTGGTAAAGACAACCCTAACAAATGCAAAGCAATTAAAAATAATTCCTTGTGTCTTAACATACAATGGTAGAATAAAACTAGGTATTAACAGCAAGAGAAAACACAGAAACAACACAAATACATAAATATCAAATAATAGAGTTTCATATAAATAGTGAAGGAGATTTTTAAATTCTTCAATTAGTAAACAAATCATAGCATACTCTACCAAAATGTCTCAGGTACACCCAAGAAGTTGTAAGAGGAAGTTTAAAAGAAGTCAGAGAAATCTCAACCCAGTGACACACCTCAAGGTTCTAGAACAAGAAATCAAGTCCAAATGCAGCATCCAGTGAGATAAAAGTCAGAGCAGAAATTATGGAAACAGAGATTAACAGAACAATGCCTAGACAAATTTATGTCTTGAAGAGAGAAACAAGATTGACAATCCCCTGTTCAAAAAAATCAAAAGACAGAATGAACTCAGGTCCTCTACAAGCACAGCCAGTACTCTTAACCACCGAGCCATCCAACTTGTACAGTCACTTTGGAGATTAGTATGGAGATTCCTTAGGAAAATGGGAATCAGTCTACCACAAGATCCAGCAATTCCACTCTTAGGCATATACCCAAAAGATGTACACTTATACAATAAGGGCTTCTGCTCAACTATGTTCATAGCAGCATTTTTGTAATAGCCAGAGCCTGGAAGCAACCTAGATACCTCTCAACTGAAGAATGGATAGAGAAAATATGGTACATTTACACAAGGAGTACTACTCAGCAGAAAAAAAATGGAATCTTGAAATTTGCAGGCAAATGGATGGCACTAGAAGAAACCATCCTGAGTGAAGTAACCCAGTCACAAAACGACAAATGTGGTATATACTCACTCATATATGGATTTTAGACATGGAGTAGGGAATTACCAGCCTACAATCCCACCACCAGAGAGTATGGGAAGCAGGGAGGACCCTAAGAGAGATTTGCATGGTAACCTGGAGAAGGGTTGTGAGACAAGATCTCCTAATTGGATTGGGAGCAGGGGAGGAGAGGGGAGAAGGAGATGGGAGAAAGAGAGGGGGGAAAGAGGAGGGGAAAGGAGGACACGGGGGAGCAGGAAGGTTGAGTCAAGGTAAGAATAGAGGAGAGAAGGATGAGAGATACCATAATAGAGGGAGCCATTATAATTTGGAGGAGAGATCTTCATAGATCTACAAGAATGACACCACCTGGCATTAAGGCTACCTTAAATGCCCTCCCATGATAGTGAGATTGACCTTATATGCCATCATAGAACCCACATCCCATGGCTGACAGAAGCAGAGGTAGACACATACAGCTAAAACTCGGACTGAACTCCTGGAGCCCTGTTGCAAAGAGGAGTGATGAGCAAAGGAATCAAGACCAGGCTGGCGAAACCCACAGAGGCAGCTGACCAAAACAAGGGGGAATGCATGGACCCCAGACTGATGACTGAGAGGCCAGCATGGGACTGATCCAGACATCCCTCCCACTGAACCTGGGTGTCAGAGAAGAGGCCTTGGCAATCTATGGGACCTTGGAGAGTAGATCAGTATTTATTCCTAGTATACAAATAGAATCTGGGAGCCCACTCCACATGGAGGGATGCTCTCTCAACCTGGACACGTGGGGAAGACCTAGGCCCTGCCTGGAATGATGTGACAGACTCTGATAGTCCCTCATGGAAAGCCTTACCCTCCTTCAGAAGCAGAGGGGGTGGAGTGGGGTAGGGTGTTGGGAAGGTTAGGGGGTGGGGGAGGAGGGGAGGGAGAGGGAACTGAGAGTAACATATGTAAAAAGTTAAATAAAAACAATTATTATAAAAAAGACAAAATGAAATTGGAGATGAAGACGAAGTTACAGCATTGGACTATAAGGAAATAAAGATCACAAAAAGAGAAACATGGTATGTACTCACTCATTTATGAATTTTAGACATGAGTCAGGGGAGTGCCAGCATACAATACCACTGCCAGAGAGTTTGGGAAACAGAACCTTCATCCAGCAACTGATGAAAGCAGAGGCAGATACCCACAGACAGACACTGAACTGAACTCTTGGAATCCAGTGTCAGAAAGGGAGAACTGATAGGCAAAGGAGCTAAGACTGGGCTGGCTTAACCCACAGAAACAGTTGACCTGAACAAAGGGGAGCTCTTGGACCCCAGATTGATGAATATGTGGAAAGCATGGGACTGACCCAGACCCCCTGAATGTGGGTGTCAGTGAGGAGGCCTAGGTAATCTATGGGGCCTTGGGTAGTATTTATCCCTGGCACACATATAGACTTTGAGTGCCCATCCCACAATGAGGGATGCTCTCTCAGCCTGGACTCCTGAAGGAGGGCCTGGCCCCTACCCTGGATGACATGACGGACTCTGGAGATCCACTATGGAGGGCCTCACCCTCCCTGGGAATCGGAGTGAGATTGGGTGGGGGACTGGGGGGCCTGGTGGGGAGGGCGGGGGAGGAGGGGAGGAAGAGGGAGCTGGGATTGACATGTGAAACAAGATTGTTTCTAACTTAAATTTTTTAAAAAGGGATAAAAGGAAGATCACTAAGGAAAACTTACTTTCTAACACACTGGAAAACCTAAAAAAATCAATAAATTCCCAAATATATATGAGCTACCCTAATTTGCATTGCTTGTTATGGGATCAAAGCAGTAATTAAGTGTCAATCCAAAGGAAATTCCCAAACTGAACATTCAGTGCTTATTTTAACAAGCTTTTAACGGAGACCTGATACAAATACTTTCCAAGCAAACTATTCCACAAAATAGAAAGTAAAAAGCACTACCAAACTCATTCTTCAGAGCTAGGACTTTCCCATGAAACAGCAAAAGGTGCCAAAAGTACATAAAACAACACAAAAAGAACTATAGGCCAATCTCCCTGATGAACACACATACAAGCTAAGCTTCTCAACAAAAAAATACTGGCAAATTTATTTCAGGACTACAGTAAGGAGATCCCAAATCATGTCCAAGATGTTTTAATCTGAGGGACAAGGGTTTGTTGATCATATGCAAATCAGTAAATGTAAAATATAAATAGACTTAAGAACAGAAATTGCTGATCTTCTCAATAGATGAAGAAAGGGTCTTGACAAAGTTTAACATGCCTTCTTGGTAGAAGTCTAAAATAAATTAGAAATCGAATGAATATATCTCAACACAATCAAGGTTCTATACAATATATACCCAATATTATATAAAATTAGAGAACAAAAAAGCATTTCCTTTAAAATCTGGAATGAGACAAATCTCTCCTGACTGGTATTCATTGTAGTACTTGAAGTCTTAGCTAGAACAAATAAGACCAGAGAAAGAAATAAAAAGGATATAAATAGTAAAAGAATAAAATTAAATAGTGTCTATTTGCTTATGCCATTATACTATACTTAAAAGAATTTATTGTCTCCAAAAGTAAGTCTAGGATCTGGTAAATGCCCCCAGGGAAAGTTGCATGATTCAAAACCATAATATATACATCAGTGGCTTTTCTGTACACCAATAATAAGCTGGCCCAGAAAGAAATGAAAAATATCCATTCATAATAGCTTCACAAAAATAAAGATTTCCATGACTAAATCTAATGAGAGGGGTTAAAGATCTCTGCAATAAAATCTTTAAGGTACTAAAAATGGGAATTGAAGAAGACACTAGATGGAAATATCTTCTGTGTTTCTGGCTTGGCAGAATTAATATTGTGAAGGTGGCAATAGCATCAAAAGTAATTGCTACTTCAATGCAATCACCACCAACATCTCAAAAACATTCTTCACAGAATTAGGATGAAAACTGGCATTCACATGGGAACACAAAGTTAAAAGAACACTGTTGGATAGCACAGTGCCTAATGTCAAGTCCTACTACAGAGCAGCGTTGATGAAAACAGCATGGCGCTGGCACAAACCAGACATGTTTGAGAGAAGAATATAAGGCAGGAGCTCAATGCAGTCTCAGGGCAGTCTGAGGTTTCCGTGGAGAGCATTGCAGTTACTCTAAGGACAGGATCGCCCCACTTTGGTCTTAGCCTTGGTAGAGGTGAGAACTCTCTAGTGGCTTGGCTACTTTGTTTTTCTAATCTTTGACCTGGACCCCAATATCCTTCTCTGGGTTTTTATTATTTGTGCTACACTTACCCATCAAATAGTAGGAAAAAACTCTATTCTGGAAACTTCAAATTAAGTTTTGGTCAACTTTGTATCATTAAAATTATTTCACACAGGGCTGGCAAGACGGCTCATCAAGAAAAGGAGCATGAATAGAACCCCAGGTCCTAAAAGTGTAGCCACTGCTATTACCATACAACCTAAAAGTGTAGCCACTGCTATTACCATACAATAGCTTCTCCGAGAGGTAATGTTAGCTGCTTCAAGTAGCTGAGACAAACTGGTTAGCTTATGGAAATGATCATAGCAGTTATGGACACGGATATGTGTGTTATATAGAAAGAAATATAACGTTCCATATTCCATTTAAATGCAGTTTAAGAATTTTCAGCCATAATGACCAACCCCAAATTGGTAATTTCCAAATGTCTACATAGATTGTGGCACTTATAGTAACATCGTCTTTAAACTATATATGATGAATACCAAGATGCCTGCCACCACCATAAGGCTCTGTGCATTCACTGCTCATGAATATTCTCCAATGTAGTTCACAACCTAGCATAATCTACAAGTATCACCTCAAGAAGAAATAAGTAGTAAATTAGACATAGTAAGTATTTATTAAGCTAGCATAGTTTCTACGATGGCTTGTACATCTCAGTCACCAGTGACGTTTGTCTTATCGTTAAGTTTTAAAAATCAACATACGGGAGACACGCAACAGCAAGCTCTTCCTGTGTACATCCTTTAAGGCAGCATTTATCTGAGAAACCTCTGCGCTCCCTTTGGGGATGGTTCCCCCAGAATAAGCTGCTGAAGGTGTTGATTTTGTTTGTGCGTTTCTTCTGAAGCTTTACACCGTCAAAATAGGGATTGGCATTGTGGGATGAAAACTCTTTTGTGTCCTCAGGAAACAAGTTGGCCTTCTCAAACTGATAGATGGGCGGTGGCTGGTCTTCCCAAGTGTTTATTGCTTTCTCCTGAGAGACAGGTGCAAGAACTGTTGAGGGAGAATGAAAAGAAATCCTATTCATCCAAATCTTCTACTAGATGTGAATTTAACATTGGAATACTAAAATCAGCTGATTATTAAAAATCATTTCAAATAAAGGTTGGGAAGTACAGTTATTCAGAGGCAACATAGTTTTAACTAAAATAGGTGCAGTGTTTTCCTATGAGAAGGCTTAGCAACCTTAGAATACTTTGTAATAATAATTTTATTACAATACTACTCACACGCTATAACATTCAGTATTTTACACCAGCGAAATCAGTGGTTTCCAGTTTATCTACAAGCTTGTGCCTCCATCACTACTATCTAATTCCAAACAATTCTCTCACCTCTCAAAAACAATAACAAACAAAACGACACATAAAAGCCAGCAGTCACCATTAACGTTCCCTCCCATGCCCTCTCCCTCTGTTTTCTTTTCTATGAATTTCCCTATTCTGTAAAGTTCACATAAGGGGTAGCTTCTGGTGTGTGGTTATTTTTGTCTGTTTTTCAATTAGCATAATATTCTCCATGTTTATTCAGAATGTCATACGTGTTCCCTCTTTATTCCTTTCATGGCTTAATAACTTCCCATTGTGTGGTTTTCCTACATTACATTTCACTCATCCATCTATCATGTCTTGGATATTTTGGTTGTTTTCATTTTTTAGCTATTATGAATAACACTTCCATGGATATTCACACCAATGTTTGTATGTGTTCATGTTTCCAGTCCTTTTGGGTATAAACCTAGGAGTGGAATTACTAGATCCTATGGTAATTCCAAACGTCTTCTCATGGGCTTATTGTATGTCGTCTTGGGAGGAATACCCATTAAATCCCATGCTCATCCTTATTTGTTCATGTGTTGCCTTTGTTCATTTCCAATCAGGCTGTCTTTGAGTGTAGTTAATAGAAGCACTTTGTTCTTTAACAAAATGCAAAGAGAGAGGTGGAGATGTGCTAAAGGGACAGATTCATTGTTATATTGTTCTGAAGTCAATCAATAGATTGGGTGACAGAAACTAAAATAACTCCTGGATGTCCACTGTGGCCATATTCAGGACTTCCTAGGAGGACATTTTCTTTCCGAGGCCTTAACCTCAGATCCATGCTGTGCACTGCACAACTCCATTGCAAGCTCACAGAGAGAAACCCTATTGTGGTGGATGATGATTCAGGGCTGATGGGAAAAATAGTTGACTCAGTCAGATCCCTGTGTTAGAAGTAAGTAACAGGAAAGAGAAGAGTTAGTGAGATTCAAGACTGGAAAGATTTTATGAGGGTGTTGCGGAATAAAGGAAAATAGATACAAGTAAGAAAAGAAAGGGGGAGAGAGGGAGATAGAGGATTATGGAGCTGGGTCTTCTAAATTCATTACTGGGTCTTTCATTTCTTTCTTTCTTCCATGAGGTCTGCCAGGGATGCTCAGTCCCTGAAGCCAGAGGACTACTTGCTACCTCTTTCTGTTACTGTTATGATTAACAAAACAGAATTATAACTAAACTAAACAGGAAAACCAAGGCAAAAGTGAACAAATTACAGTACGAAAAGAATAGTATAGATAGAACCAAGTTTCTAAATCAATTATTGTTAATTCTTAAACGTTTGGAATCAAGATGAAATGAACTCCTATGAAAACCTTAACACACAAATATACAAAACCCAACTACTTCAATGATAAAGAAATCAAAGGTATAACTAATCATCCTCTAGAAGATTTAAGACATAAAACTTCTAAAAACATAGATGGTTTTAGAGGCGGATTCCACCTACTTTTAAAGAACAGCAGTTTACAAACAGTTCCATGCCACTTTATGAAGCTCACTTATAATCTCTATTTTTAAACCAGGTAAAAACACTGAGATTTTTTTTAAGTTCTAGTAAGTGATTTCACTTACAAACGTAGTTTAAGAAAAAAACCTATTAAATCAGTTAAGTAAATCTCAAATACATTTTACAAACATAGGAGAAAGCTTATCCCAGAACAGTACGTGTGGGTCCAGGTCACGAAATGCAGTTCATCGTGTTAATTCAAGTTCAGCCAGCGGCCGCGGCAATCACCAGGGAATTTCACCATTTTGAGCTCATTTCTTAGCATCCATTCCCATATAGTCTCCCTTCCTGCCTATTTGCATAGATAGATGAACTATCCACGCCAGGATTCGTCTCCTCAGTCCTTCCCTGGGTCCTTTATTGGTTTTTACTGCGTGCTTACTCTGTAAACCGGTCTGAATGAACCTTACTGACCTGAGCTGATTCTTTCACTTCCTGGCCAGGCCACCCTGATCCCCTTGTTGCTCCAGGTATAACTCAGATAGAGGTGTCTTTCCCCTGCTGCTTCCTCTAAGCAGACACCGCCACCCCAGCCACCTCTGTGGGACTATTCCCTCACCACCTCTATCCACCGTCATGATACGCTGCCCGGCAGCGGCTAATTTCCAATGAACAAAAGTTGATCTAATTCACGATTTGTAGGTGTGACGGTGTCCAAGGCCCTTCCTGTAGCATCATTCCATAGCGGAGGTGGAGGAGGATGAAGTTGCTTTTGCAGCACATTCACTCAGGATAACCTCCATCTATGATGATGGCCTGAATTCATCTCAAGGACGTTTAGTTCCCTTTTAGTAGACCCTACCTCCTAACACTGCTGCACGGGGGACTAACCTTCTAACACACGGAATTTGGGGGATATATCCAAACCACAGCAACGTCTTGTGTCAAATGTTATCTTTTTAATAAGGCCGACTCTGACCACATCATTCTATATCTAAAGTAAACTTCCCATTGGTTTGTATGTTTTAAAACTGTAGTTACATGTATTCTAGGCACAAATTTCTTTTTCCTGCAGAAACTCACTGGTGGAGCAACGTCGAGTCTAAGAAATGCACAGTGAGAGCAAACACATTCCCTCCCTTCAGAGTTTTACCTGGGTTTGTGAATCTTCCCCAGGCCGAAGAAGGGATTTGCTCAGGGCTGAAGGTTTTGACCTCCTGTGAGGACTGATGAGAGAGCTGTGCCAAAGGTTCGTTTATCATGAACTGGCTCCAATCAGCCTGGCCGCACAGCTTTACAATTTCTAACAGCAGGTGCCTGCCGCACAGCCTCCTGGGTTTGCTTTCCTCTTGCTCCTGGGAGAAAGCAGCCTGTAGGAGTCCAAGCCACAGCAGACATGAACAGCACAGTTGCTTCATCCCTGGGCTCTGAGGCAGGGCCGGGCGCGCTGCAACGGCCGTCGCCCCGCCACGCCCCTCCCCGCCACGCCCCTCCCCGCCACGCCCCCTCCCCGCCACGCCCCTCGCCACGCCCCTCTCACTCAGTCCTCGGGATCCCGCAATCTTCTCCAGAACACTGAGGCTCCGTGTGGGGTGTTCCAGGCTTGCTTTGACTTCCGGCTTGCGGGACGTTGAAGAAAATAGGCTCCTTTTCGCTCAGACGTGAAAGAAATGTCTCGGTTCCCTGGCTTTTATTCATTTTCCTTGTCCTCGCCAAGAGACTGCCATTAAAATATGAGAACATAGGAGGACCCTGAGTAACCACTACACTAATGGAAGATGCTGCAAACTACGCCGGGAACGTGAACTCCTTTTTGCCTAGTGGTTACATGAGGCATCTCTTCCCTTTGAAGAAACATCCTCTCATCTCCTTCATGGGTTATATTTTTCAACTTTAAAAAGTTATTCCTGGAGCTGGAGAGAAGGCTCCTCAGTTAGGAGCCTTTGCTGCTCTTGCCCAGGAACTGGGTTCCTTTCCCAGTAACCCATATGCAGTATGTATATGTGTGCTTGTGCCACAGTGTGCCTGTGGAGGCTGGAACCAGCTCTCTCCATGCACCGCATGGGTCCCAGGGATCGGTCACTTTGTCAGGCTTGGTGGCAAGCGTTTTAAATTGCTAGGGTATTTCACTTAACTGCTACACAGTATAACAACTGAATGGATTTATTTAACTGAAAACTCTATTATTTAAATGACTAATTTTGAGTGAATACATCCTAATATTATAAATCAATTTCAGATTAATTTATTTTGTACCATTAACTTTATTCTAGAACATTATCATAAAATATTTATCTTAAAAATAAAATAAAATAAAATTTATCTTTCTGAGCCAAACATACTTTAACATGATTTACAATTGTATCCATTTTCTTACAAAGATAATCGTTTCATCTTTTCTTAATGAACGTATAAAAATGCCATTGTGTATATTTACCATATTGTCTTTTCAAAATGTAGTTTTTATATTTAAGTGTGGGGGTATGTGTGTTCGAGTGTGGGTACCCACTGAGGTCAAAAGAGCTCAGGTCACCTAGAGCTGGAGGAACAAGTGCTAGGAGCTGCCTGACACGAGTAATGGGAACCAAACTCAGGTCTCCTAAAAGAGCAGCAAGTGCTCTTAACCACTGAGCCCTGTACCAGCATGTTGTAGTAGCTGAAGGACATCTAGGCTGCCCATTCCCATCTATTATGGGTAGTACAGCAATGTACAAGTGAGCATCTCTGTTATATGTTGACTCAGAGTCCCTATGATATATTCTCAAGCACTGTGGGGCTGGGTGAGTCTATATGGTTCTATCTTCAGTTTTCTAAGGAACCTCCATACGGGCACTATGCATTTGTATTCTCACCAGCAGTGAAAAAGTTCTCCTTTTTTCTCACATCTTTGCCAGAATTTTCTGTCATGTGCTTTGTGTATTGATAGAGTGAGATGGACTCTCAAAGCAGTTATAATTTGTATTTCACCAAAGCAGCTATAGCTTGTATTTATTTCATCAAAGCAGTTATAATTTGTATTTCTCTGGAGGGTAAATATGTTTTAGCCATTTTCATTTTTGCTTTTGAAAGCTCAATTCATTAGCCTATTTATTTATTAGAAGACTAACTTTTCTGGTGTTTAAAATTTGCAGTTCCTCGGGTTGGAAAGATGCTCAGCTGTTAAAGGCTAAACACACAACCAAAAATAAAATTTGCAGTTCTTCATACAGTATGGATATTGTTGCCTTTGTCGAATGTGTAATTAATAAACAGTTTTCCCATACTGTAGGCTACCTCTTTACTGTGGTGGCAGGGTTTTTGTTTTTTGTTGTATGGAGCTTTTTAATATCATATGATCGCAGTTTTTAATATTGGGATTACTTCCTGTGCTGTTGGGAGTCCTTTTCAGAAAGTCTCTAACTATAATGTATTTTGAAGTTTTTACCCTATGTTATCCTCATCCAGTTTCACAGTTTTAAGACTTTTGAATTAAAAAAAATACAGCACCGAAGAATCTAATTTCATTCTTGATGTGGAAATCCAGGTTTTCTCAGCACCATTGTTAAAGAGGTTATCTTTTCTCCAAAATATGTTTCTGATACTTTTGTCAAAAATTAGGTAGCTGTAAATGTGTAGCTTCTTTTGGGGGATGCTATACTCTTCCATTGGCCCATGTATATCTTTTAGGGTTGTTTTTGTTTGTTTGGTTGGTTGACAGAAACAGAGTAGCCTAAGGTTTCTTGTAAGCAAGAATCTTAAGGAGGAAAGCGTGGAAGGGATACATTTCAAGAACTGGAATTAAATAACTCTTGACCCAGATTGCTGTGGCTACCAAAGCTATCTTTCAAAATGGATGGATGAATGGGACAATCTTTAGTATCTCTTAGGTATATGATGGTGTCATCAGCAAGTAGGGATACTTGGACTTCATCCTTTTATATGTGTATCTCTTGCATTTCTTTTATTTGTTGCTCTAAGAATTTTAGCACCATTAAGTCAATAGAGAACAACCTTGTTTTGTTTCATAATTTTGAGCACATGATCTCATTTTTCCATTTAGCATAATATTGCCCATAGATGTGTTAGGCTGAGACATGTTCCTTTTATTCCTAGTGTCTTCATGGCATTTGTCATGAAAGGGATGCTGAACTTTGTAGAAGGCTTTTTCTATGTCAACTGAGATGGTCTTGTGTTTTCTGTCCTTGGTGCCATTTATGTGTTGAATTACACGTATTCACTTAGTGTGTTGAACCAAGCTCTTCTTGTGGCTTGAATGAGCATGGGTGAGTTACTTCCTGTTGCATGGGCAACTACACCACTGCAGAAACTGACACCTCTCAGGGAGGGGGTAAGACTTCATAGGCACTTCCAACCCATTCCCTGATCTGTGATGGAATGCCGAAGGGCCCAATTTTGTGCATGTCCAGGTCCAGGAGAAAGTTTTCCAGAGCAATCTTCCATGTAGAGCCTTGCATTTTTTGCCATGCCAGTCTTCCCTGACATCCATGGGCCTTGATGGAGGTGATACAGACGTCCAGGTGAGGGCTAAGCACTAGATTGTCACTTATTCTCTCTACTTTGAGTCATCACAAGTCTACGCATTGACAGCTGCCTTTTCCATCATTTTCAATGAAATTTTACTATATGGAAGTAGTAAAATTTCCATCAGCTTCATAGTGCCAGCCACAGAGAGGCATGTAAGGAATATAGTCAGCACTTCCACCTGTAATTTCCTTCTGTCTTCTGACTCTCTTTTCTCCATTTTCTGTTCCTCTGGTTTTTGCCTGAGTTCTGGTGGCATCCATGAATACTGTTAAATCAACTATCAGTCTGAGTTTTTAAAGATGATATAATATAGATTAGGATAATCTCATCACTTCCCTTGGGAAATAACTAATATCCAAGCTACACTGGGTCATATGTTCTAGTCAGAACTTTTTAGGGGAATGCTGTGAGAGAAGAATAGATCCATCATATATGGATGGAGACTTAAAGGTTCAAACTATATGTACCAGACAATCCTTATATGATGCTCTGTGCTTTCTATACCAGCTCTGGCTAGTTCTGTGTTAACATGACACAAGCTAGAGTCATTGGAGAGGAGGAGCCCTCAATTGAGGAAATGCTTCCATAGGATTGGACTTGGCCAGGCCTCTTGGGCATTTTCTTAATCACTGATTGATGGAGGAGGGCCTATCCCACTGTGGGTGGTGCCACCTCTGTGCTGGTGGTCATGGGTTCTAAGAAAGCAGGCTGAGCAAGCCATGAGGAGACAGTCAGTAAGCCACATTCTGCCATGGCCTCTGCATCTCCTGCCTCCAGGTTCCTGCCCTGTTTGAGTTCCACCCCTCCTTCCTTCAGTGATGAACAGTGATGTGGACACATAAGCCAAATAAACCCCTGTTTGAGTTCCATCCCTCCTTCCTTCAGTGATGAACAGTGATGTGGACACATAAGCCAAATAAACCCTTTGGCCGTGGTGTCTCATCACAGCAATAGTAACCCTACTGTCTTGCTTCGTATTTTCACAGGCCACCCCTTACATCCTGACGTGTGGTAGATTTAACTTCTTCGTTTGGTTACTCCCATCCTGCCAGAATGTGTTCTCCAGGCAGGTAAGAATCTTCATCTGATTTGTTTACTGTGATATCTTCCTTGCCTTGAACAGCGTCTGGTATACAGTAGGTTCTTAACAATGCTTTAGTGTAATAGATGCAACTAATAGTGTTATCAACAAATAATGAATTAAGTACTAGTAAGCTTATAGTATTTGTCATCAACTAATAGTGTCATCAACAAATAATGAATTAAGTGCTAGTAAGTTTATAGTATTTGGTAAATTAATGAATAAGTGAATAAATAAGAATGTATGAGTCATTTTGTACTGTTTCCCTATGTCTGACATCATTTTAGTTTATTATTACACTGGCTGGTGTTTAAAATCCTTTTTTTAAAAAAGCTCATTGGTGAATGGAACCATCTTTCGTTCATATCTATTATCTAGAGCCTCCTAAACTGGACACAATGAGTATCTGTTGTGTGAAAAACATATTTAACTACTAATTATCATTAGCACAGTTGAATGGATTCATTAATATATATTAAATAAACACAAATTTAAATGCATTTTATACTATTACTTTTTATTTTATGTGTACGGCTACTCTGCCTGCATGTTCGTCTGTGCATCACTTGCATGTGTAGTACCTGCAGAGGCCAGAAGAAGGCATAAGATTTCCTAAGAGGGCAGTGTGTGAAGCTGAACTATTATGTACAGTTAAGCGGTAAGATTTTATGGCCATTTTAAATGAATACTATTCAGAAGCCATAAAAATGCTTAAAAAGACAAAATTAGTTTTGCAGAAAAGTATTACTAACAGAACTACAACAATGCGAAGAACATTTCTTTCACATCAAATGACAAATGTAAACAGCCATTTCTCAGATTCTTATAAATGATCAAGGTGAACAGAAGGGGGCATCAAGCAGGCAGCACGCATGCATGAGAGCGCTGGACGAGCTGGACTCCATTAGCTCCACATCAGCAGGCTGCAGTAAGAGATCTTCTTGAGCAACCACGGAAGCAACACTGATGACTCATGTATATACCAGTGTACCTCTTTTTCCGCGAAAGAGTGTCCAAGTATAAGGATTTAAGTTCTGGAAGACTGCTGTCTTCTGCTTCACCTTGTGTAGCATGGAAACTTTTCTTAAAGTCGTCCAAGCTACCAACTGAATCGCTCGATACAGGCACATATTGTTGCTGCTCTGGTAGAGATGGATGCCCTTCAGGCAGTGCTGTCTTGGGTTTCTCTGACAAATTTGGCATTGTGTCGAAAGGCTCTGCATCTTCCTTGATGAAGGAGGATACAGCTTCTTCTATGTTTAAAAGAAAGTAGGTAGGGGAGAAAATATTCATGTGAAGGAACATTTGGGAAACTACAGACATTTTAATAGAAAAAAACACATTTTGCCAGGCTATAATTAAACACTGAAACAGAATCAGCAAGTATTGAATATACAAATGGTTTTGCTTGTTGGACAGTCTGGAGTGTTACTATCTTATCAAGGTTCTGTCTATCCCACATGGCCTCCCAACATCTTTCTTAAACACTTCTTTCTTGCTTTTTAATCACAGCAATTTTTACCCTTTGATATTGAACTCCTATTTTTCTGAAATCCTGTTGGCCATTGAAAACCCTAGTTTTCATGTTTCCTAAAAGCATGGCAGGGTGTCACATGCTTTTAATTCCGGAACTTGAGGGACAGAGGCAGGTAGATCTCAGTGAAGTAAGTCAAGGCCAGCCAGGTCTACAGAGTAAGTTTCAAGACAGCCAGGACTGTGTAGAGAGACCTTGTCTCCAAACAAAGCAGAAACAGAACAAAACAAAACCCCACTCATTTACATGGTTTCTAGCCTGAGTAATTTTCTTCATTGCTTTTGAGTTGTCAGAGTAACCCTTGAAAAATATTTTCAAAGATGTAAGATCTAAAGTAGCCCTGTAATATCAAGTTACTACTTCAGGATAAAGTTTAAAGGACAGATTCTCAGCAGTTCAGCTCTGACTAGAGGAGCATGTATGTCTCTAAACACTTGCATGGCAATCATCCGCCCACAGAGTGTGCTCCAAGTCAATGATATTGTATATTCCAGAGAGAAACAGTTGTAAATAGTGCTTCTGAACCGTCCCAATGCTGCACGTGACCCTTTGATACATTTCCTCATACTGTGCTGACCGCCAACCATAAAATTATTTTCATTGCTACTTCATAGCTGTAATTTTGCTACTGTTGTGAATCGTAAATACCTGAAATGCAGGATATGTGACCCCTGCTCCCAGGGGTCTCAACCCACAGGTTGAGAACTGGTGGCTTAAAAGCACAGTAATCCCAAACCATGTGCTTAGTGTCTCCCATGGTGTCCCAGAGTGTTAAGTGTGGTGTCTGCCCAGTGCTATGGGAACCCCGCTAGAATCACCTGGTCCCTGCCTTTGTTGGTTTGTTTGTTTTTCGAGACAGGGTTTCTCTGTGGCTTTGGAGGCTGTCCTGGAACTAGCTCTTGTAGACCAGGCTGGTCTCGAACTCACAGAGATCCGCCTGCCTCTGCCTCCCGAGTGCTGGGATTAAAGGCATGCACCACCAATGCCCAGCTCCTGCCTTCTTAATACATATTTATAGTTCAACATTCACTAATTGTTCCATGTGGCAATGCCAGTTAGGAGTTTAAAAAGACCAAAAGATTTTCTGCCAAAAATAAAGAACCACCCCCCCAAAATCCCTTACAGTAACACAAACCTTTCCCTGGCCTTACTTATTTCAAATGCACAAAATGAGTTTTAGCAAACAAAGAAACTGGAAATGTTGTTACGTTTAAGTTTAGTACAATGGCTCAGTTCTTGCTGCTGCTCTTCAGCTTAGCAATAAGTCATTCCTCTGGAAATAATAAGACCAAAGAACCTAAAAGACACAATGTAAGTGTGGAAGGGAGATGCTTGGCCATGGAGGCTTACCCAGTAGAGAAAGCCAAATCCTTCACCTGTACAGAGGTGCCTGGGGCATAGCTTCTTCCTGAGATTACTGTTGTTCATTGAGTCAACAATATACTCCAGCAGTTGGAATTTGGTAAGGGGAAGCAATAGTTCTTCTCACTGCTCCCGGCTCATTCACCGTCGCAACCAGGCATGGCAGGTGACATTCTGTACCATTTCATGTATATCAGAAGCTTTAAGTCTTTTTTGCAATAAGACTCTCTAACTTTCACTCACTTTATTGGTCCCTCCTTGCTCTAAAATTTTGTTCAGATAGGGCCTTCTTGGCAGCCAAGCAAAGTTGATGATAACTCTGTATGTATTTAGAGTAAGCAAGCAAAGGCCAGTTATAGTTTGGGTCGGAGTTAACGTGCAGGCTGTGGACCTTGAAAATCTTTATTTAAAATTATTTTTTACTTACTTGGAAATCCATACTTTTAATTTATAGATACTAAACTCAAATATTACATTTTAATATACCTGAGTTTGCTCATACATGCTTTTTAAGCATTGAATTATAGCCATGGTAGTCCGAAAACTAACTTCACTTTTCTCTAGGGTTTCTCCTGCATTTCCCTACTCTTTCGATTGAACTGCAAGACCCAATTCAAAAAGATGCAGGACAAGGCTTGCTCTGTGACATGCCTCAAAACGGAGAGCGGGAGTTTTCCATGCATACTCCACAGCCGCATTTGGGCAGTGCTAGGATCAAGCGCCAGCCACCCTAGCACGAAGTTGCTGGCAGTGGCTGCATGCCCACCTCCCTCTGATAGGTTCTCATTGGAACTCTTTAACCCAAGCAAGTTACAAAGACCAAACCCGAGGCTGGGGATCACAAGCCATGGAGGATGGGGATTTTCCAATCGGTGGGAAGCACGGGAAGGCAGGGAAGAGGGCGCTCACCTGTCATTCGCCGACGTCGCAGAGGTGGTGCCTCCAACCCCACGGTGGCCGCACAGATGTCCAAAATCGCACGGACATATTCCCGACCGCACACGTGGATGACTTCATCCAGCCATTCCTTCGTGACCCGCGCCCTGCAAGGCTGGCTCAGCAGCAGCCAGAACCCCAGGAGCTGGAGCACGAATTTGCAGGACATCTTGGTGGGGCAGCTTCTGTGAGGCTCAGTCTTGGCAGGACTGGGCTAGCCTGCTTTCCTAGTGCTCAGCCCGGCTTTTATATCCCTTGGGCGCTCCTTGCGCCTGGATGTAATGTTCCAGCTCCACCCCCTTGCCTTCTTGGATCTTGATCACCTTTCTCACTTCTTTGTCATCAGGTCACTCTTCTGACCTTGTCCCTTTCACAGCATTTTCCCCCTCTGCTCTTGCCCTCAAATAATTTTGTACACCAAAGTTACTCTGGATTTGAGGCTATTTCTTGATTACAGAATAAGGCATGCCCACTGCACTAACTCAAATCAGCAGTAAAGTCGAGACCACCATCTCACAAACAAAGGCTTGCCAGGGCAAGAATGTGCCCTGACACCTTCCAACCCCAGTAAGGTTATAGCTGCAGTGTCTGGTATGTCAGTCTGGAGAAAATAGAGCGGGAGCAGGGTAAACTGTTGGCAAGAGAGGGAAACTAACTACTTTTCACCAGAAACATGGTAGAAAACATTGGAATTTGTCTTTTGTTTTCTTTTGCTGATGTGAATGCTTTTATGATTTCTTTCCAGCAAATTTCTTTTTTGTTGTTTTAAAATGCTGTGAGTTTTGTATGTTGGCTTTAGACCCTAGAGTGGAGATTCTGCTAATCATAATGGAATATGACATATATAAAATTTGCACCATTTGACATTTGACTTCTTCGCTCCCTTTATCTTCTCTGTACTTTATTGGCTTATTTATTGTTCATCCTAAACTTTTTAAGACTATGTTGAATGAGAACGGTGATAACCAATGTCCTTGACTTGTTTTAAATATCACAGGAAATATGTTCAGCTTCTCTGTATTCAATATGATGTTACATACTCTTGATTATGTTAGGGATGAGCCTCCTATAAATTTTAAATCATGAAGCAATGCTGAATTTTATCCAATGCTTCTCCTACTTCCATTGAGATTATTTTATGATTTTTGTAATTCATTCTGATATATTACATTTATTGATTTGCATATGGTAAACCATCCTTATATTTATCTCTAGGATGCATCCACTTTGGTCACCTTGGTGACCATGAATAATCTTTCTGATGGTTTAGTATTTTCTTGAGTGTTTTTGTGTCTATGTTCATCAATGACTTTGGTCTGTAGCTCTGTTTCTTGGGTCTTTGTCTGCTTTTTGGTATGGGGCAATGCTGACCTGGTAGAATGAATTTGATATTTAGAATAATTTGAGAATAAGTGATACTTCTTTCACAATTTGGTAGGATTCAGCTGCAGAGCTATCTGGGACCAGATGTTTCTTTGTTGGTTGACTCATTACTCATGTTAGTCTAATCTGGTTGTCTATGTCCTAACTGTTCAATTTTGATAAGTAATCTATATATAGAAATGTATCCATTTTTCTTTCCCTTTTAAAATATTTTAATGAAATTGATTTATTAGATATTGTACATAGCATATAAGGCCTTTTCAGATTTTTTACACTGTCCTCAATGATGCAACTATAGTATTTTGTAGCAGACATATGATTAAAATAAAATAATCACCTCAGTTGTGGTGCCTCAGCCTGGAGGTCTAACCAGACTAAAGACCCAAAAATCTGCCACATATTTTTTAAAAACAAGACTGGAAATTAAGCAAACATTCCTTACTCCAACTAGAGAATATCTTAGTTAAAACCCCTAAAATGTGATTAATAATAATACTAGCTATTATTATTAGTAGTAGTAGTAGTATTTTGGGGGTTCAAGACAGGGTTTCTCTGTGGCTTTGGAGGCTGTCCTGGAACTAGCTCTTGTAGACCAGGCTGGTCTCGAACTCACAAAGATCTGCCTGCCTCTGCCTCCTAAGTGCTAGGATTAAAGGCTTTTAATAATAATTTGTCACACTTCCTTTACATATAGTTCTTTTGCTTGGGGCATGTAACTACACTACTAATGCCTTCCAACGCCATTAGTATGTTTTGTTTTTTCTCAGAAAATTTAAAATATCTTTTGCATTAAACATATATGGGTAATGTCTGGCATATGAAAATACTGGTACCAGAAAATCTAACTTCTGACAGCATTATTCCAAATTCCACAGCAAGTTTTATTTTTATATACCACCAAGTCATGCAGCCCCATAGGAGACTAGCCAGGGTAGCAAGAGAAAACCTCAGAGTAGCAAGAGCTTAGGGAAAATTCTTGTCTTAGAGTTGCTGGACACCTAAGAAAAAAGGAGCAAATACATGCTTTCCTGATGGTAACTTTCTCTTTTACTTCATCTTAAAAATCTCTCTGAAAATCTCACTGTCTCCACACTGCTACATAGCTTTTCATACCTGCCTGCTTCTTTCTCTCAGTTCTTCTCCATAGACAAAATCTGGACAAATACAAGTTACACAGGCCCCACCCATGACCCATTATCGTAATAGAAGACAAGTCACATAGTTTCTTTTAGGCCAGGGATGTCACATAGTTTCTCTTAGGCCAGGGATGTCATATAGCTTCTCTTAGGCCAGAGATGTCACATGGTTGCTCTTAGGCTAGGCATGTCATGTAGTTTGTCTTAGGCTAGGGATGTCACACTGAGCAGGGAGGGAGTGACACCTGGCCAAAAATGTATCTCTAAGTTGGTGAGGGTTCCCAGACAGTAAACAACTGGCTGAACCTTGAGTAGTATGGAGTACACGCAGAAAATGAGGTTATGTTTAATAAGTTGTTTCAAGCTCTGAACTTCAATCATCAAAATGACACCTGGGAAAATTACCTCATTTAGGTGTCCCTGGGGGCAACCAGATATTTGTCTCCAGGGCTGACCGACCTGCTTTGAATTTGTTCTGGAGTCAAAAATTAGCTGTCTGTGTAAAAGGTTGTTTTTGAAACTGAGAATCCTGTGTCACACTGAGTAATGTAAAATATCCTAGTATTATTTTTATTCATTAAAATTATGCAGCACAAATCATCTTCCTGATCATCCACAGCTATTATGTGTGTCCAGGAAGTGGAAAACACCCCACCAAAGGCTGTGGCAAAGACCCCAGAGCTATTCTTATTAGGGAGGCATATCAATGGTGCACAAGGAAGTTACAGACAGAAAACAACCAGTCAGTTACAGTCAGTAACCGCATGTCTTTGCCAAGTGCCCTCCCAACAGGGAACCATTTGTCTGGTGGGTAGATCTGTTAAACATGATCCCATGGCACCCTCCATTATTCCAAATCCCACAGCAAGTTTTATTTTCAGACAGCATCAAGACATTGCATTTTTAAAAAGTGTACACAATGATCTTGATTCTTTAACCCAGCGATAGACTATATCCTGTCTCAGCTGCATGAGAACGGGTAGCATTTTTGCTGGAGTCTGACAGGAGGGTTCTTAGGGAACAGACAGATGGGCAGCTGCCTCTGGAGCCATGTTCTGAAGTTTTCAGGATGTTAGTTCACTGGTGCTCACAGTTCGCTAAGGACCCTCCATGGTCCTCACATACTGGCTATAATGCCCCCTTCTTTGTTTGTAACCTTAATTAAATGCATGTCCTTTATTCCCTGTCTCAGTTATTCTAACTAAAAGTTTCTCAATTTTGTCTATCTTCTCAAAGACCAGCACTTCATTATTTATCTTTTTAACTCTATTTTATTCTCTATGCAGTCTTTGTTCTTTGTTATTTTGGATTTGACCTGCCTTTACATTTCTTGGTCTTTGAAATAAGTAATTAGCAGCACTCGGGAGGCAGAGGCAGGCAGATCTCTGTGAGTTCGAGGCCGGGCTGGACCAACAGCCTCCAAAACAATACAGAGAAGCCCTGTCTCGTAAAAACCAAAAAAACAAAACAAAACAAAACAAAACAAAAACAAAAACAAAAAAACGAAATAAGTAATTAGGCTATTATTTGATATCTTCTCCTTTTTTCTGAAGCATTTATTGCTTTATGTCACTGTTGCTTTTGAGGTTTTTTAAATTCCATATCATTTGGTATGTTAATTCTGTCTTCGTAAGTTTTAATAATTTTATTTTTAGCCTAATATTTAATTTTCTTCCATTACATTGTTTAAGGATGTACAAGAAAAGAGAGATACAATATAGCTTTTTGAGATATTATCAAAAAATAGGATAGTATACTTTTTATTATTTTTTGTAGTAGGAGTATATAGACATGGTTGAAAACATTGTTAATTTCCTTTTTATTTCTTTAATGACTCAGTATTTACTCAGTATCATGTGTTCAGTCTGCATACATTCATATAATTATATAATTTCTGACGTTCCTTTTATCCTTTTTTTTTTCCATTACAGCGTTTCTCTGTGTAATCACCCTGACTGTCCTGGAGTGTTATCTCTCTCTGTGTCTCCCTCTCTCTTTTTCTGTCTCTCTGCCTCTGTCTCTGTCTCTGTGTCTCTGTCTCTGTCTCTCTGTCTCTCTCTGTCTCTGTCTGTCTGTCTATCTCTCTCTCCACCAGCCTGGCCTCCAACTCACAGTTCTGCCTCTGCCTCCTGAGTGTGCTAGGACTAAATGTGTGCACCACCACCTCCCGGCTTTTTCTTTTATTATTATTATTATTATTATTATTATTATTATTATTATTATTATTAAGATGTTTTATTTTTAAGTTTAAATTTAGATTAGAAACATGGTTGGTTCACAAGTCAGTCCCGGCTAGTTTTTCTTTTTCTTTTTTTTTCCAGAGAGGGTTTCTCTGTGTAGCTTTGTAGACCAGGCTGGCCTCGAACTCACAGAGATCCACCTGCCTCTGCCTCCCGAGTTCTGTGATTTAAGGCAGGCAATCACCACTGTCCAGTTTCTGGCTTGTACCTTTTATTTTTGATTTCGAGTTATATTATATTATGGCTAGAAAAAGTACATGATATGACTTTGGTTTTTAAAAATCTGTTGTTTTCTCTTTTCCTAATGTATAGAATACCCCACATACTGATGAGGTGTGTTTGACAGCTGTGGGTTGAAAGATTCCACTAGTATCTTTCTTTGTGAGTTAATTCTGGTGTTTCTTTGTATCTAGATGTCTGTCCAATGGTGAAAGTAGGAAGCTGAAGTCTCCCATTCCTACTGTAGTGGAGATTATTTCCCCCTTTAGTGTTTTATAGATTGCATGCTTCATCCTGGATGAATTTACATCTAAAACTTTTATGTCTTGGTGAACTGACATCTTTATTTGTCTCTTTTCATAGTTTATTTCAAAGTTGTTTTATCTGATATAAGTGTAGGTACTCCGCTCTACTACTGGTTTTCATTAGTGTGGAATATCTTTTTCTGTCTACTCAGAGTGTCTTTACTGATGAAGAGAATTTCCTGTGGGTAGCATACTGTTAAGTGGGGTGACTTACTGTGTTATTTATATCTAAGATCATTGTATCTTCGTTTTATTAAACCCATTCAGACTATATCTTATTAGTTTTTAAATAAATAAATTTTCCTCTTTGTTCTGATAACACATTACTGTTATGTATTAATGTGTCTCGGTATAATATAATAGGTCCATGTGTACAGCATGTTCTAGACAAATCTAGTGTCCCTTTGCACATCCCTACCCACCTTCCCAATCTCTTGCTTTCTACATACAGATCTAGCTTTTATTTTTACAATCTTATACACTGTTTGGTGAGAAATAGTATGGGAACAACTATAAGTATGATGGTATATAAAAAACTACTGATTTCTAAGTCTTGTTACATTGGTATTTAGGAAGGAAGAATAAAGCTAACATGCCTTCAGGATGTATATCGCAGAGCAATAGAATTACCATACCAGAGAGATTTCTGTGCACCCAATGTACTCAGTTCTCATCAGTTAAGATACAGACTTAATATAGCAAAGATAGACAATGGAATATTATTCAGTCACCAGGAGAGTGAAATCCTATTATTTTATAGCAGTGGAGAGAACAAGAAGACATTGTGCTAAGTGAAATAACCCAGGCACAGAAAAAGAAGTGCCATCTTTTCTTTCTCCTATGAGGAGTCAGTATATTTTACCCTGGGAGATCTAGTGCATTTACATTTAATTTTATTTTATTAATAGCTAAACACTTATTTCTGTTATTTTGCATATTTGATTGATTGATGTCTTCTAATTTATTCCATTTGCTTTGGTTTAATATACTGTTCAAGCGGACTTTATCCTGCTTCTCTGTTGTATTTCAATTGAGTCTTATTCTTTCAGTATTCTCGTGGCGGTAGCTTTTGTTCTTTCATTTGAGGTTTAGGACTCTGCTAAGTGTCTGCTGAAACGAGCTAGCGGTGATGAATGCCCTGATTTTGCTTCTTCCTGGTCTTCATTTTCTTTTCTCCTTCATTTTGGGAATGACAGCTTTGCCAAGAATAATGTTCCTGGTTTTCAAGTGTTTTCTTTCAGAACTTATAATCAATCATTCCCTTGTCTTCCCATGCATAAGACTTCTCTTTGTAAAGCAGCTGTTGAACCCGTGGGACCCATGAATGGAACGTTTTACTTTCCTCACTCAGGTTTTAATTTTCATGGAATGAGACTTTTATTTTGTATGTAGAACCGCTGGGGTGGGGGTCTTGTCTGTACCAGCCTAGAGATTACACTGGGCTCCAGACATTAGCTTAGGAGTGAGGTGACAGAAACAATGACTCAGCCAATCAAATAATAACAAAGCTGGGGGTTCCAGCAGGGCTCCAGGTGGTCAGATGTCTAAGGAAGAGGTGGCTGGGAGGGACAAGCACTGGGCTGGCCTTGAGTCACCATGATGACATCGGGGACACGGATCTCTACCCACTTTACTTGGCCAGGGGTTTCCTGAAGGATCTGCCAGCAAATTTAGTCTGCAGTCCAGCTCTTCCTCGATTCTAAGGATCTGATTGTACTTGGCCAGACACTCAGATCGGCAAGGGGCACCAGTCTTGGTCTGCCCAGTGCAGAGCCCCACCACCGGGTCAGCGATGAAAGTATCCTCAGTCTCCCCAGAGCGATGGGACACCACGATGTTCCAGCCATTGGACTGGGCCAGCCTACACACCCGCAGAGACTCGGTCACAGAGCCAATCTGGTTGACTTTGAGCAGGCGGCAGTCGCAGGACTTCTCACGGACAGCCTTGGCAATCCTCTTAGGTTTGGTGACTGTGAGGTCATCCCCAACGACCTGGATGCCGGCACTAGCTGTGAACCTCTGTCAGGCTTCCCAGTCTTTCTGGTCAAAGGGATCCTCCATGGACACCAGTAGATACTCCCGGACGAAGGACTTATACAGGTCAGCCAGCTGGCCGGGTGTGATGTATCTGCTGGAGTCATCAGGAGACTTGAAGTCCAGGTCATACTTGCCAGACCTGAAGAACTCAGAGGCAGCCACGTCCATGCCAATAACAACCTGGTCAGAATAGCCGGCCTTCCCAATTGCATTCTTCAGCAGCTCCAGAGCTTCTCTGTTCTCCAGGATTTTGGGCGCGAACCCACCCTCATCACCCACATTGGTGGCATCCCGTATTTCTCCTTGATGATATTCTTCAGGTTGTGATAAACCTCTGCCCCAATGCGGATGGCTTCCTGGAAACTGGATACCCCCACGGGAAGGATCATGAACTCGTACACAGCCAGCCTGTTGCCAGTGTGGGAACTGCCATTGATCACATTGAAAGCGGGCACGCGAAGGATGACTTCAGGGTTGCCAGCCAAGTCAGCGATGTGACGATACAGGGGTAGCCCCTTTTCTGCAGCACCAGCTTTGCAGACAGCCAGGGACACTCCCAGTATGGCATTTGAGCCAAATTTAGATTTGTGCTCAGTGCCGTCCATCTCAACCATCAGCTTGTCGAACTTCTCTTCCTCCACAATGTTCAATTTCTTACGACACCCTTCTCCAAGTAGCATGTCTTATCATTGTCACGGAGTTCCAGGGCCTTATACACGACAGTGGAGGCAACACTGGGCACAGCAGCTCAGGAGAGACATTTTGAGGTAGAGAGATCAATTTTAACAGTGGGGTTCCAACGGGAGTCAAAGATCTCTCAGTTATGAGAGAGAATAGACATGGTGAGTTTCTGGCAGTCGGGTGGCCGAGCAGGAAAAGAACAGAGATTTCTGCAAACACCCTGGAGAGCAGTTTAGGAGAGATTTGCACGCCATCCAGTTCCTGAGCTGGTTTTCTTTCTATTTCAAAGATTTAGAGTTGTTTTTAAAGTGCTTGTGTGCATGTGAGTATGTGTGCATGTGTGTGTGCCTGAGTGTGTGCTCATGTGAGTGTGTGCTCATGTGAGTGTGTGCTCATGTGAGTGTGTGCTCATGTGAGTGTGTGTGTGAATGCAGGTGCCTGTGGAGCTCAGAAGAAAATGTCCGGTCTCCCAGAGCCAGAATTACCTTGTATTTTGCACCCCAGAAGTGAATTCTAACCTTTCTACTTGAGGATCCATGTGGCTTCTTTATGTGCAGGCCTGTCTGTGAGATTGGGGGATTTTCTATTTTCATCCCATAATTTACTAGATTTTGCTTGTTTCTCTGTTTTTAATACGTTTCTTTATTTCTTGGGCTTCTGGTGCCCAAATGTATTTATTCCTTCAGAATATGTCAGAGGTACTATTTTCTTTTCCTCCTATCTATTTTTTAAATTTTATTTATTTTTATTTTGCAAGCATTGTTTGTGGGAGGGTGTTAAATCTCCTGGAAATGAAGATACAGACAAGTTACAAATTGTAAGCTCTTAAAGAGTGAGCCATCCGTCAAGTCCCTTCCTCCTCTTCCTTTTATGAAGTATGTTTTCAGGGTCAGATTTCTTTCCCGTTTGAGCTAGCCTGTATCTATCCTTTGAGCCTCATTTTCAGGTGACTTCTCCAGCTCTTCATTTCTAAGTCATCTGCTTCGTTCTTCCCCAAGATATCAAGCACTACCTTAATTGCTCATTCATCAAGTAATTTGTTTTCCTAACTTTGTTCTCCTTGTGTTGTCTTTGGTGCTGTTCAGTTTCCTGTGCTCATTCTGCTGTTTTGGATTATTTATCATGTGTTTTGTCAGTTCCCTTTGTATGGAGGTCTGTTGTTTGTGTGTTCCTTTAGAAGCATCATGTTTTCTCATATTTCTTGTGACCCTGAGCTGACATTTGCACACTGATGGCCCACATGTGGCTTTTGTAGCACCTTTAGTGTGGTATCAGTTTGGTAAGACAGGTCGCCTATTGCTCCTGTTGAACCCTGTGGTGTAGGTGCTCTATAGCTTCAGTTGATGGCTATGCATATGTATGATGTGTGTGGTTCCAAGAATTGGAGGCCCTTTCTGTCTCCAGGGTCATGATGAGTTAAGAGATACCCCACTGGTCCAGTGGGCATGGTGCCTACCACTGTGGAAGGTGAGGCACTTAGGAGGGATTCCCTCTGACAGTGGGAATGGAGTCAGTGAAAGTGTGGAGCATAGCCACTCCACCTAGGGCAGCTCAGTTGAGTAGGGGCTATGCAAAGAGGTAGTTTTGGACTTGGGAAGCATAGACCCATGTTTGGGTCTAGAGAGGTGGCTCAGGCCAACTGTGTAGCTTGAGTCAATTATGGTTTTAACATCAGCAACTATATGCTGTCAGGCCCAGAGCCAGTACACGCTGTTTCAGAAGTCTCCATCTACTGCACTCCCCCACTTAGCCTTTCTCCTATTGTGTGGTATCCCCCAGACCAGGACAACTGAGATACAGTTTCCCACACTCTATTCCACTCTAATACTTGTGTCTCCCAGGACTCCTGTTTCTCCTTTCTTGTGTCCAGCATCACTCAATTCAAAACACAGCTATTCATTTGTTATTCTGCTCTTCTCTGGAACCAAGAGCCAAGTAGTGTACACCGCTGGTCAACCATCTTGCTCTTACCCCAAATACATGTTTTAATAAAAACATTAAACTGAGCATACACTAATCTGTTTCTGACAATGGTTTTGGACACATTTGAGCAACACATGCATTAGCTGTAATAATATTCTGAAGATTGATGTATTTTTTGGCTGCTTATTCCAAATGGTTCATCATGGGTTTTCTTGACAGCACATAAAACCCATTCATATAATACATGCATGCCTATTCTGAGGTCATGAGCTCAGTCTCAAGGGCTTTCTTTGGAAAGGGAAGGAGAATATTGACATAGATGAATCTGCTGTACTGCTTCTGGAACCAAGTGTCATCTCTGTCCCATTGTCCTGGCTCCTCTGACCTCACCATTTCATAGAGCACAGGTCTCTATGTCAGGTGGCCCGGGGCCTCTGAGTTAGTATAGATGATAATTGAGTTCCTCTACTCAAGGCCTTCTTCCTGAAACTGCCCTGACCTCCGTGATATCACAGCATGAGCCTCCGGCTTGGCCAATGACTCTAAGGGAAAAGGGAAACTGAGTTCTTTAAGGATGAGATTCCTGCTCTTTTAAAGATGGCTGCTAATAACTTCTCAGGGCTTTGCATTTTCTGGTCAGTTCTTACTGTTCTCTCCAGTCTGCCCCCAGCAGACAGTCTAGTCTGTAACTGAGCCCAGTATGACCCCTCCCACACAGCACCTCTGTTTGTTGCCTACTGTTTTATTGTTTCATTGAGCCCTGGGTGCAAGGGATAAAGTGAACACATGCATTTTCCCACATCCTGGGTACAGTCCAGTTCTAAGTCTGTAAGCATTCTTTTTAAATCCCAGCTCTAATTTCCCAGCTCTGAGATGTAGGTACAGCTATTCACCAGGTGTGCTCCCTTTGGCTACATGATGCTTATTGAGAATGGAAAATAACAGGAAATATATCCCCAAAGATTCTTGTGTGTGTGTTTGTTTAATATTTATTTAAATTAGAAATAAACTGGTACTCCCCTGTTTCATATGTAAAATCCATATATGAGTGAGTACACACTGTGTTTGTCTTTTTGTGACTGGGTTACCTCACTCAGGATTGTTTCTTCTAGTGCCATACATTTGCCTGTGAATTTCAAGATTCCATTGGTTTTTTTTTTCTGCTGAGTAGTAATCCATTGTGTAATTATACCACATTTTCTCTATTCTCTCTTCAGTTGAGGGGCATCTAGGCTGCTTCCAGGTTCCGGCTATTAAAAATAATGCTGCTATGAACATAGTGGAACAGACATCCTTGTTGTATGAATGTGCATCTTTCGGGTATATGCCTAAGAGTGGAATTGCTGGGTTTTGTGATAGACTGATTCCCAACCTCCTGAGGAATCTCCATACTGATTTCCAAAGTGGCTATATGAGTTGGCACTCCCACCAGTAGTGAAGGATTGTTCCTCTTTCTCCACATCCTCTCCAGCACAAACTGTCACTGGTGTTTCTGATTTTAGCCATACTGACAGGAGTAAGATGGTATCTCAAAGTTGTTTTGATTTGCATTTCCCTGATGGCTAAGGATGTTGAGCACTTTCTCAATTGTTCATCAGTCATTTTAGACTCTAAAATGGCTGATAGACTCCCAAAGTTTTCTTGGTGGAAAATTATTATAAATGTTTCTATTAAGAGAAATAGACTTTTAAAAACACATCCTTTCCTCATGGTAACCTGTCTTTTACTTCACCTTAAAAATTCTCTCCGAAGGTCACACTGTCTCCACATTCCTACATAGCATGTCACAGAATCCTAGTTAGCTCTACCCAGTCTCTTCTCACAGCTCTGCCCAGGTCTCTCTCTCTCAGTTCTCCACAACCAAACTCTGGACAATTGCAAGTTACATTTTTATGGCCTGACCCATGACCCATTATCATAACACAAGACAAGTCACGTAGTTTCTCTTAGGCTAGGTATGTCACATAGTTTTTCTTAGGCTAGGAATGTCACATAGTTTCTCTTAGGCTAGGGATGTCACATAGTTTCTCTTAGGCTAGGGATGTTACATAGATTCTCTTAGGCTAAGAATGTCATGTCCTTTGTCTTAGGATAGGGATGTCACACTGTATAGCCACTGAGGAACACCTGGCCAAACATGTATCTGTAAGTTGGTGAGGGTTCCCAGACAGTAAACAATTGGCTGAACCTTGAGTAGTATGGAGTACATGCAGAAAGTGGAATCATGTTTAATAAGTTGTTTCAAGCTCTGAATTTCACTCATCAATAACAACATCTGAGAAAATTACATCATATATGCCCTAGGGGCAACCAGATATTTGTCTCCAGGGACAACTGGCCTTATTTGCATTTGTTGTGGAGTCACAAATTAGCTATCTGTGTAAAAGGTTGTTTTTGTAACTGAGAATCCTTGTCAGTATGATTAATATAAAATATCCTAGTATTATTTTTATTCATTAAAATTATGCAGCACAAATCATATTTCTGATGATCCATAGCTATATGTGTGCCCAAGAAGTGGAAAACACCCCACCAAAGGCTGTGGCAAAGACCCCAATCTATTCTTATTAGGGAGGCATATCAGTGGCACACAAGGAACAGCCAGTCAATCACAGTCAGTAACCCCATGGCTTTGCCAAGTGCCCCCTCATCAGGGAACCATTTGTCTGGTGGGTTGATCTGTTAAACACTAGTTGGCATTGTTGTATACTTCCACAGCCCCCTGCATTATTCCAAATCACACAGCAAATTTTAATTTCATATAGCACCAAGACATTAAAAATGATTTTTATTAAGTGTATACAATGAACTTGGTTTTTTAACCCAGCAATAGACTATACCCTGTCTCAGCTGCATGAGAGAAGGTAGTGTTGTTGCTGGATTCTGACAGGAGGGTTCCCAGGTAACAGACAGATGGGCAGCTGCGCCTGGAGCCATGTTCTGAAGTTTTCAGGATGTTGTGGCATTGGTGCTCACAGGTCACTAAGGACCCGCCATGGTCCTCACATACTGCTGTAATGTCCCCTTCTTTGTTTTAACCTTAATTAAATGCATGTCCTTTATACTCTGCCTCTTCCTTTAGCCTAATATTTCATTCTTTTCCTTTGCACTGTTTAAGGATGTACAAGAAAAGAGAGACTATATGGATTTTTGAGATATTATCAAACAAATAGCATAGTATACTTTTTTATTATTTTTGTAGTAGGAGTATATAAACATGGTTGAAAATTTCCTATTTCATTTCTTTAATGGCTCAGTATTTACTCAATATCATGTGTTCAGTCTTCATACATTCATATAATTATATAATTTGTGAAGTCTCTTTTATCCTTTTTTTCCCCAAGACAGGGTCTTTCTGTGTAACCATCCTGGATGTCCTGGAGTGCTCTCTCTCTGTCTCTGTCTCTGTCTCTGTCTCTGTCTCTGTCTCTGTCTCTGTCTCTGTCTGTCTCTCTGTCTGTCTCTCTCACTCTCTCTAGATGTGTGTGTGTGTGTGTGTGTGTGTCTGTCTGTCTGTCTCTCTGTAGACCAGGCTGGCCTTGACTCACATTTCTGCCTCTACCTCTGCCTCCTGAGTGCTGGGACTAAATGTGTGCACCACCACTGCCTATTACTTTTTTATTTTTCTTCCAGAGAGGGTTTCTCTGTGAATCCTTGTAGAAAAGGCTGGCCTGACACTCACAGAGATCCACCCGCCTCTGCTTCCCGAGTGTAGGTATTTAAGGCAGGCACCACCACTCTCCAGCTTCTAATTAGTACCTTTTATTCTTCATTTCTCGTTATATTCTATTATGGCTAGAAAAAGTATATTATATTATTTTGATTTTTATTTTTCTTAATGTCTGGAATGTCCCACATGCTGATGAGGTAAGTGTGTTTGGCAGCCGTGGGTTGAAAGATTCCACTAGTATCTTTCTCTGTGAGTTAACTCTGGTGTTTCTTCCTATCTAGATGTCTGTCCAATGGTGAAAGTAGGAAGCTGAAGTTCCCCATTCTTACTGTAGTGGAGATTATTTCCCCCTTTAGTGTTCTATAGATTGCATGCTTCAGTGTGGGTGAATTTACATCTATAATTGTTATGTCTTCTTGGTGAACTGTTCTATTTCTTTCTCTCTCTTTATACTTTATTTCTAAGTGTATTTTACCTAATGTAAGTATAGGTACTCCTCTCTGCTGCTGGCTTTCTTTTAAAAATCATTATTATTATATTTTCTTACAATATTTTACACATACCAATTCCAGTTCCGTCTCCCTCCCATCCTCCCATTTTCCCTATTCAGTCTTCAGGGTGGGAGAGGACTACCATGGGGGATCATCAAAGTCTATCACATTATTTGGGGCTGGACCTAGGCCCTCCCCTGTGTATCTAGGCTGAGTGAGTATCCCTCCATAAGGAATGGGCTCCCAAAGCCCATTCGTGCACCACAGATAAACACTGGTTCTACTGATAGAGGCCCCAGAGAGTGCGCAGGCATCCCAACTGACACCAAAGTTCAGGGGCTTCTTTTGGTCATATTCTGGTTCCCCAGCTGTCAGTCTGGTGTCTGTTGGCTCCCACTTGCTCAGGTCAGCTGTTTCTGTGGGTTTCCCAAGCATGGTCTTGACCCCTTTGCTTATCACTCCTCCCTCTCTACAACTGGATTCCTAGAGTTTGCCTCAGTGCTTAGCTGTGAATCTCTGCTTCCATCAGCTATTTGGTGAAGGCTCAGTAATGGCATTTAAGATAGTCATGAAATCTCACTATAGGGGATGAGTATTTAAGGTAGACTCTCCACTATTGTTTGGATTCTTAGTTTGGGTCATCCTTGTGGATCTCTTGACGTTTGCCTAGTGCCAGATTTCTTGGTAAGCCCATAATGGCTCCCTCTATTAAGGTGTCTCTTTTCTTGCTTTCCTACTTTGTTCTTACCCCAACCGGGCCTTTCTGATCCCTCATGTTCTTCTCCCCTCTTGCCTTCTCCCATCTTCTTCCTCCTACCTCCATCCCTCTCCATCCATGCTCCCAGTTTGCTCAGGAGAACTGTCCCTTTCTCCATTTCCAGGAGTCCAAGTATGTGCCTCTTAGTGTCATCCTTCTTTCCTGGCTTCTCTGGGGTTGTGGATTGCAGGTTATCCTTTGCTCTATGTCTAATATCCACTTATGAGTGAGTACATACCATATTATTCTTTGTGTGTCTGGGTTACCTCACTCAGGATGGTTTCTTCTAGTTCCATCCATTTACCTGTGAATTTTAAGACTTCATTTTTTTCCACAGAGAGTACTCCATTTTCTTTATCCACTCTTTGGTTGAGGAGCATCTAGGTTGCTTCCAGGTTCTGACTATTACAAATAAAGCTGTTATGAACATTGTTGAACAGATGTCCTTGTTGTATGAATGCGCATCCTTTGGGTACGTGCCTAAGAGTGGAATTGCTGGATCTTGAGGTAGACTGATTCCCATTTTCCTGAGAAACCGCCATACAGTTTTCCAAAGGGGCTGTAAAAGCTGGCATTCCCACCAGCAATGGAGGAGTGTTCCCTTTTCTCCACATCCTCTCCAGCATAAAATGTTATTGGTGTTTTTGATTTTAGTCATTCTAAAAGGTGTAAGATGATATCTTAGAGTTGTTTTGATTTGCATTTGTGTGTGGTTACAAGAATTGGAAGCCCTTTATGTCTTCAGGGTCATGATGAGTTAAGAGATACCCCACTGGCCCAGTGTGTGTAGTGTCCATCACTGTGAGTGTAAGGCATTCATGAGGGATTCCCTCTGACAGTGGGAATGGAGTCAGTGAAAGTGTGGAGCATAGCCACTCCACCTAGGGCAGCTCAGTTGAGTAGGGGCTATGCAAAGAGGTAGTTTTGGACTTGGGAAGCATAGACCCATGTTTGGGTCTAGAGAGGTGGCTCAGACCAACTGTGTAGCTTGAGTCAATTATGGTTTTAACATCAGCAACTATATGCTGTCAGGCCCAGAGCCAGTACACGCTGTTTCAGAAGTCTCCATCTACTGCACTCCCCCACTTAGCCTTTCTCCTATTGTGTGGTATCCCCCAGACCAGGACAACTGAGATACAGTTTCCCACACTCTATTCCACTCTAATACTTGTGTCTCCCAGGACTCCTGTTTCTCCTTTCTTGTGTCCAGCATCACTCAATTCAAAACACAGCTATTCATTTGTTATTCTGGTCTTCCGGTGGGACCAGGAGCCAAGTAATGGACACCTTTAGTCAACTATTTTGTCCTTCTCCAAATACATGTTTTAATAAAAAGCATTATACTGAGCATACACTAATCTGTTTCTGACAAAGGGAAGGAGAATATTGACATAGATGAGTCTGCTGGATTGCTTCTGGAACTGAGTGTCATCTCTATCCCATTGTCCTGGCTCCTCTGACATCACCATTTCATAGAGCAGAGGTCTCTATGTCAGGTGGCTGAGGGCCTCTGAGTTAGCACAGCTGATAATTGAGTTCCTCTACTCAAGGCTTTCTTCCTGAACCCACCCTGACCTCTGTGATATCACAGCAGGAGCCTCAGGCTTGGCCAGCAACTCTAAGGGAAAAGAAACCCAGTTCTTTAAAGATGAGCTACCTGGATTCTTAGTTTGGGTCATCCCTGTAGATCCCCTACCATCTCCTCTGTGCCAGACCTCTCTCCAAACCTGTACTGACTCCCTTTATCAAGGCATCTCCTTTCTTGCCCTCTTCCATTCTCCCCTGTCTCAGTCCTCCTGTTCCTCTCCTCTGCCTTCTCCCCTTTCCTTCTCTCTCCAATCTCCCCTATGCTCCCAATTTGCTCAGGGTTCTTTTCCCCCTCCCCTTCTTCAGGGGGACCATGAGTTTTCCTCCTTGCTTCCTAGCTCTTTTGGTGGTGTGGATTGTAGGCTGGCAATCCTTTTCTCTATGCCTAAAAACTATATATGAGTGAGTACATACCATGTTTGTCTTTTAATGACTGAATTACCTCACTCAGGATGGTTTCTTCTAGTTCCATCCATTTGCCTGTGAATTTCAAGATTCCATTGTGTTTTCCTGCTGAGTAGTACTCCATTATGTAAATGTACCACATTTTCTGTATCCATTCTTCAGTTGAGTAGCATCTAGGTCACTTCCAGTTTCTAGCTATTACAAACAATGCTGCTGTGAACATAGTTGAACATATGTCCTTATTGTATGAATGTGCATTCTTTAGGCAGTGGTGGAGATGCTGTCTTTAA
This sequence comes from Mesocricetus auratus, assembly GCF_017639785.1. Taxonomy (NCBI): domain Eukaryota; kingdom Metazoa; phylum Chordata; class Mammalia; order Rodentia; family Cricetidae; genus Mesocricetus; species Mesocricetus auratus. Next base: position 31,191,727 of record NW_024429182.1, on the reverse strand, counting down.
TGCCCTTCCTCTGTGAGATTGATGACCACCTTGGTTACCATTCCTAGAGCCTTGACCCAGTTGCTGATCGAAGCAGAAACAGGTACCCATAGACATACTCCTGAAATCCAGTTGTGGAGACAGAAGAGAGATAACCAAGTGAACCAAGACAGAAACAGTTGACCTGATCTAATGAGAGCAGACAGACCCTAGTCATAAAGTGGGGGAACCAGTATTGAACCAAACCAAGCCCTCTGAATGTGGTTATCAGCTAGGAGGCCAAGGCAGTCTGTGGAAACTTTAACAGTAGAGGCAGGGTTTATTGCTAGGTCACAAATGGACTTTGGGTGGGGGGTCGTTGGGAAGCATGGGAGGATAGGAGGGTGAGGGTATGGGAGGATGGATATGTAAGTAAGAGTGTTTCTGATAATAAAAAAGTAAAAATAAAGATGAGATTCCTACTCTTTTAAAGCAGGTTGCTAATAACTTCCCATGGTTTTGCATTTTCTGGTCGGTTCTTACTCTTCTCTCTAATCTGCCATCAGTAGTCTGCACTTGAGCCCAGTGATGGTTTTTTAATCTAAAATTATTGGAAAATTTTCAATTAAGAGAAATATCTTTTTGTCCATCACGTATTGTTCAACTCAAGTATTAGTCCCTGCTCCAGGGAAGTCTGGCAGTTCCACCCACACCTACGGCTCCAATACTCAGTGCACAGTCTCCAAGCAGGATTTTTGGCTGCTTTGGTTTGGTTTTTCAGTTTAGTTATAGTATTTTATGTGTATGGATATTTTGTTCAAATGTGGGTCTAAATGCCTGGTGTCTACTCAGATGAGAAGATGGTTTGCATCCTTCTAGAACTAGAGTTAAGGATGGCTGTGAGCTGCCACTTGTGTGCTGGGAATGGAAAGAGGAATTATTCTTAGCCCCTGAGCCATCTCTCCATCCCATTTTTTAAAAGTAGTTGACTACTAAAGTGTGTTTTTATTGCGGTTCCTGAATTTGATGTTCCACTGGGTATTGACACTGTGGCACAATTTGATTTCTGCTATATAATTCAGCCATTTCCACAGACCTTCTTGGGACATCACAAATCCAACCTACTCCCTTCCCTGTCACGGAACCTGGATCTCCTCCTTAATTTTGCGAAGTTCCATTGCTAGTAATGAGATAGGCCTATAGAAATCTGGCAAGTGAGTCTGGTGGAGATGCACACCTTTAGTCCCCGTGGTCAGGAGGCAGAGGCAGGAGGATCTCTGAATTCAAGGCCAGCCTGGTCTACAGAGTGAGAGTGAGTTCCGTGACAGTCGGGGTTAAATAGAGAAACCCTGTCTTGAAAAACCAAAAAGAAAAACAGAAAAGAAAAATGGCAAGTGCCAGGAAATAGGACACCAAACAAGATAGTATAGTTCTGATCACATTTCCCCACAATTCTTCTCAAGTCTCACCAAATAAAACTCTCAGGGGCCATCCTGAGAACCACTGAGGCAGTACCAAACACCACTGACGGAGAAGCATACCCAAACCCACCAAACATACACCTTATGAGTCCAGTAGGCCTTAATGCTACCAGTTGGGTAATTGATTAGCCCCAGAAGCGGGAGTGTTTTATTCCCAAAGAGCTAAATAATACCGTGCGTGGGTCAACAATATTGGGCAAGGACAACAGCACTTCACTTAAATAAAAACATATTTTATACCAAGAATCCTGGAAACCACAGATGTTTTCTCTTAGCTGTCCCTGAATAAATGGAGTCAATTGATGTCCACAAGTTTGTAAACCCCAGAAATGTTTATTATAACACTTTGCAGTCCTGTCCTTGCTTGTATCAAATGCTATTTAGCATCCTGGTAAGGCAGTTGCGTTTTTGTTTGCCTTGTTTTGTTTTTCCTCAGAGTATGAGTCATTACTGCATTTTAAATTAATGTCAAGTCTTTAAGGGGTCAACTGAGGTTTAAGGCCTAAAATGAAAGGTCAGCAACACAGTGTGCTGCCTTGATACCAGATAAATCTGGAAGGACCTCAAATGACCTGCCTACAAGCTTCTCTCCCTTTCCACCACCACAGATGAAGTTTACCAACTAAACACCCCTCCTTGTGGAGAGAACTCAGCACCATTCTTGCTTGTCCCAGAGTAGTGAGTTTCAATCCTCTGCCAGCTTGCTGGAGTATTAAATAAGCCAATCACATACGCTCATGGAAACCACTTCACCCCCTTGATACTACAAAAACCTGTCTCACACAGACAGCCCTTTCTTATACAGTCTTCACACTTGCTACTCCTGTGTGACCCAGTACAGCATACAAGGCCCATGTTCCAATCATGTAGCAATATGCTTAATATCTGCTATTTCTCTCATCTGCCCACTACCGGTAGGTGTGTTTGGTCACCTGCACAACCCTAAAAGGAGAAGCCCTCCCTCTCCAGTTAAGTGATCAGAAGATGATTCAAACAGCCCACTCCTACAACTTGCCCATCTCTTCCTCTTTTTGCTATGGGGCTGAGGTGGTTAGAAAGAAAATGGCCCCAAAGGGAGTGGCACTATTAGGAGGTATGGTCTTATAGGAGGAAGTCTGTCACTGTGGAGGCAGGCTTGGGGTCTCATATATGCTCAAGCCATGCCTAGTGTCTCAGTTTACTTCCTGCTGCTTGCCTATCAAGATGTAGGACTCTCAGCTCCAGCACCATGTCTGCCTGCACACTGTCGTGTCCCACCATGATGATAATGGACTAAACCTCTGAAACTGTAAGCTGTCACCTCATTTAAGTGTTTTCCTAAGAGTTGCTGGGGTCATGGTATCTCATCACAGCAATAGAAACCTTAACTAAGACAAAAGTACAGGTCTTACTTTAGACTTCCTAACTTATTCTAAGATTCCTACATTTCCCATAACCCTTCCCAAGAGAAAACTGCCCACATGTATTCCAAACCCAGCTGCATCCCTTCATGCTGGGGATTAGGGTTCCTGCTGCTGTACATCACATCAATATTCCTCTTTTTCCCTCTTTCTTTTGGCTGGAGCCTTTCTTTCCTTTTTCTTTAAATTGTGGGTTTTTAATTTTTTATTTATTTTTATTTTATGTGCATTGGTGTTTTTCCATGGTGTTAGGTCCCCTGGAACTGGAATTACAGACAGTCATGAGCTGTCATGTGGGTGCTGGGATTGAACCAGGGTCCTCTGGAAGAGCAGTCAGTACTCTTAACCACTGAGCCATCTCTCCAGCCCAAGACTAGAGTCTTTCCTAACTAAAATATTGCATTATGGTTTTGATTTATAGGCAGTACTTTTGGCTCTTAGAGTGATGCCTGAAGTTTCTAGCTGCAATTTCCATCTTGTTTGCACTCAGTGCTCTGGCCATCAAAATCTGGAGCTCCCTGCATCAGGGATTCCGTGTCTTTTGTGGTTGCTCTTCTGTAGCAGTTCACTTATTCTCACCAGGGCTTGAGTTTTCCACCCATCAGAGAGCCCCACAATAGGCTGACAAGCTCCACACTAGGCATCCCTCCAACCCTATTGGTTGTAGGACCTTTGGACACGAAGCTAGCAAGCTGGCAGATGTAGGACCATAAGGACAGACCTTACGAGTTACAGGCTGGCTTCCCTTCCACGCTGAGCTTTTCAATTGAAATGCCAAGATTGAGGTGCCCAGCCACAAGATCCCACCGCTGTGATAGCTGCTGTGCATTCCCCGCCATGATGGACTGTACCCTATGAGACCTTGAGCCAATATGCCCTTCCTCCCTCACGGTCTTCTTGTCAGGTATATGGTCACAGTGATAAGTAGCCAGACTAGCTATGTTAGCTATGGGCTTGTTGAATATGGACTCGAATGTTCCGAGGTACATTCCCTATATGCTTGATATGTTAAGAAGTCTCATTATGGATAGACACTGAATTTCATGGAATGCTGTTCCTGTATCTACTGGAATGACAGTGTGATTCTTCTTTTATACTATTAATGTGGTGTGCTAATTCAGTCCCCTTTCTCATCATTGGCCAGTTCAGGTTTTCTGTTTCTTCATGATTAAGTGTTTACAAGTTGTAGTTACTTAGGAATTTACCTGTTCCTTCAAGGTTATACAGTTTGTCGGTGTTGATCATTCACAGTAGCCTCTCTCTCTCTTTTAAGATTTATTTTATTTTTAACTATGTGCATTTGTGTCTGGAAGGAGGTATGTGAACATGAGTGCAGGTGTACAGGGAAGTCAGAAGATGGCATCAGATCCTGGGAACTGGAGTTTCAGGCAGTCGTGAGCCACGTTACGTGGGCATTGAGAACTGAACTGTGGTCCTCTGCAAGACATCTATTTAATAAGCGTCTCTCCTATAAATACTTTTGCAACATCTATAAATTTAAGTCACTGTATGTCTATTTTAATTTTTCACATTTTTAAAAATTTCTTTTCAGATACAATTGTCAGTCGGGAACATGTTTAATTTCTACAAGTTTGTTAATTTTCCACGATTCATCTTACTATTTTTTAGTCAGAAAAAGTGTTTGATATTAATTTAATTTTCTGAAAAAAATTAAGATGTGTTTTGTGACAACGCATGATCCATCATGCAGAACATCCCTTGAACAGTTGTTGGGAATGTGTTTTCCACAGCTGAGGGAGGAATGGAGGTCTGTTTGTTCTGAAATGCAATTCAACCTTCTTGCTTCTTATGTAGGTTTTCTGACACATGACAGATGGTAACCTTAGTGTTGGCCACCTTGCCGAGATCCTCAGCAGCCTAGCTGAGGATGTCCACAGTCATGGTAGTAGCTGTTGGAGCCTTCAGTGGCAATGTCCCCAACATCCTCTCAATTTATCTTCCACTGAAGAAGTTATGGCTGAAGGCATACCTCTTGGCACTGTGTCTGGCTTGTACTCCATTTGCTAGGCACAATGGCTTTATGTTCATATAGCCATGACAGGACTAGAGCTCTGGGGTCCGGGGTTGTCGATAATGGTGTATGGTATATAGGAACTGGTGAACCTGCTGAGGAGAATGAAAACATGGTGGGCACCCATCGCTCAGTGGCTCCAGCGTCAGTGTAGAAAGGCTGGCACCCAGAGCATAGGCATGCCCAGAGTAACGTTGGTGTCCACGTACAGGTTAGTTCTGTATCGTAGAGTCTTGTGTCTGAGACGGGAGCAGGCAATGCAACCGAGGAGCATTGCTCCAGACTGTGGGCATTTCTGGGGTGGTGTGTGTTGGGGTCTCCGAAGGCTGGCAGAGGTGGTGGGGAATGTGCAGTCAGGTCTCCCTCTCTGTGGTTTCCAGGAGGAGTGACTGTTGACTACTCCATGGCAAAAGATACTGGCATCCTTTGAGGCACAAAGCCTCTTGGGAATGCAGTCATTCCGCCATACTGTGCACAGCTGATACCACAGGACCTTTCCTTTTGTTACTCGCTATACTGGTGTCTCAGACTTGCATGAGCAGGCGTGTCTGCATAGATGCTTGCATCAGCAGGCCTGTCTGCATAGATGCTCCGTTTAACTCTGCTCTACTGGGTTGCAGGTTTTCCATGGGTCCGCTCAAGGTTATTTTGTTTTTATAAATAGCTGTGGGTTTTTTTGTGAGAGGATGAAGGCTTCTATCTCCTATTTCATCATCTTGGTAATGTCACCTTTTCCCAGGTTGTGTTTCAGGAATTTTCTACCACTTTGAATGAATTCTCCTGAATATTAGGGTTTTTTTCACTCCACATTATTCTTTTATTATTTATGTTTTCTAATGCATGGAGTTTCAGAAGTCCAGAAAAATCAAGTTTTCTGATCTGACAGATTTAGGAAATACCTTAGTTTTTAAAGATGGAAATATGTATCATATGGGATATATGTGTAATATGTAGAATACCCTCTTACAGGTTTCAATGATTATTGTACTACCATTCTTATTTCGCTTGTATCTACAATTCTGTCTCTGTCTCTCTCTCTCTGTGCACACATACATACACACATACACATACATACACACATACATACATACATATACACATACACACATACATATTCAATTATGACAATGACATCTAAAGCAAGAGTTATTATAATTTTAGATAATATACCTTGAAATGCACAAATATTAGGCATGCAGATTTGACAAATGGGGATTATGGCACATGCCATATCTTTATAATGACACAGCCAGTTCTGTTTTCCCTCATAATCCTTTGAAGGGGCTCCTCAACTTTCCAGGAAAATGTTGTTATGATCAACTGAGGTTAGTGTTGCCTTAGGTTTCATAAGTGGAATCATAATGCATGGGCTTTTTCATTTAAAGGAGAATTTGCCAGAATGGGTCTCTCATTAAGGAAAGAGAACAAAAAAAGTGACAGAGAAGAATGAAAATTAGGTAGTGAATAGTAATTGAAGCAATTTAAGTAATGAGGACCAAATGAGCTTAGAAAAAGCCCATCTAACTGAAGTTATCCCTGCCCTATGCTTCCAAATAGAAAAGTAGTGAATGTGTGACTCAGCACTGAGTTTGTGACCAAGACTCTGGCAGCATTCAATGTTTAATTTCAGTACCAGAATTCAGCAGAAAATGTATAATAGAATTCTTTTTTGAAGTTCTTCTTTAACCTTAGATGATAATTTACACTTATGGAAAATATAAAGACCTTCACATTTTCTGAAGTACAGTTCTATTATATAGGTGGGTTCTACACTTAGAACAACAGAGTCACAGCAGTGGGAATACATGAATGTTTTGGTCAGAATAAAACCCACTCTTCATTGGCTATATAAAAATGAACTGACTTGTAAGAAGATCCCTCCACTGACACTGGATTTTGCAGTAACTTAACCTTACCAGCCATGTATGGCCTGTCTGCTGGTGCACACATTCAAGTCAGCCCCCTCACCTCACAAAGACTTCTCTTCCTTGTAACCCTTCTTGATTTCTATAACTTTCAGATTCTCTGAATATACCTGCTCACCCCTTTCTGGGCCTTGTGTTCTGTCTGTACATAACCCAAGTACTGCTCTAGTCTTCATAAGTGAGACTGACCAAATAAGGCATTAAAAAATCAGGGGAAATATTGAACAGTCCATTTTGAAGACAATGCCAGAAAGTTCTTTTTGCCGTTTGGTGGCACGCACTGTCTTCCTGAAATTTTGTGTGGGTGCCCACAAGGCCAAACCCAAGAGAACATTTCCAATCCTCTCACAGAATAGACACACCAAGGGCAAGAAACACCACAGTGTTTGAATAACAACAGACTGTATTGATAATGATTTCTCAGCAGGAGCCTATTTCTTTCTTGGAATGGCAGAACAGAAAAAATAAAAAGTTAGGTTCTGGCTAGTGTCTCTAGAATATCACATTTGGACATTCAGATGTTGGAATTGTTGAAATCTGTATAACACCTCAATGTTATATTTAGAACATATTGGTTACAGAGTTTTTGAAATCTGACATTTTGTGTGTGTACACACTTATGTGCCTGACTCTCTCTGTCTTTGTTCATGTCTCTCTCTGTTCCTCTCTCTGTTTCTGTCTGTCTGTCTCTGGTTCTCTTTTCCTCTCTCTGTCCCCCTCGTGTGTGTGTGTGTGTGTGTGTGTGTGTGTGTGTGTGTGTGTTTATGTCTTTATCTTTTATCTAGGAATTGAGCCCTGAACTTCATACATGCTAGCCAAGCACTCTACCGCTGAATTTCATGCCCCACCCAATTTTCACAATCTGAATCTGTCCATTCCCCATTCTCTTCTAATCCATATACCTTTTGCTGTTCTCTGAGATAGGGTCTCTTATAGCCCGGTCTACTCTTGAACTAAGCACGCAGCTCTGGGTGATGCTAACCCATGCACTTTTGACCCATTTGCATACAATTTTTATGATTATAAGACATGGCCACGGTGACTTTTTTAAAAACCATATTATTTCTGACTTTGGGAGTTTCTTCTGTGGTTTTACAGATAGAGCTCGGGGCTCATTCACATTAGGTAGGGACTCTATCAGTGAGCTACATTCCCAGTCAGTCACTGGTTTTAAAACTTGATTTGGGCCAGTGCCTGGGGACTACTATTGAGACCCCACTCCTGGCAGGAGCCAATGCACGCTAGCATCCTGGTCTCCTTATCCTCCCACAGGTCCAGGCAATCCGGGGCCTGTTTCTGGGCTGCATTCCAGTGCCTAGGGACTGCCACTGAGTCTCCCACCCTGGCAGGAACCAAGGCACCCCAGCGTCCTGATCTTCTTTCACTATTTTCAGATGATATGATAGTTTACATAAGTGACCAAAAAAATTCTACCAAGGAACTTCTACAGCTGATAAATACCTTCAGCAAAGCGGCAGGATACAAGATCAACTCAAGAAAATCATTAGCCCTACTATATACAGACAATAAAAGGGCTGAGAAAGAAATCAGAGAAACATCACACTTTACAATTGCCACACACAACATAAAATACCTTGGGGTAATGCTAACCAAACAAATAAAAAAACCCGTATAGCAAGAATTTTGAGTCTTTAAAGAAAGAAATTAAAGAAGACACCAGAAAATGGAAAGGTCTCCTATGCTCTTGGATAGGTAGGATCAACATAGTAAAGGGGGCAATCTTGCCAAAAAGCCATCTACAGATTCAATACAATTACCATTAAAATCCCAGTACAATTCTTTACTGACCTTGAAAGAACAATTCTCAACTTTACATGGAAAAACAAAAGATCCAGGATAGCTAAAACAACCCTGTTCAACAAAGCAATGTCTGGAGGCATAGCCATCCCTGACTTCAAGCTCTATTATAGAGCTATAGTCCTGAAAACAGCTTGATATTGGCACAAAAATAGACAGGTAGACCAATGGAATTGAATTGAATATCCAAATATTAACCCATACACATATAAATACCTTTTCTTTGACAAAAAAGCTAAAATCCTTAAATTGAAAAAAGAAAGCATCTTCAACAAATGGTGCCGGCATAACAATGCTGGCATGTAGAAGACTGCAGATAGATCCATGTGTATCGCCATGCACAAAACTTAAGTCCAAATGGATCAAAGATCTCAACATAAATCCAGCCACACTGAACCTGTTAGAAGAGAAAGTGGGTGGTACCTTTGAATGAATTGGTACAGGAGACCATTTCCTGAACATAACATCAGTAGTACAGACACTGGGATCGACAATTAATAATGGGACCTCCTGAAACTAAGAAGCTTCTGTAAGGCAAAGGACACAGTCAGCAAGACAAAAAGGCAGCCCACAGAATGGGAAAAAATATTCACTAACCCCATATCTAACAGAGGGCTGATCTCCAAAATTTACAAAGAACTCAAGAAGCAAGTCTCCAAAACACCAAAGGATCCAATCAAAAAGTGGGGTACAGAACTAAATAGATAATTCTCAATAGAGGAGTCTAAAATGGCTGAGAGACACTTAAGAAAATGCTCAACATCCCTAGCAATCAGGGAAATGCAAATCAAAACAACTCTGAGATACCATCTCACTCCTGTCAGAATGGCTAAAATAGAAAACACCAATGACAGTTTATGCTGGAGAGGATGTGGAGAAAGGGGTATACACTCCTTCATTGCTGTTGGGAATGCCAACTCGTACAGCCACTTTGGAAATCAGTATGGAGATTCCTCAGGAAAATGGGTACCAGTCTAACACAAGACCCAGCAACTCCACTCTTAGGCATTTATCCAAAAGATGCACATTCATACAACAAGGGCATCTGCTCCACTATGTTCATAGCAGCATTATTTGTAATAGCCAGACCTGGAAGCAACCTAGATGCCCATTAACTGAAGAGTGGATAGAGAAAATGTGGTACATTTACACAATGGAGTACTATTTAGTGGGGGAAAAAATGGAATCTTGAAATTTGCAGGCAAATGGATGGCTCTAGAAGAAACCATCCTGAGTGAGGTTAACCAGTCACAAAAAAGACATACGTGGTATGTACTCACTCATATATGGATTTTTTAAAGATTTATTTATTTATACAGTATTCTGCCTGCATTCATATCTGCATGCCAGAAGAGGGTGCCAGATCTCATTACAGATGGTTGTGAGCCACCATGTGGTTGCTGGGAATTGAACTCAGGTCCTCTGGAAAAGTAGTCAGTGCTCTTCACCTCTGAGGCATCTCTCAACCCACAGCTAAACACTGAATTGAACTCCTGGAACCCAGTGACAGAAAGGGAGGAGTGATGGGCAAAGGGGTCAAGACTGGGCTGGTTTAGCCCACAGAAACAGCTGACCTGAACAAGGGGGAGCTCTTGAACCCCAGACTGATGGCTGGGAGGCCAGCATGGGATTGATCCAGACCCCCTGAATGTGGGTGTCAGTGAGGAGGCCTCGGCAATCTATGGGGCTTTGGGTAGTAAATCGATATTTATCCTGGCATACAAATGGACTTTGGGTGCCCATCCCACAACGAGGGATGCTCACTCAGCCTGGACACATGGGGCATGACCTAGGCCCTGCCCTGAATGAAATGACAGACTCTGGAGATCCCCCAAGGAGGGCCTCACCCTCCCTGGGGAACGGAGTGGGGATTGAGTCGGGGGCTGCAGAGCTGGGGGGGTGGTGAAAGGGAGGGAGAGGGAGCTGGGATTGACATGTGAAGCAAGCTTGTTTCTAATGTAAATTAAAAAATCTTTAATAAAAAATAACTTGATTTGGTTGCTATTCAGATAACAGCCAATATGCCGTTTTGAAAAGAATCCTGCTGTGGATACTGGACACCAGTGTTTAGTAGAAACTGCTCTTTTTATACGTGAAATTTCTGAAAGTTGTGGAAAAGCACAGTGCTCTTCCTGCAGTGAGAGTCAAAACCATTCAAAATGCTTGAGGGGGTTAAGGAGGAGGCTCAGTGATTCAGAGCACCCAGGCCCCACCAGGGTGCTGACAACCCTTTGTAGTTCCTGTTCCCGGGGATCTCATGCCCTCTTCTGGCCTCTGAGGGACTGCACACATGCAGTATGCAGCTATAAGGGCAATCAAAAATACCCATTCACATAAAATACAAATAAATAAATCTTTAAAAATAATGCTTCAGTATTAAAATATCACAAACTAAGTTTAATTATCACAAAATGATTCAAAATCTTTGCAGCAGGAGTCTACTGGATGCTCACTGATGCACTCCAACCCTGAAGGAGACTTGTCACATAAGTAACTTTGCTTTGGGAAGGGAAAAGCCAAGTGATAGGAATTCTTCCACCATTGGGCAGTGGTGGTGCACACTTTTAATCCCAGCATTCAGGAAGGCAGAGGTAGGTAGATCTCTGTGAGTTCAAGGCCAGCTTGGTTTATAGAATGAGTTCCAGGACAGCCAGAGCTACACAGAGAAACACTGTCTCAAAAACAAAACAAAACAACAACAACAACAAAAAAAGAGGAGGAGGAGGAGAGAGTTCTCCCATTAACTTTATCTCTGACCATGTTATTATAAATCTCTAAATCTTAGTTTCTTAAGGAGATTTCAGTTTCTTCCTTCATTGAAATATTTTCTTTCCTCATTCTTCTTGAAGCCACACCAGAAGTCTCTGGTAATAAGCTGAGGAGAGACCACAGCTGTTTCCGTACTTGGAAACTTAATAAAAGTTATAATTAAATAATCTATATGGCTAAGATAATACAAGAGTGACCGATGAAGCGTTTGTCAATTCAGTGAAAAGATGATGTCATAGGAAAAGGAGAAATTTTGAATAATCAGCAGCTCTGAGGCCAACTGAAACAGGCTTTAATACAGTTGTGCTTAAGGGTGGTTGTTGAGTAGATTGGCTTTGGGTTTTGTCTCTCGATGCACTTGGGAAAGACCATTGCAGAAGTAGATGTATGAATGTGAGTTATTAATGAACTCAGCGTCTACATCAAGAAAAGGAGCTCAAAGGAAGGGTCTCATAGTCAGAGGACCAAGGGGCCTGGCTAGATAGCCCAGCAGCTAAACCCTCTGTAATGTCTTTAGTACCACCTTGAAGGGGCCTTAAGCCACATCTGGCCACATCAGCAAAGTTTGCATATCAAATATAATTCTAAATTTAAAACTCTTGACCAACCATTTTGGGTACCATAGGACACCACTATTATGCAGGTGAGAGAGAGACAGAGACAGAGACAGAGACAGAGAGACAGAGACAGAGAGACAAAGAGAGACAGAGACAGAGACAGAGAAACAGAGAGACAAAGAGACAGAGACAGAGTCTTGCTATGCTGCTCAGTCTGGCCTCAAAAGAACCTCTAGCCTCAGCCTCCAGAGTAGTTGATGTTGTGGCAGTATTCCATCATGCATGGATCCATCAGATAAAATGAGACAAAATCTCCATCTCTTTCTTCTATAAATTCTTTCTATGCATTCATTTGCTTATTTGTTCATTTATCTAACCTATTGTTTGAAATCATCATCTATGGATACAATGAAATATGATATCAACCCATTTCCCTCCTCACACTCCTTATGGAGCCCCATTTATGTCTCTAAACTTCATCATCTCTTCCTCCTCCCCCTCCAAACACTGAACGTTGTAATTCATTGTGCATTGGTCGCCCTTGGCCTCCCGTGTTCTTTTGTGTGGGACAGGACATGCTAGCAGATGCCTGTGAGAGTTGACAGCGAGTGGAAAGTCTGAATGATAAAACCTCAAGCAACAGAACATTGGTGTCAAATTCAGAACAATACAATTTATTTAATTTTGCACTTTGATAAATGTAAAACATACACACACAAGAAATTTGAATGCTATTTAGAATGGTGCCATGATTTGGTTGAGTGGTAGAAATTTTATTCTAAAATAGTTCAACAAATTCATTTTGAAATTTAATATTCTAAAATAAAAAATGCATTGTATCAAAATTTTGATCATTTAAAAAGCTGTAAACACCGTGATTCAAGCCAGCCTTTCCATGCTTTGAGTTGAACCATGTGCTTTGAGCATACACACGACTTCATTTGTCTGCGAAGAATTTATTCTGCTCCCTTCGGACTTTTTCCAGGCTTTCAAAAGTGATCATTCCTTTTGGCAGCTCCAACTTAGTCTTTTCTGTTTCTAATATGTCTTCGGCTTCACCTTAAATAAAATGCAGAAGTGTGTAAGGCAATGGGGGGGTGAGGGGGCCATCAGCATTTTGTGAGAGGGCTTGATTGCTGTTCCGGTGAGACACTGTGTCACTCTCTGTATCTGTGGCCTTACATCTCAGAGCTAAGCATTCTGGAAACCCAGCTGCAGCTGGGTGTGGTGGTACATGCCTATAATTTAGCACTCTGGCGGAAGGACAGAGCCCTACAGGGAGACTATGTCTCAGAAACCGAACCAAAAAATGATAAATGCATGGAGGAGCTAGTTATAACTACCTGGATTTGACCAATATACAACACACACATACAAACAATTGCAAATTTACACTAAAAATAAGTAAGCTGTCTGCAAAAAATAAAGAATACTTATAGAAATTATTAGAATTCTTTCCCAAGGGTTTAAAATTCAGCATTTCCAATCCATGGTCTAGATGATCAACAGGATATAAGGTAAAGCCTTGATTTGGTATTTGCCAGTTCCCATAATGTAAATGCTCCCATCATGACCAAACTCAAGCCACCAACGGGATGCTGCTGAGGCTAAAGTTGTGGCTGCATTTTGTTGCATCTGTATGCTGCTTCTGCATTTGCATAAATGCAGATACCATTGATACAAGTAATCTATAGTTATATACAATAGAAAATAATTAGAAATAGATGAGTTCTGAGTGCTTAATGCCTTTATTTTAAATACCTTTTATTTAAATACAATAAATTTAGTGTTTATTATCATTTAATTCTAAGACTGTATGCTCCTATTTAATTTAATTTTAGTAAACAACTGTGCCTCACACCCACCATGCAAAATTTCTAAACATTTATCAAGTCAGTTCTTATCCTCCTCTGCTGAAGGGAGCAGAGATGTTGGTCATTGGAATCTTAGGAAAATGATCCCACCAGAATCTACATAAGTCAAATAAGTCAAAGATTTATAAGGAGGGGATGCATATGCGCATGTGTATGTTCATGTGTATATATGTACATGTAGAGGCTAGGGGTTAACTTCCAGTGCCCGCCCTCAGACATTATCTATTCTTTGTTTTCGTTTTGAGACAGTATCTCAGACTGGTCTGGAGTGTGCCAAGTAGGCTAGGCTGGTTAGCCAGGGAGCCGAAGAGACCTGCCTGTCTCTGCCTCCCTGGTACTACTGAGATTACAAGCCTTTTACATGGGTACTGTAAACCCTCACGCTTGCAAAGCAAGTACCTTACTGACAGAGCCATCTCCCAGGCCTGATTGGAGATCAGAAGATTAATTAGGAAACAAGTTGAGGGAGACTTACTTTTCATTCTTTGTAGAAGTGTTCCGTAGCCCAGGTCATACTGATAGGTGAAAATAAAGCTGAGTGGAACTATAGGAACGAGAAAGGCTGGCTTCTTTTGCTTTATTGCTCTGTTTCAGAAATAGAAAGATGAACGTCAACAATAACTAGCAAATGCACTTCTTGTCCTTGTAAGAAAAAGCACTTGCATTCTGGAAGAATGTTTCCATCTCATAGGATATTTAATTTATCTGAGTCTTCTATAGAAATTGAATTTCCTCGCCCAGAATATCTCACCCAGATTCTTTGGTTGGGGTGGGGAGCTATGACTTGCTAATCTTTCTTAGACTTCAAGTCTTTGATTGCTCCATTTAAAGCACACAAATTCAGAACCTCTGGGGATAAGTACAGAGGCCATCCATCTTGCTGTCAAGTGAGCCTTCTTTAACTTGTGGACTAGAGAAAAAGAAGGAATCGAAGGAACTAAAGGCAGAATGAACTGTTACTACCCTTGCTCTACAGAGGAGTTAAGCTAGGGGAGGTTTCTTTGTTTACATGAATACTCTTGGGTTCAAAGTCCTACCTCGGTCAACTTAACAGTGCTATGATCATGGCAAAGACTGCATTATTTCAGAAAAATCTTAGAATAAATTGTAAACATACCCAGCTGCTAAAGAGATGGTGGCAATGCCAAAAAATGTGCCAAAATATTTGAGGAATTCCCGAGACCAGGCGATCTGCATAGCCATTTGCCTTTCCCTCATCTCATTCTGCATGGTCAGCTGCCTTTCCAGCTAAGCACAGAAGACAAAGCAAGGTCACTGCCTCTCATCTTGCAACAGTGTTGCAATCTGCTTTTTCGCATGGTCACTCACCTTTCGTCTTGGAACAGTGTTACAATCTGCTTTTCCTTCTTCGTTTGTTCTGATGTATTTTTACCTTGTTTAAATCACAACAGGCTTTGACTAAATTGCTCTGAACAGCTCTGCGTAACTATCACTTTGGCAGTGACAATCTCTTAAACTGTATACAAAACAGACATTGTTTCTGCTCAAAGAGGTCTTGCCTTCATTTTTGTGGACCCAGCCCTCTGTTTCCTATGAGGAAAGATCTGTGGGGTCACTAGACATATCCACCTTGCCTGCCTTTGTTGTTAGTTCGTACTTGGAAATCAGTTTTGCCTTCCATCCATGTTGCCTTCCAAATATACCCAACTACAAATTGAAATGCCAGGCCCTCATCAGACAGTGATGAAGGGGTGTTTCTTTGAGGTGTCAATAGAGGGTTTTGCTTGTCACCTTCTGTGTCTTGTGCCATTTTAGTAGGTGCCTTTCTTGGCTTTGAACAGCACAAAACACAGGACACAACACCTGATTGGATTTAAAAAAAATACATAGAAGCAGCAGTAGTGGCAAAATGAAAACCCAAGCCCATGATTTGAAGTGTCTGCTTTTTTGAGAGAAACTTGTTTCTTGGCTTCTTAATTCTAAAACCTTGACAGTACATATATATCACCATCAAAGCTCAGAAACAGAAAGTTAGAGTTCATGATGAAAGAAAAATAATGTGACTCGGTTTCCGGTCATGTCTGCATGGCAGGAACTGAGAGGAGATTGGTAAAAGGATAAGGCTTGGCCACACGACAGGAGAATGTCAAGCAAACTCCAGGTGTGCCCAGGCATCCTGTAAACAAAGAGGATTCTGGGAGGGGGAACCAAGGTAGAGTGACAATGGTCGCAAGGCAGACCTGGGTTCAGAGCAGGTCTGGGAGAGAGTTGGGTAATTCTCAGCTCCCCAGGTATCTGTGTGGTTCTCATGTCAGGAAATGTTCCCAGGGGGGAGCTAAAAATCAGAAGCAGGTGACATACCAGACTGTCACTAAACCACAGGGCCTGGAGAACTCATAGCAGACACTTGGGCAGAAAATAAGTCATAGATAGTTGGAGAAGGCAGTTGGATCTCAAGGATCCATAGCATGGAAAAGTGTAGGTCATGGCCAGATTCACCTGGAGCATGGTCAATGCTGTCAGAACAAATCACCTCATATTTCCCAGGTGGTTGTAAACAACAGCAGAGACATTTCCCTCAACCAGAGATGCTTCCTCTAATGCCTGTGCCACCTGAAGTCTCCTAGGCCAAACCAAGATTGTTCCAAGGAAAAGTGAACCGAGAAGAAGGAGCAAAAGGCAATTAAGCCACTGGGCCTTACCAAAATTTGCCTTTGTCAGTAGATGTTGAGGTTCATTTTGAGTTCCATTAAAGATAAATAATATGCCCTTATATGCATGAATATTGAATGTATAAAACCCATCCTTGCAAATCACTTAGTTCCCAAACTTGTATAATAATGCATATCTCTCAAAGTAATATAAATGCAGCAATTAGTAACTTGTGTTCATATAAAAAGGCATCTAGGAAAAAAAAGACACAGAAAAATCCAACATCAGTATCTTCAGCCATAAACATCTGTGGAGTTCTTCAGTGTAAACATCTGTGGAGTTCTTCAGTGTAAACATCTGTGGAGTTCTTCAGTGTAAACATCTGTGGAGTTCTTCAATGTAAATATCTATGGAGTTTGTCAATGTCCCAGTATCCATCCCAATAGCCCACAGCTGTTATCCATATGTTAACTGTAGGTAAGTCAGCGTAAGTTTAATTCAGTTTATTTCATTTTGCAGGTGGTTTAGGTAGCTCTGGTATGCAGCTGGGATTGAAAACTACTGCCTAAAGAGAACTATCGCAGGATAGATTTTTTAACCCCCAGTAAACATCAAGTGGATATCAGTCTGAAATTGATGACTGGAAACTGTCAAAGGGAGTAAGCAGAGATTTTTGTAAGGATCATGGGACTAAACAGTATGATGTAGTGGAGAGTGCAAAACACCCTGTCCTTGTCATATGCATAAACTTTATGGTAAAGAGTGAACCCAATGTATCAAAATTTTGTAAATCAGCCAGCAACTTAGAGGATGCCCAACCTGGGATGAGGCTATGACGAGATCTTGTGACTACAGGACAAACACACGATGTAAGGAAGGGGAGGGGAACTATCTAACTAGGCAGAAATGGCACTGTCAAAGATCAAAAGGACTGTTCTCAACACTGGACTCCAGTTGTAAAGCTCTCTCTCAAAGATTACAGGTTAACAGTTCTACGTCAGGCTTGGTAGTGCATGTCTGTAATCCCAGAACGTGAGAGGGAACATAGAATCGTGAGACCAACTCGGGCTCCTGCCACCCTGTCTCAAAGGACACCACCACCACCACCACCACCACCACACACATACACACACACACACACACACACACACACACACACACATACTCACACACGTTAATTTACAGCAGTGTCTGGCACACTCTAAGTGACACATTGTGTATTTATGTGGTAACATAGTATTGTCAAAGCTCTCCAGCTAAAGACACCTAGGATACACCTATAATTGAAAATCTGTTGTGGCTAAGCGACTGGTTGCAACAAAGGAGACATTGCAGTGGTGTCTTAGTAAGGGGTCATCAGAGAGAACTCATCATGGATCAGATGGAAGGGAAACAGGGAGGGAGGGAAGGAGGGAGGGAGGGAGGAAGGGAGGGAGGGAGGGAGGGAGAGTCCATTATTGTTCTAAAAACTCTGAGTTCTTAAGACCAGTGTTGGTGGCACATGCCTTTAATCCCAGCACTAAAGAGGCAGAGGCAGATGGATCTCTATGAGTTCAAGACCAGCCTGGTCTATAAGAGCTAGTTCCAGGGCAGCCTCCAAAGCCACAGAGAAAATAAACCTTGTGGCTTTGAGGTCTTGTTCAAAAATTTTAAAACAAATAAAACTTATAGTTAATGTTTTCCTTTGGGGAAATAAAACTAAAAATAATTATGCCTTAATAGTATTTGGCATCTAAACAATGTGTAATAATTGAAAAAATTAAACTGCACCCATATTTAATAAATCTGGGTGTCCAACAGCATAACTGTCATAATAGATAACCCCCTAACCCAATAGTTAGATTCAGTAGTCTATATCGAAACCTAACAATGAACCTAAAACTAACATCAATTTTCCTAATAGTGTGCTTTGAATCTATTAGGAAACATGATCCAAACATTTTTTTCCTCTAAGAAAAGTCCTACATAAAATATTTGAAACATGTCAGGACAGAGAGATACCACCACTAACTAGCCAGGGTCTGCACACTGCCACGACTAAGCAAGCACTGACTAAATATGTGACCTTTGGAAAAGCCTCTACCATTCTGTCTTTAACAGACACGTTAATATATAGCATTCTTAGCTCTTAACACAATGTTGAACTCATTGGCTGCCATCTCTACCCTGTTCAAGAATGTATGATCCCATGAGAGAAGAAATCACACAGTTTACCGCAGTATTTTAGCTCCTAATTCATGTGGCACTTGATAGGCAATTCACAGTTTATGTAAATGTCTGACTGTGGTAATGTAAGAAAAATCCATCAGTGTGCCTGGAAGTGTTTCTTTTTATTACCACATTTGGATCTATTCTTTCTGATTACATGACCGTGCTAGAAGCATGACCAAAAGCAAAAGGCAGGGTGTATTTCACTTTCCAGGTCCCAATCCATCACTGAGAGAAGCAGGTCCAGAACTCAAGTCAGGAACCTAGGGGTGGGAACCATGAGGGAACATTTTTCTAGCCGGGGTCTCCTGTTCAGCCAGCTCTCTTATACAGCCCAGACATACCTGCCTAGGACTGATACCGCCCACAGTGGACTGGGCTCTCCCACACTGGTCATCAGTCAAGACAATCTCTTAGGGACATACAGGCCAGTCTAATTAAAACAGCCCTTCAACTAAGAGTCTCTCTTCTCAGATGACTCCAGGCTGTTTCAAGCTGACAATAAAAAATTAACCAGGGTAGAAACACTACATCTTCCATCTGCAAGATCTAATTTCATTAAAAACTAGGAGAATCTATACTACCTTAAGTTTCCAGCACAAAAACAGGTCAAGGGCTGGCTATCATGTTTGGTTGGCTTTTGTTTTCTCTCATGTTGTTGCCTGAACACAGCAAACAACAAATTAACATTTACTGCCCCCTGATCTGTGCATGGATGGCCATGCTGCTTTGCCGACAGCCGCACTGCATAGCATGGGCTGGCAGCATCTGTATTTCTCTCTGTGTGTTACCTTTTCTGGTTTCCATTCTATCTCAGTAACATCAAACTTTCCAGACATTTGGGCACTCTAAAGTTGTTTAGGTGTGCCCTCTAGTGGCTCTGTGGAAAATGTTCATTTTTAATTGTAAAGCTCATCTTCAGTAAGAGGTTGGAAGAGGCAGTTTCTC
This sequence comes from Mesocricetus auratus, assembly GCF_017639785.1. Taxonomy (NCBI): domain Eukaryota; kingdom Metazoa; phylum Chordata; class Mammalia; order Rodentia; family Cricetidae; genus Mesocricetus; species Mesocricetus auratus. Next base: position 31,172,144 of record NW_024429182.1, on the reverse strand, counting down.
TCCCTATCCCCCCAAACTAACCTCTCTTTCCTCTTTCCTCTCTCTCCCCTTTCTCCCCTCCCCCCTCCCCATCTCTTTTTGGTTGCTGTACTATGTACTGAACCTAGGACCTCATGAATGCTAGGCAAACACTCTACCACTTAGCCACATAGCTCCTAGTCCTAATACATTGTATGAAATTCTCAAAGACTAATTTTTTTAAAAAAGAAAAGAAAGTCTTCATATCAGTCACCAACCATCTGTACAACTGCATAGTCTCCTGAAACTATGCAATGCTTATGTTACATTCTTTGAGTGGAAGATGGACTGAATTCAGCTGATGTAGTATGAACAAGGTTTGCATTAAGGAATAGAGGTTGACTCAATTCAAGATACTGTTGAATGTGTACATGCACACATACAAGTGTATAGTGAATCTGATGAGTCTTGCTTGTATGAAAAACTCATGGTGACCAAATCTCCCCCATCCGTGGGCTCTGATTCTCCTCCCTGGAAGGCTTATAGAAATACGCAGTTGGGGAGAAAGGTAGAAAGGTGCACTTGAGCCCAATATACCAGCACCTACTTCTGAACACAACTTCCAAATACTCCCTGCTTCAGATTGCTAAAGCTGACCCTACCCAAGAGGGCTGCAATATGGCTAGCTTATGCAATAGAAAAAAAAATGTTGTCTCAGTTCCGGAATCTAGAAATCCCAAATCAATGTATCCAATTCCTTGACAAGCTATAGGAGACCTCTGTCTCTAGCTTGTAAATGACTATGTCCATATTTGGGGTACAGGACCAAATGTCCTCTTAAACGTCACTGACAGATCAGATTAAGACCCACCCTAAGGATTTATTTTAACTTGATTACCTCTATGAAGACTCTATCTCCAATGAAGTCATATTGGGGTTAGGATTCCAAAATTTTGAGGGGACTCAATTTGGTTAGTAATTGAAGGATCAGAGAGGCTAGAGAATCATTGCTTTGTTGTTGAGCATTTGTTTAAGATAAATTTTGCTCTATTGAAGCCGTGTGATGCTCAGGTATGACATCTCCATTGTGGGGTGGGGAATCCAAAGCAAGACAAGCACAAGGAAGGGGTCTGTCAGCTCCTCAAATGAACATGGCGTGTTTGAGGGTACAGTGCATCAGGCCCTACCTAGCCTTTTCTCGGTTCCATGCAGGTGAAGTAGCCATTGCTCTAGGGAAAATTTTACCCTGTCTTCTTCCAGATGAGAGAAGGCTGCTGGCTCACGAGGGGCTGTGTTCCTGGGTTGGGTTCACCTTTGGGTTAGATAAGCTGAAAATTGATGACCTCAATGCCACACCTGGAAAACCTACTCATTGGGATTGACTGGCGAGGACTTGAGGTTGTTCTCTTGCCTCTGGTCAGTAAAGTGACTACCAGGAACCATGAACATTCCTGCACATACTTGATGGATGGATCAAAAAAGCCAGGCCCTAGCTTGTGTGCCAGTGAACAACTCTAAGGAATGTTCCTCTTGCTCATGGTTCATTATAAAAGCAGTAGATTACCTTACACTCAGTGTTCCCCATACATGACCTAAATTCACAGAGAGCAGAGCATTCACTTACACCCAGGCCCAGCCTCGTCACCTCTGGGGAGTAGCATGAGGAAGTGACACCATGCTGTTTCCGTGCAGTGATGATTCCTCTAACTCAGGACTCTCTGGTTTCCTGTAACTTCCAAGAGGAATAAACCCCCAAATCTTCACAGATCCTGAGGTCATGGGGTCTTATTAAGAAGGAAACTTCTGTAGTTTCCATGCACAGGTGGCTCCAAGTTTCTGAGATACTAGGCTGATTCCTGTACTTTAGTCACCCCTGGTCACTGCCAGTTACAGAAAAACAAAACAAAACTTGCCCATTTTTTCTATTTCTGTATTTTCACCAAAGAAACCATTATACTGCCCAGGAACCTGGATAAATCTTTAATAGCAGCTGGGTATAGTGGCACATACCCATAACCCTAGCACTGAGGAGACGGAAGTAGGAGGACCAAAATTCAAGACTATCTTAGACTACACAACCAGTTTGAAGCTAGCCTGGGCTACATGAAACCCTAACTTTAAAAAAAAGATTTTAATTGCAATAACAGTAACTCCTAATACAAGCAACAGGCATTATATAATACACATTCTATATATATCATACATAATGAGTATACTGTTTCCCTCTTGGAGTAACTCTGAAGGGCATATTGGCTCTATGGTACAGACCAGAAGACCAAGGACAGATTGGGCATGCCATCAGGTTAATCAGGATTCATACAGGCAGGCTGGTTCACCTTTCACTTATACTTCCCAAGAGTAGTGCTTTCTACCCTTAGAGACATAACAGACCACCGGGGCACCATGATCTTTGTTTAAAATCTCAGCAAAACAATTTGGGCCGAACTTTTTTACTTTCAGATGTGATTTATAACATTTAAAAATACTTTGACAACTCATAATGGGCAATTCAGCAATGTCTTTGATTTTTTTTCTAAACATCTACTGTATAATCCAAGGTCAAGTGTACAGTCTATAGCAGTTTTCTAATGCCACATTATCAAATTATTATCAGAGGTTAAAGGGCAAAAGTGTGGCTCTGCCTCTCTGAAGGTGGCAGGGGAAAATCTGCTTCTTTGGCTTTTCTAACTTAGTGAGACTGCCTGCCTTTTTTGGCCATGGCCCTGACTCACTCCATCTTCAAAAGCCTGTAGAGTGTCTTTCAGCTTGGGTTTGTGTAAGCTGTCTATGTGTGGCAGCAGTATGACATCTTTGAATTCTTTCTCTCTCTGTTTCTGTCTCTGTGTCTGCCTCTCCTCTCTTCTCTCTCTCTCTCTCTCTCTCTCTCTCTCTCTCTCTCTCTCTCTCTCTCTCTCTCTCTCTCTCACACACACACACACACACACACAGAGTCTCCTTATAAGGGACCTGGGAATTATAATGAACCCAATGAATAATCCAGGCTAACACCTCTTTATAGGATACATGCAGTAAAGCCACTTTCCATGGAAGGTATCATATTCCTAATACATGCACAGGTTCTAGGAATCTGGGATACCTTGAGGCAAGGGGATATTCCGTTCATAATATACTCTAAGCAATTACGTGTAGTGTGAAATTTTTGAAACAAGTATCTGAATTGGAGGCAAGGGCCATTCGCCAACGAGCGAGTCATCCACTTCATCTCTTGAGGGTGGTGCCCAAGAGCATTTTAATTAGGGGTCAAGGAGAGTCAAAGAGAACACACCTCTAGAGAACCAGAGTAGAAATTTTATGTGATTAGGAAAATAACATCTTAAGTAACATGTACCTGAAGTCGGGCATGCATAGCCATAAACTCCTGTTGGTTTTTCATGTTTTCATTCATAGATTTTGAGAATATGAACCCCATCTTGACCTAAAGCATAAAAATGCAAGGCAACTTTAAATTACAGTCTCTGTATATCCTTATACATGCTCTGAACTATCAACAATGTAAAAAGAGAGAAACCTACCTAGGGAGTAGTGTAAATGCTAACTAGCTGTTTAACCTCAGGCATACTTACCCAGCCTGGCGTCATTTACTTAGCCAAGACCCACAGATTGAAATGATTTCCCTTCTCTTCCTACTCTGTAAACACATAGTGCCATGTTCCCTCATGCTCTTCCCAGCTCTAAATCTAAGGCTATCCATCTTCTTACTGTCTGTTCAGTAGACAGTAAGACCTTGCTCTGAGGGTGTGTGCTCAGAAGAACTTTTGTCTGTCCTTCTTGAGCCTGTGTTTTAAGAATCAGGTGTCTCCTGGTCAGTGTATCCGTGTTCTTCCTGAAGTCACATGCTCCCATCCCTCTTTGACACACATCTCATCTCTACCTTCTTGCAGCTGATACCCCCTACCTATCCTCCAGCCTCACCTTCATTCTCTCCAAGTTACCGAGGTCCTCAGGGGAGGGAAGGATAAGGATGCTTACCTGCCCTTGCTAACGCACTGTGAAAAAAAACTCCGTGTGTGAGTGTATATGTCCATTCATGTGTGTGAGTGCAGGTTGGTGCGTCACGGCACATGAGTGCAGGTCGGAGGACAGCCCAGGTATTGGTCTTTTTTTGTGACAGTCTATCCCACTTGTTGCTCTCAGCTATGTACATCAGACTAGCTGGCCGAGAGCCACCGAGGGATTCCTGTCTCACCACTGGGATTGCAGATGTGTGCTACCATGCCCAAATTTTCATTGGTTTGGGGGCATCCAACACTGGTCTTCATGATTTATGGCAAGCACTTTATGCATTAAGCCATCTCCTCTGGCCAGAAATGCATTTTTTAAAAGGACTACATTGTAGAGTTTCTCCTCTCCTTCCAGTGAAAGTTATAGCCCAATAAACTCATTGTAAGTTGTAAATATCATTGAGAAAAATTCATTTACCACACCTAATATACTGAACATCATGGTTTACCTTAGCCTATCTTAAATGTACTTAGAACACTTACATACTACAGGCCTCTTTGTATAATAAAGTGCTTGATATAACTTATTAAGTAGTACAGCAAAGCTAAAAACAGAATGGCTGTTCTCGTTTACTAACCTGAAAATGATTAAAATTTGATGTTTGTTTTCTTATGAATGCATGTTGCAACTGTGACTCAAGTCACACAGGCACACCCACATCAGACACCGCTTCAGTTTTCATCTTATGACCTTATCTTGCCTAACAGCTGCCTAAGAGGGCTGTAAACTGCAGGTGGGTCAGAACTCCCAGTTTCGTTCTAAATCCAAGTGAGTATGTACAGAAAACATTTTAGTCATTGACGTTTCCCTCAGAAGACTATGTGTCACAACTTCCCTACTTTCTTCAATGTCATTTTAGTAGGCTGTTTAATACCTTCACATCACAGCAGCCAATCTTGATGCTTTACACACAGGATTTATATTTATTCGGATCCCAGACAACAGCTATCTCCACATCTTTCCTGGATTTAGAGTAATTCGGGAAATGAGCAGGGGAAGAGTGGGAATACAGTTGGAGTGGTTACCCTGTTAGTAGGGTGAGCGGGACCAAGGATGTTTCCCAAGAGTAGAGTGGGAGCTGAGAGCCAGGCTTCAGTGACTTCTGTGTATTCCAACAAAGAACACACCCTGGAATTACATGGCACTTGAACCAATCAGCTGCAGAGCCCGGCAGAGGCTGAAGTACTTACCAAGAAGAAAGAGCAGATCCCTAAGGATTCCTTATGACAGTTCCTTTCTGTCTGTCATTGTCCCACTCAGCACCCTATGAGCAGGGACAAAGGACACTCATGGGGGAGGGGACCTATCAGCTTACCCTGTTATCTAAGTATCAACAGCCCAGATGAGTCATTTCCAACTGAGCTTGCAGGAGAAACACTGCCATCCCTCTTGCTAGTCTCTGTGGCTTCTACTTGCACAAAATAGAATGATTCCACTCAAGGAAAACTTTGGCTCAGGCTACTCACCATCCCTTATTTGTCTTCTGCATGTAGGAATGGAAGGCTGAATTTTTATATCTGCTGCAAACATTTTCAAAGAAATTGATTGTTCTCTAGTGCACGCGCGCACACACACACACACACACACAGATCCAAGTCCCTTGGCACACTCCTATGGGGGGTGGGCTCTCCCTTGTATGGGTGGGACAATCCTCATGTCAATCATCTAGAGAAGAGAAACACTCCCAAAAGCTAGGGTCAGGCTTACCTCTTTCTGGGTCTTGAACTCTTGGACTTGGACTTTGGATATGTCAGGAGTAATTCTCAGGTAGATGAGTTAAAGCCAGAGGGAAACCAGGAACAATGTCCCTCTAAGAGACCGCACCTGCAAATGAGTATGCCATACCTTGTAACTTCACCCTTGAACAGTGTTTTCAACTTCTATTCTCCTATACCTAAGAAAGCCAGTAACAGCCTTTTCTTAGGGTATTCCAAATACCCTCAATTTTCTCTCTCCCAGAGACAAAACATTAGCAACAGCTAAATAAGAGGAGCCTTGAATTGACTTTCTTATGGGTAACACAGGAAACAAGAATGTTGTGGAGGACAGAAAATATTGATGTGGGTCCAGGTTGCTCCTGATTTTTGCTTGCTTGCTTGGGGGTGTTTTTTTTGGGGGGGTTGATGCTCCAGTTCTGCACAGCCATGATTTTAATTACTGTGGAAAGGTGTGTTTCTGGGGGAATAGTGATGGTACAAATCTCAGACTTTCTCTGCTTGCCCTGGGAGCCAAGATTTGATTTGGAAAAAGAAAGAATTTGTGACTTCTGTTATCCAGATCTCTGTCCTGCTTTATTAACTGAATTTGTGGCTGGTCACATCACCGCAGTCATTCTCAATCAGTCTTCCAAATTATATTTCCTATTAAACTTAAGCAGAAGCACATAGCCTCTGGGGGTGTTTTCTGTCATTGTTTCCACTTTGACTCTGTGGGGGCAGTTTACTGTCATGTAGGTATTTCCCCCTAGAGTTATCCCGTTTCCCTCTCCACTGCACTCTGCAGACTTTTCCCAACTTGGTGACAATACTACTGAGAGATCACAAAACCGGGTTGGCGATACCTGCCAGCCTCGGGGGCATTAGCAGAACCCAGAGCCCAGGCCTTCCCTGCCCAGCTGGAGCTGCTGCTAGGCGGGGATGTGTAGCCAAGCCGACCCTCCCTCCCTCCCTGAGGTTGAATGCACTCACGCGACACAGTGCTGGGACGGTGACCACCGCAGAGGCCTCTAGCCAGAGCTCCAGATGGATCAGCGTAGGACTGTGCTTTGCTTGGCGGAGCCTAGGGATTGGACGAGCTTCAGCCAATCAGCATGGCCTTTGGATCTTTCAAGGGCTCCTGTTCTAGCGTCCTGGGGTGTCCTTCCGGTGCAGGCGTCAGGAGCAGGGAGGTGAGTGGGGCGGGTCAGAGCCGCAAATTGAAACCTGCAGGATGTAATCTAGCGGATGATTTTTTGAGGAAAGGCAGAAGAAGCAGCATGGAAATGTCATTTCAAGTCCCCGGAATCCCGAGCCTGTAAAAATGCCACCATCAAATAGCTGAAAGGTAAACAGGAAACAAAAACAAAGAATTTCTATGTTACCTTATGCCCTTTCCAGATTACGTACTCCTACCAGCAATGTCTGTCTGGAGTAAGGCTCCCCAACTTCTGAAGAAACACCCAAGGACCCATTAGCTACCCAGCGGTTTGGAAAAATAGCGTGTACTTCACGCTGTTTTCTTTAGGAAGAGCTCCCTACCTTGACCTTGGCTGGCACCACACGGTAGAGAAGGCATCTAGCCTCTTCCCAGGCACAGAACTCCCAGACTTGTGTGGATGCTCTTAGCTTCAGTTCTCGGTATTCTTTCTGGCTTGTACAGTCTTCATTTCAAACATTTGTTCAATAGCCGGATGGGAAAATTGCAACAATATCTTTATTCCTGTTGGTGGGAGCCTGCGTGTTACCAAGAGTAAAAGCTTTTGAAGGGAGCTGAGCCACAGATAGTTTTTACGCTCGCAGACAAGCCATGTCTTTTTCCCACCTGGTTACCCGCACCCTCTCATTTTGTCACTTCCATCTGCAGTAGAACTAATGTCATCTGATTATCGTGCTTCGAGGGCTGAATGAGGAAATATATTTAGATGCACACAAGGTTTTCCATCTGCGTATAGCATTCAGTAGATCATAAGTGGCAACAGCGGCAGTTTCTGCTACCTATAGTCTTGAAAGCACCAGGGAGAGCGAATGGTTACTAAAGCCAGGTGAGAGCTGACACTTTGGGAGGATGCCCAGCGGGAATAGAGGAAGCCAAGCCCCCTTTTGGGCAGAGAAGGTGAGAAAGTCAACCTTAGGAGGCACGGAGGTCCTTGTGCCCACAGATGAGCTCTAGAGAAACCAGCAATGTTAAGCAAGAGGGGTTGTATCTTCAAAGGGAGAGATGTATAACCGGTTTTCTGCTCAGAGGCTGGGAGCAGAGGTGGTTAATAGCCTGATGAACTTTTCATTATCTCCCCCAGATCCTTATCAAGAGCTTGTTTTTCTCAGTCAGTCTATAGAACCTATTTTTATGAACTATGTCACATGTAGTCAATCTATAGAACATGTCTTTATGGATGATGTCATATACAGTCAATCTAATTAATTTATTTCTTGCCTTTTTAAAGACTTGCTTATTCTGGACAGTTGAAATAAACAAAATGACTTTTACTGGCTTCTTTTACTTTGACACTATTTTCCACGTACATCTAAGTTATAGCAGAGGGTCTGGTGAAATCTGTCAGTGGGTTAATGGGCTTACCATCCTGGGATCCACATGGTGGAAGGAAACCCATTATTGCAAGTTGTCCTTTGACATCCATAAGTGTTCCATGCATGAGTGTGCACCTGTATACACACACACACACACACACACACACACACACACACACACACAATCAATACATTTGAGATAAAAAGCAAACAAAATAAATTGTATCATGGAACATTGCTCCATTTCTTGTTGGGGCTAAATAAAAGCCTTATATATGGACATAGCACATTTTGTGTGTTCATTCAGAATTGATGGACGTTTGGATGGTTCTATTTGGCCTGTTATAATTAACATTGGTAGTTTTGTGAGCATATTTGCAGTTATCTTGGGTGTATCTGTAGGGGTAGAATTGCTGGGCCATACAGTAAGTTAGAGTTTAACTGAGTAAGCTGAAGAAACATGCAATGTGATGGCAATAAATTAGGATTCTCATTTCACTGTACATCTGTGTCTTAGACACTGGAGCCAGAGTTCTGGGTTTGAATCCCACTTGTAGCGTTTCCTATCATGTAAGCTTTGACAAGGTACATGTGGTGTATGCCTCAACTTCAACATCTCTAAAGTAGAACCAACTCCAGGAAATAAAATTCATAAGACTGTTCTACAAGTTGGGTAGTCAGTCTAGCGTATAGATGACAAAGCCTGACATTTTTAAATACCACATGTTTTGCCATAACTGATACTTTTTAATCATTGTGATTGTTACATTTTATCTTATTAATTGGATAGTTTTTTTTTAAATGATGCTACAGCTTGTCAAGGTTTGTCACTGAAATGCTGTAACTGGAGATGACAGAGAGTCAAGGAAAGCTGTTGTGAGCAGGGGCAGTTATACTTCAGAGTGTAATCTGAGTCAGATGAGGCTTCGTGTGGCCCAGTTGAAGCATTTCATAGCAGCCCAAGAATCATAACCCTGACAGGGGAAGAACGATAAGGGTGTGGACTCTAGTCTGCTTCAGCTGTATGCAAATGCTCTACACAGCCATCAGGCAGGAAGCTCATAGGTGATTCTCTGTGGGTTGCTCTTCAGCTGTGATGTCACCACTTGACTGAACCCCTGCTAACTTCCTTCTCCTGGAACCCGTGCAATTCACATGACCTTGTTCTCAACCTGTGAATCTCAACCTCGTGTCCCCAGAACTGCAGCCTTGTCTTCTCCTCCTCCTCCCCTAGAAAATAGTCCCTGAACTCTAAAAATAGTGCTGAAGAGATAGCTCATCCAGTTAAGGACACTGGTTGCTCTTCCAAAGGACCAGGGTCTGATTTTTATCTTCCATATGGTATCAGTAATCCCAGCTTACAACTATCTGTAACTCCAGTTCCAGAAGGCCTGACATTCTTTTATAGCACAGACATCCATGCAGATAAAACACCCATGCATATGGAATAAATAAATTTAAAAAATAAAATAAAATGGTCTGCCTTATTATATGTGGTACCCCGAGACCTCTCTCTCTCTCTCTCTCTCTCTCTCTCTCTCTCTCTCTCTCTCTCTCTCTTTTTCTTTCTGTCCCCCCCCTCACACACACACATACACACACACACATACACTTTTGGTTTCCATTCCATTTTCTGACATAAAATTCCTAGAAACCTGTTGTAATTGTATGATTAATAAGATTGCTTGGTAATCTTTTGTTCTGGGATATGACCCACATAGCTACTAATTCTTTGGAATTTCCTGAGAGATGGAAGTATCCTCTGTTCTAGTGAAGTGACTCTGGTGAGTTCCTGGATTTGATCTTGTCATCAGAATGGCCAAACTACGGTCAGAGCATGGCACTTTCACCCACAACTCCTGTCCTCCATAAAGGAGAGAAGGGCTGAAAGCTAACTGTGGTGATATTTTGCTTATGATCTAACAAAGCTTGCCAGGAGATCAGAGTGCAGAGCTAAGCCACTAGTTAGCTCTAGAGACCAGGCAGTGGTGGTATACACCTTTAATCCCAGTACTTGGGAGACAGAAGCAGACAGATCTCTGTGAGTTCAAGGCCACCCTGGGCTACATGAGATTGATCCCGTCTAAAGGAGAAACAGAGCTCACACACAAATGTGATCCCAGCACTAAGGAGGTGGAGACAGGAATGATATGTCTGGGCGAAGAGAGGAATATAAGGCAGGAAGAGACAGGAGCTCAGGGCAGTCTGAGGATTCAGTCTGAGAGGTCAGTCTGAGGATTTGTACAAACAGGATCTCCCCTTTGGTCTGAGCATTGGTAGAGGTAAGAACTCTAGTTGCTGGCTGCTCTGCTTCTCTGATCCTTTGGCTTTCACCCCCTGATAGCTGACTCTGAAGTTTTATTATCAAGACCAAAGAGAATTTGTGCTACACTGAACTGATCATTGATGCAGTCTCTATGAAAATTCCTGAGCCAGAGGTTCAAGCAGAACATCTGGAGGGTCCTGTTGGGTAGTGAACTCAAAGGGAAGTGCAAAAGCTCCCCCTTCCCCACCTGACCATACCTTACCCTGTATATACTTTTATCTGTATCAGTGGTGATGTCCTTTCAATGAACTGGTTCACACAGGTAAATTGTTTCTCATAGTTTGTGAGCTACTCTAACAAACCAGAGACAGCCATGGGAATCCTAATTTGTTGTTAGTCCCTCAGAAGTTCTAGAGACCTAGTTTTAAGATTGGCCTCTGCCATGGGGTCCATCCTGTGGGGCTTCACCCTTAACTTGTGGGATGTGACTTTACTTCTCCACAGGCAGTGCTGGAATTGAACTGACCCAGAGCAGCTTCTCACCAGAGCTCTGGGCTTCCATGAACACACCCTCAGCCTGCCTTCTGCAGCTGGCTAGAGTGTCATCTGTAGAATGCTATCAGACGCCTCTGCTTGAACCAACCTTTCAGTTTAGACCTCAGCTGCAATGGTGTTCTCTGAGAGACACCTTCACAGTTCACAGGGGTTCTGCTCTCTCTTGAGGAGGACCCTGTGGCAGATTGTTCACGGCTCTCACCAGAATTCACTTTGTGCATTTCCTTACCACAGAGATGTCTAGTCTTCATCATCAACTAATCTCCCCCGAATAAATAGGATACAACGTTAGAGATGACCAACGTGTTCCATTGTTCAGCTTTGGCTAGCACTGTTTTTCTCTTGTCTGAATGTTTCTCTATTCATCTTGTCCAAATCACAAAACTCAAACCATTTTCAGGGCTCCTTTTCCCTTACTTAGGCTATTTGGTTTACATGGTATATTCTGTGTTGATAGAACATTTTTTTAATTAAAGTCACATCCTGCCTTTCTACTTCTGGAGGGCACCAAATTCATTAAGGAGCCTGATCAACTTCGTGGGAAAATAGAAGTCTAAGATGTAGGAACAGGTGGAGAGATGAGGGTAATCTTCAGATTACTCATATGCAAATCGGTAAGAGCAGGCCTTCAATCCCCAAGGACAGTTGGGACAGTTTCAGTTACCTTTGCTGCTGACTATTCATATAGACCTTAAGCAAAACTTGTAAAACAAAACACCTGCCCCTTCAGTTTTAAAAATAATTTACATCATAGGAATTACTAAGGGACTACGACTTAATCCTCACTGTTCAAATAATTTATTAACCAAGAGAACCCAGCTACACAGTGAGTCTCTCAAGTGAATTTTTATAGATCTGAATTTTTATATGACCACACTAACATATCATAAATATTTCCTGGGACTTGGCTATCATTTTTTAGAGAAAAGAAATATTAACTAGAAATGTGTTTGTCTGTGCATGTGTACATACACACATACGTGTTTAAATTAGACTTCTACATATAAAGTCTATATTTTATTTTCAGCCAGTCACTGAAGTTGGGAAAACTACTTTATTCCACTAATGAGGTTCAAAAGGCATTTGGAAGAGGGGATAGCTCAGCTGAGGCTTCCAAGTCTATTCCAATTTTTGAATGATATTGAGAATCCCACATTCTCTATAGATCCTTAATGCAGTATCATCTCCATCGTCTTCAAAGAACAGAGATGCTCTGAGAAGGTGAAAATTCCATTGTGCCCAAGTCACCCCGCATTCACTCAGCGCACTACTTGAGAATTGCAGTGTAGTTAATAAGCCGGAAAAGCGAAGAATGAAGAAGGTTCTTGAGGTCTAACGGTGAGATGCTTAAATGATATCACAACACGCTGTGGAGTTCCCAAGGCTTCTCCTTGGAAAAAGCCCACACTTGCAGTTCCCAGAAGGGCTTTCTCAAGTTCATCTAGAATAGACTTCCCCCACCTGGATCCTGAGAGTGACAGTACAGTATAGTAGATCCACAGCATTCAGAAAGGGCACGGTTTGAGATGGGAAGTTCTTGAATGGCAAGGCGACTCAAGTTTCATTATGTCGAGGAACTTTGAGGAAGTGACCAAATCCACGATTTAAAAATATGTTTCCTATTACATAGACACACCTCCTTTCTAGAATTAAAGCCCAAGTCGTTTGTCTGTGAACTCTTTATGTTGCATAGCTCTATATGTAAAGTTACATCAAGACGATCGCATATCCAGAAAGGGCTTGAAAGAGGTGAGGGCTCGGACAGTAATTTATTAAGGTGTCTGGATTCTGAAGAGAAAATTGAAGTCTGAGATCTTATGACTTGAGATGTTTTGTTTTTTAAAGCACTTACTGCTCAGGCATGGAAGATTTAAATTTGGGTCCCCAGCACCCAGGGGAGGGCCCCGGGGGCGGGGGGGGGGAATCCCTGGAGCACACTGGAGGGTCGGTCTAGCCAGCTGCAAACTCGAAGTTGGGTCAGAGACCCTCTTTCAAAAAAGAAGGTGAGGAGCTATAGAGGAAGGCAACAGATGTGGACCTCTGGCCTTCACAGGCACCCTTCCCCCCACCCCTACCCCCTACCCCCCACCCAAAGAACACCTCTGTGTTTACTCAGAACTGGTTCTTTTAAGAAACCTGTTTTACAAGAAAGCTAACTAAAGTTTCACTTTCACTTTTAGTTTCGTTTTGTTTGCTTTTCTTTTTCACGTCAGGGTCTCTTGTAGCCCTGGTTGTCCTGGAGCTCACTACATAGCTCGGGCTGACCTCCAATTCGTAGATATCCACCTGCCTCTGTCTCCGGAGTACTGGGATTAAAGGCGTGAGTCACCACGCCAGATCCTAGCTTTGTTTCCCTATAAACTCAGTATTTTATCCTAAATTGAGCACAAAATCCAGTGAGACAGGCGATTCGGTTTCAGAGCGGACGTGGGCAGGGTTTCCACACAAGAGGGCGGGCCTCGGCTATAAAGCTGGGGACTCGCTGGCTTCCTGCCACAAGCCAGGCTGCACCTTCGTGTCGCCGCCAGTCTCCTGCCTACAGGTAGGGAGCGTCTTCTCGCGGAGTTCCGGGACCGGCAGCTTGCAGGGCAAATTAGAGCCAGAGTCCTAGAGCCTGTAAGGATGGAGAGAGAAAAAGGCAACAAGGAAATAAGATGGGTTAACAGCAGAACCGGTTGCCGGGCACAGTTAGACCTCAGAATCGGCAACTTGTCTGGTGATAAGGCACTGTTAGCGTTAAAGCCAGGTTTGTGTGCCACTGGCAGTGTGGTAGTGGTCTTGGGGTAGGCAGCTGGGTGAGAAGGATGGGTCCTAGCGCGACTTTGCTAACTAGCGATGACTGGGTAAGTAAGTTGTCCCACTTGAACCATCTCCTGAGGTCCCCTAAAGGAGTCCTGGAAGCTGAGCAGAAGAACTCAACATAAAACTGCCAAGACGTTTCTTAGGCACATTGACTTTGGCTCTGTCAAAGTTTAGCTTGGGGTTGTCATAAGAAGTAAAAGTACAGTGTTCTATCTTTTTTATTTTTAATCTGAATAAATGATTGCTATGTTTTCCTATGAATTAAATAGCCAGTTTGGAGTTTTTGCTTTTTTGTATCCCATTGTGCTGGATAACTAAAGGACATCGCTCTCTCATTGATGGGTGCACAGATTAATTTTAACAGGTTACTAGCCCAGTTGTTCACTGATCATATACCATGTGCAACTGCCTGGAACACGGCTGGGCATTTTATTCAGATAAACTCTTATAGCTACCTAGTTATGTCTGGGTATCTGAAAGACCTTTGTATGGAATAAAAAAATAAAGCCGAAGCTCCATCCCAGAAAGTGCATGCGGCTGACAATGACAATGACTGTCAGTACTTAGGGAGAACTTTCTACTCTGAAAATATTAGCCTTTTCCATCAGAACAGCATAGATAGTTACCACTTTGCGGTGGGACCGAGTGGGGAGGAGTTTGGACACAGGTTTTAGGACCATTTAATAGAATTTGAAAATTTGGTAAGCCCTCACTCTTACTTTTGAGAAAGGAAGCTTGTATCTGCTCCCCTCCTGCCCTCGTGGGAAGAGTGGTGTCCATGTGTTGTTCTGGACTTCCCCGGGGACAAACCTATTTCCCCATCTTGAAGGAGCCATCTCTACTTCCCCAGCCTGTACTTCATTGCTCTGTCTCTGCTCTCGGCTGGGAATTCATGAAAAGTCACAGTTCTTGCCTCAGGAAGATGATCCTGTGCTCTTAGACCCACTAAGCAGAGCAGGTGCAGAGGTCACAGACGTGGTCCCTGGACTTCCTCTTTTTCTCTCACACTCCCCAGGGCTGCACTCTGAGAGCCAGGGAGGAGAGGGTATGATACTGAATAAGGTGAATGTCGGACCTAATCCATAGCCGTTCAGTAAACCTTTACCACACTAAGCTCTTAAAGCAGACTCATAATTAATGGATAAGTGTTCCAACAGAGTCTACCGTCAATATTGACAAAATCAGGCATAGTCCTGTAGTCCTTCAACAGATATCAGATGACTCTCCAATACTTGGTTTGGACATTTTTCCTATAGTCTCATTGCCATAACTCCTGTGTCATCACATCTTATCTCCTTGGGCAGATGACTGGAGAGAAAGATTTTAAATATGTGTCTAATATTAGCAAGAGGATAATGAGCTACTTTACTTTGCTCTTTTGACAAATGCCCCCCCTTTTTTAAAGACAGAATTTCACTATGTAACCCAGGCTGACCTCAAACTCAAGATCCTCCTGCCTCAGTCTCTCAGACGCTGCTGCCTCTGCCCTTTTCTAATATCAAGGGTTCATAATAGCCAATAAGAAGCCAATGACCTTAACAGACAAAATAATCTAATCAGATAATTATCAAGGACTAAATGTTTATTTAAAAAAATTCAAGTTGCATTTTTCAAAAATTGAATTAGAAAAAAGTTTTAAAATGTCAGCACTGGGTAAAAATGCAATGGTACCAATTTTCACAATGTGTCATGAATTGGGAAAGTACTTTTTCTCCGTTGGTCAGCAAATTCTCTTTAGGGAACTCTACCTTCCAGGCCTAACTTTGAACCTGGCACACAATATGTACTCACCAAACACTGGCTAAATACACAAATACTTATGATTTTGAAAAAAGGGCAAAATAAACCCAACACCCCTCAATAAAGGAGTAAAATATTAATGGCCCATTAAATACAAGACTTATGTCCCAATCTTAAACTTTAAAAGGTGGATATTAAATGTATTGAAGAACTTGGGCTAGAGAAATGGTTCAAAGGTTTAAAGCACTTTCTGCGCTAGCCGGGGGACCCACGGTTATCTGTAACTGCCACTTCAGAGAATCTGCTGAACTCTTTTGGTCTCTGCTGCCACCAGGTACACATACATACAAGCAGGTAAAACACTCATACCATGAGAAATAAATAAACCCTAAACATGCAGAGGGAAACTATCTCTTCAGAGGAAAAAGGCTAACTATTTACAGACTTGTTCAGCGGCCATCGTTTCTCCATCTTGACATGCGTGGCACTGTGGGCATCTCTGTCTCTGCCATCAGGTGCTATCCTATGCCTTGGGAGAGGTCTTGGCAGCATACAAGCCTCTATTTTATCGAATCAGTAGTGACTCTCCTTCCCAAGCAAACTTTGGCAACCAAGTATGTTCCAATATTACCAAATGCTCCCTGAAGGAGAGTGTGTGTTGTGCACTTACATTGTTTCTTTTTATAACAGTGTGTTGTGCACTTACATTGTTTCTTTTTATAACAGTGGCAACAAAACATAAAAATAAATTCACGTGATCACTCTACCTCAGTGAAGATTTCTAGACTCCATTTCTAGGGGCCTTCCCATGGAGTCACTTTGTCTGTCAAATACTCAGAAGGTGAAAAAGCATTAAGTTTTTCTTTAGTAATAAAAGCAAAACTTTGTTTATTTACTCATTTGAAAATCGGACACACACATAAAAAAGGAAGAAACCATTCATAATTCCATCTCTCTTTTTCTATCTTTCTTTAACAAAGTATAAATGGGTGAGAACTTACCTGTGCTTCCTGCAAAAGTCACATCTCACTACAGACCATCATGGTCAGGGTTGTTATAAACCACAAGTATAGTTTTACTTTATACACTACCCTCCAAGTTCCTTCCTACATCTTCGTAAACTCATTCCCTATGTAAGTACTAAATTCTGTCCCTCATGGTATTTTGAGTATATACAGTTTTATTTTGTCAGACCACATGGGGTTTTCAAATCTGGGTCTATTGTTAGCCATGTCACCTCTGTTATATTTGTGTTTATTTTTCCCCCTATGGAGTATTTCTAAGTTGGGAATAAAGAGGCCACATGGTATACACAGTTAAAGTTTTAACAGAGATTGCCAAGCTGATCTTTAAAAAGCTATACAATTTCATACCCTTACCAATGAAAGTCAAGAAATACTGTCTGCCTGTATTTCACTAACTTTGAGGAAGCTATAATTTTGGTAGAGCAAAAGGTCAGAAATGTTATCATAAATCTTGAGTATACATTCTTAGAAAGAGCATCCTTTCCTATGTTTGTATTTATTGTTCTTTGAACTCTGTGGGGCTCTCGTTCGTTTTCCTCTTGACCCACATATAGTTTCCTTACTAAGTTTTAGAGAGTGAATGCCAGCGGCCCTAGTCTTCTGCTGTATACGCTTGTCAAATGGATTGTGTATAGACACAGAGGTCAGGGAGATGCTGGCAGGGAAACTGACTTTGCTGTGAATGTTTAAATGTGAGTGACACAGGAGAGGAAATGTTGATGAACAGACTGGCTGGGGTGTAGTACTAACTTTCTTTGACCACCCTCTTCGGACAACAGTTCCAAGGCAGGACGGCTTCAGTTTCCTCTCACTGCCCCACCAATGCCCCAAACAGTGCCAGAATCAAGAAGAGATATTCAGTGTTTACTGGGTGAATTAGGAAAATGTCAGCAGAATGGAAACTAGGGTCTAGACAGCTACATCTCAGAGAGTGGTCCTGAGGCACACAGACCTTAGTAAATGGGCCAAATCTAATTCTCCTCTCTTCCCACTCCTGTTATTGGTATACTTACTCCCTTTACTGGGGAAAAGGATTATAATCTGGAGTAGGTGAGAAGCAGAGGGGAGATTTTAAGGGGGAGGAAATACTGAAAAGTGAAAGTGAGAATCAGATTTTCTTTGCTGTGAAGCTTTGCCTAAGGCAGGTTTTACAGATGTTGAATAGCGAGTGGTGCAGCTGGAGGAGTTGGGAAGGTACTTTTCCCTTGGCTTATTCTGAATGTACATTATCAACTGGGGAAGGAGTTACAGCTCATTATAAAGATGCTCATCTCATCATACTAATTTCTTTTCACCTGGTTCTGTATAACCTTGAGTTACAAAATGGAAAGTATTGACCTTTCAACTTTGCAGCTGTGTTTCCACACTTAGAAATCAAAACTGCTTCAGTTACAGCTGGCCTGTCTGTGCTTTCCATACTGGCTCTTAGCAGTTATTTACGTATGAGAAGGACAAATCTTCTACTGGTGCCTCATTGTTCGGCTATTTGAATTAAGCAATACTCTTTCTGTGTTTCCCATTACTAGATAAGTCAAGAAACATGACTATATTTGTCATTGTTACCATCTTTACAGTCTGCTGTCACTTGCTAAATGGTAAGCCACCAAATCTTTTCAGTGGGTTCTGTATTTTCAATATTCTAACCCTGAGTTAAAAGTTGAAATAATTTGTGTGTGTCCATATGAAGTGTGTGTGTGTGTTTGTGTGTGTATGTATGTGTGCATTTGCGCACATGGGCATGCACACATGCATTTGTCAGGCACACATATGGAGGTCAAAGGACAACCTTGAATGTTGATGCTCACTTCTAGCTCGTTTGAGACAAGTCCTCTTATTTGTTGTTCATTGCTGAGTGCTGCAGGCAGCTGGCCCCAAACCCTCTGGGGATTCTCCTGTCCCTTCCTCCCATCCCACTGTGGGAGAACTGAGGTTGAAATCACAGGCACATGCTGCTGTAGCTGGTTTTTACATAGGTTCCGGGATTTGAACTTAGGTTCTCATGTTGCACAGCAAGTAGTTTACTTACTGGGTGATCACCCAAGCCCCTACAATAATTTAAAAGAGTGTACTTTGTTCATTAAAAGCACATGACAGTTTTCCTTCTTCATAAACAAGTTACTTGTGTCATTGTAAAGATGAAGGGAAATACAGGAGCTATAGGTATAATTTAGTAGTGGGACGCTTGCCTGGCATGAGCAAAGTTCTGGATTCAATATCCCAGCACTAGAAACAAACAAAAGCAAGCAAGCAAAAACAGGGAGGAATGAACCTGAAAATACA
Organism: Mesocricetus auratus; assembly: GCF_017639785.1. NCBI lineage: Eukaryota > Metazoa > Chordata > Mammalia > Rodentia > Cricetidae > Mesocricetus > Mesocricetus auratus. The sequence continues at coordinate 31,153,269 of NW_024429182.1, read as the reverse complement.
AGTAATACAAAACAAAAACATTATCCATTTCCCATTAAAAACTACTGAAAATTCCTGGGAAAATGGCCCACTGGTAGTACACTTTTATTTATTGGTTTCTTTTAAACAAGACTGGGAATATACTCATTTGCTTGTGTTCTTCCCAATGAAGATATTTTCAAGAAGAATTTTAGTATTCATATGATTCACCAGATAAAGTCATTGTAACCATAAAGTGATTGTAACCTTTTACCCATTTTTCAAGTGTGCTTGGAGGACTTTTCTGTCTTCTGAAGGCTGGTCTTTCTTTTCAGCATTTACCATCACGGCTCCCAAGGAACTGTATGAGGTAGAGTATGGCAGCAACGTCACAATTGAATGCAGATTCCCAGTAAAACACCAGCTGGACCTGCTTTCATTAGTTGTCTACTGGGAAAAGAACGACAATCCAGTTATTCAATTTGTAGATGGAAAGGTAGACCTGAAGCATCAACACAGCAGCTTCAGGGGGAGAGCCTGGTTGCCAAAGGAACAGATTTTAAAGGGAAATGCTGGGCTCCAGATCACAAACGTGAAACTGCAGGATGCGGGTGTTTACGGTTGTATGATCAGCTATGGCGGAGCAGACTACAAGCGGATTACACTGCAAGTCAATGGTGAGAATTCCTCCCGATAGGAAGCCTTGACCTGTATTTAAGACACCTCTGTAATGTTGAGAGCTTTTCATTGTTGGAAGTCCTCACCTACCTTTCACAGAAAAATAACAGCCTGTTCGTTCGTTCCTTCATTCATTCATTCAGACACTCCACCAATGAATACTCTCAGCGCCTGTGTTTGACAGTAACTTGAGATCCAGTACCAGATAATACACAGCTGTGCTCTGCAGTTCTGTAAGATATCAAAGATTAAATGCCAGGCGTTTGCTTCTTATTATCACAATATATATATATATATATATATATATATACATATCTAATTCCGATATCATTGAAAGGAATCATAAAAATGCCCACTCCCTTCAGCACCATCATCCATGGCATGCATATACTATTTGTATATCCCTCCAGAGCCTTTTTATTGGATTTTTAAAAATTCTATCGGTGTTAGCACATTTTTCTTTCTTTGAGTATCTCCATACAAAACCCAATACATATGTATATACATACATACATATAACCTACTGTAAGGTTCACATTCAAAAAGACAAGGTCAATCTACAAAGGATGCAAAATGATGTTAAGTATAGAAGATGCCATCGTTTCACAAATGCTACACATTTGCTCTGGGCTTGTATTAGTGTTACTTGGGAGTGTTGAGGAGGAACTACTAGTGTAAGTTCCTGGATAAGGACCCACAAAAAAATGTCATCAGGTCACTTGAGTTCAAGGTTTGGGACCAGAACTAGCAGAGGGAAGGGAAATACCTTACTAACCACCCCTGCTTTCACTGTTGGCTTTCATAGACCTGAGAGCTGCACCCATCCCAGGCATGCACACAGATGATCCAAATGCCTGCCAGAACCAGAAATCCCCCAAGGCTCCTTGCTTCATATACTTCCCAAAGTGGTGTCCCTCTAATTTGGAACCCCCTTCCATGGTCCGCTGAAACTTCTCCCTGATTGATAGTGAGCTGACTTCTGTTTTCTCCAGGCTTAGATGATCCGTCTGCTTCTTTTTGTTTTCATAATAAGTTTCTAAATATTCAGCTATAATTAGATAATCTCCTTTGATCTTTTTATTCCTAAACTAGTGTGAAGGTCAGTATATTATAAATAGGAAAAGTTCACATTTCTCATAAGGGATCAAGATAACTATTACCTAGAAAACTATGTAGAGATAGGAAAACTATGCCCATTTGATGGTACATTCCAGGGTCTCTGATGCTACCATTGTTGTGAAAATATCACTTGTCTTTTAAGCTTTATATCCATTGTCTTTTACTTATGATTTTTCATTTGTGACCTTCATGAAAGAAGGGATGTGATTGTTCATGTGTTAGTACATCAGCAAATATGAGGTATCTATTTTGTTTCAAGGCATTTAAGGAAATTAGGAAGCCCAAAGGCTGTGAACAGTCAAGGTTGCTGAACCTGGGATAGGGGAGAGAAGAAGGAAATGGAGTTTAAGCCTGTGTCCAGAGGTCTCCCATGGCTTCTCGGGAGTAGCTGATTTTGTGGTGAGGAAGAATGTATTCTAGATTATCTGCTCAATAATATCTCTGAGGCAAAAGGCAACCTTCTGGAACTGCCGGCTTCTCCATGGAGGGATCTCTGATGGGGCAAAGCTGATGGCCAAGCAGACTTGAAGGTCTTCTTGTTTTCTTCTAGACATTACTACATTGGCGTTCTACTGCCAATTCATCTTGTCATTTGCATGCAATCAGTGGTTTCAGAGCTCAGCTGAACTAGATGAAGGATCCGAACCTTGGCCTTGGCATGTGTTGTGGCTCAAATCTGTAATCCCCGCTATTTGGGAGGCTGAGGAAGGATAATTACAAATTTGGCGTCTTGTCTGGGATAAATATATATCATGTTCAAGAGCAGCCTGGGCAACTTGGCAGGATCCTTTCTCAATTAAATAAATAAATAAATAAATAAATAAATAAACAAACAAACAATGGGAACTGGACTGAGGACATAGCTCAGTGGTAGAATACTTGCCCAGAATGTGTAGGACCCTGGGTTCAATCCCTAGCACATTGGTGGCTAGCACATAGGAGCTTTGCTTGCAGAGGAAGTAGAACTCCTGAGTCATCTCCTATGCAAATGATTTCACAGTAATGCTGCCCCTCTCCTCTTCCCTTCTGTAAGTGTGTGGTAATACAGCTTCCCAGGAGGGAGTTAATCCACCATGGGATTTTAAAGGTGAAGCATTTCAAAACTGAAATCTGGAAGTTTTGTATTACCTCAATTATCATTATCTCTTTGGGTGCTATTATACTTTCAAAAGGTTACAGAAGACCCTCAAACATCTGGCTTTCAATTGAAATCCTTAGCTTTAGTCACTGAACTTAATATCAGAAAAAAAGAAATGTCCATTTAATATTTCTGGGACCTTAAATGATATTAAGCAGCTGTAGGAAACACCTTAATCAAATGATTAAGGATTGTCATGGCTCAGCAAATCCTCTGGCTTTGTCATCTATCCCTAGCTAACATGCCTCAGAATATCATGTTTATTGTCTTGTTCCTTCTTCTTGAACACAAACTGCAGGGTCAGGGGTTTGGGTCTGTTTTATTCGTTGTTGTACCCCTAGGCCTTGGCATGTAGTGATGTTCCAGTGCAATAAGAAAAGAAAAAAAAAAACATTTGTTAAAGGAAGAAATGGTTGTTTCAAAAATGATCATCTTGAAATGCTTGCTATATGAACAGGTTTGAATATGGGAAATTTTATTTCCTACACTGTTTGTCATGAGCTATGAGAACTTTCTTAAGACCTACTAAAGCAGTGATGGAAAGGGGAGAAACAGCTCTGCTCCAGGTCCTCCCAATCTGACTCGTGACAGCAGGAGAATTGTTATAGTTAACACTTATGCAACTCCTAATCCATGCACTACACTCTGTGCTTATATGAATTCACTTAATCTTTAACATGACTCTGTGGGGGAAGCACTTGATCATGGCCATGCTGCTTTTTCCTCTTTACTATCTGAATGTGTCTTTCAATAGCCGGCACCTTAGATTCAATGATATGTAGCATTATTATTCCCATTTTAAGGTTTTTAAAAGTTTTCCCAAATTCTACCCAGCTAAAATTATAAAACCAGATTCTAAACCTAACTAGTCTGTTTCTAAAATCTATTCCCTTGCTATGCTTTGTAGTCTGTCTTTTATTTCTGGAGTAAGTATCAAGCTTAGAACAGCTTAAAACTAACTTGAATTTTTTGGTTTTGGTCAGCAAATAGGTAGCAGAGTGTTCTAGATTTAAACCAGAGGTTTTGAAACAAACAAAACAATACTTGTTTGTTTACCCTTTCTGTAAAGCTTTATAAGCTTGTATGTGATTATAAATAATAAATCTGATGCCAATTTGATGGCTTATATTGTAAGAAATTTTCATTTTGAAGAGCAAAAGAAGAAAACTGTCACTGATTTCATACAATTGGTTCAATCTAATACATGATAATGTTCTTGAAATGGACACAAATAGACATCTAAAAGGAGAAATAAATGGAATAAAGAATATTTGTAATGTCTTGCCAGTTGTGACCTCATCAGGTTATGTTATGATGAAATTCAGCATTAACAAATGAGATGGTCTCAATAATCTTGAAGCTTATTTTAGCCTTCTCCTATCCAACTCACTGTTAGTTTTTAACTTCAGAAAGTGGTTGTTTTGCTTTGTGTTGAATTGTTAGCCGTATCTTCAAGCCTCCGTTTCTGCAAGGAGACTTTCGAATGAGCTCATTTTTAAATAACAGTTAGTTCAATTAAAAGTAGACAAAGGTCTGTAGCTTAGCTGGTAGAGTGCTTGTGAACCACTCACGAAGTTTTGGTTTAAAATTAGGTGTGGTGGCACATACTTGCCTGTGATTCCAGTACTTGGGAGATAGAGACAGGTCATCTTTGACCACATAGCAAGTTCAAGGCTAGCCTGGTCTACATGAAACTCTTTCTCAAAAACAAAAACTAGACAGGGGAATTTGAAAAATCCATAGTAATGTAAATATGAATCAACACCCCCCCTTCCTGTGGCAGACAGTAAGGTACAGTGACTGCCATAGATATGTGTGGGACATAAGTAATTTAACAGGTACTATAGCAAACATGTAAGCAGAAGTTCTCATGTTTTCTTGTGGCATCTTCACACATGTGCCCATCTCAGAGATGAAAGTTGTGGAGCTTTACTCCATTGTAGATGGATCCACTCATTAGTTCACCATGTCTTCTAAATGAAGCAAAATTCTCCTTCAATTAACACCCAGAAGAAATTAAAATAGAATGCAAATATTTCATTCCCAACATTTTATCATTGACAGTGATTTTTAAATTTAAACCTTTAATTTCCCAGAAAAACTAAGTCATGTTCAATGTGGGATAGACCCTATTGTGGTGACATTATTTCATGAGTCATTATGTCTATTCAATAGGCATAATTGGTGGTTTAATTTTTAATTGTCCTTCAATATGATGAATACAAGACTGAGGGCTCAAGTGCTCATAAAAGCCCCTTACTTTTGTGTTTTGAAATCATAATTATACCTATTTTATTCATGGTCATTTTCTTGATTCAAGGGCAACAAAACTTCCTGTCATTATTTCAGTTTTGTTTTATCCTAATTGCCTTGAGTCAAATTTCTGTGAAGATATATTATGAAGCTTTTATATCTTTGGCTAAATAGATATAGTTCATATTTAAATAGAAAGACCTTTGGTTTCAAGATGATAATTTACTTTTTTAGTTGAATATTTAGTCTAAACCCAACAAAACCCACCGATGTGCTTATTACAGCAATGTGAGTGTTCCTTAAGCCCAAACTTGGCCTAGATTTGAGCAGAAGACCTGAGTCAGACTAACACACTCCCTGCTGCCAAAATAGCTGAGCTGGAGACATAGTTCTTGAAGAACTGGCCCAAGTTGATACTCTTTGTAACACCTGTGATGGGAGAGAGCTCTGACCTCTTTTTGCTTATGACCTAGCCCCATACCGAAAAATCAACCACAGAATTTCCATGGATCCAGTCACGTCCGAGCATGAACTAACATGTCAGGCTGAGGGCTACCCAGAAGCTGAAGTCATCTGGACAAACAGTGACAAACAGTCCCTGAGTGACAAGACTACTGTCACCATTTCCCAGACAGAGGAGAAGCTTTTCAATGTGACCAGCACTCTGAGGATCAATGCAACAGCTAATGATGCTTTCTACTGTACTTTTTGGAGATTACAGTCAGGGGAAAACCACACAGCTGAGTTGATCATCCCAGGTAAATTGACTAACTCTGTCCCTTATCCCCTAGCATGATGGCTGTCCATCATAGGCTTTCAGTGACAGCTGGCTGAGTGAATGAATAAACAATAATTATGTTTACTAAATGTATGCTATTTTCTTGCATGCAAGTCATAATGCTACTTAATAAACATTCAACAAGTTTTTTTGTTTTTTTGTTTGTTTGTTTGTTTTTTTGTTTTTTTGAGACAGGGTTTCTCTGTGGCTTTGGAGGCTGTCCTGGAACTCCCTTGGTAGTCCAGGCTGGTCTCGAACTTACAGAGATCCGCTTGCCTCTGCCTCCCGAGTGCTGGGATTAAAGGCGTGCGCCACCAACACCCGGCTTCAACAAGTATTTAATGAGTATTCACCATGACAAACTGTATGTTAAGCATTGAGAATTCATAGATGAATAGGACAAAAGTCACTGTGCTCCTGCAGAACAGGGGACAGTTGCAATGTAAGAAACACTCTTATACCTGAGGCACCATGGAGAAGGATTCAAATGCTTATGCTTCAGGATTTGAAACCTTATCACTCGGGAGCTGCCCTTTTCTCTCCAGGGTTCCTGCAGTAGGGAACAAATGCTTGTCCTTTCCTCTTATTCTCCATATGAAGGATTCTTTCCCCCTGTATAGGGATTCCAGGCATTCTCTGATGTCTCAACTCCAGGAAATCTGTCTTGTGCATAGAACATGAGGCTCATGTCTCTTGGCAACCTACTAGATTTCTGTGTAGTTCACTTTCCTTGCAAGGGTTATAACTCACCCGGCAAGGCTACCGTAGGGATTAAATGAATTGTAGTGTATGCAAATTGTTTGATATCTTTGCCTATATAAGTTCAGCTTTTTGTAAACTCGTTAGCTTACAGAACTAGGTGGGATGGGTGGGGACAGTCAGGCTCTGAGCGTTATGAGGACTTAAATCCAGAGATGTTCTGAGGAGAGTTGCTTCTGCTTCCAACTATCCCCCAATGTACATCAACAGTAGTGCTGTAAGGAGTTTAGAGAAAACAAATAAAACTACAGAGAAAAGTCAGCTAATATGAAAACTCAGCCCAGGGTGGGCTTGGATCCAGAGACAGCAGACAAGTTTAGAAAACAAGGAAGATATTCTAACTGGAATTGGACTCTCTCATAAAAGCTGCCTACTAGGTTCCTACCATTAAATGCTATTTCTTGAGGCTGGAGATGTAGCTCTGGTGGGAGAACACTTGCCGACCATCTACAAAGAGCTGGTACCCAGCACCAGATAAGCCTGGTGATGTAGGTAGGGCTCACCTGTAATCCAATCAGAAGTTCAAGGTCATCCTCAGCTGCATGGCAAATTCAAGGCCAGCATGGATTACAAGAGACTCTGCCTCAAAAAGAAAACAAACAAACATCATAATAATAAAATGACAAAAAGCTGTTTATTTGTGGGGCATCCTAGAGTAACTTACACTGTCTTCTTGTCAGTAGCTTGTGTTTGTTTTCTAAGAAATACTTCATAGGTCTAACATAATGTTATTTTGAAATGCAAATAAAACATGTGAACAGGTTTTATAGACTGTGTAGTTACGTATTGTGGGTCTCAGTTGATTTATAGTAGGGCCAAATAGGAACTGACATATGACAAGAGATGGGAGTTGGCAATCCCAAAGCATCCTTGTGCCATGGGACCCATCTTTCACAAGCCTTTAGACAGAGAAACTGGCAAGCGAAGCCAATGATTATAATGTCCAGAGAGTTTCAAACATGGGAGAAGAGAAACAAGCATTGGTCCCTGATTATGACCACAGGCCAAAGCTGTTTAGCAGTGCCTAGTGGTCCCCATGTTCTAGAGTGGGCCTTCCATGCCATGTTGGCTGTTAGCATCTGTAGTAAACAGTGTACAAAGAACTCACTTCACTGAGCTCACCATTTAATATTACGGTCACTGTCTGTGGCACTATGCTAAGCATGTCACAGGCAGCCTCCCAAGAAATTCCTAGCACTTCCATTTTATAGGCTGGATAAAGGACTTTGGAGGTTTCAAAGCCAATATGCAGCAGCAGAATTCAGTCTCTTTCATGTGTGCAAGCCCAGAGTCCTTCTAGATCTTAACTGGCCATTAACTTTTAGTAATTAAGATTGCCCTAAAGCCAAACTAGATTTCAAGAATGATCATTCTCCTATTTCCCATCAAAACTTTATCTTTAGTGAGCATCTTTTTATTTTGTTTTTCAGAACCGCTCGCAGAATTTCTCCCAAATAAGAGGACTCATTGGGTACTTCTGGGACCGCTCCTGTTGCTCCTTGTAGCATCCATAGTCTTCTTCTGCATAAGAAAACGAGGTATCTCCTTCATGGCAGTGGTTTCCGTGCTGCCTGTGGGGAAGTACATGAATGCCTTCTTGCCATGACACTGAGTAGGCAGTGTCAAAGATGGTGCCCACTCTGACTTGATAAGGGCAGCCCCACATTGCAGGGAGTTGCCTAACCCAACAGGCTAGTAGAGTGTCACTGGAAAAATCCTTGACCTTGAGGGTGCTGCATTTCACTTTCAGGGCTCACTTTCAGTTATACAAAGTAAGTTTGAGCTGTGACGTCAGTGAGCCAGGGAGCTAAGTCTTCCTTCAGTCCTGCTCATGTTGCTATATTGCAGCATCTGCTACCTGGGCCTGTGGCTCTGAACCATGTTGCATTTTGGAGGGGTATGAGTAGTTCACAGTAAGGCTGGGCAGCACTGCTGTGTGCAGTGTATAGGTGAGGTGTAGGGCAGGTAGCAGTGAAAGCTGAAGGAGACCCTTCTGTAAGGTTTCTTTTTATATGCAAATAACCACAGACTTTGAAGAGGCCCTTGGTGCCTCTTGGTTTCAGTTGAATTCAAGGCATTCCATGCAACATCCTATTGAGCTGGATTCTGGGTACCTTCAGTTGGAAAACGTTTCTCTCTAAGACTGGTATCTTTACCACAAAGAATTTTTTGCAAGATTTCTGGAGGCAATATGACATGCTATCTTAAATAATTTTCATATACTTATTTCAGTGTTTACCCATCAGAATGATCAAAATCTAGGAAAATGAGTACATTCAAATAATGTCTTCCTGTTGTAAGATGACTTAGAATAAACATTTCCCCCAATGCTTTGAGACGTATACCAAGAGAGCCAGTGATGTATGGACTTGTCTGAAGCCAAATAGGGAAGTAGAACATGGAAGGGAACTCCAGTCCTCAGAGAGGAATTCCCCTCCATCCCTTCAGAGAACAAGTGCATATGTAAAGTGATGTAACTGAGGGAGTGACAACCAGCTGCTTCCAAAGAACAGGCTCTGACCAGAACTGAGCGGTGGCCAGGACATAACATTAAGTTTCAGTGATGCATGCGGACTAGGACTAGACTTGTACTTGCACAAGGAGGCAGTTGTTGCCAAAATTGAATCTGGAAGGATTGGTTGAGAATGTGGATGGCAGAGATTCAGTAGTGCATAAAGTAGCTCAGGATGTTGGCCATCTCTGAAGGAAAGATGGAAAACAAAGTAGACAATCAGAGAGACAGAAGGAGGCACGGAGGGAAGAAGAGAGGGAGGGAGGAGGAGGGAGGGAGGGAAAGAGAATGTGTCCTAAATTGTTTGGGGTTTGGGACCTGGAATAAGAAAGTTCATGGGCTAAAAGCCTGGTGATTAAGGATTAATCACCTTGAATTGAAACTTGAGTCACTGTGGGTCATAGTGTTGTGCTCTATGGAATTAAAGATCAATTTCTTCTCATTCAGTGAGAACTTTAGATGTGGAAAAGTGTGGCATCGAAGACACAAACTCAAAAAACCAAAACGGTAAGTGTAGCTAATAGAAGAGAGGGGCAAACTGAAGTCAAGTGAGGGACGAAGCAGCTAAGCATGGCCCTGCAACTCCAGAGCTCGGGAGGCTGAGGCAGGAGGATGATGAGTTGCAAGCCAGCTGAACCACATAGCAAAAACCAAAACATGAAAAAAAAAGTCTATTGTAACAGGAGAAATCTACTAGCCATGATTTCCTCTCGTTCCAAAAGAGGCTGTTAGTGGGCACTGCTGGCTCCTTGGTCTCAGCCTCAGCTCCCTCAGCTGATGAAATTCTGGGATGGCCCTGTAGAATAAGGACCTTGGCCAGCAGCTTTATGCAAAGAGAATCAAGAAGGGGTGGGTGCTTCTGTCTAGGCTGCTGCTGCTCCTGCTGCAGCTACTGCACATGCAGTAGCCATGCGGCCAGGGACAGTGCTGAGTTAGATGACTGTGTAATTATACAAGTGATTCTGCTGTGTGGTTAGCTGTTGACTGTTGCATGTGTGGGATGTGGTACTTCGTTTCTTTACCCTGCCCCCAAGTACTCATATAAATATGAGGATCATCTCCATTTTATAGTAGAGTTGAGAAGATAACGTGGGTAAAAACACACAGCTTTACCATGGACTTTTGCTCTTATCCTGTGTGCTTCAAGTCATTCCACTACCAATGTCTATATTTATAATAGTAGAAAACCCTCACCCAGCCAACTGCTCTAAATTTTAAATAAGTTATATTAAGTTTTCTAATTCACTTTAATGCTGTTGGAACCCAAAACTGCAATTAAAGTGGTCTAATGATCTTGTGAAGACCCAGGTGACTCCCCTGAGTGCATTGCCATTTATGCTGGTAAATCACCCTGAGGAACCAGCCTAACTTGCTCAGACTTTACATTTTAAAACCAGGGCAGCCCCAGACAAGTAAGCACCGTTAGTCATTTTTCATCATGCGACACAGAATTTGTCTCTGTCTTATTGCAACATTATTAGATGATCTAGCAAATACCCAATTTGTTTTTCTTGTGTATCTTCCTACATTTCCCACACACACTCCCTGCCCCCTGTGGAATCACTATACTATTATCCCTCTCCAGATACGCAGTTCGAGGAGACGTAAACAGAGTTGAGGACTCCAGTCATCAAGGAGGGATTGCCAGTCTGTGGTGTGTGAAAGAAGAGGTCCTTGGGATGTAGGGCCAAGGACTCAAGATGAAACCTGGGAAGAAAAGAGAACGAAGAAAGTGTTGGAAGGGGAGCCTGACACAAAGGACATTTCTTCAGAAGACACCGATAAGCAAGTTGTCCATCAATCATCTTGGAAAAGTGGCTTGAGAATCCCCGACTTAACATCTGGTCCTTGCAGAAGTGCCCTTTCCCTCCACTCAGTGTCTGGATGAGAGACAGAGAGAGAGTCACAAGTGGTGGAGTGTGAGTGTTTTCTATTTATTTTGAGCCTGTGTGTGCTTGTCGTGGGAGTGTAGTTGTGATTGATGCATTCTAAAGCCATAATAGATGTTAAAATGTAGTCACCAAACTCAACGGCTGCTTGTCACCTTGTCCATAGGCTGAGAAGCATGCGCATCTGTGAGGCGCTTGGTGTCCTCTGTAACTACTGGTACAAGTAGGACACATGGAGGACCCATGATTGGTTTGATAGGGCTTTTGCTGCTTGACTTGAGTAATCTTTATTCTCAGTCCTCGAGGCTCTTTGGTAGTAGTTGTTCCGTTTAAGTGTCAGCTTTACAAGTGTCTGATACTACACTTAACAATCTCATTTCATCTCCATAGCAACCCTCATGGTAACCTCTATTATACTCACTTCATAGCCCAAGAAGCTGAGCAGTTAAGTAACTTGCCCATGGGACAAAAGCTATCAGATCTCTGTCTTTCAGCCACTATCCTTTTAGAATACAATTTGCAGCTAAGAAGTGGATTTTTAAAAATGGCTTATTAAGTAGCATTGCATATCACACCATGCCTCTAATACTGTGCTGGCCCTTGAGCATAGGTATGTAAGCCAGAGTACTGGTTAGACATGCTTATGCATGTTCAATACTCAAAGCAATGCTCATCAATAAGGAGTATATATTTAAATGACTCTGGAAAGTAACTCTTGAGTTCCTTGTCTAGCATTATATTTATCCCTGATTTGTTATCTTTGCCATACAATATCATGTCCTCCACATAATATCTAGTATTGTTTAAAAGTTCTTTTTTATTTTTCTATCCAAATAATATTGAGGACTGGAGAGATAACTCAGCTGTAAAATCCTCCAGAACCCACATTAAAATAAACAGTTGGGTATGTCTGCACGCTTTTGATCCCAGCACCGGGGCAGAGACAGGCAGATCCCTAGCTCTGGTTGGCTAGCTGGCCTAGCCTGCGTGGGCCTATGAGAGCTGCTGTCTCAAAAAAATGAAGTGGACAGTGCCTGAGAAATGAAGCCTCCACACACATGTGCACCACACACTCACATACCTACATGACCCTCCTGCACATGAACACACGTGCAATCCAAACACATGTGAACAGGAAGCTGACTCAGAATGGTCCCGAAGACAAACAAAACTCTAGTCCATCACCGTACCCTTGCTACTCCCTTCCCAGAAGCAACTGATACTGGTTTTTGCACTTATATTTCCTCAAAGACAGTTAATATGTAAATATATGTTAAAGTAACTATTTTTTAACTCCTAAATGGTAGCTCACTGTGCACTTGATGTATACTTTGCCCTTTTAATTTAATGTATGGATCCTTATGCAGCTGCTAGAACCTATTTCAAGATCCAAGAAGGGTACTGCCTCGTTTCTCGGTTTTCCTTCCCATCCCTCCAGGTACCTCTCATGCTGTCTAGGCCAGACACTGTGTCCTCTGTCTGTGCCTGTAAAATACCATTTGTAGAACACTTACTCGCTGGCTGAGTTTGTTTTTTCCTTATTTGTGTCTGTTCAAAGGGAGACCATGAGTCCCCAGGGTCTACAGAGTCAACCCAATACCAGGGGTAGCCTTATTTGAAACTCGGTGACAGCAGCAGATCTGGAGTGGTGTTGTTACTGTCTTTCTCCTCTGCTTCTTTTCTCTAACACAGATGTTCCATTTGCTTATTAGAGGCTGTCCCTGGAAATCCCAGCATTGCTCCTGGGTTACTGGCCGTCCTGACCTGCATCAGGAAAAGTCCGTTAGCTCTGTGTGAGCCCTTGAAGGCTCTCATCAGCACAGTAGATTTGAGAATCAGGGCTTCTTGAGGGAGGAAGGGACTAGGAGCCCAGAGCTTTCTTTGTTTTGTCACATGTCAAGAGTGAAGAAACAGTCTCTAGTCCAGCACTCAGGAGGCAGAGGCAGGCAGATCTCTGTGAGTTGAGGCCAGCTTAGGCTACATAGAGTTCCAAGTCAGCCTGGTCCCCAAAGGAACCCTTCTATTACCTGTTAACACAAATTTGTTTGCGGGATGATTCTCATGGCAATGTCTTGTTTGTGTGAATTTTAAAAACAAATACAGTTGATTCACTTTACTTGAAATCTTAACACCATCTCATGGTGTTGTATTGTAAAGGCACTTTATACTTTTGTGTTGTGTATCACCATAACTGGAAATTTTATTTTGCATCTAATTGTCATTGTATTGCATTAATTTAATAAAATATTTTTATTTATTAAACATTTGTTTCTTAAACCATTTCATTTAACCTCCAATAGAAAAAGTCACTTACAATTCCTGCATCCCTGTCTTTATTCTCTAACCCCCCACACATAGCTTTTATGTTTACATAGCATGTTATTGAGTATGACTGATGAAAACGATCAAAATGATTCATTAAAAATAATCTAGTAGGGACTGGAGAGAGATCTGTGGTTAAGAACACTTGTTGCTCTTGCAGGGGACACAGATTCAGTTCATAGCACCACATGGTCACTCACAACCACCTTCTAGGGAATCAATCAATCCAGTGACGTCTCCTGGATCCTAGGTACTGAATGCACATGGTGCATATATATGCATGCAGGCAAAACGTTCAAATCCACAAAATAAAAATTAATCTTAAAACTCTATTAAGCTGGAGAGGCAGAGTCAGGTGGATCTCTGTGAGTTTGAGGACAGTCAGGGCTACACAGAAAAACCCTGTCTCCAAAACAAAACAAAGTAAAATCTATTAAGCACTTTCAGTCTCTTTTGCTTTTTAGGTTTAGGAAAATATGAAGAAAACATTCAAAAGTCTTCCATCCAAATTGGAGATCTGGGGGTGGGGTGGGAAGAGAACAGGGACCTGAAGGGCTCTGCTCCAAGGGCACACTCAGGTCTGCTAGCATTACATTGTGAAGTTGCATGCTCTTCAGTCATCAGGCTCTGAAAAGGAAGTGAGAAACCTAGAACTAAGTAAAGTTCAGAACCAAAGACTTCTCTGGAACCGCAGGGAAATCTGTAGTTAAAAAAAAATGTTCATCATGCTCACTGTTAACTATGGAGTGGATCTCTGAATGTGTTGTCTCTCTTGATCATTTCCTCAGCAATTAAGCTTGAAGAAACTTTTGATCTTTGGATAATTTCTTGCCATTAGATACTCTCAAAGCATGGTGGCTGTTTCTAATAACAAATGACAGACTCCTGATGTTTTTAAAGGAAGATCTGTATCTTTATAGTAATGACACACTATCTACAGCAGTCCTTGGACAATCAATGGGCTTACCAGCAGAAGACCCCATGGCAGGATTGGATCATGTGCCAACACGTTGATTAATGTCATTTCTCTGAAAGGTTTCTTCCATCTACACACACACACACACACACTCACACACAGAGTCTTTGATGTCTTAAGAGTCAATCTTCCTCTCCCAGCCTACACCAAAGCTGAGATATGCAAAGTGCCATTTAACCTCAGAAGTTAACCTTTCACTTCCAATGCAAACATCTCAGTGACTCACTTTTACATTTTACTGGGGATTGTGAAGGAGTCAAAGAAATACTCTGTGCCTTCATGGAGCATGTAGTCTCACTGAAGAGGCAATGTAAATATTCATTTAAAATATTAGTGACCATTAATCCATTTGTTAGAATGTTAGAGTTTAGGATGATGCCTGGGGACTTTGAGAAGATAAGATGGTGAATTCTGAATGGATGAGGTTTGACTTGGACATGGTTTGTCCCTCAGAGAGGCATAAACTGGAAGCTTGGTCTCCAAAGCTGTGGATGGGATAGAACCCTTAGGAGCTGATGACTAGTTCTGAAGAGGAATTGATGATTTTCTGTGGGAAGTGAGTCAGGCCATTTGGTTACTGTGGGAAACTAACCTCTCTCATGGATGGTTTGGATGGGATTAATTCATATCGTGGTTGTTCTAATGAGATCTAAATTTCCCTCACTGGCTCCCTTTTTCCATCTCTTCCCCTGCGATGCCTTCTGCTCATCGCACACCGCTCACTGCTCACTGCACACCACTCACTGCACACCACTCACTTCTCACCGCACACTGCTCACTGAACACTGCTCACTGCATGCAACACACTGCACACTACACACAGCACACCACTCACTGCACACCGCTCACTGCTCACTGCATACCGCTCACTCCTCACTGCACACTGCACACTACTCACTGTACACCACACTGCTCACTGCATGCCACACTGCACTACACCGCACCACCACTGCACACCGCTCACTGCTCACTGCACACCACTCACTGCACACCGCTTACTGCTCACTGCATGCCACACACTGCACACTACATACAGCACACCACTCACTGCACACTGCTCATTGCACACTGCTCACTGCTCACTGTACACCACTCACTGCACACAGCACACCACTCACTGCACACCGCTCACTGCTCACTGTACACTGCCCACTGCACACTGCACACTGCTCACTGTACACCACTCACTGCTCACCGCATACCACTCACTGCTCACTGTACACCACTCACTGCTCACTGCACACTCCTCACTGCACACTGCTCACTGCATACCACACACTGCACACTACACACAGCACATCACTCACTGCACACTGCACACTACTCACTGTACACCGCTCACTGCTCACCGCATACCACTCACTGCTCACTGTACACCACTCACTGCTCACTGCACACTCCTCACTGCACACTGCACACTCCTCACTGCACACTGCTCACTGCATGCCACTCACTGCACACCACTCACTGCACACCACTCACTGCTCACTGTACACTGCTCACTGCACACTGCACACTACTCACTGCACACCACTCACTGCTCACCGCATACCACTCACTGCTCACTGTACACCACTCACTGCTCACTGCTCACTACTCACTGCACACCGCTCACTGCTCACTGCTCACTACTCACTGCTCACCGCTCACTGCTCACCGCATACCACTCATTGCTCACTGCTCACTACTTGCTCTTGCTGCTCACTGCACACTGCTCACTGCACGCTGTTCACTGCACACCGCTCACTGTGCAACACTCACTGCTAACTGCACAATGCTCACTGCACACTGCACACCGTTCACTGCTCGCTGCACACTGCTCGCTGCACACTGCACCCTTGATGGCACAGAAAGTGACTTCTTCCAGACAGTATAAATGTAACAAAGAAGCTCTGTGCTTCCTTACATGAACCAGACAATGGGGAAGTCTAGTAGCACAGCCTCTGTGGCAAATAAGTTGACAATTTCTATTAGATTACACATGACCTAGCATTTCCACTTCTGAAGTTTCACATGTGTGCAAACTGTCACATACATAAGCTTATCCATTGTACCCTCATTCAGAATGACCAAACATTTAAAACAACCCAAATATCTGTTAACAGGGAACTGATTGAATAAGTGCAGGTGTATCTCAACAACAGACTACATTAGTAGACAACTACAAAAGCAAATAAGGAATCATTTTGGGGCTGATATGGCAACAATATCTAAGATCTATCTATTGCTAGGGAAAATATAGAACAAAGGATAAATTATACTATACTTGGGATGTTATATTAATTGTATATGGAATATGCCTCCTATGAATATTCATTTGCATTCTAGGTGCTAAGTATGGATAATCTATATTCTTAATTTTTACGTTATGGGCTCTATGTGTTTGTTCATCAAATACAAATTTTTCACTTTGGGAAGAGAACATGTTGCATTTGGCTTGTACTTGTAAAAAATACATGTATAGAATTCTGGAATCCAGTTGCAGAGAGGGAGGAATGATGAGAAAAGGGGTCAAGACCAGGCTGGAGAGACCCACGGAGGCAGCTGACCTGAACAAGGGGGAGTTCATGGACCCCATACTGATAGCTGGGAACCAGCATAGGACTGTTCCAGACCCTCTGAATGTGGATGTCAGTTTGGAGGCCTAGTTAATCTATGGGCCCTCTGGTAGTGGGTCAGTATTTGTCCCTGGTGCATGAATGGACTTTGAGAGCCCACTCCACATAAAGGGATATTCTCTCTGTCTGGACACATGGGGGAGGGGGTCTGTGCCTTGCTCTAAATAATATGATAGACTTTGAAGATCTCCCATGGAAGGCCTCACCCTCCCTGGGGAGCAGAAAGGGGATGGGATAGAAGGATCAGTGGGGGGCAGGGGAGGAGAGGAGGGAGAGGGAACTGGGATTGACATGTAAAACAAGCTTGTTTCTAATTTAAAGTAAAAAAGGGGGAGAAAGAAGGATGAATGAGAAATTGATATAAAATGCTTTATGTGGTAAATTGGAACCCTAAGTAAGCAAATTTCACCAAACTGCCTCTTGTATCTCTCTCTCTCTTTTTTTTTTTCAAGACAGGGTATCACTGTGTAGCCCTGGCTGTCCTGGAACTCTGTATGCTAGGCTGTCCTCAAACTCAACAGAGATCCGCCTGCCTTTGCCTCCTGGGTGCTGGGATCAAAGGCATGGGCCACCACTATGCACCCAACTGCTTTTGATGTTGTAAGCATATTATTATTTCAGATAACTAAGTTATAACTAAAGGTCAGAGCTCAATTATTTGCCTTCCAAGGGCTTTCTTTCCTTCACTTTTAAGACAATGTTAATTCTGTCAATATATAAAAATAATACAAATCAATAGTTAGAGAATTTAAAAGCTTAATTAACTGTCCCTTGAACTTCAGTGTGGACTGGAACTCAACTGAATCAATTCATTTTCTTTTATAAATTTTTTTGACAAGTTTCCTTCCAGGCATAGGGTCTGCCTTTGAACATACAGCAGATTGTTTATTTAGGGGATCTGACTATGCAGCCATAGAGTTGGAACTGGGGCATTACAGAAGAACAAATGCACCATACCAGCCCATTGTTTATACTCCCATGGATGAAATAGTGGAGAGATCTAGATCACACTAAGTCCCAGGAATGAACCTCACTTCTGTCTGTGCTGTCTGAGAAATGAGTTTGTGTTAACACACTCTTGCAAGTGAAGTTTGGCAAAACAGCTGTGGGACTTTTTTGGTCAGTAATTTGGGGCCTTTGTTGAGTCTTGAAATCCCCTAAACCTAGGCATTCCCTCTCACTTAATATCTTGGTTTCTTCCTGGCAAATTTAACTGTCTGCTTGGAGATTAGGTATCCAGCCTTAAACACACACACACATACACACACTATATTTATATTATATTATATTATAATAGGTATATATTTATACTATAAAGGTTATTTATAATATATGTATATATTATAAAAGCTTATAGTGGAGAAAAAGGGAAAGAGAAAGACTTATGAGATGTAAGTCAGTAGACATCAACACATACATAACTGAAATGCATTGTTAGAACTTTTTTTGTGGTGCTGAAAACTGAAGAAAATGCCAAGATGCACCTACAACAGAACAAAACAAACAAGCCTTTCAGCAGCAGCACCTAACAGAGCACAAGCCTTTTATGCGAACCCTCCTTTCTGAATACAGATGGCTTAGTAAGCTTGAACTAAGTAATGAATGTGAATGTATATGAAACCCAATAAAATGATCGCTTTCTAGGACAGTGAAGGTTTTAAAATTTCAAAGAGATTTGAATAATCCAGGTATCTGGGAGGAAATCTGGAAGAAAAAAAAAGTACAGACAAACAAAAAACTAAAACAAAACCAAACAAAACAAAAACCTGTTTGTGCAAGCCAGGACTCTGACTACTGATTGTGAAAGAAAAACATGTCTGTACTGAGGAACCTACACGTACTTGGGAAGGTCAGGAGAGTGCCTTAGAAACCCAAGCCAGTCATGACCTTAGGTGTCATCTAGCTTCCCTGAACCTTTTTGCTTCTGGTAAATGGAGTCAGGACTAACCACTTAGTATCTAAGTGTTTAGTAGACTGCTTGGCATTGGTAAGCAGCAGGAAACCCATATTTTGGTATTGTTGATTTCAGGAAATGATTTACCAAATTATTTTAAGATCCAAGGGTTCTATGTTCATCCAGATTATTACTGCTACAAAGTACTTAAACGGTATCTTAAATTATATTAGGCTAAAAATATGTTTTAAGTTTAATTTTAAAAAGTTTTTTATATTTGTTGATTTTATGTTATGGGTAGGAATGTTTTGCCTGCCTACATGCATGTAAATTCCCCAACATGCATCCCTGGTACCCATAGAGGTCAGTAAGGACATCAGATCTCCTGGAACTGGAGTCATGGATAGCTGTGAGCCACCACATGGGTGCCAGAAACAGAACCCAGTTTCTTGGCAAGAGCAATGGCTGCTTTTAACCACTGAGCCATCTCTCCACCCATCCCCCAATGTGTTTAACTTTTATTCCTGTCATTAATTAGTACAAATACTAATTGAAGTTGTGGCAGACTGGAGAGCAAAATTGATGCACAGTGATTCTGGACAATGTCAAAATTAACTGGAATTTATTTTCAATTTTTGCATTTAAATTTCTGGCATCAATTTCTTTAGAGGGTCTTTCATGTTAGTCAGTGTGGAATTACTGCAAAGTTAAACATAGACTGGATAACATATTTAGAGTAATTCAACGAATGTTGATTTTGGATAAACCATGTTTTGTATTTTGGTTTTAGGAAAGATGCTTTCATTCTTTGCTTATTTTACAACAAAGAACTTTTTAGCAGGAAGCTATCCCTCTTTTCAGACCTGAAGTTAAATCCATCAGTCTTATTGAGTCAAACTGAAAACAAACAGAACACAACAATGACCCCAGATGGTTTCTGACTGGATCCAGGTCTACACACAATAAACAATGATTTACCTTCTCTATCTCTATTCACTGGATACCTACTCTACCCACTTGGCATTTTGAGGGAATAAGTATTAGACATCCACCTTCAAGAACATGAAGGCTGAAATATACTCTCAGGTTTATGGACATAGCCCCTCCTCCTCTAAAAGCTGAATAGCACAAAAGACAGAAAAGTGTCAAAAATAAATCACGGAAGTCTACAATCACTTGTCCTTCTCTGTCATGACTGGGCCATAAGTTTCCTGAAGGGGCTCTTGTTGCATAGCTACCTGCCCACTGATCACTTAGAAGTAGCCTGGTTCATCAGATCAATTGTCACAAGATTGCAATGCTTGTGTCCAAGTGACCCTTATTTCACTTAATAGTGACCTTAAAGCCATTATTAATGGTCATGATGGAAACTGGCATATACCAACAAGATGTCATAACATGCTTCCCTTTAAGTTAAAGTGTAAAAATTCTTGACTCAATAAGGAAAAAAATCACATCCTAAGGATACTAAGATCTACATTATATATATATATATGATGGGCGAAGTCCTATGTATATGTCAATAAAGCACTGTTGGGCCAATAGGGAACCAAGATAGGTGGGACTAGAGTCCAGGAGAACTCTGGGAAGGAGAAACACAGAGAGTCTAAATGTAATCGCCATGCACTTGGGAGGCACGGAACTGTTCTCCGGTAGAGAATACTTAGATTAGCAATTATGGGATAAATACTTAAGTCAGAGCTAGCCAGTAAGAAACAAACAAGGCCAACAGCTTCATAATTAATATAGCCTCCTGTGTGTTTATTTGGGACTTATGCGGCTCTGGAATCAGGCTAGAGAAAGCCTCTCTCAAGGAAAAAGCTTCTTTTTACATATATATATATATCCTAAGGATGCTAAGATCTACGTTACAATAAGACATATTCCGAAAGAGAAATTACTCCTATAACTTTACTGTAGCTCATTATTATAATTATTCTATTCTCACAGTTTTAATATTTCTGTATGTAATTTATAAATTAACACTTGTCATGTATATTACATATATGTATGTATGACACGTATCTATGTGTGTGTATGTAGAAAACATAGTGTACATAGGTTCAGTACTACCTACTGTTTTAGGCATCCATGGGAGTCTAGGGATGCAGCCCACAAATAAAAATGTCTAAGAGTTGAGGGAGATGCACTGCTCGCGTGGAGGACCTACGTTTGGTTGGTAGCATCTATGACTGCCAGCCCACAGCTGCCTGTAACTCCAGCTTCGGGGTGATTCACTGCTTCTGGCCTCTGCACTCCTGTGTGCATATCCCCTCACACACACACACAGACACACATATACACATACACTTAAAAATAAAGAGAAAAGAGGAAAAGGCAGACAGATAGACTGTCTGTGCTCATGATGTTGTTGTGATCCACAGGAGGTCCAGAGACAATTCCTCGACAGACAGATGAACTGAGAATGTCTTTCCCTGCAACTGCTGATGGGTTGTCTGTTATCTCTCTTTATGAAATTACTTGATGATCAGAAAGTCACTGCATATATTTCAGTTTGTCAGTCTCTTCCTTATTCTCAGACTATTTTTGCATACTGCTGTAAACATTTTGTTTACTCAAAATTAATGAAAATTATTTTCCCTCTTTCTAAAATTGTTATTGTTTTGTTTCACATTTAGATGAAATCCTTCCAGAACTTTGTTTGTGTGTATGTGTGTGCATATAATATGAGATAGGAATCAAAACACATCTTTTCTGTGTAGGTCTGATGGTCTTTGTGCCACTGACTATGTTGAAAATATCACTTCACCATTTTACTTTAGTGTCAAAAGACAGGTGACTATGTGTATATCATTTATTTGTTTATAGATCTTCTTATCTATTACATTGATCAGGTCATTTGTTTTTGTATCTAGGAAATTCTATTAAAGCAGTGCTTGTGAGCTTTAACTTTCCCTCTCTGGGACTAGGATAGCATTTAAGGCTATGATATTTTCCACGTAGCCATAGATACCATATAGATATGCCATGACACCCACTAAAGGATATAGCCTGTGGGTCTTGTATGAAGCAAACGATGGATCACCCCTGTCTCTACTGCAATTTCTGACAACATATCCCTTCCTGCTTTTTATTCAGCCTCTACCCTTCTCTGTGTTTGTCTCTCTGTAAGAACAAACTATCCATTTATCACTTGTCTTATCTGTTTTATATTTCTCCTCTTTGTTCATTTCAAAAGCAATAGAAGGCAGATTGCACTGTTTTGTTTTGTTTTAAGATACTACACTTACCTATGTGACTTTCAGTGAAAATCTTTCTACTACAAATTTTGTGGCTTGGGGTTTTATAAAATCATTTTGTGCTCTTCCCCTAATTTTGCTAGCTAGGTATTTGAGATCTGGAAGGAGGTGATTTTTGTTTCAATGCAACAATCAGTATAAAGCAGTATGTTGTTTCAGCTGCAATTTAAACACCTATAAATGTGTTTATAACTGTACCTCCTTAGAAGTCACGCATAGCCTCAGTATTGCAGGAGATCATATTAGTACTTAGAGTCATGTAGAAGGTCCCAAAGTGACCTCCTTGTTCTCTTGGCCTCATACTGACTTGCTTACTGGGCTGTAACTTGCTGAGAGCATACTGTAGGTGATGCCCATTATTCCTTCATTTCTGAAACCAAGGAAGTGGCATAAATGGGCTAGTTCCCTTCCAAGGAATTCTGCCACTCTGAACCAAGCTGCTGATTTGGCTTTCCTAAGGTATGAATGGATTACCAGATGAATGAGGGAAAAAAGAAATAAAAGGAGGACATGACAGCTGGGGTTCAGATTTTTAATATAGAAATAAGGGAGAATACAGGCAGAGGCAGAGACATTTGGGAGAGTCCAGAGTGAACATGACCAGCAAACTGAACCCGGACATGTTAGGAAAGGAGAGTACCAGAAGCCAAGAGGCCAGGAGAGCCAGAACCAAGAGACCAAAAAGGACCTGCATAGCCAAAATGGTGGAGTTATATGGGGAAGAGCACCCCAGTTTCTGGGCTGGAGAAGTTTAGGGTAGGGGTGGGGTATGCCAGCCAGGAGGGCCTTGTAACAGGTAGGGACTGAAAGATGCTGAGAGAGCCTGGTGGCCAGAATCAATCAACTTTGATATGATAATACTTACCATAATGAGACCATCTTCCACATACATGGAGAAGGATATGTAAATAAAGTCATGGTTTTGTCACCGTTGGCAATGGGGTCTGAATGCTGTGTATACCAATGGTCTACAGACCCTAACAGCCTTGTATAAACTAATTATAGCCAGCTGCTAACTAGTTTCTGCTTCCTTGTTTTAGTTCCATTTTGTTAATACTTGTAGGAAGGTCAGTAGCATCCTTAGACACACTTCTGTCCTCACAACACCTTCTTGGTCAGGGAACCTAGGTGCTTTTGTTGACTGAATGACAAAGACTGAATACTGTAGCACCTCTATTCAAGACCCTCACCTTCAGACTTTACCTTCAGACTCCAGTCTATTCTTTCTTCTCTGTCTGTCTCTTTCTCTCTGTCTCTCTGTCTGTCTCTCCCTCTCTCTCCTTCCTTCCTTGCTTCCTTTCTTCTTTCTTTCATTTTTTTATTTCCTTTTTACTTTTTGGTTCTTCTGGTTCTTAGAGACAGAGTTTCCCTGTGTAGACCTGGCTGTCCTGGAACTTGCTTTATAGACCAGGCTAGTCTTGAACTCAGAAATCTACCTGCCTCTTTCCCCTTAGTTCTGGGATTAAAGGTGAAAACTACCACCACCCAGTTTGTCCTTTCTTATAACATGGGTGGCAGACATTTTCTGTTGAGAGCTGAGTAGGAAATACTCAGTCTTGAGGGTCATATGGTCTCTGTCGTAATTGTTCAACTCTCCCCTGGTAGTGCAAAGCAGGCAAGTGTGTTTTGCCAGTCAGCTTTAGGTCACTGTAACAGAATATCTGAGAGAGAAAAGTCAGTACAATGGAGGGCAGTGTGGTGCATGCTTTTAATGCTAGCACTGGAAAGGCAGAGGCAGATATGTCTTTGTGAATTTGAAGCCAACCTGGAACTACAGAGTAAGTTCCAGGACAGCTAGGGTTACACAGAGAAACACTGTCAAAAGGAGGAAATATTCACTTTGTTTCACAGTCAGATATTTTGGCCCATGAGTACTTGGCTCATTGTTTCTGGGACTATGGTGAGAAAGAGCATTGTAGCTGAAGGCCTGGTACAGGAAAGCTGCTGTTTTGTGCTGGCCAGGAGGGAAAGAAAAAAAAAGGAAGGATAAAATATGTCATTTGACGGAATAGCTCCAGTTACACACTTCCTCCAAATGGGCCTCTACTTTCTGTGTTTAATTAATAGACCAGCATGTATAGACAAAGCTTTCGACCCATGACCCTTTGGGGACTAGATAGGATTTCCCTCTTGTTGAGTAGGTCCTAAGTCTAATTAGAGTTGTTGGTTACCACCAAAGTATATGTGCCACTACTGCATTCTTAGGGATTTTCTACCATGGTGGTTGTTGTTCATAGGGCAGGTTATATTTTGTAAGGTTATCAATTAGATTGATCAACTGATTCATATATGAGACTTTTCTCTAGAGCTGTTTCTTAACATTTCTAGGCTATGATACTGTTGAGACAAAAGGCTTGTTTCCTCCCCGTGCAAATCATGAAAATCACTGCTCTGGGTTCTTCACCCTTGCCCTGAGGTGGCCACCCCACCCATGAAATCTTATCTCTGAACCCTTTCACTTCTAAAAAGTGACACCAAGTGAAGAAAGTTACAGGTAGCAATGCAATTAAGATCACAGATAGGCCCACAGACACCGACTGCTTCTTGAGGAACAATGCATTAGAGGCCATAAACCCTTCATGCCAAATGTCAAAGTATTTCCCAAGGTCCTTGGAAACACAAACCTGTTATAAAGACTGAAGTTTGATCTATTTATTTAGTTAGTTCATTTAATATATATATATATATATATATATATATATATATATATATCATCAAAGGATGTAACAAAACTCTAAAGCATAATAGTGGAATGATCATGAGCCAGATTTAGATCTGTTTTGGATTACAGCTATGCTTCTGCTTATCTGTCTGAAGTTGGATATGTTATTTAGCCTGTGTCTTGATCTCCTCATATATGTATTAGAGCCAGTGATATCATCTGGCTAGAAGACTTACAGGGTAATTGCATGGGTTAACACATGTTAAAGCATTGTCTAGAGTATATATAAATTGGTAAAAGCATATATATGTTCAGCCTTAGACATGAAATAAAATTCATATCAGCAAACAGTTTAGGCAGGCAGGGTAGTCACTCCAGGACGCGGGTGAACAGTGACTCAAGTCCCTTTAACACAGAGTTTTGAGTTTTCCTTGGAGTGTCCTATATAACTGTTAAGACTAAAAACATAGAAAATCTCAGCATATTTTTTAAGGGCACACATAATTTCCTCATGCCGCATTGCTTGACAGTCACACAATGTGTAGAGGACTAGCCTTTGAGCCAAACTGCCATCATTTTCATGAGTCCAGCTGTACCAGCTTGCACAAGATCACTGAAGCTGGGTTTGTTGACTATTGGCATTTCCCACAGAAGGAGGGGAGGGAGGGTCATGGCAGTCACACCTCCCACCCAGTTGTATGAAATTGCTCATGGCCTCAGGGAAAGACTAGAGGATGGGTAACGGGAAGGGGAGACAACGCCATATTCTGGTTTCGGGGTAGTCATGCACACTGAATTCAGAAGTTGCAGCATGGCTGTTTAAGGGCAGTCAATTTTCAGGCCCTTAACTGCTCACTCATTGTTCAGTAAGAGTGAATTATCACCATCGCACCTCTGTTGGGAACTTAGAAAGAGGAGCGGATGTTTATGTCTCCTTGCAAAGGAATTTTAGCCATTCCTGGCAGAGCCTGATAACAACCGAAGCTGAAAAAACAGTCTATTTGCCCAGGAGAAGGTGGTATATGCCTGTAAAGGGAGGGCAGGGGTATCAAAACTATCACTCAGGACCTATTCAAAGCCTACAGTAACTTGTGATACTTATAGAATGTAGGCTTTACTGAGTCTTTTTCTTTTGATTTGTTTAATAACAGTTTTTAAACAGTTTTTGAAATTTTATTATTCTATAAGTATTTCCAGAATGTATTTATGTATAGTTTGTGTGTGCGGTGCCTATTGGATCCCCTGGGATTGGAGTTATATTAGGTTGTGAGCAACATTGTTGGCGCTTGGAATTGAACCTGAGTTCCTTGGAAGAGAAGTCAGTAATTTTGACTGCTAAGTCATCTCTCTAGTCTCAAAACATTTTTGACGCTGTTTTATTACCTATATTCTAGGACTACTAATGAAGAATCCTTCATTTTTTAATTTTATTATTTTTAGGATTTACTAGGAAAATTTTTCTTTTGGGGTCTTAAAACTAAAATACTGGTGTTTCCTTCAAGTAATGGATTGCTTTACTTTGACCCCAAATCTTGGAAATTTGTTAGGATTGGCTTAGAAAGACCAGAAGAAGCTTCATTCTTTCAGCCAAGTAACATTTATGGGACACTTACTAGATGCCAGGTTTCCAATGAAGAAGAGAAATCTGGGGGATCAAAGAACAAGGCTCCTGCTCTCCGGGAACTCACATTCTAGGTGAGGCATGAATGTGCAGATAAATAACAGAAAAAATGGGCAGCCACTGCAGTTCAAAATACTAACCAGAGCTGGTAGCAGAGTTGGGAGCCAACTTTAAACAGCATGGGCAGGCCAAGGACTTCTTGTAAATGGCACATTTATATGAACTCCCTATTCATAACCTAATGAAGCCCGAGAAGTACAATATTCATCAAGGCAGTAATAAAGTGTACTTGAGTGTACCAAGTTCAGGGGAAGTTGGAAAGTGATGGACAATGACATGGAGGACACAAGGTGTGCTTCCTAAGCTTGTCTTGAGGGTCCCCAAGACACATAGCAAGTTCGGGTCCACTCTAAACGCAAAGGGAAGCATTTAATGGTTTTTATGTAGGTGCATTAACAACAAGACTGTGAGATTGGTTCTGCTACAGAAGCAACACTTTCCAGGGCCATGGAAGCAGAGAATAGCTGGTGTTGGGAATCATAGCTTGTGGAAAGCTGGCATTAGGGAAGGAACCTTGGGGAGCCCATGGATCCTGCCATTGAGTTTGGTCCTTCTGGTATGTCTCCAAAGAGAGATTTGCTTCCAACTTGGTATTTCTCTTTTCTATCCCTACTTCTGGTCTGTGTTCCTCCTTAGATGGTATAGACCTTTGTAATGGTTTGCATCCTTTCTGAATCCTAGAACATGGATTCTTTATTTGTTCCAAAAGTAATAATTTCACAATACAGATTTGAAAGACGGGGTCATGTTTCTGGGTGGGTGGATCCAAAGGGGAGCGGTAAAGAAAATGGCTCTATCAAACCTACATTGCCACAAATTATGGATGACTGTAGAGCATGGAGCCAAGAAAAAAAAAACGTATTTGATACTTACCTAGATTGCGTGAAAGAAAGATGCTGGGAAATTCTGCGGAGAGGGTTGGGAAAATTCAAGTTTGATTATGACATCACCAACATGGGGTGAGTGTGGAGAGGTGAGATGCAGGAGGCTACTTCCCCAAAAGTCAAGACAATTCTGAGAATGCTCTGGTTTGAACTTCAGGTTACTGGAAATGAAAATTACATGCACATGTGTGTGCATGCAACATGTACCCCTCTCAGAAAGAGGTAGTGTTGGCACACACCTTTAATCCCAGCACTTGGGAGTCAGAAGCAGGTGAATCTCTGTGAGTTTGAGGCCAGCTTGGTCTACACAGTGAGTTCCAGGACAGCCAGGGCTATTATACAAAGACACAAAGAAACTCTGTCTCCAACACCCCCCCCATAAAAAAGAAATAGCAAACATCTTGTTGTTGCTGTTAAAATACCAGGTCTTGCCAAATGAAAATCTTTTGCTAAGACAAAGGGGCTGTTGGCTACCAGTGTGGGCACGGTCAGGGAATGAATCCTTTGTATCCATAAGAGAAGGGTACTATGTCCTCTTTCTAAAGTAGGCATCCCTCAAATTATGTCATTTTTCTCCCTGTCCATTGCATGATGGTTTTCTGACTTTATCCTTTGATCACCTTTCCGTCTCTCCATTCTGTTTCTTTAAAATAACAGTTTTATACATTCATACATGTATTTTTTATCATATCTATCCACCACTACATCTCTCGAACTACCTACATGTCTCACTCTGTCTCCTCTCCAACTTTGTTTCCCAAGTACTGAAATTACAAACACCAGTCATCATAACACAAGAGAAGCTTCTCTTCATTCTCACTACATCACACCAAGGGGCAGCTTAAAGGCCCTTGACTCTAACCTACCTCATTTGACCCAGGTGTTTTTCTGAGTACTGGGAGTAAGCGTTTCAACAGATTGGATGGGGCAGACAGGAATGGATTATGGAA
Source organism: Mesocricetus auratus (assembly GCF_017639785.1). Lineage (NCBI taxonomy): Eukaryota > Metazoa > Chordata > Mammalia > Rodentia > Cricetidae > Mesocricetus > Mesocricetus auratus. The sequence continues at coordinate 31,124,938 of NW_024429182.1, read as the reverse complement.
CTTGGGAGTCAAAGAATACTGAGTGTTACAGCTCCAGTGGAAATATATTCTGGCACTTGGGAGTCACAGAATACTGGGTGTTACAGCTTGGATAGAAAGGTATTCTGGCACTCGGGAGCCAAGGAATACCACAGGTCACAGTAAGCATAACAGCTTATAGCTTTGCTTCAGGGAAAGGCTTCCCTAGTGTATCAGCTCTGCTCCTGCAGGAGCGGGTTTCCCTGCCAAAGTTGGCAAAATTGTTTCAGTTCAACTCCATCTCCCCCACTCCCCCCAGAGAGGAGTGTAACAACTTCACCTCACCAAGGAAGGCTTCCCCATTGAAAAGTGTTACAGTCCTGCTCTGCTCTGCTCCACTCAGGGTCATCTCTGCTCTGGCCAAAGAAGGTCTCACTCAAGCCTCATTCAAGAGATTTATTGGGAGGAAAGAATCCAGAAGAGTGTGTCCTCTGCCATGGTGGCAGAGGACAGCCAGGCAGCACCAACAGCCACAAGGTGAACAGACACAGGGTTTCTACAGCGATTCTTAGGGGGCGGAGTTTTCCAGGGTAGTGATTAGTCAGATTTCAATCTCTGAGTTTAGGATGGCTAGATCTCCTGCTCAGAGACTGGTTAGTTTTCTGCACAGGCTTGGGGTCAGATTTGGCTCTGTTTCAGGGCTAAAGTGTGTTTCTTTCACTGGTCCTTTTTAGCCTTTTGGTTCTAATTTTATGGCCAGGGTGGATTTCTTTCACTGGCTCTGATTCCAGGGACAAAGTGTGTTTCTTTGGCACTGGTTTCAGGGTCAGGGTGCATTTCTTTGGTTCTGGGTGCAGGGCCAAAGTGTTTCTTTGGCTCTGCTCAGGGTGTGCTTCTTTGGCTGGTCCTTTTTCCCTACACTGGGGTCATACTATGAACTTGGATGTGTGTTTTAAAATGCATAGTAAGCCGGGCGGTGGTGGCGCATGCCTTTAATCCCAGCACTCGGGAGGCAGAGGCAGGTGGATCTCTGTGAGTTTAAGGCCAGGCTGGACCGATAGCCTCCGAAACAATACAGAGAAACCCTGTCTCGTAAAAACCAAAAAATAAATAAATAAATAAAATAAAATGCATAGTAAATTGGGTTACTTTCCCACATTCCTAAAAAATTAAATTTGTGCAGACAAATTGTGTGTGCATGATACAGAGAACATGCACCTCAGGAGAAATTAGTGTGTGTGTCTGTTGGCTGTGAAGGAGCTCATCTGTGAAGAGAAGTTCAGCAGAAACACGAAGCAAAAGGGAAAGGAGGTAGACAAGAATGAAAGCAAAGATGTCCTTCCTAGAATCCCATTTCTGATACAAAGCACCAGAATGTCAGGTAGCAGCACAAACCCACTTGCTGGTCATAGTCCCCCATTCCTCTCCCAGGCCTGGTGGGCTCCACTCAAGGCCCTTGTCTGAGCCTCTTTTGAGGATGGCGGATGCTTTTGTTGTTCTTATTTGCTTGTTTTGTCTCTGCTGGGGACTGGGATTACCACACACTACTATGCTGGGAAGTTTTTCATCACTCTTGAGGTTTTACTTTGAGCTCAAGATTAGCTCTTCTGGAGTCGCTGGGACTGTTGTGTTCTCCTAGGAGGGCTGGTTGAAGAAAGCATCACAGGTCTCTTTATACCAGCACCATCCTACCAATGAAGAGAAGCAACGATGAGTGAAAAATACCCAGAACTAGATGATGCTCTCTCATACTTTCTGCAACCTTCAATAGTCTGTTCACGGGGCATCAGTTTCCCTATTTATGCAGTGGGACTCATGAGGGTGCTTATCTTTGGGCTGTGAGAGTGAACTGTCAGATATGTTCAAAGCAGTTGGAACTGTCTGGCAGTGTTTACACCTCAGCAGAGCTCAGCCTGTGTTTCTGCTTTTCTCCTTAGCAAGGACTGCAAGTAGCCACTGCTGATAGGATGTGTCTGCCTAATTCTCTGTGGTGGTGTCTAGAAAAAGAGGTAGGAGGCAGGAGGAAGTGAGCATGGACACGCTGGCCTTTGGTTTCTGGGAGGAAGAGGGGAGGCTGTTTGACCTTTGGTTTGTAGGTCCAGGCATTTAATCTCCTTCCTCGACTTGCAAAAGGAGCCAGGCATTTAATCTCCTTCCTTGCAAAAGGAGCCAGGCCAACCTGGCCAGGTCTTGAAAAGTCATTCCGTGTCTCCCCTTGTTGATCTTATCCATGTCTGCTCTTCAGCCCATAGAGTCAATGCAGCTTGCAGTCCCCATTCCCAATATCCTGGTCTCATTTGCTAAAGATGCCCAGAGTCACCCCCCAGGGAATAAGGAGGGTTTGGGGTGATGAAGAAATTTATCCCAAACTTGGTTGGAATAAAATACTCCAGACATTGAACCTTTAAAAGGTTTCTCAAAAGTTATATGACATCTTCCAGCCAATTAAATTTCCCTAACCTGTCTTCCTAGGAAAGGCAGAAACTCAGAAGAAAAAAAAATGTAGGGCACTGGAGGCCTGACAAGATAAACTGGTTCTCTCCTTTTGGCCTAAAAAAAAAAAGAAAAGAAAAAACCACCTTGCTAAGGAGACATTTAAAACCCTTGGGCAGGAACAGCCTCTAAACATTCACCCACCCACAAACTGTCCACCAGCCTAGATGCTTTCCCATGCTGCAACCTGAGCTGCTGAGGCAACCACAGCCTTATCAGTGGCATCACACCAGCTGTCCAGTCTGTTTCCCATAGGTGTCTGTCCAGATAAAGTAGACAAGGGTTCAAAGCTGGTTACGCAGAGTTTTGAAATGCAATTGTTTTCTCAGGCACCATGTCAAAGGCAAGCCAAATGGTCCTGACTTGAAGTTGCTTAAATAAATTATGGTGTTCCCATACAAAGAAAGCTCTGTCGGTCTCTACAAATACTTGTAGTGTCTGTATTAATTGAAAGGGAAAGATGTCCATAATATATTTGTTATTAGTTCATTAACGTGAGTTTTAACACAATGGTGCTTATTTAGAAGTACATTTCTATGGTTGTGTCCAGAGAGGCACAGTGAACTATGCTCCTCAAAACAGAGATTAATTATCTAGAGATTTACTCCTGAGGGAATATTTACTATCTTCTGTATAATTTACTTTTTTGCATCTTAAAATATTTTTACAGTGATACATTGTGTCATTTTGTGCCCAGAAAAAAACTAAACTTCACATTTTAAAACACTCATATTTGAGAGATGGGATCTGGGTTGGTTGCCCCCTAAGACTAAAACATTTATAGAGTACTTCACGTGGCCAGCCAGACCTGTCCTGTTATCCGAACAGCAGCCCCAGGAAGCAGGTCTTTTATGATCCTCATTTGACTGATGATGGAATGGGCACTTAGAGAAGTCGTTTGTCTAACACCTCCGGCTGATAAGGGGATGAAATAGAAACCCATCTGGTCGGAAGCCTGCTACCAAATCCACAGGCACCATTCTGCATCTTTGGCTTGCAGCCTCAATTCACCTGCTCAGCTTCATGGGGCATGGAGGTGACAGAGTGCTGAGCAGGAGCTAGGGGCGTGGAGTGGGGAGAGGCAGAAATGGAGGCTGCGGGTTCAAACTGCTGTTCCTGGGGGATCTTAGGGATTCAGCTGGCCACCTGTTTCCTCAGCTTCTCCCAGTTTTGTTTCCTCTTTTGTTAACTGAGGGCATCTTCTTAGGCACTCCATTTAGAATCGATTAGTTGATTTGGTTACCTTATGCTGGTTCACTACCTCTACTGTCACCATTAATGCCAAGTTTCAGGCCAAGATGTAGGGAGCAGTGGACGCCCTGTGAAGTCCTAAGTGAATGTGTGTTTTAACATGGGCACAGCCAGTCAAGGACTCCAAAACCAATTGGCCCATGGGAAATGGGCAAGGCTTTCCTCGGGACCCCTAGTATGAGTGTTTATGGACAATTGATCAGCGTATACAAGGACCAGCAACTGCAGTTTCCTCATCCTTAGACTGCCGGCCTACAGAGACCTCCTACAGACTAGCCAGCCCCTCCCCCTGTGCTGTCCTTCATAAACATGCCGAGTTTCCCACGTGTGGGTGGCCATAGTGGTAGACTAGAGAACCCCACCTGATCTCCGCTTCTCTGTCCCTTCTCCACTCCCTCACTGCCCCTAGCCAGGGTTCTGGGACCTAAGCTAAGGTGACTCCACACTGAGAGACATGGGACCCAAGGATCTCGAGGTTGGCAAGTGTCAGAGTCGGCTGGGAGCTAAGCATTCTGTGTGTGTCACCACCCAATAATGAGTCTGTTCACTTGGGTACACGCCCCAAGGCTGACACAGACCAGCATGAACCTCCATAGCTGTGTGGGAAAGAACCCTGAGTGATTGAGCGTCCTCTGTTGAGCAAATAATTGGAAGTTAACCCAAGGAGCCTTGAACTACGGAAGATAAAGTGGCATTTGTGAATAAGTTTGTGGGTTTTTAAAATTTTCTGTTTTCCAAATGCCTGGCTCAGAGTTCTGACATCAAGAAGCTGATGATTTTTAGCATGTCACTTCACCCAGAGGGAAAAATAGGTCCTACATTATGCTAGGCACTTAAGTGAAGAAATTCTGTATACATTATAAGCTATAATCCAAAAAGTCCTGTGTCATGAGCCAGGGCTCTGAGCAGTCAGGCTGCTCAGCCAGGAGACTGACTGGCTTCTGTTGGGAGCTATTGACGTGAATTTCCACACTGCCACCTCCTCTACAGTTGCATAGCTCTGAAAAACAGGCCTGCCATTAACTCTGCCTCCTACCCCAGGAGAGAGCAATTTCTAGTTAAGTATCACACCCTGTCCTCCATGGCTGAGTTAGCAGATTGCCACCTGAGCTTGTCGTAGAGCAAAGGCAGACTTAAGCTGCCTCTTGGAATCTTGTAGATTCATTTTCCATTCCTTCCTCTGACTCAGTGACTGCTGTCAGTGGACATCAATCCCATGAATTCCCTAAATCCCATGCACCAAATCAGCTGCTCCAGAAGCACGTGAGAACTTTCCAGAAATGCAGACTCCTGAGTGTCTGGCGGGGTGTCTGAGTGGCACTTGGGCACCTCTGCACATTCCAAGTTCCCCCAGGGGATTCTGGTGAGCCCTGACTTGAAGGAACTATCCACTGACTTGACACTTCTATATGAGTCAGCTGCCCCTTACGCCACCTTTGACTGCATTTGAAGCGGTAAATCATCGCTTCACTTCTTTTTTTTTTTTTTTTAACTGAACTGAAACCTGAGAGTCACTGTGGGAAGCTGATTCCATTCACCTGAGCATAAGTCTAAACCACTCCCCTGCTTGAGCCCCACCCTTTTATCCACTTCCAGGTCTAAAGGCGAAGGGATATGGGCCCGGGTAGCAGGAACTATATTCCCATCTCAGTTTGGTCCCTGAAACATGTCACAGCTCTGGGGAAATTGGCTGGCTGTGAGGGTCCCTCAGTCCCCAGACTGTCTCTAGTCCTCAAGTCTTTCCCTTCCTCCTCTAAGCCCTACAAACAAGCTCAGGCCTGGCTCAGTGTGGCACAGGAGGTTGGGGGCTCTTCCGTCTCTCTCTCTCTCTCTCTCTCTGATCTTCTAGAATACAGACTCCTAAGTACACATAGGCCATCCACACAAAACTGGGGCTGCGAACACAACCCCGACTATGGAAGGGACTAGGACAAGGACCAGCAGCTAGTGCTTCAACTCTCAAATAGAGTCAGGTGAAGGGGAGAGGAGGAAGGAGTGAGGAAGGGAGGGAGAGAGGGAGGGAGGGAGAGAGAGAGAGAGAGAGAGAGAGAGAGAGAGAGAGAGAGAGAGAGAGAGAGAGAGAGAGAGAGACTTGTTCATTATGAGAGACACTAAGGAAAACAGTGGACACAGGGGTTGCTTCCTGGTCCTTCTCTCTCTATAAGCACCAATTTGAGGTGACACAATTCATAGAAATGTTTTGACTCTCCTAACCTGTTGAGGAGAGACCTTCATCATATCCCAACCTGGCCTCATCATTACCAGGCCTCTTGTCACAACTCAGCCGAGTCCCACATTTTTTATCAGCTCTCAGGATATGGTTCACATGCAGCACAGTTCACCCGTGTAAATGGTTTTTAGTGTTATGCCCAGAGCAGTGTGACCTATACTGTGTGATGATATATTGGTTATGATTTATTAAAGCTTGCCTGAGGATTCAGAAAGCAAAGTCAGCCACAAGTCATAGAATCCAGGAGCACACCTTTAATCCCAGCAGCCAGAAGCTAGGAGGTGGTGGTACACACCTTTAATCCTAGGACTCAGGATTAAAAGGAAGATGGATCTCTGTGAGTCCAAGGCCACCCAGATCTATACAAGATCGATGCAGTCCTAAAGAGAAACGGCTCACACAAAGCTCATCTCAGCACCTGGGATCACCCGCCTTTTATCCTAGCACCAGAGGGGAATAAAAGATAGGAGCAGGGATCAGTAGTCAGGGTCAGAATTCATTCTCCAGCAATACTTAAGACATCAAGCATTCATTCTCTAGCCACGATGAGAATAGGTCTTGTTAGAGAGTAAGAGCTCTCTGATAACTTGACTACTTTGCGTCCCTGATCTTCAGGTTGAACCTCAATATTTTTTGTGTTATAATACTGCTATCAAATTGCAAACATTTTCATCCCAAAATGAAACCATGCACCCTTTCACAGTTCCTGCTGATGCTTTCCTATAATCAGCAGTCATGGATGCTTCATAGCTATAGAATTATATAACACGTGGTCTTGTCATTAGTGCCCAGTTTCTTTGTCATAGTGTGCTTTAAAGGTATATCATATTGCATCCATATCATAATGTGTCTTTATTCCAAGGACTGAATTACATTCCATTGTATAGAGCACTCTGTTTTAGCACTCCTTCTGGGCATTTAGGTTGTTTCCACTTTGTCTATGATGAATAATGCTGCAATGAATATTGACGTAGACTGTGTGTAGATATATATTTTCACTTCTCTTGTCATGTATACATTGCTGTGAGTAGAATACTAACTAGGTCACACGGGAACTCTGTGCTATGATTTGAGGAACTGACAGAGTCAGTCCCATTTAAAGTCCCAATCCTATATCTTTTCAACTCACACTTACTCCCAAAGCGAGCTAAGCTTCTAGCTTCCCTACCTTGGAGCAGAAGGGTGACATGGCAATCCTAGCCTGATTCCATTCCCTGTTGGTGGCCTTAGAGCCCTGTCTTCCTATACCACAGGTGTCCCTCCTTTCTGCATTGTTGCAGCAGGCATTGGGGTTTTGTAGCTCCTGTGGTCCAGGCCTGGTAGCAAAAGTGTTCCCATCTCCTTCATCCCTATGGACAACCCATCTCCCTTTACAAGCATGGGCAGGGTGGTGAACCTCTCTGCTTCAGAAACTTCAGGCAGCAAGCCTTTGTAGTAAGTTCACATCATACTTCAGGGCAATATATTCAGTGTTCTCTTGTCTGTCCAGGAAGGCACAAATCCTTTCTAGGCTCCTAGAAACTTCTGTCACATGAGTCCCCTCTATTTTTTCTTTCTTTCTTTTTTTTTTTTTATTGCTGAGGGCCAGGAGACAAGTTCCATCTCTTCTCCCTTACTTCCTGCTTGACCTCTGACCCCTGCTCCTGAGACATTTTGGAGGAAGCAGTTTGACTTAAATTTGACAGTTAGGGGTTCAGCAACTTGCCATTTAGCCAGGAGCCATCGCCTTAGTTATTCTCCGGCCGCTGTGCAGGTCCAGTGAAATTGGAGTGGGAAAGCACTTCACCAGAGCCTGGCAACAACCTGACCACTTATAATACACCTCCCTTGGCATTCAAAGCCCTTGCCAGTAAAGGAGCCCAAAATAGACTCTGGCCACGAAATGAACATCTCAGCTGTCTTGGACAGAGCTTCAATCTGTGCCTCTCTCTCCCCTCACCTCAAGATCAGGCCTCCCTCAGGAGATCTGTGGAATCCCAAGCCAATGTATATACAGAAACTAACTGGCCTCCAATTCCTGGGCTGTAATAGAAGAGGTCAGTTTTCAGGCAGATTTCCAGGTGTGGACGTCTGTCTTTTCCCTGTCCCCAGCTGCTTATGACTGTCCTTCTACCCACAAGCCCCCATTCTCCAAAGGTTAGCCTTTCTCCCTTCTGTCATGTTCCAGATAAAACCCATGTCTAAATCTTGGTTATGTACTTGGGAAAGTTGGGAAGGCAATTCTAGAGTCAGTCTGGCTCCTCACAGGTCATGGCTTCCCCAGCGCTTGCCCTTCTGTTATTTCTCCAAGGCCATTTTTTTCTTGTCCTCATGCTATGAGCGTTCTGCCTTAGACTAATCAGAGTAGGCAGGGTAGAAAAGATTATTTCAGATCTGCAGGAGCTGTGGCTATGCTGACTGAGCCCCATTCTGGGTGGCTGACGTAAACATTTCACACAGTCATGCTTGTTAGGGTGGCTGACGTAAACATTTCACACAGTCATGCTTGTCTGGGTGGCTGACGTAAGTTCCATACATTGAACAGCATTTTCATGACAGTGCATAGAATAAAATGTCTTAGAGAAGGGCAAAACGGGTGTGACATATCCTCTCTTTGTCCTGCAGTAGCCTGATAATATAATCTCTCTTCAGCTCTTCTCTGTACAGAATGGAATGTGTACAGAATGGGCTAGTTTTTATATACTGATGGGAACATTATCATGCATATTATAGTGGCATGTTTTCTGACCGTATTTATCATTTTCCCAATATCAAGTATCTAAACAATGTTGGAAGGGTCTAATCCCAATCTCTCTCTCCTTCCCTCCCTCCCCCCCCCCTCCTCTCTCTCTGCCTGTGAGAGACCTTTGGGAATGAAGCAAAGAGCTTCCAGATATTTCTAATTTAAGAGCTTCCACAGTTGTTTGTTCCTTATCAAATAATTAAAAACATAGGAGATGTTTGCTAAGTTCTTGAGATGTTTGCTAAATTCTTTTTTTGTTGTTGTTTTTTGTTTTTGTTGTTGTTGTTGTTTTTACGAGACAGGGTTTCTCTGTATTGTTTTGGAGGCTGTCGGTCCAGCCCGGCCTTGAACTCACAGAGATCCGCCTGCCTCTGCCTCCCGAGTGCTGGGATTAAAGTCATGCGCCACCACCGCCCGGTGTTTGCTAAATTCTTTAAATGTTTTCTTGGTTTTGTTCAGCAATCTAACAGTACTCTCTATTATTCTTTTGTTTTAAAAGTTACTTCTATGTGTTTAAAAGAGTAATTCATGTTCATAGCAGGCAGAAAATACAATGTAACGGAGAAAAAGCAACTGCAAAGTCACCTCCACGTCGCCCCACGCTCTGTGGAGGCTTCAGGGTCCGCCCTCTCTGATACTTTTCCAGACGAAGCAGGCCAGCATGCTGAGACGTCAGCTTGGGTTGTTCTGGTTCGACTGTGAAGAGACCTGGGCTCTCGCTGCCTCAGACCCATGGAGAGGAGACTGAGGGGTGAGTGGCCACTGGAGGTGGCTCAGGAGGTGGGAAGAGTGGTTTACACACGCCTCACTCCTGTGGGTGGACTGAGGATTCCACAGACGCTAACCTCCCAGAACCACTCAATGCAAGCATCTGGGAGTGGGAGGCAGTTCTTAGAGGGAGGACTGAGCGCGGTGTCCCAAACAGGGTCCCCTCATTATGGTCTCCCGCTTTGTGTTTTGTAGTTGAGGCAACCCCCCCCTTTTTGTAATCATTCCTTCTTACTCAAGGGAGAGAGTGAAGTGAATATGTTTTTAAACATTTAAAAAGCACGTAGACGAGCATGAAAGGAGCCTGCCTTTTCAGGAGGAAAACCAGAGGTCAGAGGTTAGGGGCGGAGGCAAGAAGAAGGCAACTGCCCCCACGTCTGCACTCACTTCAGCTTCCCTTCTCATCACTGGGTTTGAATCTTGCCCTGCACAGCTTCATAGAATGATGGGGCCACACGGGCCTGAGTTCAAATCCAGCCACGCACCTAAGAAACCATTGCTATGTCTTGGCCATTACTTCTTGTGTGGAATGGGTCCAAGTGTTTCTAGGTTTCTAGTGTGTTAGTACCCCCAGTCACACCCATCTAGACTCTATAGTAAGTTAGTGGCCCCCAGTCACACCCATCTAGACTCTATAGTAAGTTAGTGGCCCCCAGTCACACCCATCTCTAGTGTGTTAGTGCCTGTTGTTAAAATGTCTAAGTTTACCCAGTGACGAGACACGAACCATGGGTCAACGGTCCCACGTGGAGTTTATTGGTAGACAGGAAAGGAAGGGGGATGGAGAGGGAACCAACCCATGCTCAGCAGAGGGGCGGGGCAGCTACGGATCTTATAAAAGGGGAGTTGTACATACGTACTGAGTCCTGTGAAGAGTGACACGGTGATGATGTAGCTGTGTCACTGCCTCCCCGCCGGTCGTCAGGGGGGTGGAGTTAGTATAATATCTAATGCCAGAGTTTCTACAATTCCCACCTCTTATGATAATTTAAAAGGTGGGTTGTTGGGCATGGCAAGTCAGGGAATAAGGGTATGGGGGTTCTCAAGACTGCTTCCTGCTGACCTGGGGTGTCAGCCATCTTTGGGGGACTGGAGAAAGTTGGGGTGTTGCCACGTCCAGGATAGCTGGTTGCTCCATCGCAGTCCAGGCTGTATGGAACTCTCTGGCATCTCTGTAGATCTGTTAAGATGTTAGCAGAGTAGAGGACAAAGTTAGGTTAAACACATTTTCTTGGGTCCTGGTACTTGAGGGGAAGATTGTTAGATGAGGGAGAGGTTCCCAAGGGGTCCTAAGATGAGGAGAGGGAATCCCAGGACCAGGGAGAGGTTGAATAATATCTGGAGTGAATCTGATCTGTTTGGATGGGTCCAATTTGGCCTCCTGGAACTTACAAGAATCCTCTGAGTTTGTGAAAACGTAAGTATTAGACACATTAGCAGCATAATAGAAGCATATTAGAAGTGACTTGGCTGAAAGCATTACTATTTTTAAAACTGACAGATATTTTTAGCACTGTATAGTAGCATTGTTTGGTGTTTAGTACCCTGTTAGAATTGGATTAATAGCTTATCAGCTGATTGTTTTATTGTTGTTGAGGCTGTAAGGAATTTTTGATTACCTTTACTTAGGAGGTACAAGTGTTTGGTGGTCTTTGTATTTCTAGATCCGTGGCTTTTGGCTGGCATTTCTGTAACAACAGCTAATTAGTTGGATTAGAAGTTTTAAATGAGTTGTTGATGAGCAGGGTGTAATTAGAAACAGGAGAGTTCAGATCAGTCTGAGGACAGGAAGGAAAGCATATGGGGTTTCCAGTCCGGCCGAGTTTGGTTGTAGGAGAGGAGCCCTATTCTTCTGAAACAGGAGGCAAAGTATTGATCTCGGTGTCCTCTGAAGCTTAAGGGAGCAAGGTCCTGTTGTAGTAGCTGCATATGAGGAGTGAGTCTCAGGTGAAGAAGTAAAGGGCTTGAGGCGGGATAAGTGAATCCAGTGGGGACGGCCCTCAAGCTTAGCGGCTGTTGGAGTGACGAGAATTACCTTGAAGGGGCCTGCCATTTGGGAGACAGGGACGAGGGGTGTTGGTCCGGAGGAGAGAGAAGGACCCGATCCCCGATATTAGTTGGGGATGTACAGGAGTTGGCACATGGTTGAGGTAGAGAATGGCCAGCAAGGTTCCCTAGGAGGGAATGGAGATGGAGAAGTGAAGGGGTAAGCAGGTGGTCAGGGAGACATGAGGGTTTAGGTGAGAGGCCAGGTGTTAGAGCTGGCTGCCCGCACATGACCTCAAAGGGTGAGATGAAAAGGGGTCGTTTGGGAAGAGCCCTCAGCCTGAAAAGAGCCAGAGGCAAGAGCTTTACCAATCAAAGTGAAGTTCCTGTGATGTTTTAACAAGAACATTTTTAAAAGAGCGGTTAGTGCTCTCTACCCTCCCTGAGGACTGGGGATGATGATATGGAATATGAAAATGCCAAGGAATGTTGAGAGCTTTAGATAGGGTTTGCGAGATCTGAGAGGTGAATTCAGGACCATTTCCTGACTGAAGAGAGGCTGGAATCCCAAACTGGGGAATAATTTCCCTCAGAAGGATGTCAGAGATTGTCTGGGCCCTTTTGTTAGTGGTAGGAACGCTTCTACCCACCTTGAGATGGTATCAACTAGTAGCAGGAGATTTTTAACTCATCTGACAAGTGGGTAAAGTCAAGTTGCCAGTCAGCCCCTGGAAGAAAGCCTCTAGCCTGGTGGGTGGGAAAAGGGGGGTTAAGGTACCTGGAGTTAGGGTCTGACATCTGACAGGTTTTACAAGAGGCAGTGATAGTTCTTAAGAAACTTAAGTCCTCAGGAGTGGGCTGGAGATGCACCTTGACAAGAGGAGACAGAGTCTGACTGTTGGGATGAAAGAGCTGGTGTAGACAGGACAGGATTTGTCGAGTGTCAGGAGGTGACTGTGAGGAGGTGGGTGGTGGTGTATGAACTCCCTGTGGTGGGTGAGGTAGATCTGGGCCTCAGAGGGCTGCAGCCCAGCTGCTTCATCAGCCCCGTTGTTGTGCCTAGAGATAATGGATCTGTCAGTCTGATGAGACCGGCAGTGAATGATCCCTATAGCTTTGGGGAGGTGGAAGGCCTTTAGCAACGCCATAATATAACCTGAGTTAGTTATGGACCCTCCTTTAGTGGTAAGAAGTCCACGCTCTTTCCAGATAGTAGCATGGGACAAGAGGATATGAAAAGCACACTTAGAGTCTGTGTTAACATTTAGAGAATGTCCCTGTGCCAACTGGAAGGCACAGGTGGGGGCTACTAATTCAGCCTGATGGTTAGTGGTGTGGGCAGAGAGTGCCCGTGCCTCCACCACCCTGGTATCTGATACTATGCTGTAGCCTGCTCTACGGGTCCCCCATGTAAAAAGGAGCTTCTATCTGTATACCAGGTATAGGTGGCCTGGGGTAGTGTGCCCTCCTGTGTGTGTGAAGGATGAGACTGTAGTTCCTCTAAGGTTTCAATACAGGAATGAGATGGGGAATAGTTAGTGTTATGCTGAGGTAGAAGGTTTGAGATATTGAGGGGTGAGCAGGATTGGAAAGTAAGGGTGACATTTTCTACCAGCGCCACCTGGAGAGAAAGAGCTCAAGAGGGGTAGAGTTTGTAAGCCTCTATAAGTTAGAAGGTGAGACAGGTTGTGATGGGAAGACAGTGATAGGTGACCCAAAGGTTAGTTTCTTTGACTCGAGAATGAGGAGTTCAGCAGCTGCTAAAGCCAGTATACAGGGTGCCCACCCTTGGGGAGTTAGGTCTCATTTCTTCGACAGATATGCTATGGGTGCAAAGGAAGATCCTAACTGGTGACCTAGAGCTCCAAGGGCATGTCCCTCCTTTTCGGCTACATAGAGGAGAAAGGACGAGTTAGGTCTGAAAGATGCAGGCCTGGGGCCTGGAGAAGAGCCTATGAATTTCTGAAAGGGCTTAGTAACAGGGTTAAGGAGGGGTTCACATGGAGAGCCAAGAGCTGCCTCATATAGGGGACGAGCAAGGAGAGAGTAGGAGGGGATCCAAGAGCGTAGGAAGCCAGCTGTTCCTAGAAACGATAAAATCTCCTCTTTAGTAGAAGGATCTGCAAGAGATTGGATTAGGTTGTTTCTGTCTAAGGTAATAGCTTTGTGAGTTGGGGTGATAGTTAGTCCCAAGTAGGTGACTTGAGAAGTAGACAATTGGACCTTAGAAGGTGAGACTCTTTAACCCCTGTCAGACAGGAAATTTAGAAGAGCGGAGATGTCAGTCTGGCTAACTTCCAAGGACAGGCTGCAAAGTAAAATATCATCTATGTATTCTGTGAGCTTGGATTTGGAGAGAGATAGAGAGAGCAGGTCAGAAGCTAGAGCCTGACCAAGTAAGTTTGGGCTGTCCCAAAAGCCCTGAGGTAGAACGGTCCAGGTGAGCTGCATAGAGGCATACGTGTCAGGGTCAGTCCTGGTGAAAGCAAAGATATTCTGTGACTGAGTGTCGAGGGGTATAGAGGAAAAAGCATCCTTAAGATCCAAAACTGAGAAATGAGAGGTCCCCGAGAGGACAGTGGAAAGGATTGTGTAAGGATTAGGTGTCACAGGATGGAGGGGGGACCACTGCTGAATTAATGAGCCGGAGGTCTTGAACCAGGCGATAGGTCCCATTCGGTTTTTTTTACCACCAGTATAGGGGTGTTAAAGGGAGAGGATGTAGAACCACGTAACCTTTTTCTTAGGAGGTCAGAGATGACAAGCTTAAGTCCCCTGAGGCTTTGGAGTGAAGTGGGTACTGAACTTGAGTGATGTACCTAGAGGGGTCCTGTAACTGAATGACAATGGGGGAATGGTGTCTAGCCACAGAAGGGTTTTGGGTGTTCCAGACTTTGGGGTCTACCTGAGAGGCTGGCAGAGGAAATGACATATTGGAACCACTAGGGTGAGTGCCGAGGAGGAGGAGAGGAGCCGCTGGTGAGTCTGGAATTAGGCGAATGTGGGGAGCAAAAGACATAGGAGCTCCCACCTTTGCTGAAAGATCCCTCCCCAGTAAGGGCACAGGACAAGGTGGTATAACTAAAAACGAATGAGTGAGGGGAATTCCCCTGGATAGCAGCTAAGTGGTGGAGTCTGAGGAGGTAAGTAAGGCTGTCCCCTACCCCGACAATAGGGAGATGAGGAGAGGTGGGTCCCCCAAACTCCCTTAGGACTGAGTAAGTGATACCAGTGTCCAAAAGGAAGGAGATGAATCACCCTGCTATCTTAATCTCCCTGTGCGAGATGACAGTGGTCGGGTCAGGAGAGCCCAGGCCCCTTCACTCCTCGTCATCGTCCATAGCCAGAGCTAGGAAGTCAGCTACAGGGCGGTCTGTGTCTGATGTCCTCCTGCCACAAGGGGTACGGGACAGTTCACTAACCAATGGCCCTCTTTTTGGCATTTTAAACACGGTTTGAGAGGCACACAGGGATTAGGGCACGACCAGGCCCAATGCCCTTCTTGACCATATTTGAAACAGGGACGCCGTGGTTCTGGAACCCGGGAGGGCAAGGGATCCCGGGAAGACTTTGAGACTCCATAATTAACAACAGTGCCCGTCACATTCATCTAGATGTTATAGTGAGTTAGTTCCCCCATCACACCCACCTAGATGTGTAGTGAGCTAGTGCCCTCCCAACGACCACCTCTGGTCATACCCTAGACCCTAGAATTTACTTGGAAATTGGGAATTTATAGTGAAATTATAGTGGATCAGGGTGGACACTAGTCCAGGGGCTGATGCCTTTATAAAAGCAGGAAACACACAGAGATACACCAGGGACAAGGCTACATGAACACAGGAGGTGATGCTGTACGTGGCAGGGGATGCCAAGGATCGCTAAGTGGCTGCCTGGTGGGAAGTTATGAAGAAGCCGGGAAGTGTTCTTGTTTATTTATTTTTCTGTTTCTGAGTGTGTTCGTGTGCATGTGTGTGTGCACATGTGTGCATGTATGTGGGCACACTTTCATACGGATGCACATGTACTCGTGCTTATGAATGTGGAGGCCTGAGGTTGATGTTGGGAATCACTGTCAGTGGCTCTTGCGCCTTACTCAATGAGGCAGGGTCTCTCTTTCAAACCCAGAGCTTGTGATATGGCTAGTCTCGAAGCCAGCTTGCCGCGGGGGTCCCCATTCCATAGGGACAGGACAGCTGACAAGGGCAATAGCTCCAGGGTGACTGACAGGGATGTGACTTGAGCACCTACAGACAACAGTGCTGAAAGCAAAACCAAAACTCTCCTGCAGGCAGCATCCAGTTCCTCAAAAACCATTCTGGGTGAATTTCAACCCCCACTTTTTTTCTTTTTAACAGGAAAACAGAACTTCAAGGATCATGACTGCATCTTTTCTTCCCTTATTGAATATATCGTAGTCTCAGATGTGGGCATACTTTTGTTGCACCCTCCTGTCTTAGAACTAGGGAGAATCCACTGCTGTCCCCTTTGCGGACAGTTTTGGCTGTGGGTGTCATTGGCTTCAAGGGAATCTGATGCGAAGACCTCCAGGAGATGCTTTTCCTCGAGTCTGCTGGCAGAGCTGTGCCGAGGCTGCTGTGAGTATGGGGAACAGTGCATTGACAGCATCTCTTACGATCTTGGTTTTTGGGGGACGATGAGAATACATCTTTTCTTTACGTCATTTCTGACTGAGAAATTGTGCTTATGGGGAAATTTCTTTCTATCTCCCAAAAGTCAGGGTTTCTCTCACTTCTCCCAGTGTTTGCTATTCTTATTGAAACTCTTTATGTGGTAAAGAACTCTCTGCATTAAAAAAAAAGTGTCACTGTAGAGAAAACTATTCTTGCTGGGGTTTAGTTTTTTCTTTTTCTTTTTTATTAATATTGTGCCGTGGTTGCGGAGTGTCAGCAGGTGTGTTGAGGCCAGAGGACAGCTTGTAGCATCTGTTCCGTCTTCCTACCTTTAAATGATAGGAACGGAGCTCAGGCTTGGACGGCAAGCGCCTTTACCACCAAGCTGTCTTAGCAGCCTGAGAAGCCATTCTTGAGATTGCCTCCTTCAGAGGTTTTGAAGCAAGTGTTAGCAGTTTAAAATTTTTCAGAATCTGTTTTTCTCCAACTGACATCTGTAAGTGATTGCCCTTTTGGAAAGCAGGCAATACCCCCAGCTGACCTGTGTTTACAAAGCAAGGCTCTAAGAGTACGCTATTAGGGAGAGAAAAAAATTTAAATAGTTATATTTCATGAATCTAATCTTTTTCTTTAATTATTTTTAAATGTGAAATTATAATTACATCCTTCCCCTTCTTTTTCCTTTCTCAAAACCTTTCATATACCCCTCCTTGCTCTCTTTCAAAGCCAAGGCCTCTTTTCTCATTAGTTATTGTTACATGTGTGTGTGTGTGTATTCCTAAGTACAGCCTGCTCAGTCTGTATAATTTTACTCATATGTATATTTTCAGAGCTGACCATGTGGTATTGGATAACCCGGGGAAGATTATCCCTCCCGTCTCAGCATTCCTCAGTTGCTTAAGTCCATTGTGTAGGGTTGAGGCTTTATGGGTTTTCTCCTTTGGCATGTCTATCATTGTTCTTATTCAGTTCCTGTTTAGGCAGGCATGTTGCTGAACATTTTTGGGCATAGTTTCTGACATTTCTAGAGGACACAGTCTCACAGAAAACTCCCTGACCCTCTGGCTCCTACACTCTTTCTGCCTTCTCTTCTGCAGTGGTCCCTGAATCTTGGATGCAGAATGTTTTGTAGATGTATCCTTTGGAAATGGTCTCCACAAGTCTGCATTAACCACTATTTAATTAAAAAAATAGGATTTCAGCCTACTAAGTAACTTACTTTTTCATGTAAGATAAAACTGCAGTGACCTAAGACATACCTAAGAGGAGAGTTGTGGCAGTGGATTCGTGCATGGTGACAGAGTATGGGAGTATCTCCAAATAATGCTGAGATACCATGCACTGGGGCACTATGCTTCCGAGTTGATCAGCTTACAAGGCGTTCTTTCACTGAGGCAGTTTCTTCAGTCCCCAGGATTAACTGACATTTCTGTGATGGAAATAACTTCTTTGTCTAGCCCTGAAATGTTCGGGCCTTAAGACTCCAGTCATCCTTGTTGCTTCTCTTTTTCTCACCTATATGGTTGATGAGTTGCCAATTGTTTTGTCAACAGTTCTGTCAATGGTCTTACAGTTTCTCCTTTCTCTGCTTCCCTTTTCTGACTCTAAACAAAGACTTTCTGATCAAATGTATAGAAGAAGACAATGACCCTCTGAGTGGCCAACCCTCCCTCAGTTCTGTGTACACACACACACACACACACACACACACACACACACACACACACAATTTAATCATTTCCCCACTCTTTTGGCATTTTAACTGTTTTTGGACGGTGGGCACTGCAACCTCATTATCACCTCTGCCTGGCACTAAGCATGTGATTGTTCCGTGTGAATTTCAGAAACCACTTTAGTCTTTTGTGTTCCCTCAGCTTTCCCATGCATTCGCATTTCTGAGGTTTAGTTTCTGTACTTCCCAGGTGCCTACCCAAAGAACTTTCAGGCCAAATTTCCCAGAGCGTTAGAAGCGACTTCAAGGCCCCCATCCCTAGGAAGTCTCCATCTCTGTAGTCAGTTTACATGGAGCTTGCTCTGTCATCATTCCATTTACACTAGCTCCTACTTAGTTATAATGCCTTCTATGGTATAATGCCTTCTATGTTATAATGCCTTTCACTTGCAAGGGTCTTTTCTTAAATGAATCCTACTACAAATTCTACATGGTCTGATAGAAAGAATCACGAAAGCCAATGTGTGTACTGGGGGAGCTCAGTGTTGATTAAATGAAAGATTGAGATGCAGCTTGAACTTATGCAACCCACTAATTGCAATGAGTAACAACTTAAGACTATAAGTTGTCTATGATGCCACAGATTATTTAAATATGACACAGTTACTCATATCCCCTTGAGAACAAGGAACTGGCTCTAAGCTCCCCTATTAATCATGGAAGCTGGCTGTTAACAAAAATACTTGAGTTCAGGTAGATATGACACAATGAGGAGTGACAGAATCCCAGGGCCAATTCTGCATTCTTTTGCTGAAAGGCACCAAATTCAAATTATTTTCAGACATTGCTAACTCTAGTTTCAGTCTTAGATACTTGATCTCAGAATCATTAGCTAATTCAGACATGTTAATCTAGTCTAGATGTCTCTTTAATCTAAATTTTCATGGGCATGCTAGGCTGTGTCAGATACTTAAAGTATGTAAGAAACCAAACCAGATAAAACTAGCAATGTTTAGTTATAATGAGATGATACACAGACATGATCTGATTGTCTCTTGGTCTTTGGCTAAAACCAAGGATCTGTTATGCTTGTCATTATTACAGAAAGGAAAAATCTAGGATTCTGTGCCTGGGTTGTTCAAAGATTGAGGAAACTTTCTCAAGCTTGTTGGCTGTGTCTTATGTTCTGTAATAAGAGCTTTATTACAGTAAAAATTCTGAATAAAATAAAGAATGAAAGCTTTTCTACATTTTCTAACATCACAAACTTAATTTATTTCATTGTTAATTTGGTCAGATGGCAGAATTGGCAAGAAACTAAACCTACAACAACCAAGAAATGAAACTGCCAGCCCCAATATGATTTCTGAGCCTCTTACAAGTTTTTCTTTGAGAAGTTTTGTTTTAAGTTTTTCAAACTTACAGAAATTTTCTTGATTTCTCTGGAAAAATATGACTTCCAAATATATAGAAATCATGAGCTAAAAATCTACTGGGGATCCGGGTGTATCATTGGCCCATGCCTATAATCCCAGCATTCCACTAGTAAAAAAGGAAGATCAGATGTTCAAGGCCAGCCTGGGCTACATAAAACTTCACCTGAGCCGGGCGTTGGTAGCGCACACCTTTAATCCCAGCACTCGGAAGGCAGAGGCAGGCAGATCTCTGTGAGTTCGAGGCCAGGCTGGACCGACAGCCTCCAAAACAGAGAAACCCTGTCTTGTAAAAACAAAACAAAAAAAACTCCACCTGAGTAAAACTGGCAAGTGATGATGATATTATTAGTTGCTATTCGGGAGAAAGTTGAATAAAAACTACTGAAAATAAGACAGATAAAGAATACAATTGAGGTGTAACTACATTGCAAATATGTGCTTAGAAAGCCCAGGGCCGTTCCTCAAAATAGGTAGTTTTAGAGAGACTTCTACTAGATGATCCCTTAGTGGGCTTATGAAATGAATGGGCACATGTAAAGTCGTGCAATTTCTAAGTGTAAGATTGCCTGTCACCTCAGAAGGGATAATGGCTGTAAATTCAAAGAGTGATTGACTTATCATTTACAACATATCATCCAAGTACCCATGAGCATTTCTGTTCGTTTCCTGTGGTTTGACGAAGAGATGCAGGTGTTAGTGAACCTGATGATTTCTAGAATCCATCACAGTACAATTGAAAAAATGGACACAATAAGAATAGATAGATGGTGGGGTACTGACTTATAAAACACAAGTGAATTTCAGAAAGGAGACTGAAGAGAGGGACTGGCTACCTGCACATTTCATCTATCCGTGTCATCACTGTATTGTGGATGCCCTGTAAATGATGAGTTCATTACTTTGTCTGTGTATTCATTCCATACCCCCTCCAGACTCTGCATTCATCCCATATATCCTCTAAACTCTATTCCTTACATGATCCAAACTCTCCATTCATCCTGTGCATCCTCCAAACTCTCCACTCATCCCATACACCCTCTAAACTCTCCATTCATCCCATACATCCTACAAACTCTGCATTCACCCCATACATTCTCCAAACTCTCCATTCATCCCATACACCCTCTAAACTCCCCAGACCCTACTTGCCTAGCTATAAAAGAATCCATGCTTCCTTCACTTCATTGTACTTGACTTTTGCTTCCCTAACTATAAGGGCTCTGAGGACCTATTCATTTAGAAAATATGGTTCTTGCACAGAACTCAGAAGACAAAGGTCTTGTTTGTATCGAGTAGAGTCTTTAGACAAGTTGACAAGGGAGGGTCTTACTATACCTGTGCTGACAACCTTGTAAGCACCTTCCACCAATGGAAATTCTTGCTTCAACGTGGGCCTTTGTCTGAAACAAGTCCTAGGATGATGGTTGTCTGCCTGTTACTACTTCATCCCATTGTGGCCTTAACTACTGATAGGAAATTCTTCCTAAAGTTTCTGTTTATCTAAAAGAGGAAGAGTCTGTCTAGGAGCCAGGCTCCCAAGGGAATGATCATGCTTATAAGTAGCAATTTATTGTCTACTCAACAAAATTCCAATACCCTAAATAAATGAAAAAGGCTTCCAGACTAACATATAATCACTTGACATACCAGTAATGAGCTACATGCTAGCCTTAGAATACACTCAAGATACAGGGAACTGCATAAGGCAGTTAGGAAATGTTTGTGTAGAATGTTACTAGTACAATATAAGGCATTTTAACAAGACATGTATGGTATAATAAAACTCATAAACAAAGATAGAGTAAAGCAAAATACTTTACAAAGTAAAACGAGATTAGAATTTACATAACCATCCTGAGTGTTCCTGTTCCTGGAAAGGGCAAGGGTTTTTGTGACTAAGGAGGCAAAAGAGGCCAGGGCAGGAAAGGAATTAAAGGCTGTCCCAAGGAAAACTTGACTCCATAAGCAATAACACATGTTTTAAAAGAATCATTCTGGCTGCTGAATTGGGCATCAAATGTCAGATGGTGGGATTAGGATCTTAGAGTCTTATTATCAAAAAGCTGCAGAAACCGTCACAAGAGATGATTATGCCCCTCACTGATATGGAATCTCTGGGGGCGGTGAGAAGTGATTAGGTTCTGAGTATATGTGAAGAGAGAGAGCTTATAGGATGAGTTGGTGAGTCAGAATTGAAAGGGAGAAGAAAAGAATGAAAAATAATTCCAGGACTGATGTCCTTTGTCTCAACAAGACTGGAAGAGAGGAAGCCAGGACACAAAGGGGGAGGCAGCAGTGAGGAAGCTATCCTGCGGCAGCAGCAGAAGTGATGAGAGTCTGAATTAAGGGGATGCCAATGGATAGCAGGAAGGAGAGGGATCATCTAAGATGTGTGGCAGATGTAGAAGTAAGAGGATTAGAGGAGATTATGAGATGATCTCCTAAGATTCTGGCAGGAGATGGTTGTTGTTGTTATTATTATTATTGTTTTTATTATAGGAAAGAAAGTGCAAAGCTTTTATATGTTGTCCAAAGTATTAGAGGCTAATAATTTGTAATTTTATTGCTTATGTGCCTGGTTTTAGAGTCTGTGTTCTTACACATGACACGGGTCACATTTTCCCGAGAAGCAAAATTAATAGGACAGGAGTTTGCAGGCTGGAAAGTACCTTTAGAACAGCCTGTTCCTCTGCTTCCCAGGGAGGCAATGTTCCAGAAAAATTCAATGGGTTGGCTGTTGAAGAAAGGGCCAGTAGTGAGTGACCCTGGAGCACTTTTTGTTACTAGAATTCTGCTGCATGTCATCTTTTCATGGTTTAAACATAAGAATGCTGGCAAGTGCCAGGCCTGCTGCCATGCATGAAGGCAGTAACTTTTTAAGTTATGCTTGCATTTTGATAAGAGGAATGCCATGGTTGGGTTTCAACTAAGGTACATGGCAAGTAGTATGCCCTGAGTACTTCCTGTGTGATGTGGCCCTTCCTGAAAGAAAGGCAAGGACACAATGACTGGACTCCTACATCTTTATTTGCAAGTGTTCATTGCAGTGAGTCATTGGTCTGGCTTGAGGTCTCTGGTTTCTGCTACACCACAATACTGGCCTCTCATTGGGACTCGTCTTAGCTGTCCTGTTGCTACCCTGTGTCATGGAGACCCCGTAGCTTTGGATTTATAGGATGGGTGTTTCACATGCTCTAGCGCTTCTTAGATGGGCTGGATGTTGGGGTGGGTCAATTGATAGCCAGGGTTCTGGGCCTGGGTGGTAGCTAGGTTGGTCAGCCTGCCAGTTCTCCCCCCATCCTCACCACCAGTGAGAGCATTGCCCCTGCTGACTCACCCCATGCAGCAGGAAGCAAGAGGTGGGGTCTGTTCCCTTGCTCTCACACCCTTGGGGGCAGCTCACCCCCACCCTAAGCCCTAACACCAGGGTCAGCTCTGTGTTGCCCATATGGGGTGTGGGGCCCACTCTCCAGAGTGCGGCAGCTGGTGTGGGGCAGGGCCAGCTCTCCTGCTTTTGTGTCCCTAAGACCAGCTCCACTGTGCTGCCCAGGCAAGGCACAGGGCCTGCTCTCCCACTCTCCTGATTCTGGAGCCAGATCTCACCTGCCGAGGGGCAAAGGGTGTGGGGCTAGGTAGGAGAGCTTCTCTCTCTCACCCATGCTGTCACATGACCAGCAAGTAATGGGGTCATCTCTTCGGTTCTCACAACCTCAAGCCAGCTCACAAGGTCAACTGTACTGTGCTGCCCAGACAAGGTGCAGGGCCAGCTCTGACTGGTGAGGGGCAGGACCAGCTCTCCCACCTGCCACAGGCGATGGGGGTTGGGGGGTAGCTCTCCCAGGCTCACATTCTCCAGCCAACTCACACCCCCTACCTCACCCCAACCCTACCAACAGCGTACAATGGGCCTTTCTGAGCATTTGTTGACACAATGTTTTGGCCCTTTTCAAACCCCCCTCAAGTGGATTCTGAAGAGATCTCCTGGAAACAACCTAAGTACTTTGTTATTTAAAGAATGAATACCTGGTATGTGGAGTGTTAGTTCATTTTGTCATGGAGAAGATAGTCGATATACTTAGAAATCTCAAAGGGAAAAAAAAAGCCTTGTGCCACAGGGCCCCTTATGGAGAAACACTGGGGTTATCCAGGAGGCAGAAGGGAGATATGTAGGTAGGTGAGAAAGAAGTCAGGCAGAAAAAGCAGATTTACAATGAACAAACAGAATCTCTGCTTGCTTTCAGCACGGACTTGCTGGTTGTGAGGAGTAAGACAGATAGTGAACACGAATGTCAAGGTCCCCAGTGAAGCAGGTCATAGACCACAAAGACTCTGAATTGCCTGGTTTACATTTAAACAAGAGTTCCTGGTCCATCGATGCCACCTCTTAGAACTGGCTGATTTGGGGAGGGTGGTCTGATCAGCATCAGCAAGCTTTGAATCTGCCAAAGATCAGGATGCCCAGATGGGATCCGCAGTTAACAAGTGCTGTCACCTGGGCCTCTGCCACGTCTTTGCTGCTGCCTCTCCTCACAAGGGTGCAGACATGTTGAAACACCCCAGGTCTGTGGCTTCATACTTTGTCTTTCCTATCTCTCATGGCTGACGTCATGCAGGCTGTGACCTATGCCACTGTTACAAAAAGTCTTATCATAACCTCCAGCTTTGGACTGTCTGCCCTGCCACCTCCCAAGGCTTTCACTTGGAACGCTGGCAGGCACCTCAGATCTGATGGCTATTGCTGGCTGTCTGCTACCCTAATGACCCCATCCCCAAGCCCAGGAGTTCTGCTGCAGTTTTGTAACTACTTATTTATACAGTCAGCAATTCCCTATAGGTTTTCTTTCAAAATATAGAAAATGGCCCAGTCAGTGACTCACACAATTTACTCCATTCTCTCCTCACCCTTGCCTGAAAAACCCGGTGTGGCTGACCTCCTGAAACTCAGTGAGTACAGGCTGAAGAACCCAGAGATGTACGGGAGAATCAGTAGGCAGATGACCAGACAAGCACCAGCAGCACGCACCGAGTACCCGATGAATATTGCCGTCCGATTCTACTTTCTTTCCACTGTTTAAGTTTGTAATGTGAAGAGGTTGGACCAAGTTTAAATGGCTGGGTTCTCTCTGTCACATCACAGAATCCATAACAACTGGAAACAAAGCCCTCTGCTTGCCTCTCCCTCCTGCTGGGGAGGGAGGAAGCTGGGTGGGAGGTGGTGAGATCCAGAGTAAAATCTGAGACGGTCCGTGGTGTCCTGCAGGCTGCAACATGCAGTTTAACCAGAGTGCCATTTTTTTTTGTTCAAATTATTGTAATTTTTAGAACGCGCAACAAACATTTGAATGTGCAAATAAAACGTTTTAAAGGCTTGGGATGGTGAGATCTCTCAGTGAGCATAGGTGCTTGTTAAGGAAGCTCGGAGACCTAAGTGCTGTTCCCAAACCTCACAGAAAGGTAGAAGGACAGAACCAACTTCACAGAGTTGGCTTCCATATGCACATCAGAGCACATGTACCCACACCTACCCACATCATCAATAATAATAAAAAATAATCTTTTTAAAGGAAAACAGGGAAAAGCAA
This sequence comes from Mesocricetus auratus, assembly GCF_017639785.1. Lineage (NCBI taxonomy): Eukaryota > Metazoa > Chordata > Mammalia > Rodentia > Cricetidae > Mesocricetus > Mesocricetus auratus. The sequence continues at coordinate 31,100,206 of NW_024429182.1, read as the reverse complement.
CCAGACAGATAGGTTTCTTTCAGGGCTTGGAGGACTTAATGTTGAGATGATCCTATACCCCTTGGATGGAGCTGTGGAGTCAATGTTGTTCTTACCAAAGCACAAAATCCAATTCTTTTGTGCAGAATAGACAAGTCTATACTAAAATTCATACAGAAGTTCAAGGGAGAGGAGGAAAGAAGTAGGAAGGGCTGAGGGAGGGAGGGAGGGAGGGAGAGGACTTGAGAAGGAACAAAGTTGTCTCACTTCCTGATTTCAAACTTACCCCAACACTACAGTAATTATTAGCACTGTGTGATAGGGGCATAGAGCAGACATAGAGCTGAGCAAAGCAGACGAAAAGTCCAGCAATACGTCCCCACATCTGTCATCCAGGGTGCCAAGACAGATCTACAGAGAACGCATAGTTAGCTTTTTAAAATAAATTTTTATTGAAACGTGCAAAAACCCTTACTTATCCACAAAAATTAACTCAAAACAGTTTAGAGACCCAGGTATGAGCAGAACATATTCTGTTTTCACAAGAAAATGTTAGCAAGTGATAAACAGATGTGGCTCATTACACAATGGAATAGCTTCCCGTTATGAGGGATAAAATATTGATATGTGATGCACAACAGATGAATCTTGACATTATGTTCATTGTAAGAGGCTAGCCACAAAAGATCAAGAGCTCCTTGATGTCACTTTTGTGAAATGTTCAGCAAAAGTAGTTGACCAAGACAGAAAGTAGGCTGGTAACTGCTAGGGATTCTGGGAAAATGAAGGGGAAATGGGAATTTCTCTAAATTGGTATGGTTCCTTTTAGTGGTAAGTAAAATGTTGCAAAATCAAATAGTGGTGCTGGTTACACAACTCTATGTATATATCAAATAATTCACTGAATTAATATTCTACTTTTTAGAGTCTGTATTAAGTTTATACAGCTTTCTTTGTGTGTTAACTTTAACAATTCTAATAAAGCTATTGAACATTAAAAACAAATTTAAGGAACACATAGAAAAGAAAACCCTCAACAGATCACTTCCCTCTTCTAATGCAAGCAATCACACTGCCCTCCTTAGTCTGCATTGCCAACTAACTCGTCCTTCTGATAGTAGGTAATTATCTAACCAAAGCAACATCCTCTTCTAAAATGCAAATGATGTTACCCAGGCCCAGAGAGAATCCCTCCACCAGCTTACCATATTCTCTGAACAGCTCTGCTTCCCCAGGACTTACATGTATAGCTTTCCTTGGAGAAATGGTTCCTTTCAAGAACTGACAGCAATGTGCCTTCCCATCTGTGTTAAAAACATGAGCATTCTGTGGATGCAGAAAACCTGAGATCAGAAGTGAACCAGGAGGTGGACCTAGGCTGAGTTGGAGCAGGATCCATCACACGTCCCATTCCCACTAGACCCTAGAGCTCTATCTGCTTTGTCTAGAGCTCTCAGGAAACCCTGAGTTTCCTCCCAATCCCCTGGAAGAATGACTATTGTCAAGGAAACAGCAAAACACGGCACAGCAGGTGCTAGAAGATATGCAGGGAAAATTAACCCTTGCACACTGCTAATAGGAATGAAAATTAGTATAATCACATGGAAATTAGCATGGATATTCCTTTAAAAAAAACTAAAGCTGGTACCATCATACAGTCCAGCTGTTCCCCTCCTGAGAACCCAATGGAATCTAACTCATTCACCAAAATACTTGTGTATCCATGCTTATTGCTGTACCATTCATAGCAGTCAAGTTATGACATTGGTCCAGGTGCCCACTGATGGATAAAAAATACGTTGTGTATGTATACAATAGAACATTATTCAGCCTTAAAGAAGAATTCAATTCCATTTGTAGAAAAAAATGTGTAAGCAGGAGAACTGCTAATGAGGAAGGGTGCCATGAGGATATGGGGGCTTATAGGGTAATGGGAGTAAATATAATCAAAGTCCATGAATGAAAAGTCACAACAGAACCCATTGTTTTATACAATTAGTAGCTAATAAAGTTTTCACAATATGAATATAAGTATTCTCAGCATATAAATCTTAACCAGATTTTTCAGGTATAACTTAGAATAAGTAATAAATCATCTCCATTTAATGTGTTCAAATAAATAAAAAGTAGGGCAGGCACAGTGGCCCTTGTGTATTCAGAGGGTGGAAGCAGGAGAATCAGAAGTTCAAAGTCAGTCTCTGCTACATAGGTAGAGTCAGCCTGGATAATAGGAGACCCTGTTCCAAAAAAAATAATTAAAAATAATGCTTAGAAAACTCACTAAGAGGCAAGTTACATTTCCCTGATGGCTAAGGATGTTGAGCAATTTCTTAAGTGCCTTTCAGCCATTTGAGATTCCTCTATTGAGAATTATCTATTTAGATCTGTACCCCATTTCTAATTGGATTATTGGGTGTTTTGGTGTCTTTCTTTAGTTCTTTGTGTATTTTGGAGATCAGCCCTCTGTGAGATGTGGGGTTGGTGAATATATTTTCCCATTCTGTGGGCTGCCTTTTGTCTTGCTGACTGTGTCTTTTGCCTTACAGAAGCTTCTCAGCTTCAGGTGGTCCCATTTATTAATTATGGATCTCAGTGTCTATGCTACTGGTGTTATGTTAAGGAAGTGTTCTCCTGTGCCTATTCGTTCAAGTGTACTTCCCTCTTTCTATTCTAAAAGGTTCAGTGTGGCTGAATTTATGTTGAAGTCTTTGATCCATTTGGGCTTAAGTTTCATGCATGGGGATAGATGTGGATCTATCTGTAGTCTTCTACATGTCAGCATCCAGTTATGCCAGCACCATTTGTTGAAGATGCTTTCTTTTTTTCATTGAACAATTTTAGATTCTTTGTCAAAAATCAGGTGTTCATAGATGTGTGGATTAATATCAGTGCCTTCAATTTGATTCCATTGGTCTACCTGTCTGTTTTTGTGCCAATACCAAGTTGTTTTCATTACTATAGCTCCAGAATAGAGCTTGAAGTCAGGGATGGTGATACCTCCTGAAGTTATTTTATTGCACAAGATTGTTTTGGCTATCCTGTGTTTTTTGCTTTTCCATATGAAGTTGAGTATTATTCTTTCAAGGTCTGTGAAGAATTGTGCTACGGATTGCATTGAATCTTTAGATTGCTTTTGAGCAGAGATACACAGCTAAGCACTGAGCCAAATTGCTGGAATCCAGTTGTAGAGAGGGAAGAGTGATGAGCAAAGGGGTCAAGACCATGCTGGGAAAACCCACAGAAATAGCTGACCTGAGCAAGTGGGAGCTCACAGACTCCAGACTGACAGCTGGGAAACCTGTGTAAGACCAAACTAGACCCTCTGAATGTGGGTGTAAGTTGGGGGCCTTGGGCAGTCTATGTGGCTGCTGGCAGTGGAACCAGTATTTTTCTCTAGTGCATGAACTGGCCTCTTGGAGCCCATTCTCTATGGAGGGATACCTTGCTCATCCTAGATACAGCAGGGATGGCCTTGGTTCTGCCCCAAATGATGTGATAGACTTTGATGATTCCCCATGGGTGAAGTGGGTGGGGCATGGGATGGGAAGACAGTGGGAGGAGTGGGAGAGTGGGAGAGTGAAAAAATGGTATATAAATATCAAACAAATAAAAAAAACCCACAAAACAACAACAACAACAAAAAGCTACACAACAGGCATGATGGGTCGCAGCACTCAAGAACTTGATGTTTTCTGCTCAACCAACTAGGAAGCATTGAGACGGCAACCCTGATCTCCCAAGCTGACCCCTGTTCTCCAGGGTCCCCTCTCCAGGTTCTGGTCCAGCTAGAGAGCATGGCGTACCTTATTTAATTTGTAAACAAGGCTAGTGTTCAAGATTTTGATACTGACTCAACTTTAGAAGTGAGGTAGGAGGCACAAAAGGGTACAGACGATGTGGGTGACTGATGAGTTTCAGCCTCTTCTCCAGAAAAGGCCACCCCAGAAGGAAGAAGAGCATCTCATTTGAATTCAGAAAGAGTGCCTTCTTCCTCCTTACTGCACATGCCCTCTTCTGCAGAAAAGGCACCTACTGCTTGCTTCTCCTCTTGCCTTTGCTGTCACCTGTGTCTCCCACAAGATTTGTATCTGGGTCATTACCATGCTCTTGGGAGTAGTTAAGCCAGCAGAGACTGAGAAAGCTCACCAAGCCCTGAGACTCTCAATGGTCCATTTCAGATCGACACAGACCATGATCCTCCTGCCGCTGATGTTGAGTCTCGGCTTGCACCTTCATCATATAGCAGGTAAGAAAGGATAGGGGGAGGGGCATGGGAGCGACGAGCAGGTGATGGTCCGTAGCCAAAGCTGGAAATGAGTGTGCTCCTCCGTCGATGGGCTTTCTTCGAGAGGGAGTGGGGTTACTGGATATTTCAAGTAACAGAGAAGAATGGTTCCCAGGGAGGCTGGTCCCATCTTACAGAAAATTACTCCATCTGTCCCCATCATCCAATGCTTTCAGAGACACATCTGAGTGGATGTAAGAGAGCAGTGGTTCAGTTCCGTTTAAAATAAGGTGCTAACCAGCTGCTTCCCCTCTATCAGGGACAGCGACCAGGGTAAACATAAAGCACTTTATCACTCATGTGAAATCTTTTAGCAAGCAGTGGCGGCAGCCACTGGTCATTTAATGTCTTGATGTGGACTGGAACGAAAAGTCGGAGTCTCCGTAAAGCCCCGATGAAAATCGAATCTGAAACCTCTGCCTTTGAACTTGAAGATGGGACATCTAGTGGAGGATGTGGTTGAGCAGGGAGAAAGCAGTTTCAGAATTGATTGTTCCCCTGGGGAAGGTATTTCAGATCACTGGTGTGTACCATCGGGGCGGCAGTACACTTTCAAGAGAAGGCTTAGGGGACCCGATGATCCTCAATGGAAGCCTTGAGAGGAATCATGGCCAAAGTGGTCCTTCGGCACTGGATAACCCTTTGATGAGCAGTCTCCTCATCTCATCCTGTCCAGGTTGTCGGTCCCACACTTATCTTCCAGCCATGCTCCTTCCCTCCCTGTGGGCCTGATCTGGCACTAGGACACATATTTGGCACATTCTTCTTTAAAAAGACCCTAGTAGTTGTCCTCTTTATTGTCCCCCTCTACCCCAGTGCTAGCTAAAGGAGCTTGTAATGATTTTACCTTAATTGGACTAGAGTTTTTGTTCCCATAAAGCCATAAAGGGACCAATGGGCAAAAGCAGGGTCTGAAGCTGGAGTTCCTGTGCCCTAACAGGATTCTGCATTCAGGAGAAACCTTGGGGAGTGTGCAACCTCTATAGATTAGTAGCTATAAAACCACCAGGGCTGGTGCTTTGCTGGTTTTCTTCTGTGTTTTCTCTTAGGAAAGGAAAGGGCTAGGGAAACGAGGGTGAAGGGTGGCAAATATTTTGTTTTGGTTTGGTTTGGTTTGGTTTTTCGCTGTTTGTTTGCCTGTGCTTTTTCATTTCTTTTCTTTTTATTTCATTTGTTTTTGAATTTATTTTATTTATTTGTTTTACATCCCAACTGAAGTTTCCCCTCCCTCCCCTTCTTCCATTCCCTCCCCTAACACTCCTTCTGCTCACCCCATGCCCCCTCAATCCACTCCTCTGTTTCTCAGAAATGGCAGGCCTCCCACGGGTGCCAACAAAGCACGGCATATCAAGCTGCAGTAAGACTAAGCTCCTCCCCTTGTATTAAGGCTGGGGAAGGCAATCCAGTATGAGAAATAGGATCTCAAGAGCCAGACAAAGTGTTAGGGACAAGCCCTGCTCCCATTGTAGGAGTCCCACAAGTAGACCAGGCTACACAGCTGTCACATGTATGTAGAAGGCCTAGGCCAGTCCAATGCAGGCTCCCCGGTTGTTGGTTCAGACTCTGTGAGATCCTATGAGCCTGGTTAGTTGTTTCTGTGGATTTTCTTGTGATGTCCTTGACCCCTCTGTTCCTACAGTCCTTCCTCCCTCTCGGCAGCAGGATTTCCTGAGCTCAGCCTAACGTTTGGCCGTGGGTCACTGCATCTGTTTTCATCAGTTACTGGATTACTGTTCTCCGATGACAACTGGGGAAGTGACTAATCTGGTCATGGGAGATGACCAGTTCAGTCTATGTATCCACTATTGCTAGGAGTCCTAGCTGGGGTCGTTCTTATAGATTCATGGAGTTTCCCTTGTATCAGGTTTCTACATGACCCTGAAATGCCCCCCATTTCCGGTCATTTTCAGTACTCTCCTACTCCATCCAGCCCCCAGTTTCCACCCCACACCTGCCCCCAGTCCACCCAGAATATCTCTTCTATTTCCCCTTCCCAGGGAGATCCCTGTGTCTCCCCCTTGGGCCCTCGATGTTACCCACCCTCTCTGGCACTGTGGATTGTAGCATGGTTATCCTTTTCTTTACAACTAATATTTACTTATGACAGAGTACACACCATGTTTGTCTCTCTGGGTCTGGGTTACCTCACTCAGGATGATTTTTTTCTAGAATCATCCATTTATCTTCAACCCTCACTGAATCTTTCCATAGAGGAAGGGATGTTCTCGTTAAGAAACACAGCACAGGGCAATTATGGTCATTATGAGCTCTGAGTTAGGTATTAAGGGAGCAGGAAGGATGTAGGGAAGCAGGGATGTTTACATTCACAAGAGGGCTTATATGTGCTGAATGTTGTAAATGGCAATTTATATATCTCATTCAATATTTACAGCAGCCATTTGGTAGGTAGAGAAACTGAAAGTCAGGGACTTTTTGTGTGTGTGTGTGTGTGTGTGTGTGTGTGTGTGTGTGTGTGTGTGTGTGTGCCCTGGATGAGATAGTTACTTAGTTACTTGCAGCATATCAAGGATTTGCACACACTGATGTCCTTTCTGCCCCATTAGCTTGGTGCTACCAGTACAATGCAATGGTAGACAGTCTATAAATTGTCTAACTGGGGATGGCACTTTACATAAGTCTGAAAATGGATATGCGTTTAATGCTTATTCTGAGCATTTCACAAACCAAAAAAAAGTATAATAAGTTATTTGATGAATTAATAAAAAGCCAAGCCAGCACATTTTGTTCTTTCCATAAACTTGAAATTCTTTTTTCTGCTCTTTCTTTGTGATAATTTTAATTCAAATGAGTGTTAAATCAGAATGCCTTCTTCGTGTGTGTTTTTTAACTTTATCATTGTGTGTCTTTCTAATTAAAGTATTTTGATTTCAAACATCACTGTTGGTGGGAATGTCTAGAAAACAAGGCTGAGGATTGGTGATTGTATGAGCAAAGGAAAAGGTCTGGGATGGGGTAAAAAGGAAAACTTCAGGACTCATATTTATTTGTTTAGGCTTTTCTCCTTCCTGTTTATCTGTACAGACCTCCAGACCTCTATGGTTAGCCAGTGGCAAGTTCCATTCTCTGACCTTCACACAGGCTTTGTTTGTACAAGCAAGATATCACCACATGAAAGTAAATTAATCACAAACATGTCACTGCGTCTGTGAATTTAGCAGTGTAACACTGAGTAAAAAGCCGTGCCCTGAAAGATGATATACAGCACTGTATTTTTCATAAGTCTGTTGCTCAAGCATCCTTAAATGTATAAGGTCAAGCTGAAATAAGCAAGAACGTGAGACGCATACAATTCAGTATCAGTTGCTTCTGGAGGCAGTACACATGTCACATGCCATGTGTCATGTCCAAGTTCTTGGATAAGAGGTGGCTTCTTTTGTTGTTGTTGTTTTGAGACAGGGTATCTCTGTGTAACAGCCCTGGCTGCCCTGGAACTCACTCTATAGACGAGACTGTCCTCGAACTCACAGAAATCCACTTGCTTCCGCTCCTGATACTGGGATTAGAGGTGTGTGCCACCATGCCTGGCTGATGCTCACTTTCTTACATAAATTGCATTAATAGCTCTTCTTCAACCCATTCTGCTGCAAAATATACCAAAGACGCTGAAAACCAGATGAAGCTAATTCAAACTTGACACAACTGAATAGTTTTGGAAACACCCCCAGATTGTTCACCAGCTCCCCAGGAATTTGCCTGCAGCAGCCTAAATATATTCTTCCTCAAAACACTACTCATGGTATTATTTTCTGCTCTGAACTTCATAGAAATAAATGGCTACAGATGTAAATCTTTTTTAAGCATTCAGGAAGTATGCACTCTTTGTAGAGTCCAAGCTAGCAAATGGAAGTAACCCTAATTTTATATATATATATTTTTATTTTTAAATTTAAATTTAAATTAGAAACAGGGTTGCTTCACATGTCAATTCCAGGTCTCTCTCCCTTTCCCTCCTCTCCTCCCGTGCCCTCCCACCAACCGCCCCAATATCCCCTCATTTCCCCAGGGAGGGTGAGGCTTCCATGGGGGTGTCCATAGTCTGTCATTTCATCCAGGGCAGGGCCTAGACCCTCCCCCAAGAGTTCAGGGTGGGAGCCCATAGCCCATTTGTATACCCGGGATAAATACTGATCTACTGCCCAAGGCTCAATAGATTACCTAGGCCTCCTCACTGACACCCATGTTCAAGGGGTCTTGATCAGTCCCATACTGGATTCCCAGCCATCAGTCTGGGATTGAAGAGCTAACCCTTGTCAGGTCAGCTGTTTCTGGGGGTTAAACCAGCCCAGTCTTAATCCCTTTGGTCATCAGTCCTCCCTCTCTGTCACTGGATAACTTGAGTTCAGCTCAGTGCTTAGCTGTGGGAGTCTGCCTCTGCTTCCATCAGCCACTGAATGAAAGTTCTGTTTCCCAGACTCTCTGGCCATGGGATTGTAGGCTGGCACTCCCCAGATCTATGTCTAAAATCCATATATGAGAGAGTACAGGCCATGTTTCTGTTTTTGTGACTGGGTTACCTCACTCAGGATGGTTTCTTCTAGTGCCATCAATTTGCCTGCAAATCTCAGGATTCCATTGTTTTTTTCTGCTGAATAGTACTCCATTGTGTAAATGTACCACATTGTCTCTATCCACTCTTTGGTTGGGGGGCATCTAGGTTGCTTCCAAATCCTGGCTATTACAAATAATGTTACTATGAACATAGTGGAACAGACATCCTTGTTGTATGAATGGGCATCTTTTGGATATATGCCTAAGAGTGGAGTTACTGGGTCTTGTGGTAGGTTTATTCCCATTTTTTCTGAGGAATCTCCATATTGATTTCCAAAGTGGCTGAACAAGTTGGCACTCCCACCATCAGTGGAGGAGTGTTCCCCTTTCTCCACATCCTCTCCAGCATAAATTGTCTTTGGTGTTTTTGATTTTAGCCATTCTGACAGGAGTGAGATGGTATCTCAGAGTTGCTTTGATTTGCATTTCCCAGATGGCTAAGGATGTTGAGCACTTTTTCAAGTGCCTCTCATCCATTTTAGTCTCCTCTATTGAGAATTCTCTAATTAGTCCAGTAGCTCACTTTTTAATTGGATCCTTTGGTGCTTTGGAGACTTGCTTCTTGAGTTCTTTGTAAATTTTGGAGATCAACCCTCTGTCAGATGTGGGGTTAGTGAATATCTGTCCCCATTCTGTGGGCTGCCTTTTTGTCTTCCTGATTGTTTCCTTTGCCTTACAGAAGCTTCTCAGTTTCAAGAGGTCCCATTATCAATTGTTGATCTCACTGTCTGTACTACTGGTGTTATGTTCAGGAAGCTGTCTCCTGTACCAATTCGTTCAAGGGTACCACCCACTTTCTCTTATAAGAGGTTCAGCGAGGCTGGATTTATGTTGAGGTCTTTGATCCATTTGGACTTAAGGTTTGTGCATGGCGATAAACATGGATCAATCCACATTCTTCTATATGCCAGCTTCCAGTTATGCCAGCACCATTTGTTGAAGATGCTTTCTTTATTCCATTGTATATTTTTAGCTTCTTTGTCAAAGATCAGATGTTCATACAGGTGTGGGTTAATATCAGGGTTTTCAATTTGATTCCATTGGTCTACCTGTCTATTTTTGTGCCAGTACCAAGCTGTTTTCAGGACTATAGATCTATAATAGAGATTGAAGTCAGGGATGGTGATGCCTCTGGACATTGCCTTGTTGAACAGGGTTGTTTTGGCTATCCTGGGTCTTTTTTTCCATACAAAATTGATTATTATTCTTTCAAGGTCTGTGAAGAATTGTGCTGGTATTTTAATGCATTGAATCTGTAGATTGCTTTTGGCAGGATTACCATTTTTACTACATTAATCCTACCTATCCAAGAGCATTGGAGATCTTTTCATTTTCTGAGGGCTTCTTTAATTTCTTTATTTTAAGACTCAAAGTTCTTACGATACAGATCTTTCACTTGTTTGGTTAGCAATACCCCAAGGTATTTTATGTTGTTTGTGGCAATTATAAAGGACGATGTTTCTCTGATTTCTTTCTCAGCTCTTTTATCGTCTGTATATAGTAGGGCTACTGATTTTCTTGAGTTGAACTTGTAGCCTGCCATTTTTCTGAAGGTGTTAATCAGCTGTAAGAGTTCCGTGGTACTGTTCTTTGGGTCATTTATGTAAACTATCATATCATCTGTAAACAGTGAAAGTTTGACCTCTTCCTTTCCAATTTGTATCCCTTTGATCTTTCGTTGTCATATGGCTCTGGCTAGAACTTGAAAAGGTAGAGAGAGGGTGGACAGCCTTGTCTTGTTCCTAATTTTAGCAAAATTGCATTGAGTTTCTGTCCATTTAGTTTGATGTTGGCTGTTGGTTTGCTGTATATAGCTTTTATTATGTTTAGGTATGTTCCTGTTATCCCAGATCTCTCCAAGACCTTTATCATGAAGGGGTGTTGGATTTTGTCAAAGGCTTTTTCTGCATCTAGTGAGATGATCATGTGATTTTTGCTTTTCAGCTTGTTTATATAGTGAATTACATTGATGGATTTTTGTATGTTGAACCATCCCTGCATCCCTGGAATGAAACCTACTTGATCATGGTGAATGATTGTTTTGAAGTGTTCTTGGATACGATTTGCCAGTATTTTATTGAGTATTTTTGCATCAATGTTCATGAGGGATATTGTTCTGAAGTTCTCTTTCTTAGTTGTGTCTTTGTTTGGCTTGGGGATCAAGGTTATTGAAGCCTCATAGAAAAAGTTTGGCAAAGACCCTTCTGGTTCTATTTCATGGAATGCTTTGAGAAGAATTGGTATAAGCTGTTCTTTGAATTTCTGGTAGAATTCTGCACTGAGGCCATCTGGACCTGGGCTTTTTTTGGTTGGGAGACTTTTGATAACTGCTTCTATTTCCATAGGGGTTATAGGTCTATTTAAATTGTCTATCTGTTCTTGATTTAATTTTGGCAAGTGATAGCTATCCAGGAAGTCATCCATTTCCTTTAAATTTTCAAATTTTGTGGAGTACAGGTTTTCAAAGTATGACCTGATGATTCTCGGAATTTCCTCAGAGTCTGTTGTTATGTCTCCCTTTTCATTTCTGATTTTGTTAATTTGCATGTTCATACTCTGCTGTTTGGTAAATTTGGACAAAGGTTTGTCTATCTTGTTGATTTTCTCAAAGAACCAACTCTTCGTTGCATTGATTCTTTCTATTGTTTTCCTACTTTCTACTTTATTGATTTCAGCCATCAATTTGATTATTTCCTGGTGTCTACGCCTCCTGGGGGAGTTTGCTTCTTTGTGCTCTAGAGCTTTCAGCTGTGATGTTAATTCTCTTGTATAACTATTCTCCAGTTTCTTCATGTGGGCACTTAGTGCTATGAACTTGCCCCGTAGCATTGCTTTTCAAAGTGTCCCATAGGTTTGGGTATGTTGTATCTTCATTCTCATTGAATTCTCAGAAGTCTTTAATTTCCTTTTTTATTTCTTCTTTGACCCAGGAATGGTGCAGTTGTGCATTATTCAATTTCCATGAGTTTGTAGGGGTTCTGGAATTTGTGTTGTTGTTGAATGCTAATTTTAACACATGGTGCTCTGATAAGATGCATGGAGTTATTCCAATTTTTTTGTAGCTGCTGAGGTTTGATATGTTGCCAAGTATGTGGTCAATTTTTGAGAAGGTTCCATGTGGTGGTGAGAAGAAGGTATATTCTTTTTTATGTGGATGAAATGTTCTATAGATGTCTGTTAATCCCAGTTGGGTCATTACTTGTATGAGACCCTTTGCTTCTTTGTTGAGTTTCTGTCTGGTATTCCTGCATAGTGGTGAGAGTAGGGTGTTGAAATCTCCCACTATAAGTGTGTGGGGCTTTATATGTGATTTAAATTTTATTAATGTTTCTTTTATGAACGTGGATGCCTTTGTGTTTGGGGCATGGATGTTCAGGATAGAAACTTCATCTTGGTGGATTTCGCCTGTGATGAGTATGTAATGAACTCCTTCATCTCTTTTGATTGATTTTATTTTAAAGTCTAATTTGTTAAATATTAGGATTGCTACCTCTGCTTGTTTCTTGAGTCCATTTGATTGGAAAATCTTTTCCAACTTTTAACTCTCAGGTAATGTCTGTCTTTGAGAGTGAGGTGTGTTTCTTATATGCAGCAGAAGGATGCGTTCTGTCTCTGAATCCATTCTGTTAGCCTGTGTCGTTTTATGGGTGAGTTAAGGCCATTAATATCGAGGGATATTAATGACCATTGATTGCTCATTCTTCTTTGATTTGGAATGGTTGTTGGTGGTGGAATTATGTGTGGAATTCCACCTCTTTGTTCTTTTGGCTGTTGGTAAAGTGGGATTATCCAATGCCTATGTTTTTCTGGTTGTAGTTAACTTCCTTGGGTTGGAGTTTTCCTTCCAAAACTTTCTGTAGATCTTGGTTAGTGGATACGTATTGCTTGAATCTAGATTTGTCATGAAATATCTTGTTTTCTCCATCTATAGTGATTGAGAGCTTTGTCCGGTATAGTAGCCTGTGCTGGCTTCCATGGTCTCTTAGTGTTGGCAGAATACCTATCCAGAACCTTCTGGCTTTCAGAGTTTCCATGGAGAAATCAAGTGTAATTCTGATAGGTTTGCCTTTATATGTTACTTGGCCTTTTTCCTTAGCTGCTCTTAATATTCTTTCTTTATTCTGTATATTTGGGGTCTTGATTATTATGTGGCGAGGGGATTTCTTTTGTGATCCACTCTATTTGGTGTTCTGTAAGCTTCTTGTACCTTCATTAGCATGTCTTTCTTTAGGTTGGGAAAGTTTTCTTCTATGATTTTGTTGAATATGTTTTCTGCCCCTTTGAGGTGGTTTTCTTCACCTTCTTCTATACCTATTATTCTTAGGTTTGGTCTTTTCATGGTGTCCCATATTTCCTGGATGTTTTGTGTTAAGGATTTGTTGGACTTAAGATTTTCTTTGGTCGATGAATCCATTCCTCCTAGTGTATCTTCAACACCTGAGATTCTCTCTTCCATCTCTTGTATTCTGTTGGTAGTGCTTGTATTGGTAGTATCTGACCATTTGCCCAGCTTTTCTATTTCCAACCTTTCTTCAGATTGTGTTTTTTTATTGTTTCTATTTCAGTTTTCAACTCTTGCACTGTTTGAATTGTTTCTTGCAATTTTTGGTTTATCTTTTTGTCCATTTGTTGCATTTTATGAATTTCTTGGTTTGTTCTTTCTTCCATTTCTTGTATTTTTTTGCTTTGTTTTTTCTTCCATTTCTTGCATTTTTTGGTTTGTTTTTTTCATCCATTTTTTGAGGGATTTTCCTTTATCCTCTTTTAGGGCCTCTATCATTTTCATGAAGTTGTTTTTAAGGTCATTCTCTTCTACTTCATTTGCATTGGAATGTTGGAGTCTTACTGGTGTGGAGTCTCTAGAATCTGATGGTGTCATATTTGTTTTTCTGTTGCTGAGTGTGTTTTTGTATTGTCTCTTTCCCATCTCTTCTTCTACTGGGTGCAGAAAGAGCCCCTTACTGGTCTGGTGGTTAGGGGTCCAGAGTTCCCTTTCGGTGGGTGCTAGCAAGTCCAATACTCTGGTAGTTCTTCTATTCATCATCCTAGTTCTGGTCCTGTTTTCCTGGTCTCATTGGTGGAAGAGAAGACCTGGAATCTGGGGTGCTTGGCTCCTGCTGGGATGGGAAGCTCTGTCGTAACCCTAATTTTTAAGTGACTATATATTTCCCTTAGCATGCTATAGTTTATTACCTTGTCCCCCCATTCATGGGCATTGCAGTTATTTCAATTTCTGGGTCAAGGGTATCTTTTCAAGACTGTAGAGAAACCTGACTCATTATGATTCCATGTGCCATTGCTTATTAACTCTTTCCTTATGTATAGTCTGTAGATATATACCATCTATAGAAGTTTAATGTGATGATTAGAGATGTATTTTCATATTAAAAGTATTCAAGTTTACATAGAGTAAAATTTTCTCTGTCACTAAAAAGTCTGTGCATTTTGACAAATACAGTATTAGGATGACCTCCATAATCAAAATGGGATTATATGCTCTTTGTGTAATTACATATTCTTTTATTATTAATATATGTTCCTTATATTGCTTATGGAATTCACTGTGATATGTCTACACATGTATATAACATATACTGTACATACTCTTTGCTATCTGGCTTCTTTCTCTCAGTGCAATGCACTAGAGGTTCAGCCATGTTGCTGTCTGTATCAATAGTTTATTTCTTTTTGTTATTGAGTGGTGTCCTTTTGTAGGTATGTGCTGCATTTTGATGATCCATTTCACACAGCTGAAGGGCATTTGGACAGTTTCGCATTTGTGGCAATTTTAAATCAAGTTGCAACAAACGCTTACAAATAGGTTTCTGCTTGGACATACATTTTAATTTTCTGGTTAATTACATTGAATTTCTAGACTCTAAGTCCATTGTAAATAAATGTATAGAAAATTGCCAGAGCATTCCATGTTAGTTGTGCCAGCTTTACATTGCCATCAGCAGTGTCTGAGGGTTTCAGCTACTCCTGGTATTGACATTGTTCTGTTACTCTATGTCATCCCAACAGATGTGTGGAAATACCTTGTTGTGGTTTCAGTTTGCAGTGCTCCAGGGACCAATGATGTTAAGCTCATCTTAGCATGCTTACTGGATAGCCATTTTAATGTGCTTATTGGCTAGCCCTTTATCTTGGTTGCTAAACTGTGTATGCAAACCACCTGACAGTTTTTAATTGGGTTCTTCGTTTCCTAGTGAAGTGTTGAGTGTTCTTTATTTATTTCAGATGTAAGTCCATTATCAGGTATATGGTTTGTAAATATCATCTCTCAGCCTGCTTTTCTATTTTTTTTAAATCGTGTCTTTGCAAAGATGCTTCCTGTGATCTAGTGTATGGGTGTTGTCTCTCATGTCTCACACTTCTGATTTCATATCTAGGATCTCTCAGCAGCTCAAATAGAAATTATTTTTTCTGAACATTTAGTAGCTGTACATTTTGCATTTAGATTTGTAATCCACTTTGAGTTAGTGCTTGTACAGAATGTAGAGTGAAAGTTGAGACTCTTACTTTTGCATACCAGTGCCCACTCACTCCAGCCCACACTATTGACTCTTTGCCACAAACCAATAGCTCGTATTTGTGTGGGTTCATTGATCCTTGTGTCTAGCCTTCGTCAGAATATTCTTCTATTGATCATTGTAAATTTGTACAGGTGATTTAATTTTTTTGCAAAATCTAAAACTATCTTGTAACCCAGATACATTTAAGAAATAGCATTTCTTTTCATACTTACGTCTTAGACAGAAACAAAACAACACTTTTTTCTGTCATTGATGTTTCCCTCTTCCCATCATCCTCCATCTTCCAGGTGTGGATGAAGATGGGGCGGAGGAGGGAGAATTAGACGGTGATGATGCTTGAGGGACCCTGGTACAGAGTACACCCCAGTCATTCTGATTTTCAATTTCCAGTGACTCTTGATATACACAGTGTGATGGCTGATCTTGATTATCAACCCAAGGAGCTTTAGAACCACTATGGACACACACCTTTAAGTGTGTCTGTGAGGGCGTTCACAGAAAGTAACTGGGCAAGAAAGACTCACCCTGAACGTGGATGGCACCATGCCATGAGTCTAAGACTGAATAAAAAAGGAAAAGTGAACTAAGCACCAGCACCCATCAAAGAGGAGGAGGTGGACTGAGCACAGCACCCACTTCTCTCTTCTTCCTGACTGCAAATGCCATGTGACCACTCCTGCTACTGCGCCTGCCCTGCCCTGATAGATGTACCCCTCAAATTGTGAGCCAATGCAAGGCCTTTCTTTCTCACACTGCTTCTTGTCAGCTTTTCTGTCACAGCAATGTGAAGAGTCAATTAAATACTATAACCGAGGAATGGGATGTGGCTGGGACAGTGTTTCTAAAATGAAGGGTGCCCCCTGCAATGTTCACACACAGAACAGAGCATGGGCCTCATGCACACAACAGAGTTACCTGAAGAACAGCAGCTGTATAAAGCCTGCTAGCTCCTTCTCACATTTCAAGAACACTGTATAGCAAGGCCAGAAAACTAAACTTCTGTTGTTTAATGGAAAAAGTTCAAAATTAGCCTAAGGAAGAAACTATCTTGGGAGATCATGCAAATGATTTGTTTTGTGTTTCCTGGAGATGTGACAGGTGCTAGCTGTCATCAAAGCCTGCTTGCAAATAAAATGCTAAGTTGATCTCAGAATCTCCAAAAAGGTTCCAGAAGTATCTAGTGGGATATCCTTTGTCTGATCACCTCAAAAGTTCAGTTCTGGATTGAAGCTCAATTTAGTTGCTGCATGGCACATGAAATATAAACCAAACATGTTTACCTTAACAGAGAGCCAAAGTTTACCTACCTCAATCACAGACATTGTCTATTCACGCTGATAGAAGCTGCTAGAATCTGGTAGTGGCTAGTAGAATCTGGTAGTAGCCGCTAGAATCTGGTATTAGCTGGTAAAAATCTGAAGTAGCCGCTAGACTCACAGCTGAGAGTTGTAGTAAGCAGACAGATGAAATTGAGTTGTACATAGAGATGAACTTGAATTCCAGCTCCATGGTCGCCATTCATTGGCCTTAAGCAAACTGTGTCCTTTGTAAAGCCTCAGATTCCTCACCTGTTAAACATGGATTGTATCTCCCACTTTGGAGGGTCGATGGGAGAGCCAATAAGATGGAGATTTAAGGGTTCCTTTAGTGTGGGAATCATTTAGAAAAGTCAATTATCACTTTTTACCAGTTACAGTCTAAATGCAGCAATGCCATAGTCTGCCTCACAGATCCTTATTCTCTGGGTTTGGGGCAAACCTGAGCATATGCATCCTAATTAGTACTCAGGTGAAGGTGAAGGCAATGTTTTGGCAAGATGGTAAAAGTGTTTACAATTGCAGATGTTTGATTTGCCTAACTGGAGTTGTTCGATACAGTCGGCACATTAGAAGCTCCCAAGCAGAGTTGCAAAATGGATGTCTGCTCTACCCCTTTAAGAACTTTTTTTAACAGCAGAATGAGTTAAAGAAGAGCTATTAAAGCAATTTGTATAAGACAGTGAGCATCAGTCAGGCAGTGGTGGCACACATTTTTAATACTAGCACTTGGAGGCAGAGGCAGGTGGATTTCTGTGAGTTCGAGGCCAACCTGGTCTACAGAGTGAGCCAATGTTATATAGAAAAACCTGTCTCAAAAAGCCAAAAGCCAAAAGGCCAAACCCCCCCCAAAAAAAGAAAAAGAAAACAGAAAGAAAAGAAAAAAGAGAACTTCATCTAAAGAAGTCAAATTGGTGTTTGGACATTCATATTTTAAAAAGCCTTTACTATGGTTTGGTTATGAGTTCCTCAAAGGTTCCTGTGTTGGGGTTTAGCCTCCAGCACAGTGGCGTTAACTTGGCAGAAGCTTTAAAGGGGGCTGTTTAGTGGAAGTTAATTAAATCCTGAGTGTCCACACTAACAAATGAATGACATCTGTCTTTGAAGAACGGGTCATTATAATGGGAAGCCACCTCAAGTGTATGGCCAGCCCTTTCTGCTTCTTCACCCTGTTGTGACACAGACAGACCTGGATGGTGGCACCTCGCCTCTTGGACCCTCCTGTACCAGAATCTTGAGCCTCATTAGCAATAAAGTTCACCGCCTTCTGTGTTTTGTTAAAACAACACAGAATGGGCTGAGGCAGTGTCCCCAAAGACTCCCGAGTCAGGCAGGCTGAGGCCTTCTGCTTGGTTACTCTAACGTGTACACAGCCTTGAGGAAGAGCTCTTCACAGACTTGTGTTTTCATTTTCTCTGTGAAATGAAATGACATGAAAATTCCAAAGTTATAGTATTTCAAAAGTATGTTGCATCTTCTAAACTACCCATTTTATAATGAGTAATCAAGCCCTAGACTTTGCGCATCTTGGAAGCTATAATTGAGTCAAAATTCATCAAGGTAACAACCCTCAGTCATTCTGAGGTATTCTGATGCATGACTTATGTTGGCTAGTTGCTCTTTCCACTTAAGTTAGCCCCCAAATGCCACCTGTCTGAAAGGTAAAACATTTTATTTCTAAAGCTAGGATATCTACTTGACAAAGCCGAGGGGGGAAGGGTTGAAAAGAAAAGAGAAGCCATATGTTTGTACAAGGCCGGACAGTGATGGGGAAGTACTGCTGTAGTGGGGAGTTCCAGAGGAAGTACCCCGTGCCTCTCATGAGAAAGACAGTGTAGAGCGGTAAACAGATGAGCTAAGTCAGTCAGCACATGCCCACATCCATCCAGCCCTGTCACTCAATCACACAACTAACACTCCTTGTCCCACACCCCATCTCCCTGTTTTCTGTTTGGATGTCTGTAATTTGAAAGGGGGGTGTGCTTTAACAGAAGTTTCTACACTAAGTGCTCAGAAGGTAGCTAGTGTATTTTTGGTGAGTGATTAATAATTGCGACTCCTTCCAGGGCAGAGTGGATTTGGTAGAAGGTGTCTCTTAGTTATAGATTTAGAGATGATTTCTGTTGTAGCCATTTTTCTCCCTGGCTGTGACAAAGTACCTGAGAATAGCAACTTCAGGGAGAATGGGTTTATTTCGTTTCGCAGTTTGAGAGCATGCAGTCCATCGTGGCGGGGAAGGCACAGCGGCAGGAGTGTGAGGCAGCTGTGGCATTGCATCTATAGTCAGGAAGCAGGGAGAGATGGATGCTGGTGCTCAGCTCACTTTCTCATTGTTCCTTAGCCCAGGACCCCAGTCCATGGGATGGTGCCACTCACACTCAAGTGGAACTTCCTTGCTCAATTAAGCCTCTCTCTGGACCCTTTCCCAGACATGCACAGGGGTTTATATCCTACGTGTTTCCAAATCCCATCAAATTGAGGAAACTAATTATTACAGTTCCCATAAGAATGGATCGTAACACTGAGAGGGTCCTGTGTAAGGTACATAGGAACTTGTGATTTCAGCATTCAGTGGAGTCTCCAAAATGGAATCGTACAGGAATTCCTGAACTATGGCATCCTTCTTCACAAATATGATCCAGCAAGGGCATACATGATTAGCAATGTTTTGCAAAGGAACACACACCTTAGAGTCTTTCTCCTGGGCATATGTGCACCTCCTCTCTTCCACAGTAGAGATGCACATTGATGTTCTAGTTGTAGTTAAGGCACAGAATAGAGGAAATAAACCTGCCAGCCATTTTTGGTAAAGCTCATTTGTGCATATCACTATCCAATATGCCGAATGCTAGCCAAGAATTGCTGATTCCTGTGATCTGCTGCAAAATACACCTTGGTGAGAAATAAATATAATCAAGCTCATATTCTTTTTCTTCACTACTCTCCCCTGGTTTTCCATAGCTGAAATTAACATGCTGGATACTAGGGGAAAATGCCAAAGCAAACTTAATCTTATCATGAACTTCTTAGGTTTGAAGAATAACAGAAGGAAACATTTGAAGTGGAAGAGACTTGTAGACTGAGTATGGTACCACACCCTTGCTACTCCCAGCACTCTGGAAGCTGGGACTGGAAGGACTTGGGTCCAAGACCATATGGGGCTACCTAGCCAGGCCCTGTCTCACAAGCAAAAACAATCTAAAAGAGAACTGCAGTGTGAACCATCAACCAGCAGGAAACACAGAATTACTCACACTATGGAGTTGGGTCAGGGAATGGACAAGCATCCTGGTTAATTAACATCCTAGTTCACCACAATTGTGGTGTGCACCTAGAATCTGAGGGCCTAGAAGGCTGAGGCAGGAGTATGAGGTAACAGCCAGCCTAGCTACATAGTGAGACCCTGTCAGTCAGCGAAAGAAAGAAAAAAGGGAAGGAGGGATAGAGGAGGGTCAAAGCATCCTGGCTAATAAAGAATGGCTACCTATTTCGTATATGGATTACTGCTGTCCCAAGAACTAAACCATCACATGGAAGGTTTTCTGAGTGCCTGCTAGCTGGCAGACATGGGTGGCACATGTGTTCCACCTTGCCCACATTTCCCCACAGAACCAAGATATAGATACTTGCCTCATTAAAAGAAAATGGACAGACTCATAGAAGTTAAATGACAGGCCCCCACTCAAAGGCTCCTAAGTAATCAGGCTCCTATTGGGATCTGAACCCAAGCTCACCTCTCACTAAATAAAAATACCTAGAAAACACCTACAACTATTTGATGATCAGATTATTTGATTGTGTGACTGAATGAAAGATCTATTGAGTAGAATTAGATCCAATCTACTGCAATGATTTTTGAGATCTTTCCATACCTCTATCATAAGGGTGCCCTGTCAATACTGATGGATACAGCACATAGTTTCCCACACTCTACTGCCCTCTGTTTCTGCTATCTTAAAGGGTTATTTAAATTGACTTGGCTTTTAAAATACAAGCAAACAGGTCGCTCTGTATAGGCAGAAACCCAGTAACACACTAGTAAAACAGAGGCTAGAGACAAAAGCAAACACTTTTTAAATTTAAGTTCTCTGCTGGCATTGCTCATGTTCCTGGGAGCTCCCTGCTTTAGTAGAAGAAGAAATATCCATCCCAAAAGAACACAAGTCCAGTAGAAATCCTGTAATGGAGGGATTGAAATCAAATTAAAGGGAAATAAATTTCTCTCTAAATAATTCAACTCCCTTAGCCTGTGTTTCTGCCACACAAGAAATTACCTTACAAATCTCTGAGATATCCTGGGAAACACTGCAAATAGATACTACAGCTTTTTCAAGTCAAACACCAATGGGCCCTGAATTGTAGCCATATCATTCTTGGAGCCAATGTCTTTGAACAAGACTCTAATGGCAACACATGTTTCAGGTCAAGATTAAAGAATATAGTTATAAGCCGGGCGGTGGTGGTGCACACCTTTAATCCCAGCACTTGGGAGGCAGAGGCAGGTGGATCTCTGTAAGTTCGAGGCCGGGCTGGTCCAGCCTCCAAAACAATATAGAGAAACCCTGTCTTGTAAAACCAAAAAAAAAAAAAAAAAAAAAAAAAAAGAATATAGTTATAAAGTACCTTCTGTGAAATTTGGCCTGTAGTAGTTACAGTTCCTTTTCTTTTTCTTTGACTTTATTGATCCAAAATAGTGAATATCCATAGTGGGTTCATGTGACTTGGTGATTTCCCGTGAAAGATAGAGAAATACTGTACTGGTCTTAGCTGTGTACTCTTAGGCAAGCAGATTAACCTTTCTGTGCCTCATTTTATTTTCAAATGGGAGTTAGCAATGTCTCCTGTCTCACTGGCTTCCAGGGGGACTAAATGAGGTGTTGGTGTATCTAAGAGCTCTATAAGAGGTGGATACCTTTACTGTCACTGGTTAGAGATGGTGATATTTGGCAAATAGAAGTTTAAAACTAAAGAAAATCAGCCCAGATGATAAGATGTAATGACAAAAAGTAAAATGGAGGTAGCCCTCTATGGTAGGGCAGCCTATGGTCTCACAAGAGGGGTGCTCTGGGCTGACTGCAGGGCTCCGAGGTGGGATGTTGTTGGGGGCAAGCAGGCCTGTCCACCAGAAACTCCTACTGGGGTGTTCAGGAGAAGCAGGAGCGGGGATCAGCTGTGAGGGTGAGAATATTCAGAGAAGAAAATCACCTCAGCGTGCTGCAACAAGAACTCCGCTGTTTCTACATGGGACTAAAGAGAAGCGAGGAGCCACGCGGAAAGCCCAGAGAATAACAGGGGTCTCCTGGAAGATAAGGCAGGGGTGGAGCACAGCTCCCATTCTATAAGAACTGAGATGCGACAGAATCAGATAACAGCAAGCCGCCTTTCCCTTTCAGCTTTATTCACAGTGACAGTCCCTAAGGAAGTGTACACGGCAGAGTTCGGCAGCAACGTGAGTCTGGAGTGTGATTTTGACCGCAGTGAATGCACAGAGTTTGGAGAAATAAGAGCCAGCTTGCAGAAGGTAGAAAATGAAACCTCTTGGCCGAGTGAGAGAGCCACCCTTCTGGAGGAGGCTCTGCCACTAGGGAAGGCCCTGTTCCACATCCCCAGTGTCCACATGAGAGATGCGGGGCAGTACCGCTGTCTGGTCATCTGCGGGGCTGCCTGGGACTACAAGTACCTGACGGTGAAGGTCAAAGGTGAGTGCTTGCAAGTCAGCGCTGGTGGAGGGTTGTGATGGCTGCACACCCTAGCTTGCTACTTGGAGTAGCTCAAGCAAAAGCTGAAAACCTGGTTGAAAGAGGCTGTAGTTGGTTTTTACTGTTTCGGCTCTTTGCTCTTTTGGGGGGCCCGCCAAATAAATCACACACACACACACACACACACACACACACACACACACACACACACACACACACACACAGAGGCTTAGTCTTACTTATGAATGCTCAGCCTTATCGTGGCTTATTTCTAGTCAGTTTTTCTTAATTTAAATTAGCCCGTCTGTCTTTTGCCTCTGGGCTTTTGCCTTTGTTCTATATTCCTTTCTTTACTTTTTACTCCCTGACTTACTGTGTAGCTGGGTGGCTGGCCCCTGGTGTCCTCCTCCTTCTCTGCTCTTCTATCTCTCTTCCCTGATATCTCCTCCTATTTATTCTCTCTGCCCACCAGCCCCACCTATCCTTTCTCCTGCCCAGCTATTGGCCGTTCAGCTCTTTATTAAACCAATCAGGTGTTTTAGACAGGCAAAGTAACACAGCTTCACTGAGTTAAACAAATGCAACATAAAAGAATGCAACAAATCTTTGCATCATTAAACAAATGTTCTACAGCATAAACAAATGTAACCCATCTTAAAATAATGTTCCACATGAGAAGCAGCTACTTCAAAGGGAGGAAAAAAAGGTACCTGAAAGGAAACATATTTTGTCACCTGGTAAAGGTAAAGCAGTTAAAACAAACATGGTGGGGCGGAAGAAAGTCAGAATGAGGAGGCACCCTGCCTTTTCCTCTGCTGGGCTCAGGACTCCCTGTGTAGGAAGATTTCTTCCTTAAAGCAAGGGTCCTCACAGAGGGGCCTGTTGATGCCCACAGCCTCGGTAAGGGAAGCACAGGCTTGGGTGTCTAGATCTTCATCGTCCTCAACCCCTTTCCCAAATTGAGGAACATGAGAATGTACCACCAGGCAAGGCACTTAGGGTTCCCCTGAAATACCCCCTCTTTTACTTTTGCTTTCTCCCTCTTTGTGAAAGGCCCGCCCCCCTTCACAGATATGATCCATTGTCCCAAGGATTAAAAACTCTACCGTGCCAGACAAGAGTGAAAAGAAACCCCATGTCTCACAGAGCAGCATGGCTGCCTGCTGTCTGTTCTGCCTCCACAGCAGCCACCAAATGCTTTGCTGTCCATAAAACTGAAGGATGGTGAGATTCCTCACCTAGAGGTAACAGCTGGTAATCAAAAATTATCAAGCTTTGCCTGATGAATTATGTCTTTCAATTTTCTTCCAGTTCCTACCAGCTAATTCATATGAGCAAGATTCATTAACCATTTCAGCTACAAAATTGAAAAATACAAATAAAAATAAAGTTGAATTCTACATCACAAAATAGTTCTGAACATAATCTATAAGCCTTTTCAGATTGATGAATAACTGAACAATACATTTCCAGTACACTTTTATTTTTTCACACTTAATAATTGTCAATATCCATGATATTTTATATTTTGATAATATGTGTTGATAATGGCAATGAAATATAGAAGAAAACTTTAGACACCTGAAATCCCACCGTAATAAGGAAAGATTTCATTTCAATAGCTGTACATATTTTGTTATTAAGTATAAGACAGTTAAGAATGATAAACTAGAGAACTACCAAACATATATGTGTGTGTATTTGTAAGAATGAAACAATTATTTGCTGAAAATACAAATATTTATAAAATCCTAAACATGTATTTTTTTCAACATAGAAGCTTATGGAAAAATCTAAGAATCAAAGTGACACACAAGAGGGAACACTGTGTCTTAATTTTCATCAGAGGGGTGTAAGCAGAGAGCATTGTTAAAGACTAACATGTAAGAGTAGCTTATGGTGACACTGAACCTCAGATCTGGGGCCGGGGAAGGATCCTACAAATGAAGTATGAACAGAGGAAGGGTTAGTTTTACCCTTAAATCTAGGGAATAGGTCTGGACAATAGGAATTTAACACCTCTCTCCATACCATGATTCATATTAAATATAGGGAAGAGTTGATTTCAGAAAGGTAGAAAAATGACGACACAGAAAGAGGGAAAGATCCGGAAGAGATGGTGGCTTCTGGAAAACCTGGCTGTAGCCTCGTGACTAAGAGCCATCAGGCGGGAGAGTTGCTGAGGCAGAGTACAGAGGCACCGAGAGAGGCCAGGGCATCACAAAGCTGCCGGGGTTGAGAAGTGTCCCGCAAAGAGGACTCCATGCAGGCTCAGAGCGATGGAGCACCGGGCCACCGTCAAGCTGGAGCTAAGCACAGAACAGATGAGCTGTTGTGGGGAACCTAGTGCTTTAACCCAACGGAAGCCCAGGAAGATGTGAGTGTGACTTCACCAGGCTGAGGAAGGAGGCAGCATGGTTCCTGTTGCAGAGAATCCAGCACCAGTGAGGACAAGGGGGGCTGGAAGAGACGCCATGGGTGGAAAGGTGACCAGCATCTGAAGCTCTGGCTGGGCCCAGGGAAAGCATAGGCTGAACTGACTTACGGGGGAGCCCCACCTCTTCCCTCAGCTCCTTTCCCTCAGGAGACAAGGAGTAAGGCTATCAGAGTCAAGAATGCACTGCCCCGACTTTCCAATAGGAATTACAGTCTGACCCTACAGGCTGTTTAATGGCAGACCGAAAGCAATCCTCAACGCTATTTCAGTGATTATTTGAACTCTGCCTGGATCCTGTAAGATAAAAGCACATAAGAACTATGTTTCCCACTTTATTTACAGTCACTATGATGATTAAGATTATAATACTGTATGTACAGTTAGCTCTTACCTTAGAAGTAATATGGAAGCTGAGAGATGGGTAAGAACATTGCAAGTATAAGGATCTGAGTTTGAATTCGCAGCACCCACATTAAAAACAATGCATGTCTGTATCCTCCTGTAGGGCAGGAACAGGTAGGACCTGGGAGCTCGCTGGCCAGAGTCAGCCTAGCCAAAAACAGTAAACCCTGTTTCAAGGAAATACCATGGAGAATAAGGAAGACAATCAGGGTTTTTTTCTGATCTTCACATGGGCATGCCCACCTGCACACACACACACACACACACACACACACACACACACACACACACACACACACATGCTCACAGAAGCATGCACCATATATGCCACATATACCACATACCTCACTTCACAGAGTCTTCAATGAGAGCTGGCGCCAGGGATGAAACCATTCTGCTGCTATAGAAACCACCAGAGCAGAGACGGAGGGAAGTGTCCTTTGATTAATGAGACAGCTGAGAGTTTGAAAGATCATGTCACCAGCCATTGTTAACACCTTTCAGATTTGCAAGACCAGGAGGTTCTTAGCCACTGAGCTTATGATATGTGTTTTACTCAGCCAAACACGTGTTTGTAGGATGAAACTGATGGCACAAAAATGAGCTTCCCACTTGGAAGCTCAGTTACTTGCTGTGCTCATGGCAAAGACAGCTTCTGGGGGAAGTAGGGACTTCCATTTGTAGATATAACTACAAGTTAGGTAGCTAACTCATTGCTGTTATGAGAAAAATAGATGTTACTAAAGATAAAAGGCAGTGCTTTCAGTCGGTCCAGCCACTGAAATCAGAATAGAGGTTCCTCAGAAACTAAAAATAGTACTGTGGTTTTATCCAGCTATAGTCATTCTGAGGATATATTCAAAGGACCCCAAGTCAGCACAACATAAAAATACCCACCATGTTTATTGTAGCACTACTCATAATAGCCAAGTCACAGTCTAGTTGCTCTCAATGCATAAAGAAAATGTATACATGTTTAATGGAGTATTCACTTATAATAAAGAACAAAATCGGGTCATTTAAAGGAAAATGGATAGAACTGGAAACCATTGTGTAAAGAGACATAATGGAGACTTGGGAAGAAATGTATATGTTTGGTCTCATCTGTGGAACC
Source organism: Mesocricetus auratus (assembly GCF_017639785.1). Lineage (NCBI taxonomy): Eukaryota > Metazoa > Chordata > Mammalia > Rodentia > Cricetidae > Mesocricetus > Mesocricetus auratus. The sequence goes on along the minus strand of NW_024429182.1, from coordinate 31,073,869 downwards.
TAAGGGGGAAAGAAATGTCATCAACGTAAAAGAGGAATTGCCAGAGGAGAGGAAAGGAAAAAAAAAAGAAAAGGAAAGAAAGAGAAAGGATAGAAAGGAAACAGGAGAGAATATAACTGAGGGTAATAGAGAGATGACTGTCATCCAAGTATAGTAATGCATGTATGAAAATGTCAACACAATCTGTATTTTATAGAGTTTTTCTATGCCATAAAAAGAATGGCAGGGTCTTTAAAAAGCCACATTTCATAATTATAAGAATCAGCTCTATAGACAGAAATTGCTATTCTAAAATGTATGTGCAGCTGACAATATGTCTTCACTGTATTAAACATAAGTTGGAAAGTTGGATATTCCTCCCTGGAGCCCCAACCCAGTCTCAGTTCTTTCTTTTATTTCTTTTAAATTATTTTTATATTTTTAGATTAATATAATTATATCATTTCTACCTTCCTTTCCATCTCTCCAAATCCTCCCACATACCCATCTTTTATTCAGTCATGACCTCATTTCTTCATTAATTGTTGCTACATACATAATACATATATATGTATATATGTGTGTATATATGTATATATACATACATACAAACAAGCACATACATATATATATATATATATTTCTGCACACATGAATACAACCTTCTCAGTCTGTACAATGTCACATGTGTGTTTTTAGGGATGACAATTTAGTATAGCCAATCATTGTTCTCTTCCCTGAGAAAGACTGTCTCCCAATCTCAGCATTCCTTAGTTACCTGTAGTCCTTTGTGTAGGGTTGAGGCCTCTTAGACTTTTATCACTTTCTTAATAAGCCTCAGTTCTCTGTATTCAAAAACAATCTGAAGACAAAATGAAGAAGACAATGACAAGTATATATGTGAGCTTTTGATTCATCTCTGTCATTTGATTTATCGCTGCTATAACAGATAGGATAAAATAGGAAGCAGAAGACTTGAACAACACACTTACCCATCCTGACCAACCTCAGATTACCTAAGGTTGTTTCTAGGATTGTGTCTAACACTTACCAAGGTAGTTATCTAGCAAAGTTGCTAGAGAAGATACTTCTCATTGAACAAGAAGTTGGAACTCTTGGGCTTTAAAAGCTACTTCTACCACTGGAACTCTAAAATTTGCTCATCTTTTCTCAAGAAAAGTCTAGCTTCCCCAATGCCTTGCTGGGTGTGGTGCCTCTCTGGCCACTTCCCAATGAAAAGAGGCTATGGAAGCATTTTTGATACTGTAATGGTAAGGTATGGATTTCCACCCCTTCCCCAAACCCTGCTGGTTCTTTTAGCTGAATATCTACCCCTTTCCCATGTGTCCCTTCATCTACATGTCACAAGGCAGTTTCAGCCAGCCCCGATTCCCGTCCTGTCCTCCATCTTCAGAATCACCTCTCTGCTCAGCCCAGATCAGTTTCTTTTTGTTTGGAGCTTCCTGCAGGAGTTGGCTGGATTTCACCTACAGCACGCTACCCCAATAAATCTAGGCTGTTGGTTTTTGGTTTGGTTTTTAACCCCCCCCCAACCCACAAAAGACAGAAATAAGATATAGTGTAAAGTGTGGCTAAATTAGAGGTAAAGTGGTTACTTCCAAAGGTTGTTTTAGGCATTGTTTGATTGCTAGAGGCAGCCCAAAACTTGGTTCCAAGTAAGACTAGGCCAAATCATTCAGTAGACCGTCAGAACCCAATTCTCTTCATTTTCTATGAGTTTTAGGTATTCCTGGATCTATCAAGGGAATGCATCCTTCCTGCATATGTTGCTTCTTTACAATGCAAAGTAGTGTGATAAATGCAGGAGTTCACACCTTCCCACCATCTCAAGGGTTCTATTGTTTCTCTGTTTACAAGCTAAGAATCCAAATTTTACCATCCTCATACAGTACTTGTACACTTCAAATAAGATAATGTCTAGTGACAAAGCTAGGACCAGGTATTATGGTCACTTAACCTCTGCTCTCACCTAAGTGTTTGAATAAGTGAGCAACCCTAAGAATACACAGCTATGGGGGAAATGCGCACCACATGTTAAGCGAATAGCTGTATGACTACATGATTTTCCACTCCTCTCCCTGTTCTGGGGATATCCCTGGATGGTTTACATTAGAGGGCACGAATAAGAACAGAGAGCCCCTTCCTCCTTCCTCTCTTACCTTGATCTAGAAGCACAGACTTGCAGTTCAGACCCTATTCTAGTTTCGTATCTGTGGCTGTGATCAAATACCTTGAGGAAATGCAACTAAGAGTTGAAGGGTTTATTTGACTTACAGTTCTAAGTTATAGTCTGTCATTAAGGGGAAATCAAGGCAGGAACTCAAGGTAGCTACTAATATCACATCCAGGGTGAAGATCAGAGAGAAATGAATGCATGTATACCTGCTTGCTTGTGCTAAGTTTAATTCTCTATTTTTAGATAGTTCAGCCCCACCTCTGCCTAGGAATCTGTGCCACCCAGAGTGAGCTGGGTCTTTCCATATCAATTAAGTTAACTAAGATAATACCCAATAGAGATGCTCACAGACTACCTCAATATGGATCACCATTATTGAGATGTTCCCCCCAGATGATTCTCGGTTGCATCAAGTTAGCAACTAAAGTTAACCATCACAGGTCTTGTTCATAAAATGTAAGAACATGTGGAGAAGTTCTTACCTAACATGTACAGTCCTAGGAGATGGAGAAAATAAAAACCTTGCTCTATCCCCCTAGATATAGGAAAACTGGAAAAAAAAATGTCAGACCTTTTGAGGCATACATTCAGGCCCGGGTGGGTATGCTCACTACATAGACAAAAATGTCAAGAGAGGGCCCAAAGGTCCACTTGTTATGATCACAGTAAAGCTCTCTGGGAAAACCCTGATTCAACGAGTGTATGGATAACTACTCAAATTAGTAAGTGGAGACACAACAGAGAAAGACAGAGAGGCAAAACACACAGAGAAGGGCCTGACCATTCCTTCTTCCTTCTGTTCTACATTATATAAAAAAGGGCATGCCACAAAGCTTAGTTAAGATTAAGTAAATCATATGTGTCTAAGTGTTTTCATATAGCTGTTATCAACCTGGCCATGACAATTCAGGCCTGTAATCCCAGCATTTAGGATGTAGACACCAGAAGGCAGCAAATTCAAGTTCAACCTGGGATACATAGTGAGTTCAAGGCCAGCCTGGGCTACATTGACAGACCCTGTCTCAAAAATAAAATCTAAGAAAAATATGGCTATTACTTTAGTGTGAAATAGTTTCCCAAAAATTTTTCAGCATTTGGGAGACAGAGGCAGGCAGGTCTCTGTGAATTTGAGGCCAGCCCAGTCTATAAGAGTGAGTTCCAGGACAGCCAGGACTACATAGAGAAACCCTATCTTGAAAAACCAAAAAATAGTGTTAGCAATCACTATTCATCATTGTGACACAGCACATCGTGACATAAACAACCTGAACAGGGAGGATTTATTTTAGCTCATGCTTTCAGAGGTTTCAGTCCACGTACGCAGGAGGGTACACACAACAGAACTCCCATCATGGCTCGTTTTCTCTTTAGTTCTTTGGGGTCCCCAGTCCATGGGATGGTGCTGCCCATGTTCAAGGTAGACCTCCCACCTACTAGTTAATTCTCTCTGGAGAAAGCCCTCACAGGCACATCCATTTTGCCAATATCCTAGGAGCTTCTCATCCAATTAAGTTGACAAGATTAACCATCTCAACAACTGTGTTTTCACTTCAAAATAGCTTTTACTTCAATGATTGTGCTAAGCATCTATTTAAGAGAATAATTCCCATTTAATAAAAGCCAGTACTGACTCTATCACCAAAAAGTACAGTTTACTATCAACACTTCCAGCTCTATACATGTGGTGTTAATATTTGTTAATTTTTAGGTATGACCTAGGATTGTTGGATAGCCTTTGTGCTTCCTGACCCTTCAATTATCTCCTTCCAGTTCTAAATATTCATGTTCTAGAAAGTAGAATATGGCACCTTAGCATAATGCTAAGATATAAGTTTGTAGTCTTCCTATTTTCAAACATTGGGTCTACCAGTCTATTCATCTAACTTTGAACACCATTCTTAACATACCCATCTTCAATTAACCCCAACAAAGATTGGAGATATCAACATAGCATTTCTGTTGTATTGTACTAATTAAACAATTCAATCTATGCAAAATAATGTACCTGGGACATAGAAAATATTTTTAAAATAAAAGAGTATTACCTAAGATCAATAGTGATCATTTGATTTCCTCTTGCATTGAATAGAATTTTACAGCAATCAAAATAAAACTTCTTTTTCTTCTGTTATCCAGCTTCTTACAAGAAGATAGACACTAGGATCCTAGAGATCCCAGGGACAGGGGAGGTGCAGCTCACCTGTCAGGCTAGAGGTTACCCCCTGGCAGAAGTGTTCTGGCAAAACATCAGTGTTCCTGCCAACACCAGCCACATCAGGACCCCTGAAGGCCTCTACCAGGTCACCAGTGTCCTGCACCTAAAGCCCCAGCCTGGCAGAAACTTCAGCTGCATATTCTGGAATGTTCACATGAAGGAGCTTACGTCAGCCATCCTTGGCCCTCTGGGTAAGTGCAGTCCCCACTTCCCAGTTCTAACAATCAGAGTTCAGGTGAGAAACAGATGATGTGCTCACACGAGCCATTCAAGGAAGGCGTTATAAGGGACTCTTCGTGAAGTCAAGGTAGGATCTAGAAGAATTACAAGGATAGAGCAGGACACACATCTGTATTGAACAAGAGTCCACACTGTTGGAGTGGCTCCTGGGAGAAGGTAGCTGTGGGGACAGCACCTCTTGGAGTGATCTGAGCAGCTTTAAGGGGGGAAGTGTGGGAATGACAGATACCCCAACCACACCTCAGGTCCTCCAGTATCCTGCTGGTGTCTCCCATTGCCTAAACCCAACAGGAGGTCAGAGAACAAAGATGTATCCACAGGCTTCTTCCAGAAATGTCAACATCCGATCTCAGATCATAGTGTTACACTGTAGAAAACAGATCTGGAGAGGCAGTAGCAACATCCTGTGTCCAGAGCAACAAGTGAAGAGACAGGAATATTTTTTTCCACTGTGTATGTAGTTCTTATTGCTCCTATATCAAATTGCCACAAATGTAATGGTTCAAAGCAACAAAACTCTGTTATCTCATACTTCTGGAGGTTTGAAGTCTAACTAGGTTTCACTGGCTTCTAGTCGAGGTGAGTGAGGGTGACAGAGGTCCTAGGAGATACTCCATTTTCTTGCCTTTTCCACCTTCATCATCTATATTGCTTGGCTTGCGACTGCTTCCTGCATCTTGAAAGACAATAGTGACCCAGCCCTCGGCCCCTTTATCAGACGCTTTCACTCTCTCTTGAACCTTGGGCTTTATTAGATGCCCCCATCTATGTGTCCCAATAGGTTGAGATTTTGTGGGTGCAGGAATCCAAAGGCTGAGATCCACTTCTGGAGCTAGCTAGCGTGGCCAGGCAAGCTCTGAATAATTTAATAAGAGACCGGTTTTCCTTGAAATGTCACCCACACCAATTAACTGCACCACAGCCAGAAAAACCATACTGACCTTACCCACTTACAGCTCTGAAAGGACCCAGTGAAAAATGCCCCCTTGGTCAGTGTTGGACAGAGGGAAAATCCATTCTGTCCTGGCAGCATTGTCTGTGGTGACTCCCCAGCCTGGGCCTCAGGTGGTTTTTCTACTTTGTTCAGAGAATGCTAATTTTCAGTTTTTCAATTATATGGATAATTGGTTGAAAGGAAACATAATCATGAAAGATGGAGTAAATGTCCTCTTTCCCCGGGGTTACTTAGAGCAGGCAGAGGAGAAGGAGCAGAGGGAGTGTGCACCACAGAGAACTATCTCCCCTCCCTGTGTGCCTTCTGCTTAGATGGCAGGGGGCCCTGGATGAGAGGCCTGGCTTTCCCCACATCCACATGGAACCAACCCTGACTGAACAGGAAACAAGCAAGTGTTCCTGATCCTGGAGTGGAACAGGTGGAGGGTTTTCTTTTGAAGGGTGTTCTCTGGGCAGCCTGGCATATCCTAAAGGATTCAAGCCCCCAAAGGAGGAAGCACTGGTCTTAAGCCAGGAGGTTAGCTGCTGGTCAATACAAGAAGCAGAACTGACAGAAACACATAGAAAGACACTGAGAGAGAGAGAGAGAGAGAGAGACAGAGACAGAGACAGAGACAGAGACAGAGACAGAGACAGAGACAGAGAGAAAGAGAAAGAGAGAATAAAGACAACCAAGGGTGGCCACTGCACTTTCATAAACCTGAACAGAGGGGGGATTTAGTGACCCCTCACATGGATCCTGCACACTGAATCAGCAATAGTGTCTGTCTCCTATGTGTCCAAACAGAAAGTGCAGCCTTCACCAGTCTTACCTCTTGAGGTGACAAACCAGGCAACTTTCTAATTTGTTTCCTTTTGAGGTGGAAGTGTCAGACTCCTCCAAAGCATTAGGCATCATTGATCAAAGGGAGCCCTAGGGATCCATAACTCAGGTTTTGCACCCCCAAGAGTATCCTGACGACTACACTGTACCTCACCCCAAGCGGCTCCAAGGTTCTCACTCTATGGGACCTCCAGAAATGTTGTGGGGTTATTCACCAGAGAAGACTGCTCAGACATGGGTTTAAGCCGATATAAGGTCTTTATCAACCAGCTGGCCACTAGATGTGTAGCCCCAAACATTTCTCGGGGTGAGTTTTTAAGTACAAAAGCTATATTCTGGGTTGATGCACTTCAGTTAACAAGAACAGTTAGCCAGGAGCAGAAATATAGAAGCCAAAAATCAAGGTTAGTACATTTAGAGACTCTCCAAGGAATGTGAATTTTATTTTCACTTTGGTAGGTGGTATTGTCTGTGTGCTGAGTTTTAGGGCCTGAATAGTCCTTGCATCATGGAGTCAGTTATGATAAGGTCTGGGGCCTACTGAGGTCTGGGGCCCTGTTACAGTATCTTTCCCACATCCACACCTTCTTTGTGCTGTAAGTTCCTTTCCCGTAAAATAACATCATTTGCAGCCCCCACCCTACCCCGGCCCTAAGACAGCTCATACAACTTCAGGCTCAGGTTCTCAGCTTGCTCATCGAGATCTTTTGCCCACATCTCTTTATTAAGATCTTTTACCCGCATCACTTGCATATTTTCCTGTGACTGTGTGTTATGTTTTCTCAGTTTCTATGAGTTTAGCCCGTGTGTTTCCATGGTTCCTAAGGTCTTCTTTATACCCAGGCCAGAGTAAAAGCAGATTGCTTTGCCCACGAGGAGTGCTTGGTGAATGCTGCAGTGTTGGTTGGGAGACACCATCTTGCAGATTCCAACTCCCCCAGCTCAGCTCCTAGTCTGTGTGGACAGTCAGATCAGAGACGATGCCCCGATGTGTGACACAAAGCCGCAGCAGCAGGATAACCACAGTCACACATCCTCCCAAGGTGTTGCCTGGCTGACTTATAACCATCCTGTTTCTACTCATTCTCATAAACTAAGCTACTCACTCACTGCTGACCTCTGTGAACCACGTCAGGCTTCTCCAGAAGTCAGTGAATAAAACAGATGCAGAAATGAGAGTCTGGGCGTGGGAGGGCTTCTGCCACTCAGGACAGAAAGCTGAACATACTGAATTTTGCTCAGAAGTTAAGGAGCTATCAGGTCATTTCCCTTGAGAGACAGGGCTGTCGTCAGCCAGCTGCTTCGTTTTCACTGGAAAATGTAACTGGGCTAGACTGTAGGAGCGACTGTAAAACGCTTGGTGAGGCTGGAAAAAGTGAAACCCTCCTAGCACATCTTGGGGGAATCCAGGCAGCAGAAGAGAATGTGGGCTCTGAAAGCAGATACACTTCAAATGTTAAACAGTTGCTGTGGGAATTAAATGAAACATGATACTAAGTGAAGAAAAACTAAGTCACCACCAACAAGATTCCTGGCTTCTTTCTGAGCACACAGGTCTGTGGTAAGAATAGAGCAGTTGGTTTTTTTTCCCCATTGCTTATCATTGTTAAAGAAAATGCAGCTGTCATAAAATAATATTGGAGAATATGTGGGCTAAGCAGCCATAATGAAGAGACAAGCATATGATGACTCAAAGCAGTCGTGTGTTTTCCCATTACATAATACTCAAAGATAGAAAGTGCTCTAAGCAGCTAAATGACTACATTCCATCAGTCATTTTGTGGCCCAGGTTATTTCCATCTTGTTGTTCTACCATTCTTCTGGATATTGTCACTGTTGGACTGTCAAAGCGGGGTCACTGCCAAATCCATATTTCTGCCTTTGAAGAGGAAAAAGTGGTGGAAGAGGCCTTTGATGTTTTACATTCAAGATCCAGAAGACCCACTTAGTTTTCATTACTGGCTACACCTAAATGCTGATCCACAAGGTAACTACTGATCAGCTAGGTGGAGTAGTCTGTGCAGCCCAGAAACTTTGACTGACACCTCTCATGCAGTGATGCTACGCTTCATACAGGACAGAGGGGTGATTTAGGTGTCACATTTGCCCTCCAAGTATAGTCTAGGGAGGCTGAAGTCTTCAGTAATGAGCAGAAACTCCACACATGTGGAGGAAACTGAACCCCAACAAAGGTTCCCAAAGGTACTGAGGCAGGGGTCTGATTCGCCGTGCTGCATGAAGTATCACTTAGCAGTAAAGAGGCAGTGTGATCACCTAGGGTTTTGTGACATGGTTTGAACAAGCAGACTCTTACCTTTTTGTTCTTTGTGATCACATGTTCTTGGATGAAGATGATTCTCATAGAGCCTGAGCTTTGGGTCAGGCAGATCTGGGTCTGGAACCCTGACTGTGTTATTTCTTCGGAAGCAGTGACCATAGGCAGATTTATTTAGCATCCCTGAGGCACTAAAGTGACTCGGGACTAAGTGGTGTCTAATAATTTCTCAGTTAGACTATTCCATGGTTATCAACATTGAGGAGGTAGTGTCAGGAGCAGAGCAGCCAACAGTTCAAGCCCTCCCTCCTGAATAATTCTGTACAGTTGTTTAGTCTGGGTCCATCATGCCATGAGGCAAAGTTCCAGTCTCTGAAACAGGTACAGCCTAACCTGTGTGCCCTTTCATTGCCAAATTGTGAACACTCCAGTAGTCCTTTCCTCTTACCATCTAGCCAGCCTGAAGGTACCCAGAGCTCTGCAAGGCTATCCTCTGGCCTCTAAACTACTCTTCTTATCACCTCTTCACTAAATGGATGCTGTTGTCAGCATCTGTACCTTGGTTAGTCCAGACAAGATAAGGATCAGTTGTAATGGTTCACACCAAGACCTGAATGACTAGATTTAATATGTCACCACTTCCTGGAATGTTCTGCTTTTTCCAAAGTGTCTTGCTAGTCTTTAAAATCAAATAACTAGTGGTATTTTTAGGTGCTTGAGTTCTTATCAGTGAGGGAGAAATTCACTTTTTGAACTGAGGTCGTTTTCCTGCTTGAATAAGAAAGGCAGGTTGATGAAGAGAAAGGAAATGGAGACCAAGACGGAGATGGGGTTTGTGAAGGATGGGTGGGTGGATGGATGGTTGGACGGATGGACGGTTGGACAGTTGGATGGATGGATGGATGGGTGGATGGATGGGTGGATGGATGGATGGATGGATGGATGGGTGGATGGATGGTTGGATGGGTGGATGGATGGATGGTTGGATGGTTGGACGGATGGATGGATGGATGGATGGGTGGATGGATGGATGGGTGGATGGGTGGATGGTTGGATGGTTGGATGGATGGATGGATGGATGGGTGGATGGATGGATGGATGGTTGGATGGGTGGATGGTTGGATGGATGGATGGTTGGATGGGTGGATGGTTGGATGGATGGATGGTTGCATGGATGGATAGATGGAATGACCAAGTGGCAAAAGGCACAGGATCTGGGCCCGGACAGTCTGGAGTGTGTCTCAGCTAAACCCCTTGCAGTCTAGCTTTGGGGAAATTTCACAGTTTGTCTTTTTTCACCAGTGAAAATGGAGAGCAAAGTAGAGGCTACTTCACTGGGTGACTAGGAGAGGTGTAGAGTGAAGGCTTAACCCTGTGGCTGTTTGGTGGGGACCCCTCAGAAAGCCACCCCCGTCTGGCTGTGAGCTACCCTGTGATGGGATTTTGATTCTTTCCTTCACCCAGGCTGGACTGAACCCAAGGTCCCCAGAGCATCACCACTTCATGTTTTCATCCCATCTTGTATCATGGCTTTAATCTTCATAGCCACAGCGATAGCCCTGAGAAAGAAGCTCCATGGAAAGCTGCGTTCTAGACATAGGTGAGTGACTTAGAAGCAGTGTGAGCCTGTGTTGTGAGCCGAGGTGTGAGCCTCTGCTTGACTCACAGTGGCCTGCGACCTGCCAGTCTCCTCTGAAACACTTCAAGCATAAGAGGGCTTTGAGACAATCCTGGGGACTTTTTACCCCAAGAAGAAAAAGGTTCACTCTTCAGTGAGCTGAACCCACATACCTACTTTTCCTAAGGGGACGTTTGTTTCTGGGCTGAGCGGGTTTGCTTTGCTCTCTGAGCCTCCAGAGTGCTGTCTTTTGGCTAATACGGGCAGCATTTGCCAGTGAGAGGTTGCCAGGAGCCTGTCTGAGGATTCTGTTGTTTTTCTCATTCTGGGCATTAGCTGGGTTAAACCTTCCTGATCTCCTAAGAATCCACCCTTTCTATCCAGGTGAGGAATAGAGAGAGACTTGGGAGCCTTCCCAGTTCCAGGAAGTTTTGGTGAGCACCGCTTAGCCTGGGCCTTCTTATCACCCTGCTTCTATTCGATTGGACCAGCGAGGGCTGGGCCATGCCTACAGCTTCCTAAATAGAGCTGCTCTGGTGTCTGTCTGTTCCTCACTTCCTGGAAGTCCACAAAAACCCCAGAATGTTTGTAGACCTGTCTGGTGCTTTCCTCAGGGGGGCCTAGGCAGCACCCAGTGAACTTCTTCCCACGTCTACACGGTCTCTGTCAAAAAGGAAATAGCGTCTTTGACTAATTTATTTGAAGTGGGCAGCACCAGCAAGGGGGCGAAGTCTTGGAGGCTGTCATCCTACCCTGAATCTATACTGTGTCCTCATCTGTTGAAGCACTTTGTGCATTATCAGGGCTGACCATGAGACCTCTAACTGTAGAGTTCAAGGGACTGTTGTCAAAAGAAAATAAGATCTTAGCATTCAGGGAGAGGTGGAGACTGGAGGGTCATGCTGCCAAAGGCAGCCTGGGCCACTCAGTGAAACCTAGCCTTAGGAGAGAAAAGAAAATTGTAAGAAGGAAGAGGAAGAAAGGAAGAAAAGGAGAGGGGAGACCAGTAAAAACAGGGGGGCGGGGAGAAAAAGGGAAGGGAGGAGGGGGACAGGAGAGAAATGAGAGAAAGAGACAGAGAAGCAGGCGGGAGATTGGATTTTAAGTAGACAGGAAGGGAGCAGAAGAGCAAAGAAAGAGGAAATAGTAACTTTCAGCAGGACTTTGACTTTTACATGAAGTCTTTCCTGCAAACCCGTGACGTCAGACTGCTGTGGAAAGCAAAGGCCACTGAAGTCTTAGGTCCCGCCTCTCACACGCCTCTCACAGATTTCCTGACACAGGAGGACCCCCTCGTCACTGCAGAAAGGACGGCTTTACCACTCAAGATAGTCAAGTTGTGCAACCAGCCCAGGTGTCGTCAGTGGATGAATAGCTAAAGAAAATGTGAGGTGTATTCACAATAGAGCACTATTTAGCCATAAAGGGAAATGAAATGGTATCATTTTTGAGGGGGATGAATGAAAATAGAGGTCATCGTTTTAAGCCCAACTCAGACAGTGCAGAGATATGTTTCCTTTCATATATAGATTGTAGAATTAAATAATAATAATACACGGACAGGGCACCCGCACAAGGGGAGGAGGTCCAGGACAGGTGAAAGGGAATGGATATGATTGAAGTACACTGTCTGCATGTGTGAAAAGCCATTCTGATTAGGCTGGAGAGATGGCTCAGTAGTTAAAGAGCTGCCTAACAGAGGATCTGAGTTCCATTCCCGGCATCCACACCAGGGAGTTCACAGTCACCTGTAACTCCGGCTCCAGGAGATCTTACCTCCTCTTCTAGCCTCCCAGGGAGCTAAGTCAGTTTACCAGAGGGCCCGATCTGAGCGGTTGCTGAGGGCCTAGTGTGTAAGGGATTGACTGTGCACAGCTGTGGCCAAGACAGGAAGTCCCACCTGCCTCTTCAGCCGTGAGTGTCTTGCATTGGGAGCAGTGGCAAGAGGCATGTGAAGAGGCGTTAACTGTAATCCACTGCCACTGCGGCGGCGTATGATTCTCTAGCCCGGCCATGTAGAATCTCCATTTCCTCCAGGTGTCTACAACCACTGGGCAAAGGTCTCTTTGCCAGAACAAGTCCCCATAAAGATCACATTAAACTGTTATGGCTGAAGAGGTAGGAGGGGCTCCCCAAATTCTCAACTGCTGCACCATTAGCCCCTTCCACATGAGACCCGCATGAAGAACCTGAGTCAGGAGCCTTAACTTGTCCCTCTTCAGTTCTTTTTTGGGCCACTGTTGTCCTGAGACTGAAGGAAAGATAGAGACGTCTCAGTCCATTTCTTTCTGGAAGTCTCCTTGGCCCCTATGAAGATTTACCCACCTGAGTATCACACCTCATAGTGCCTGCTGGAGGACAGTCATTGCTGGTTCATTAAATATCTTATTAACCATTCCTTGCAAAGAGCCATTCAGTAGTTCAAGGATTCAGAGTGCCACATTGCGTTCCAGAGAAGACCTTGGCAAATTCCCCTACAAAAATATCAAGTTCTGCTTTATTAGCTAGGCCTAAGTTTCTTGGAAACTGTGTCTCTCTCATCAATAGATACATTTGCAATGTCTAAAACATTATCTGGTATGTGTAAAATGATGCTTGTTGTGGGATGCCCGCCTGGGTCCCCTCACTGCTTTAGCCCCCAAATAACACACAAGACACTATATTAATTATGAAGCTGTTGGCCGTTTGTTTGTTTGTTTTTAATGGCTAGCTTTGACTTACTTATTAACCCATATATTTCTATAAGGACTTACCTTTTCGAGGACGACATCCTGGCCCTTCTTTGCTTCCCTAGGATCACATGGTGACCACTCATTTCACTACATTTCCCAGAATCCTCCTAGACTCCTACTCCCACCTGTTTTGCTTCCCTATTGGCTAACAGTGCCAATAAGACAACATATACGCAGAATGACATCCCGCATCAGATGCTTAATAAAATTATGAGTTTTTCTATTTCTATTCACTCATGCGTATGTGTGTATAATGAACTGTAGGCATCTCATCCTCCATTCCCCACTCCTACTCCCCTTCCTTTCCTATTGGCAATCTTTCCAACAAGCCCCTCCTCTATTTTCCTTTCTTCTTTCTGTATGTGACTCCCTGAGTTTCATTGGAGTTCATTGGGTGGAGCTGTTTAAAGAAAAGTCAATGTATCAGTAGCTACACCACAGCAACCGTTAATTGCCAACAGCCTCTCAGAAGGGCGTGGGCATCGCAGACTCCTTTCTCATCCATGATGCAATTTGACAGGACCAGTCAAATTTTGCAGGTCTTGAGTGGAAAGCATGCTCTACTGGGTCCATGAGTGCAGTGTCTGTCAGTCTTTGTGTTGAACATCTCCCCACCTTCTGCCTCCTACATTCTTCCTTTCCCCCTCTTCCATAATGTTTCCTGCACCTTGGAGGGGATGATGTAGATGTACCATTTAAGGCAGAATGGTCCATCATTGCTTACTCTTGGACTTTGGCCAGTTATGGGATTCTGCAGTGCTCACTAAAATAATAGACAAAGTCTGCTCTCTGTAGGTGAGTATGTCAGACCTGCCTGATATAATGGCCAGCTGTGGTCATTTAAGTCTAGGGCTTAGAAGCCATATGTAAAGCAGTCACACATGGTAGTAGCTCGAGGCTACAATGCGGGACACTGCAGATACCCAACATTACTGTCACTGCAGGAAAACCTATTCATGGTAATGTGGCAAATCTCTTCTAAACTTCTTTTCTCTTAATTATGAGTCTTGCCTAAGGCAGGGAATGGTGCCTTTATTTTCCCCATGAAGGAACTGAAATTCAGAAAAGCCATGTGACCTCCTGAAATCACACAGTGTAGACTCAAATGCAGTTCCAAAGGTCTGTCATACTCTAAAACTTGTGACCTTTTCATAACAAAACAGTTTAGTAAAAACTATCAATCTGAATAGTTTTATCCATTCTTTAATCTAAAGAATTGAGTGGGTTGCCATTCATATGTTGGGCCCATCATAAAGTCAAATTAGAGGACCATAGCAGTACCTGCTACAGAGTCTAGATTTATAGAATTTATTACATTATGGATGGCTTAAATGAATGGGGATTTAAAAAACTTGGCAAATGGTGTCTGAACATGCAATGACCAATAGTCAATTCAAAAGTAAATGTATAGTGAATCTGAGGTGTTTGTCAGCACTTGCCCATGTTATATTACATAATCTCATGACAACATGGTTCTGAACATGCAGCATAATTGCTTTGCACTGTGCATGCTGTCCTACTATGCCACACCACGGAATGCTGCAGAAACACCTTTCATCTGATTTGAGACTCTGGTGTGTTATGATTTGCAGTGTTATGACTTATTGTACATATAGAGCTTTATATCTTACTGAAATGCAGTGCTTTAATTACAAAAAATTGTTATTTTATTTCATTTTTTTCAAGACAGGGTCTAACTATTTTGCTCTAGCTGTCCTGGAACTCACTATGTAGGTCTGGCTACCTTCACTAAGATCTGCCTGCCTTTGCTTCCCACATGATAGAATTAGAGGTGTGTACCGCTACATGCCACATAAGACACTTAATATTTTTCTACCATCATTCCTCAGCATGTATCAAACTCATAACGTTGTATTAGGTGCATTAGATATTTTATTTTTAAAACTTTTCATTGTTGCCTTGCATTTCATTAAAAATTATTAAATAAATTTTGGTTTACTATTATGACAGAATTTCCAACAATTTCTGAAATAACTCTAAATATACTTCTGTTAATTTGTGTTGTGTATTTATGTGTTGGTGTTCTACATGTTGATAATTATTAATTATAACAAAGTCACTGGTATACAAATTTCCTTTCATCCTTAATGAATGGTAAAATTACATATGCACAAAAGACTTGCTTTTAAGTAAGTTTATTACTTATAACCAGTAAATGCTTGATTTTTGTAGTTATCACCACACACAGAGAGAGAGAGAGAGAGAGAGAGAGAGAGAGAGAGAGAGAGAGAGAGGGGGACACAAATTTCTTGGTGAAAAGGGGGTTAAAGGTGGAAAATGTTTGCAACAGTCAGCTCCCCAACATGGCCTGTGCATCAGCTCCTGCCTCCAGGTTTCTGCCCTGTTTGAGTTCCTGTTCTGACTCCCTTCAGTGATGAACAGTGATGTGGAAGTGTAAGCCAAATACACCCTTTCCTCCCCAACTTGCTTTTTGGTCATGGTGTTTCATCGCAGCAATAAAAATCTTAACTAAGACAGATAGGAACTCAAACATGGTAGGAACCTAGAGGCAGGAGTTGATGCAGGGGTCATGGAGGGAAGGTGCTCACTGGCATGCTCCCTACAGCTTGCTCAGCCCACTTTCCTATAGAACCCAGGACCACCAGCCCAGAGATGACATCACTCACAATGGGCTGAGACGTCTCCCATTGATCACTAAATAAGAAAATGCCTTACAACTGAATTTTATGGACACATTTTCCCAGTTAAGATTCCCTCCTTCCAGATAACTCTAGTTTGTCAGGTTGACATAAAACCAGCTAGTACAGAGACCATGAAGGAGGAAGAAACAGATTGTAAGAACCAGAGGTTGGGAAGGACAGGCACAAAAAAACGGTGTCTTATGGACATTGAATTCAGAGCAGCTATGGCCACCTGCACAAGCATGGAGCAAAGAGGGTCTCATGAGCCCCCACAACTGTCTGAGAAGTTATTGATAGTTGATACCTTCTGGGGGAGGGAAAATCCGTTTTCTTTAAGGGTGGCCCTGGTAGGTTGGCCATGCTCGGGTGGTGGTTCCATACCCTGAGCAAATGGGCAGCACACATGAAGACACAGAGTTGGGAGGGTTTGGGGAGACAGGGGTGGATAGTGGGAGTATATGGGGAGATGGATATAATCAAAATACATTCTAGGCATTTATGAAACTTGCAAAGAATTAATAAAACATATTTTTAAAGTGAAAAGGGAGGAGTAATACTGAAACTAGACATTTCTGGGATTTTGGTTTTGCAGACAATGAATTCTACCACCATAGTACAGAAGTGAACAGAACAATGAGTAAACACGGTTTTGCTTTTCTTTCTCACCTCCTTCTCTATTTGAGTTAGTTAATTCAATTATCCCCCAGTATCCATGGGAATAGGTTCTAGCCTCACTTAAATTAGTGAATTCTCATGTCCCTTTGGTAAAATGTCACAATATTTGCAGATAACCTATATGCACCTGCACGTAGGCTTGAACTCATTTTTTCTCACAGTGTAACCCACTTCAGTGCCAGCAGCCTACAGGCACAGAAGCCAGGCAAGGCTTAGGAGCCAGTTTGCTCCGGTGTGGGACACTATGAGAGACCTAGGGTGACATGCCTGCCATAAATCAAAAATCATGCATGTTGAAATCATTTTGATTACTTAAAATACCTATTACAGTGCAAATGCTTTGTAGATAGTAGTTGCATTTCATTATTTTCTGAACAATGACAAAAACAACGGTGTGCTTGTTACTTCTCTCAGTGCCATAACCAATCACCAGACAAGAAACAAGAGGTCTATTTTGAGCATGGTTTGAAGGGCCATATCATCCATAGTGCAAGGGAAGGCATGGCAGCAGGCATCTTCACGGCAGTGAGAGCATGTGTGACAACTGCTTGCTCACATCTCAGTTCCATAGGAAGTGCCTGTGGATAGGAACAAGCTATTAACCTCAAAGCCAAACCCTAGTGACCTACTTCCCCAGGCTAACTCCCACCTCATTAAAGGTCCACACCCTCCAAAACCAAATCATCAACTGGGGACCATGTAATTCAAACACAGGAGCCTGTGACTGTACATTTCTCCTTCAAATGATAACAAAAAGTCTACACAATGTCTGCTCTAGACTGTTTATTGCCAGCTAAGCCTACCTGAAGCCTATTTTTCTATTCTTTGAGAAAGTAATAGTAAAGGAATAATGAGAAAGGTGCCTCTAGAGCCATGGTTGAGTACCTTCCAGGGCTGGCTCTGTTTCTCTTTTGTTTTATTTTCCTGCCCTCGGGGGGCATCTCTTGTGCAGAAGTAAGGTCCTCCACCCAGCTCTGGGGTGGAGCATAGGTGGAGGAAACTGAGGTTCTAGGTAGGAAGAGGGGCAGGTCCTAGGGATTCCAGCAACTTCTTCGGGACCCCTCAACCTGGCCTGCATGGATACAGTTGTTTCCATCCCTGACCTGTAAATGTGAGCAGAATGTAAAGCATGTAAATTTGAACTTCCAAACATGGAAGGCTCTGGAAAACCCAGTCTTCCTTTTCTAACAGATATTCTTATTTCCTGTATTATAAAATATGTATTTTTGTTATTTTGTATGTTAAAGCCCTCAGTTTAAGTGTTCTGCCCTACATCCTTTTAATGATGTCATACAACCAAGATACTCTAACCCAGAAAAAGCCCCAGCTCCTGTACTCCGTGTAGATGCTGTCCCTGAAATGCATTTTGAGAAGCACACTTTGTGGGTACACACGTGCTCTGTCATTGCAGTGCTCTGCAGCCCTGACTCTGCATCTGTTGGAATCTTTGGATAGATTGCAATGTGAACTAGCTGCCAGGGGACTCAGTGGTGCCTAGCATCTGTTCTCCCAGCCATCCCCAGGGGCCTTGTCAGGGTGGCCATATTTGCTGCCAAATTAAAGGATGTGCCATTCTCTGTCAGAGAAGGGATGTGAGATGGAACAGAATGGTGTTGGTGGCTTAAAGTGTGGCTTTAACGGTGCACTGTTGATTTTACACCTTCTTTTAGGATTACCATTGCTGTGACAAAACACCATGACCATAAGGCAAGCTGGGGGGAAAGGGTTTATTCTGCTTACACTACCATATCACTGCTCATCATCGAAGGACATTAGGACAGGGATTCAAACAGGGAAGGAACCTGCAGGCAGGAGCTGATGCAGGGGCCATGGAGGAGTGCTGCTTACTGACTTTCCCCCTATGACTTGTTCAGAACATTTTCTTACAGAACCCAGGACCACCAGCCTGGGATGAACTGGGCTCACAATGGGCTGGGCCCACCTTCATCAATAACTAATGAAGGAAATACCCTACAGCTGGGTGCTATGGATGTATTTCCCACTTAAGATTCCCTCCTTTCAGATAACTGTAGTTTGTGTGTCACGTTGGCATAAGACCAGCCAGCACACACATGGATCTTAACAACAGCTTGTGCCCAGAGAATAATCATTATACAGCTGTATGCTTTACTTGTAAAAATATTAAAATGCACTTTAACACTTAAAAACAGGAAAAGGAAGATTACCTGCAAACATTTATTGTGGGCAGTTTGTTTTGTTTTTGTTATTTTCAGATGTTTTCAACCCATAGTTGGCCAACCAGTGGGTCTGGAACATGGAGATACGGAGGCGCAATTGTATCCATGGTTGTGCTAATGAATTCATGAAAGTTGAATGGGGTCAGGGTACACAGAAGCTTTTTAGTTGGTAACTGCTCTGCTAAGCTCGTTCTTACAAGTCTTACAATTGTGCCTCCCTCCGTGCTCTCCGTTGGAGAGCAAGCACTGCGTGCTGTGCGTTTCAGGCCAGGAGCAACCCTGCCATTCTTTGCTTTATCTACACCCTTAAATTCTCCTAGCTGATACACTAGGGAAGTCCGTAGCGGTAAAGTTAGAAACGCAGTCAAAATTTGCTAGTGAGAGACAATAATGCAGCAGGGTACAACCAACTGAAGGTTTCGCAGGCAGCAGTGATTAAGAAACGGGCTGTGGGGCCGAGCTGGCAGCAGTGCGGGCTAATGAAGCCTCTTGAAGAGGGCGAGGGGCTCACAGCTGGAATGGGTGACAGGGAAGGGATGCGCTGTGCACATCAGAAGGGAGGGTGCTAGGTTCCTGCAGGAAGCAGTGCTTCTGGAATCAGATAGGCCTGGGTCATGTGGGACAATGGGATGCCTCTCTTGCTTGGTAAAAAGCTACTTCTTTTGCGGACTATCAACGGTGTAGTGTGACGCTTGAGTTGAACAGAAGGATACAGGAGAATCAGACTTCGAGATACCTTTGTGTCAGAAACTCGGGCTAGTCAAGGTGCTTGGTTTAGAATCCTACCGTGATGAGCACCACAATTCCAAAGCCACCAGTTGAGAAAACAACCCTGGAAAGCCTTCGGCTCAAGCGTAAGCTATGGCAATCGTCAGCACCAATGGGATGAAGAAGAGTTAACGCGGGCCCGCAGCCTTTACCAACCACCGGTCTGACAGCCATTACTGAGGGCCACATCCTGGGCACAGAGCCGGGGAACAAATGTGGCTCAGGGCAGGTCCACGTAGAGGTTTGACTGCACTCAGCTCTGAGTCAGCGGTTAGATTCGCTTGCCTCAACAGTTTCCCATCAGCCCTGGCAAGCCTGATTACATATCCATTTCTTCAGACATGAAAATCCCTATTCCTATAAGTGATATCCTTGACCCAGAGGCATCTGCTTAGGTCCTGTGGGTTCAGTGTCTTTCTGTAAGTGACTCCTTCAACTGCTCAGGACAGAAGAAATGGGATAGGCCTGAGAGCAGGGGTGAGAAACTCCGATTTCCAGCCAGCGGGTGGTGAAATGGATGGAGGTTCCAGGTAACTAGGTAGGGATTGGGGATGGTGGCCAACTGGAGAACATAGGCTGCTACTCAGCTCCACCCTGTCACTGCCAAGATGGAAACATAAAGGTTTATGCAATGTCTTCCAGTTAGTAAATAGTAGATGAAAAGATTCTTAAATACCATATGAGCCAAATCAGATACACCCACAGAGGATCCATTTGCCACTACTGGGCTAGTGGTGAAATACCAACAGCCAGCCTTAAGGCATGGGTCATTGAGGCAGACATAAGCATCTGGGAACTCAAAGGACACATAAAGACTTGTATAGTCTCCCGAATGTCTCGCACTGTAGTATTAGAACATCTTTGTTGAGTCAACAGTATCATAAGGATTTTGTAACAAATGTTTATTCACATAACCGGAAAGCCTCAGTCCTCCTTTCTGACATGCAAAATAAAGTTACTAGGAAAGAAATGAGACAACCAGGGGAATTGGTTTCTGTTGTTGGGGGTCAGGGTCTCCCTGGGGTGGGGGAGGGGAGAGTGAGAGGGAAAGGCAGGCAGATTCATTTTAAAGGATTGGCACCCATGATCGTGGGGACAGCGATACTGAGCTTTGTGGCGTAATAGGCCAGCAGGTGGTTTTCCACATTACAGTCCAGACAGTTTCTTCATCTCTGGGAACTGGGTTTATTCTCAAGTCCTCACTTGATTGGAAGGAACTTACACTTTGGAATGTAATCTCTTTAAAATCTACCTGACACTGCATGTTAATTACATCTATAATGCTCACGGAAACATCTAGACTGTCATTTGATAAGACAATGGGTGCTGCAGCCTATCCAAATAGATAGGACAAACTAACCAAGAGATGAGGGGGCAGTCTTGGCCATTCACTTGGTCAAGCACATGGTGGAAGTCAGCTTGTTGGAACTGCCAGAGCTTTAAAAACAGAAGTAAAGGACCTGAGAACGGGTCCTTGCAGAGGACCTAAATTGGGTTCCCCTCATCTCTGTTGAGCAACTCACAACGGCCTGTAACTCCAGCTCCAGGGCATCTAGCATGCTCTGAAATGTTTCATCATAGTACAGCTGTCCGTGGTGCATAGAATGGGAGGGGGAAGGTGGCTGTTGCAAAAGTGCTGGGAAGGAATTAGACTGGGCAATCAATGGGAGAGAGAGAGTGGCATGAATGGCTTTGAGCCATGCTGCTGATTTCATTGCATGGATTTTTTTTTCAGGTTGTTTCTCCCTCCAGTCTATTTTGAGAGGTTATGTATGCTCTAATCATACATTTTCCTGTTTGTGGTCTCTTCTTCCTAGATCTGGACCTGTGGCCTTGGGGGTTGGGATCATCTGATGGGACACCCTCAAGAGGCTCTGGACTCTGAGTGAGGATCCCTTGGTCTGCAGAACCTGCCGTTTGCACTTTTCAAATGCTTTGAATCATGACCGAGCACTTCCATGAGGAACCTGCCAGACTGACAGCCTCCTGGGTCTCAAGACTCCATCTGAACCAGCACAACCGCACTTTAGAAAGTCAGCCCTGGGATCCTGGACCCCAGAGAGGGACCGAGGGGTCTCTTGGCCACCAGCCTGAGAGTAAAAAGAATTGTTTTCCCCTGGCTTTCCATGGGAAGACGTGGAAATTTCCAGTTACTAAAACAGACTGTCATAGAGTTATTTATATCTGTCATTTCCTCTGGGGGCTGGAAACTCCAGACGGTTTTATGTAAACAAAGTCATAACTGGTGGTTTGAAGCTTCCTAGAATCCTGGCAGACTCTGAATTTCTAAATAACAAGAGGAAGCAGCTAAGCAGATTTTGAGTACACAATCACAGGATAAGTCTTTGTTTAGACTCCTCTTTTTTAAGGTCTGAGTCACAAGGCATTTGTTTTAACCTGTACTGTCACAATGTTTGCTAGTGTTTTCTCTTTCACCTACATCTTTCCTTAAAACAAAAGGTTATAGAGTTTTGCTGATGTTTTGTTGTTGTTGTTTTTCATTGGTATCACCTTAAGGAAAAATGCCATGCCAACGTGTTGTGCCTTCAGAGATTTCAGATGAGTATCAATAATGTGCTGTTCCCCAAGCTAAGCCCACTGTGTGATTTTGCAGTGAAACTTCTAGTAGCTGTTTCTACAGCTGTAATGTGGTGATGTCATTAGTTAGGGCATTTGATGATGGGCATTCTGGAAGTTCTTCCAGACCTCCTTGTGCTCGGGTTACATACAGGTGCTAAATTTGGTCTGTATGCTAGAACCATGAAACTCAGTGAATTTACTGACCTGCGAACTACCCAAATGTACGCATTAGCTACTATGGCAGCTGTAGGTTAGTGAGTCTGCAGCAAGCTCTTCACCCAGTGTTTAGACTGATTTTGGAGTTGATGGGGTGAAAAGGTTTAAAGGTGATACTTAGATGATGCATCTGTAGCAGAGGTTCTCAGACTACCAGCCCCCAAATCATGACATGGAAATTTATGGTTAGTTATGGATTCTCAGCCTTAAGTTAGGCTTGTTTCTGGCTAGCTTAAAAAAAAACCTAAATTAACCTGTTTCTTTTCATCTGTTTTTTTTTTAACCTGGAAGCTTTCCCTTCCTTTCATTCTGCATTTCCTACTTTCCTGTTCCCTCCATGGCTGGATGGCCGATGTCTGGCTGGACCCTTGCATCTCCTTCTCCTTTCTCCTCCTTTTTCTTTTGTCTGGAGTCTAGATTCCTCCTCTTATGTCTGCTCTCTGCCCACCAGCCCCACCTATCCCTCTACTGCCTAGCTATTGGCTGTTCAACTTTTTATAAAATTAATCAGATGCCTTAGGCAGGCAAGATGAAACAGCAGCATATCGTTACATAATATCCCACAACATAAACAAATGTAACACATCTCTACCTCGTTGAAGCAACATTCTCCAACCTGGGTCTTAACTCTATCATCTTCTGCCTGCACAGAACAGAGAATGCCTGCGAAGCACAAATCTCTGAGGTGTATTTAGATGCCTTTGCAGCAAGATGGGTCTCTCACTGCTTCCATGCCATAGCCTAAGATTCCTGTTGGGGAAGCAGACCCTCCCAGTACCAGAGAGCAGGGCAGACAGAAAAGTCTTTCTGGGTTTACAGACTCACTTATGCTGGACCCCACCTCTCAGATGCATGATTGGCAGGCCGAATCCTGATTGCCAATCAGGGTTGAGTGGTTTGCTTTCTTTATTAGGAATCAGTGGTATAATGGATTCTGACAAAATATTGCCATCTTTGGCCCTTGCTGGGGCTGTTTTCTAGGATATCAAATGGAGAAAGGCCATCTAGAACCAATATCCTAAAATCCTAAGAGGCCATAAGGTCGTAAGTGCAGTGTGTTAACT
This sequence comes from Mesocricetus auratus, assembly GCF_017639785.1. Taxonomy (NCBI): domain Eukaryota; kingdom Metazoa; phylum Chordata; class Mammalia; order Rodentia; family Cricetidae; genus Mesocricetus; species Mesocricetus auratus. The sequence continues at coordinate 31,050,672 of NW_024429182.1, read as the reverse complement.
GTTTAAATGTGTGTGTGACCTCTCACATTAACCCCTGACATTTACCAAATACTTACTAGGTACCATATACTATGAAGCCTTTTACACACTATTGGAGTGACTTCTCTCAAAAATCCTCTGAAAAGGGAACTATTAATTATGTCATTCTTTAGGCAAGGAGCCAAGAGTCCAGAGAGGTTAGACAGTCTGTCCAGAGTTACCTGCTTTATTGAAAAGGAAGTGAGCAAGGGCATCAAACCCATATTTATTACAGTCTTTAATGTGCCCTCATTTCCCTGGATGGGACTTCAAGGTGGACTTTTGCCACTTGCATATGCCCAGTGGTATTTTGACTGATCAAGGATTAATTTCACACCCACTCTTCCTGGGGAGATGCAAGAAATATGTGTAGGGAAAGTCCAGGTTTGTGGGCCCAGGGTTCAAACTCTAGCTTAACTATGTAAGTCTTTAGATCCATCAGCTGACACCCTTAAGCATTAATTTCCCTATCTGAAAGTAAACGAATGATGCTTATTGCTTTTCTTTACCAGGCACTATTGTGTGTGGTGTGCAATGAATACTTGTTAAGTGTGGGTCAGTGTGAATCCCCCAACATACCAGCTACTGTCTCCGAAGCAAAGGCAGCACAGCATTCAGGCATTACCAGCTGATTTATCAGCACCAGATTTCTCCTAGTTCCATTCCTAAAGAAACTTCCAGCCTAAATATGTTGCATAAGCTTTCAGTCCCAGGAACTCCTACACAGGCCTCAACAGTCAAAGTGCTCACTGGTCTCCTGTGTCTTATAAAGTCTCCTTCACCTACAATGCCTCATTTCTGGAACCTCAAATCTTCCTGGGAAAAGTCTGTCCATGATTTAATCATTACTTGGACCTGTTCTAGGAGATATACTCTTTGTAATTTTCCTCCAACTGGTTGTGATCTCTCTCTCTCTCTCTCTCTCTCTCTCTCTCTCTCTCTCTCTCTCTCTCTCTCTCTCTCTCTCTCTCTCCCTCTCTCCCACTCAAGTACACACATGTTTTCATTTTTAAACTAAGGGGACTAGAGTACACATTTTATCTCCCTGCTCTTGGACTCCTAGAAGGCAGAGAACTCTTCCCATTCCCATAGTACCTTGTAGGAGATAGGTACTTTGTACATGATTGACTCTGAGCATCTTTACATATTGAGGATAAAATTATATTCATTAGTCTAACTTTATGACCTTAATGTGATTAGCTAAAAAGTAAATAAAGACAATTTTAAATACTTAATTAAATATAATCATGTCACTTCTGTCCTTCATTTTCTTGCCTCCAACCCCTCCCATGGCCCCCACACTCTCTCTCAAATCAATGGCTTCTTCTTTGAATATTATTGTTACTTATGTATACATATAAATATGTAAATACAACTTCCTGAGTCTCTTAAGTGTTGTTTATGTTTTTATGATTTCAAAGTTAACCACTCTGTATTGGATAATCAGTTAGGGGCTCATCACTGGGAGATGCAACCTCTTCTCTTAGAAATCAGTAGTTACCTGTAGTTCTCTGTCTAGGACTGGTGATCTGTGAGACCTTCCCCCTCCATGTTAGCTACTCTAATTGGTGGTGTCGTTGTTCAGCTCTTACTAAGGCAGCCATATCATTGAAGTATCCTGGATGTAGCTTCCCATTCATTTCTGGGAGACACAATTTCACAGCAGACTTCCTGGTCTTGCCATCCTACTATTACCTCTTTCAGGATGTTCCTTGAGTTTTGCATGCAAGAGTTCTATTGTATCCATTAGGTCTGGGCACCCATGATCAGTATATCTCTGAACATATAAAGGCATGACAGAGCACAAAGCAAACCTTCATATAAAAGTCACTGTCCCACTGCATGTCTTTTAATGCTTTAAAAAGTGAATGTGAACCAAGTATTTTCCTTGGAAATTCTAGAGCACTGTCTAAGTTCTGCTTGGTGTAGTGTGGTTTTGTTCTATTGCTTTCCTTGGGGTGGTTACCTCAACAGGGATTTGTAGAGAAGGTGAACTTGCCAAGCTTTTCAGCCATACCCCGTTTCCAGAGGTCTTTATATTTGCATTGCTACTGGAATACTCTTCCACTGCTGGTATGCTTAAAGCTTCACTTTGCCAATATAACAGACTACAGCAATGACACTTTTAGATTTTCCTGTTTTGGTCACCCATAGCTTTACTCCTAAACCAGCATTCTTCCTGTGGCCACCATTAGAATTAGCATCTATTAGACTCTTCCCTTCCCTGCTCAGCCTCTTGCTCAGTGCTTTGTTTACTCTATAACTTAATCATTTTGATATATTATTTAGCTTTTAAGCTACAATGTCTTCACCTATATATGAACATCCTAAGAATAACACCCCTCTCACTGGAATATCAGAGGAAAATTATGTATAACTGATTTTTTAAAACTTTCCGAGAAATGTGTATCCCTTTCTTTTAACAAATATGAATTGAGAATGAATAAATTATGTAATTTTTGAACAACCATTTGTGTCAATTTTCTTTGACGTTTATGTTTGTGGATCTAGACAGTTCAGTTTTATCTGATTTGTTTTTGTGTTATATGACTTTAGACTCTTAATTGTTTTAGACCAAAATCCTTAAACAATTATTATTTTAAAATATTTTATTAGTTGTGATATATCTCACTAAAATATCCTCTGACTCATACCACTGTTGGGATAGAGGAAGAAGCAAGGTTCTCAGTTGTGGTAAGACACATCTGGTTTCTAGTCTGTAATTCAAGGTAGGCTTTATAGATGACATAGCTCTTGGTTCTTAGAGGCATACCCCATCAGAGATTCCTGTGGGTAAGAAAATTCTGAGTGCTAGTCTGGTATCTCGTCATCTCCACTGAGATCAGGAAATCCAACTCCGAGGTGATGCTTCCCACCTGCCAAAGCATGTTGTTGCAGTTTGCTGAGACTCACCTCATGAATGCAGTTCTCTGGGCTTCAGAGAAGGCTTTACTCTCTAGACCCTGCAGGACCCAAGGGTTGAGGCAAGATACATAATTATACATGACTGATTTCCCATCATTCTTGTCTCCCTGAGCCTTTAAAGTACTCCTGTAGACTATGTGGTGAGTTAGCATCACTCACGTAACCACTGTTAGTCCATCTTCCAACCAAGAAAGCAAAACCTTTCCCAGACGCACAAGCTGATATATCTGTTTCACAGCTTTTGCTGTGTTACAAGCCACCCCAAACTTAGCGACTTGAAAAAATTAGTGATGTTTTATGATTTTCTAGGTTAACAGTTTGGACTGCATGATTGTGTCTTATTTTCTTTCTTGTACTTTTTTTGTTTTTCAAAACAGGGTTTCTCTGTGTAGTCCTGGCTGTCCTGGAACTAACTCTAGTAGACCAGGGTGGCTTTGAACTCACAAGGATCTGCCTGCCTCTGCCTCTGCCTCCCAAGTGCTGGGATTAAAGGTATAAGCCACCACTACCTGGCTTTTTACACTATTTTTAACTGTTTTATGAGTCTGGGTGTTTTGACTGAATGTCTGTGTACCATGTGTATGCAGTGCCCTTGGAGACCAGAATAGGGCACTGTATTCCCTTGGAACTGGAGTTATGAATGGTTGTAAGTCCACGTGTAGTGCTGGAGATAGAACCTGGGTCCTCTGGAAGAACATCCAGTGCTTTTATCCACTGAGCCATCCCTCCAACCCCAGTCATATCACATTTCCTAATGTCTCAATGGTCAAAGAAAGCACACCCACAGGCATGCCAGATTTCAGGGGGTAAAGAGATGATAGAAGCATGATATTCTGGAGGACCAGAAATACTGGAACAGTCTAAAATGGTGAGTCTAAAGAATCCAGGAAGTGACAGTCAGGGCTCAATCCAATCCAATACCTTTAGAATCCACTCCATATGTAATATTCAGTTTATTCCAATGTAAATTTTAAAATATTGTGATTCTCTTGGAATATGAGACACTTCCTATCCACTCTACTCCTGTGGCTCTGAATGAGGCAGGGACTGGGGCTTATGAGGGATGGGGACAACCCTGGGAGGCCAATGTTAATATGTGGTTATACAGGGTTTTAAGCAAGGGAAAGTTAGTGTCAGCAGACAGGAAAGAGGGACTTCTTTCATTATGAAGGGGAGTTCAGGGACAAGTTCAGGACAAGCCTGGTCAAATGTCCCCACTCCTAGCCTGGTTCTGCTCCTTCCATGTCCCTGTTCCCCGTAGACTTTTCAGGTTTGCTTCTGAGTCCTCATTCATATTTAGTTACTCCTGCAATCAGAAGGAATGGGAGATATTTTTAGAGCCAGCATGGAACCCCAGCTGGTGCTCTGCCTGTGGTCTCAGGGGAAATCTCTGAGCTAAAGCAGCCCACCTCACCTCACATCCCTTATAACCATGTTTACTAGAATAATGCTTGATTATATCAGCTACTCAGTCCAAAATCCTACCCCTCCACCAGACCCCTCCCCTCAGGTCTCAGGAACTATGCAGAAGAAGGAGGCAGAAAGATTGTAAGTCAGTGGGGACAGAGGACAGCAAGGGAACAAGGCCTTCTAGACACAACAGAGCTGACACCCATGTGAACAAATGGAGACTGGCAGCACGCTCAGGCCAGCACAGGGCCAAGCCAGATGTTCCCCAGTGCTTAAAGGGAACCGGATACAAGGTCCCCTCTCTCACAGACACTCTGTGCAGCTGACCACTGCTCGCCAAAGAAAAACTAGTTTTCTCCAGTGGAGTCTCATTGGGTATACACACCACATTTAGGAGAGGCCCCATGCCCCGCAGTAGATGGCCAACACAAAACAAACTCCATGGCATTGCTGGAGATGTTTTGGCTCATAAAACTTTGTTTGGGCTTTTTTTTAATCAATTTTTTTGTTTTTTCTTTTCTATTATGTTTTCCAATTTTGTGTTTTTATGGTTTTGTGGTGTGTGTGTACATGTAAGCATGTTTCTCGTGTTTTCTCTCGTTTCTTTCTTTGCTCTGTTTTATTCTGGATTGTTGGCTTGTTTACTTTTTAAAGAGAGAAAGGAGGTGTGGATTTGAATGGATAGGGTGGTGGGGAGGATCTGGAGGAGATGAAGGAGGGGAGACTGATGAGAATCTACTGTATGAAAAAATAACTTAGGAGGCGGGACTGGCGCTGCATGGTGGCACATGGCTCCAATCCCAGCACTTAGGAAGCCAAGGCACAGGAGTCTCCTGAGCTGAGAGCTTCCCTGGGCTACAATTTGAAAGCCAATCTCAAAACAAAAAAAGCAAATTCATATGCAAACTAGCCTATATATAAAAGAGGAATTATTCATTTATACAATTAAATAATCTAGAGGTGCAATGGGTTCTAATAAATACCCTCAGGAGTCAAGTTCTCTCTCTCTGTCTCTCTCTCTCTCTCTCTCTCTCTCTCTCTCTCTCTCTCTCTCTCCTGTCTATTCATTCTGCTTCATTTCTGTACTTTTGTTGTTGTAGTAGTAGTATTGTTTTGTTTTCAAGACAGGGTTTTACTGTGTAGCTCTGGCTGTCCTGGAACTTGCTCTGTAGATCAGACTGACCTTGAGTTCACAGAGTTCAGAGTTCAGAGATCAACCTGCCTCTGCCTCCTCCCAAGTACTGGGATTAAAATCATGCACCACCATCGCCCAACTCAATGTGTCCTCTTACGATCACAAGATGATTGCCTATAGTTAATAGATCCTCTATGTTCAACTCTACCAGACTCTCTCTCTCTCTCTCTCTCTCTCTCTCTCTCTCTCTCTCTCTCTCTCTCTCTCTCTCTCTCTCTCTCTCTCTCTCTCTGGAACCAAAAGCCAAAATAAACCCCTTCTTCCCTGAATTGCTTTTTTTTGCCAGTCTATTTTTATCACAGCAATAGAGAAGTGACTAGTACTTCTATGAGGTCTCAGGTAAATGTGGCCCTGTCATCTCCTGGGTGTTAAGACAGAGATGCCTAAGAATCAGAGAAGCCTTTGAGCTGATATGTTGGATGCTCCAAGTGCATCTGTGGACGCTTGCCAAAATGTGTAGAGAAAGCTATTGGGAATTCTGACAGTTTCCGCACTGCTGTGGCAAAAGTTACTGAAAAAGGAATTGTCTCTTCTGACTCATAGTTCAAGGGGACAGTCCACCATGACATGATGACAGGAATCTGCAGTAACTGGTTACATTGCACCTGTAGTCAGGGGGCAAAGAGATTAATGCTGTACTCAGACAGCTGTCTCCTTTTTTATTGGAAATAATTTTCATAAAGTATTCTGCTCATGGTTTCTCCTCCCAGATCCTCTCCCACCTCCCCACCCATCCAATCCCACGTCTTCTTTTTCTCTCTTTAGAAACCACATGGTCCAATTAAAAAAACAAAAACAGAATAAAGCAAAGTAAATGGACAGAGGGAAAAAAGAAAAAAGAGCACAAAAAACACATACACACAGGGAGATACACACAAACACACTCACACATTAAAATTCCTAAGAATATAAAATCAGAAAACATAAAAGCACAAAAAAGTAAGATTTTAAAGCCCAAACAAAGCATTAAAGAGACAAAACATCCCAAAAAAACATACCACTGAGTTTGTTTTCTATTGTCGATCTATGGCTGGACATCCATGGTTTATATACCCAGGGAGACTCCATTGGAGAAAACTAATTTTCCCTTTGCCAGTAGCTGTGAATCGTAGATAGTTTCTATGTTAGGATGGGAAATTGTATTCACTTCTTTTCAGTACCGAGCCCAAACCTGGCGGGACCTGTGCAGGCCCTGTGCCTGCTGCCACAGTATCCACAAGTTCATATGTGCACTAATCCTGTTGTATCTGGAAGACACTGTCTCCTTGGTGTCCTCCATCCCCACTGGCTCCTGCAGTCTTCCCCCCTCCACTTCAGCATGCTAACCCTGAAGGGAGGGGGTAGCATTCTTTACATATGCAGCCTGAAACCCCAACCCATGGTGTAGTGCAGTCCACATTTAGGGTGGGCCTTCCCACCACAGTTATCTTAATCTAAATACCTCCTTACTCATGTGTCCAGAGGCCTGTCTCTTCGGTGAGTCTAAATCCTGCCAAGTTGACGGTCAATATTAACCACCAAAGGAAAAAATCCCACTTCCATCCTAAACTGCTGGGTAAAAATATTTCTGCTTCAGACAAATGATCGTAGGCTCGGAAGTGGGTGTCTCTTTCCTTTCATGGGATACATATGGGTTAATGTGCAGAAAGAGTTTGAACTTTTCATGGCTGGGCTTGAAACATTAGATTGCCGGTACCTTACACCCAGTATCTAGCACAAAAGTTGATCAAATTTATCATTGTAGCTGTCATTCCACTCCAATGTGTGGCTGTGGTTAGTTGGTTATGAAAGTAGGTTTCGTGTAGCCCAGACTGGCCTTGAACTCCTCATGGTCCTCCTTCTTCTACCTCCCACATGCTAGGATGACAGAGGAGCACTACCACACCTAGCCATTGTTCTAATAACCTCACAGGTGTTTGATGACCCAGACTTCACAATTTAGAGGCATAGGGACTCTTAAGGTCCTTACTTGTACATCAGCAAACTAGAGTCCCATGAAGTTTAATTAAATTGTTTCTACTAACTCAGCTAGTAAATGGCATAGCCTTTTATATCTTAATATTTTTCAGCCACACTAAGAAGAGGCCAAGACATCCTGGATGTATTGCAAAGAGCCCTCATAATAATAGCATTTTGTTATTACATCTCTGTCTGATTGTCTACAACTGCCTGTGAGGTAGCTAGAGAACTGATTTTTTTAAATTCACTTTCATAATCACAGAATCCAAAACAAGAGCTGGCGTGTATAAGATACTTCTAAAAATCTTATGCATGAAGTCTAGAGAAAAGAAGGCAAAATGTGTCAGTAAATCTCAGACACGACACTGGAGCCACACCCTTCTACAGCCTGTCAGGTCTGTCCTTCCAGTGGCCTGTCAGGTCTGTCCTTCCAGTGGCCTGTCAGGTCTGTCCTTCCAGTGGCCTGTCAGGTCTGTCCTTCCAGTGGCTGAGGAATGTATCAGACTCACACAGCTTAATGGAGCCAGCCATGGCCATCAGTCCAGCCACCTCCCCTGTCTCTCACCCTCTCCTGATACATGATTACCCAGAAGAGAAGCAAGTATGACTTGACTCTTCATAACTTTTCCATAGGAATAGTATATTCTGAGGCAGCACTGGTGCCTCTTGTTGCAGAACAGTGTTGAGGAGTTTTATCATCATAATCCAGACTGTAACCTCATTTTGAGTTGACTGTGACTAACCTTTTTTCTTTTCTTTGTTGTGTGTGTGTGTGGTATGTGTGCATTATGTAGGTGTGTGTGTGCATGTACACATACGTGTGGAGGCCTGAGGTTGGTGTTAAGTGTATTCCTTGACTGTTCACTTGTGTACTGAGGTAGGGCCTCTTGTTGACCTACAAGCTTGTTGTGTTGGCTAGTCTAGCTAGCCAGCATGCTCCTCCAGCTTGCTGGGATTGCGGGTTGGCTACAGCACCCACATGTTTTTTACATTACTTTTGAGGATCTGAATTCTGTTGCTTATTCTTTGGGGCAGGTACTTTACCTACCAAGCCATCTCCACAGTCCCTGATGGTTAAACTTGTCAACTTGATTATACTGAAAAGCTGGAAACTAGGAGACTAGTAAGGTTTACTCACATGTGTATCTGTAAGGTCACATCCAGAGAGAACGCCAAATGTAGGGAAGACCTTTGCTGGACGTGGACAAAGCCACATCATTCTATAGACTGAGGGGCCTTGTAATTTAAAAGTGGGATGGCAAGAGCCCTAGAGAATGGACTTTTCCTCAAATTCATGCTCACCCCCATTTTGTTTCCTTCCCTCCTTGTTGGACGTGTGGGCCCGCTCTGCCATGCCACGCCCTTTCTTCCTGGTCTACTGACACTGTCAGACAGTGAGGCAGAGTAAACTTCTCTTTCCTTGGGTGTTCTGTCAGATATCTTGTTGACTTTGAAACAAGTCAGTGGCATGCTTCCTGCTCAGCTCTGTTTGTCCCGTGAAAACTGACCTCCAGGTTAGGACAGCTGCAAGAAGCAGAGAGGAAGCAACCAGAGCCAGAATGTTTTATCTGTAGAAACAGAAAGGGAAACCAAGAACATTGTTTGTCAAGTCAGGAAGCATTCTAATATTCAGTCCCCCTTGTTCCAAAATCCCAAACTGAAATGACTAATTTACCAAGTAATTTAAAATCTAAATCAAAAGAAATAATACAAAATTTTTAATCAAGACCAAATTTAAATGGGATTTTTCCACTTTTCTTTTTTCTTTTCTTTCTTTTGTTTTGTTTTGTTTTTTGAGACAGGGTTTCTCTGTATTGTTTTGGAGGCTGTCCTGGAACTCGCTGTGTAGACCAGGCTGGCCTCGAACTCACAGAGATCCGCCTGCCTCTGCCTCCAGAGTGCTGGGATTAAAGGCGTGCGCCACCAACGCCCGGCTGTCTAACACTTTTCTAAATTGTAACAATACAATATGTTAATGCACTAGACCATTCAAAACTGGTAGTCTCATAAATTGTTAATAGTGGAATAAATGGTCACAATGCAGCATTTATAGTATTTATAGTGTGGAGGCCAGGCCATTTGTCCTACAGTTTGCTCCAGTAACTATTGCTCAGAATCTCTCTAAGGGAATGATACAAAGTATCAAAGAAGCAATAGGCACAAAAATGTTCTCTCTCTCTCTCTCTCTCTCTCTCTGTGCTTGTGTGTGTGTGTGTGTGTGTGTGTGTGTGCTGGTTCTTGCTGAGGCTTTGTTACAACATTGAATGTAATAGGCAAAACCTAAAACTTTTATTTAGATTACTCAAGGTTAATTACTCTACTTAGAAATACTATGGCAAGAAGAATGGCAAGAATTCTTCTAAAGAAAAGAAGCAGAACAGAGGGGAAGGACAAGCTTTACAGATAACATGCTTTCATGTGGCATTTGTGACCCCAAACTGGAAATTACCTGTCAAGCACAATGGAAACAGTTTAGTTACCGTGAGTTGTGTTTGTATTACATGCCACCATCTAACCACGGGCACTAAACTCCATAGAAATATGAAGTAATTGTTGGATGTCATTTTAAGTCTCTCTGTGTTAGGCACTCTCTGTGAAGTCAGCACACAATTTGCATGTATAGCTTCATGTTACAGAACCCTATGGGAAAAGAGGGTTCAGGCCTTACACAGATGAAAACATGGAGACTAGGTTGCCAAGTAACTTTCCCAAGTTTTCACACTTAGGAGACCCAGGACTCAAATGTAAACTCACTGATACAAAAAACTCAGATAAAGGACAGAGGTGGTGTGTGTGCAGGAGGGGTGTGTATAAGAGATGGGGCGGCAGGATGGGTGGAACAATGATTCAGTGGCCTACAGCTAACAATACCTTAGCACTATTTTGGGTTCAATGCCAAGCCCAATAACTAACATAAAAAAAAGTCTGGAAAGGGGTACATGAGACTATCCAGAGGGTTTTGTTCACACGTAAGACCTTATATGTTCCTTCTACAGAAGAAGATGCACATAATTCCTTATAATACAGATGTTGGCATTTATGTAAACTCTCAATTCTCTAGAATGTGTTCTCTAAAGTGGACTGGCCACTGAAATGCTGTGGTATTCAAAGACAACAAAATTACCCATGCAATGTTGTTATTGGTAAGATGCTTCTCTGTCATTTCTTCACGAAATTTGAGGGAAATGCCTCCATAAAATCCTTTTGTAAAGATTGGAGGGGGTACTAAAAATATATCCCATTCATTTTTCTTTCCGTCCTTCCCTTTGCTTTCTCAGCTGTGTCATAAGAATAGTAACACTTCATAGCTTTGCATATGCTAGGAAACTATGAGCTATATTTATTTCACTCCATTATTCCTGTATTTGAGAGGTGAAAACACACTTTGGATACTTTAAATATATACTTAAAAATTTAACATTTGAACATTATAAATTTAAACATTTTTTTCTTTTTTTTGTTTGTTTTTTGTTTTTCGAGACAGGGTTTCTCTGTGGCTTTGGAGGCTGTCCTGGAACCAGCTCTTGTAGACCAGGCTGGTCTCAAACTCACAGAGATCCGCCTGCCTCTGCCTCTCAAGTGCTGGGATTAAAGGCATGCGCCACCACCACTAGGAAAATTTAAACATCATTTAAAGAAATACATTAAAATTTAGAATTTCCATGTCTACCTATTAAAACTCAGAAGCCCATAGAAACACTGGAGTTTTGGCAAAATTTTTGTATGTTCAACATTTGTTTCCCTTATGTCAGGCGCAAATTTTCACCTGTGTTTTTATGAGAATCTAAAGAGAAACTAAAAGACAAGTTGACCAAGTGAAAGTCTGAGCAGTCACCGGGCTTGCCAGTATCCTGCCAGCCTCAGGAGATGTCACAAGGGGCCAAGCACACACGCATGACTGAGCTGTGGCTGAGCATATGAGGCACATGTGACAGGAGGAGTTGCATGCATCTGTTCCAAGTAATGCTTGGGGAAGTTGTCGTCAAGACCCACCCCGTGGCAGAAATTCATGGGTGGGGACTACAAGGGGCCTTTCCAAAAACACAAAGTCTTTTGTCCAGTGTTCTCAGAAAGAAGAGAAGAGAAGGACGGCTTCCACGGGTGACGGCTACATGGTGGGAGTGATGTTTGAGTGCTGTCGGGGGTGGGGGGTGGGGGGGGATGCAGGCTTAAAGGGACAGGTCAGAGCCAGGTCAACAGAGCTTTTATCTTCTGACTGAGCATCAGTGCGACACTGGACACCTCAGCAGCATTCTTCCCTTTCAAGGTATATGGGGTACACCTAGTCCCCAGGGCCTATTACCTTCTATCTTGTCGTTTGAATCCTCTGTCAGCTATGTGTCCTGAAGAATACAAAACAGTGCATTAGATATGTTTCACACTGAGGACTTCAAAATAAACTAGAGAATTGGATCACACACTGAGAAGTTATATAAAAACCAAGGATGCATACAGTTGCATGTCTGGTGAATGAAAATAGACTCCAAGGAATTCAAAGCAGATGGGAGCTCCTCATAGGAGTCAGTAACACAAGAAGAAGCAGGGAGGGATGGAGAAGTGTGCTGAGCCTGGAGGCTTTCTAGGGATGTATGCTGAGCAAGTACTGAGAGCAGGATTGGTACTCCAAAGGCTCATCCAGCTGCCCAGCTGCATCCCTGGGCATTTGGTGTGGTCACAGGCCAAAATGCCAGGGAAGTATCTCAGAAACCCCTTGCTATTGTAGTTGTTGATTGTGAAGGTTTCTGAGGAACCCGGAGGAGAGACAAGTCCTAGAGGGGTGGTCAGGGCAGCAGGGGCCACTCAAGGTGCTTGGGAAAGTGGGCATTTTTCCATCTAGTTCTGTCTGTTACAATGGTGTAGCCACAGCCCTGGGTACTTGATGGAACTCAGCTGTGAACACCGAAGCAAGACCCTTTCAACATGCTTTTACATTGCACATTGTATCTCATTTGACATGTCTCTCTTTCCATCTGCTGGTGTAACTGTCCATCTGTTGTCCATAGCAGGACAAAAGCAGATAAAGATGCAGAAGAGAAAGTTTGGTGTGTGTGTGTGTGTGTGTGTGTGTGTGTGTGTGTGTGTGTGTGTGTGTGTGTGTGTAGAGGGGTGACATTTACTTCCTTCTTTCATTTAGCTCCAGCTTCTAGGAAACTAGGTGCTCTGACCTTTATCTGATAGTGTCAAGATTAGTGAAGAATCATGGTGAAATTCTGAGCTTGGCTTTGAGGCACTAACCAGGGGCTGGGATAGGGAGATGGGTAACTGCTTCAAATAAGCACCTCAGAGCAGACTCAGACAGCCCAGAAAAGAAAGTGACTGTGTGAGCATGTCAGGAAATGTGCACAGATGTCCCAGCCTTCCCTCTGCACACTTCCCTATTCCTCTTCTTTCTGCCTCATCACTCACTGTTGGGGATTGTTTCTTTTAAGCATCCAAGACTGTTTTAGGTTTTAAGAAGTTCTTTAGCTCTATTCCTTAACTCCATTAGCGCCGTGTTATATGAGTCCTCTGGGGAAGGGGCCATTTTTTACTGAGGCAGACACCAGGACTATTCCAGGAAATTGTAAACATGGGAAATCAGTCTGTTGTCCTTTTCATTTACCAAACCATTTTTTGGAGGCTAAACAAAGTGGTAAACAGCATGGGTCCAGACAGAGTACACAGAATCTCTGTCGTGAGAGGCTTATGACCACTGATGAGTGTCCTCACATGCCCCGAATTGAGCTTCAGGCCAGAGAATGCAGAAACAGAGGAAAGAGAGGTTCACTTCAACACACAGCTTTGAGTTGTGCCAGCCAGAAGACGAATCTATTCTGTATCCCTTTCCCATGAAAGGTCTGTATATCTGGCCCTGAGCAAATGCTCAGTCACCAAGAAGAGTGGTCAGAAACAGCTACGGAAGCACTGAAACCCCACTGATGAAAGTGGTACTCTTAAGGGTTTCTTGGAAGCTATGTGGCCTAGTTTCAGACCAGCATGTGAGCGCTTGTTCAACAGGTCTCCATGAGGCACAGCCAGTAGGAGACAGTCTCTCACTGGGCCAGAACTGGCAGACCTTGGGACAGCACAGAATGTTGCTGAGACTAAGTGGCCTGTACAGTCTCTTTCCTCTCATAATATTGATGTTTCTCTTGGTGATTTTAGTCTCCCTTTGTCAACCATGCATGGGACAAATAAAGTTAATGAGCCCATGTAAGGAAACAACACAAGGGACATTAGCTATGTCTCCCAATTCTGGGAAAGCACATAAGAACAGTGTGGCAAAATGGAAAAAGAGTGACTTATCAAAGTTTGCCTTTTATAAAGAGACTTAAGCAAACAGACTGTTTTGTAGGACAAGGGAAGTTAGAGAAAATATAAACTAACTACATATACAAAGCTTATGGCAACTCACCCCTATTTCTGTAAATATGCTTTGCGAAGAAGTTTTGAATGACAGTGCTGTTTTTGAGAATGTGTGCCTATGTGTATCACCTTTATTGTTTAACTTTTGTTGATTCTTTTTGGATTTCACATCATGTACTCTGATCTCTATCCACTTGCATCCACCCTCTGCCCGTGCAAAACCAAGCCCAATTTAAAAGAACAACCAAAACAAATAAAACCAAGAGACAAACAAGAAGGGGGAATCTTGTCATGGGGACTGTAGCATGAATCACACAGCTACCCTTTAGTCCATTCATCTTTATTTCCAAGTGTTCATTACCACATGTTGTCGCAGCTCCTGTTGGATATCCTGTTCGCCTTTTAACTTTGTAAGCACAGAATGTACCTGGCTCAACATTTAGCCAAGGTAGCAAAATGACATCTGTTGGTTTTGGCTTAAAAGATGTTTTGATGCAAAAGTTGGGGAAAAATATATTTGACATACTTGTTTTTGCCAGAAGTTAACGTTGGAGGGTGAGGAAAACATGCTTGTTTTTGAAGTATAAATAAAGACTGCTAGGGCTGTTTGGGACCAGCCACTTGTGAGAAACTCATCTTGGGGATGGACAATTTTTCTTTCTCCCATGCCCCTTTCCTGTCTCAGGACCTTGACTCAGGCTGCAGCAGGACAGCAACAGGGGCTAGAAGGACATCAGGCTGAACATTCTTTCTGAACCTGCATTTTCTGAAGGTCATTTGCAGAATTAAGTAGGAGTCACTGGGGCAACACTGGCAATAAGCTATAGATTCTGAGGACTTTTTTTTGAGGCTTGGACAGAGAAAGAGATGCGAGAAATGTTGTAACAGTCCTCAAACAGTTAGTTCCTCAGTGCACTGTAGAAGACTTGTCACCACCACAGTCGAAACCACGAGGGCCTCGAGGTAAGGCATGGAGATCAACTTCACGGATCTTGATAATTGAATCTATATGACCATTTACCACCTGCCTGGAGACTGGAGTAGCTTCTAGAAACTAGTATCATAATTTTTTTGTTAAAAATCAACTATGGGAAAACTGAACTTATTCTGTCAGCCTAGATGCAAAAATGAAAACCTGGAATTTTCAGAAACACCCTATCAATAGTAAATGCCCTGTGCAATGAGGTGTATCAGTTTAGCCTGAGACCAAATAGTTTGTGAAAATTTAATTTCTAAAATAGAGAAAGTTGAGTATGAGGGTAGGAGAAATGCTCATACTTCCAAGTTGTCAGATCACTGAAATTATCTAAGATTATCTTTACACTTTTTAAGTCTCAACATTTTTATCTGGAACAGAAGGGAATTTTTAAAATTTACATTGGAGAGTGATTAAGGAGGATATTTTATATAAGCATTTTAATGACATAAATGTAAAGCTAAGACCCTAATCTGGAACAGGGAGGTTGAGATGTCATGCATTCATTCAACAAACATTTTTGAGCAACTTCTGCATTCATAAGGCAGTGCTTATGTGAAAGGGTGTCTCTGTTAGTACAGTTGAGGCCCTTGGAACTCTTTGTCTGGAATCTGATACAGGGAGACATAGTCCACAAACTATGTAACAGGATAGGTCCCTATTGTAGGGAAAAGGACCAGCCAAAGAAACACACCCTGAGAAGAGCCAAAGAAACGCACTTTGGCTCTGCAACCAGAACCAAAGAAATGTACCCTGACCCTGAAACCAGTGTCAAAGAAACACACTTTGTGCCTGGAATCAGAGCCAGTGAAAGAAATACACCCTGGCCCTAAAACTAGAGCCAAAAGGCTAACAAGGACCAGAGAAAGAAACACACTTTGGCCCTGAAACCAGTGCCAAATCTGACCCTAACCCTGTGCAGAAAACTAACCAATCCTTGGGCAGGAGCTCTAGCTAACCTGAGCTCAGCATTAAAATCTGACCAATCCCTACTCTGGAAAAACTTCCTCTGCCCCCAAGAATCCCTATATAAATTCTGTGTATGTTCAGCTTATCCAGTCCAGCTGCTTCCTTCTAATTAACCCCTTCCACGAGCTTTGGGTGAAGATCTTTTGTGGTAGAGCAGAGGCGACCCTGGGCAGAGCTGAGCAAGCAGGGCTGTAACACTTTTGCCGGGGAAACCTTCCCTAGGCAGAGCAGAGTTGTTTGTTATACTCCCCTGTCCACTCATGTAGGAGAAAAACTGCTACACTGGATGAACAGCCCCAGCTGGAAGACCCCGTCCTGCCGGAGGGGAGCCCATACACTGGGGAAGCCTTTCTCTGAGGCCAGGCTGTAAGCTGCTACGATTACTGCAGCCTGTGGTGGTCCTTGGCTTCTGAGCTCCAGGATACCTTTTTATCTGAGCTGTGTAACACTCAGTATCCTTGGCTCCTGAGCTCCAGGATAGCTTTTTATCTGAGCTGTATAACATTCAGTATTCTGTGACTCCCGAGTGCCAGGATACCTGTTCCATGGATCCGTCAAGATACTTACACCTATCGCACAATAGAGGGGTGGAGCTGACTGGCAATCCAAAGGTTGGCTCAGGTGGATTTTTTTCTCCACTGCTTTTTTTTTTCGTTATACCCATATCTCCTCCAATAAAATTTTGTTAAATATTACAGTCTGTTTTGTGTCTGGGGAGATTGCAACATGTAATTGCAGTGGTTGGTGGTAGCTAGCAATAAGTAAGCAAGCATTCCTTGGGAATTCCCTCAAATCCTCGAGGAAAAGTCAGAGGGACCTATCACAGTCTCCCACAGAGGTGGGGCTCACAATTATTTGGACACTGGCAAGCACTGTGGCCACTTGAAAACTGGTGAGCTCTGACAGATGTCACACAGGTCTCTGGGGGCAATGCTCACAAAGCAGCAGAACACACTTCTATGACCTCAGGTCACTGGGCAGTAAAAGTCCAGATGACTTCATTTGCTGGTGGATAACATCCTGACCCTGTGGATTTGAAAGTCCAAAGATAGCCTTTGATTACTCAATGTTTTTTTTCTTTAAAAAAATAGAAATTACGTATGCATTTGTGTATGTCTGTATGTTGGTATGTATACACATGAGTGAAGGTACTTGCATATCAGATCCCCTGGTGCTGGAGTTACAGGCAGCTGTAAGATGCTGGACGTGGGTGCTGGGAATCAAACTTGTGCCCTCTGCAAGTTTAGTTCACACTCTTAGCCACTGTGCCATCTCTCCAGCATTCTGTCTCCCTTCACCACTCAGATCTCTCCTACACTCTCTCTGTGCCCCATCACCCAAAAGTGAGGATGTCATTAAGTGTAAAAATCTGGTTTGCTGAACACTGATTAGATGTTCTTCATGAATTATTCCATTTTATCTTGTGTTCCAATAGGACAAAATGGGTGAGATTATCCTTATTTTACCAGTGAGAAATGGGTGCTGAGGGGGCTATGTAACCCAACCAATAGGTAATAAAAAATGAGTGCTGAGGAGATTATGTAACACTCCAGATAAACACAGGTTTATCAAACTCCAGAGCTCTCCACACAATCACATAAAGGATTTTAGGATTCACCTAAGAAAGATATAACTAGGAAGAAAAGCGTATTCGGAGGAATGCTTACTGTTTGTGTAAGGGAG
The DNA here is from genome assembly GCF_017639785.1 of Mesocricetus auratus. NCBI lineage: Eukaryota > Metazoa > Chordata > Mammalia > Rodentia > Cricetidae > Mesocricetus > Mesocricetus auratus. The sequence continues at coordinate 31,033,192 of NW_024429182.1, read as the reverse complement.
ATTGCTGCCTGTCCACGGACACTGACCTTCATTGTGGTGTTACTTGCTTTTCACTCTTTACTCTTTATTCATTGCCTCTTTTGGGGGCCTGCCACCCAGCTCCCAAATAAATCACACTCAGAAGCTTGTTATTAATTGTAAATATCCAGCCTTAGCTTGGCTTGTTTCTAGTCAGCTTTTGATTTTTAATTTTAAATTATCCCATCTACCTGTTGCCTCTAAGCTTTTATCTTTCTCTATTTCTGTATACCTTTTCTTTCCTTCTTATTCTGTGTCTGGCTGTAGGGTTGGGTGGCTGGCCCCTGGCATCCTCCTCCTCCTCTTATTCCTAGATCTTTTTCTCCAAGATCTCCCCTCATATTTATTCTCTCTGCCTGACAGCCCTGCCTATTCTTTCTCCTGCCTTGCTATTGACCACTCAGCGCTTTATTAGGCCATCAGGTGTTTTAGATAGGCAAAGTAACACAGCTTCACAGAGTTAAACAAATGCAACATAAAAGAATGCAACAAATCTTTGCATCACTAAAACAAATGTTCCACAGCATAAACAAATGTAACACATCTTTAAAAAATGTTCCACAACACAACTGTGATGAAGACACACAGGTCTAGATGATTCCTCTCCGTTTAGGAAACTTCCAAAAGGTACAAGAAATGGAGTGAGGCAGTTTCAGCCAGTTTATGACAAAGCCAAATAAACATTCTTGAATGATGTACATAGACAAATGATCTATGGGGAGTGTATTTTCTTAGAAAGTTAATAAAAATGTGAGATTTCCAATACAAGTTGTTTTATATATCTGGGATTCAAGAGTTTATGCTTGTAAATATCCCCTGCCCATTCAAAATCCTATCTAGAGACAATGGTGTATATGTGGCCCATAGATAGGACACAGGGTTATGATATGGAGTCAGGGCCACTGGGCACAAGAGAATGTGCTCTGTTAAGTCCAGAAAGCAACCGCTAATGTCGCTAACAGACTAAAGTAGAGAATTTGTGTTCTATTTTGAGCAGGGTCTTACTGCCTGGTTTAAGCTCCATGGAATTCATGATCCCCCTGCTTTGTGTCCTGTATGATAAGAGGTTAGGCCTGTACCACCAGGCCCATCCACACACCCAGAGTTTTATAAACCATGATCAAAATTATAAAAGAAATGAAATAAGCAAAGAGGTTTCAAATGGCAGCCCGAAGCACATTTTTTAATTAGTAGGTTCAACAGACCTAAAATTACTCTATCATGTTTCTCTCAGAGTTTCTGAGCTCTTTGTGTTGACCTCAGACCTCTGTAGAACAGTAAGTGATGCCTGAGTGAAGACATGCAAACCACACTTGCAGACAAGGGTCTTTCACTTTCATCCTTACAACTGCTTCCTCTAAGTGGGGATTGGATGGGGGAATTGGGTTGGGGTTGTCAGGGGGAGGAGGGGAGAGAGGTATCTGGGACTGACACGTGAAGCAAGCTTGTTTCTAATTTAAATAAAAAATTATGCAAATAAAAAAGAAGCACTTAACCCAGACTCTCTGGCAGTGGGATTGTATGCTGGCACTCCCCCCTGCTCCATGTCTAAAATCCATATATGAGTGAGTACATATCATGATTGCCTTTTTGTAACTGGGTTACCTCACTCAGGATGGTTTCTTCTAGTGTCATCCATTTGCCTTCAGATTTCAAGATTCCAATGTTTTCTCCACTGAGTAGTACTCCGTGTAAAAGGACCACATTTTCTCTATCCACTCTTCAGTTGAGGGGCATCTAGGTTGCTTCCAGGTTCTGGCTATTACAAATAATGCTGTTATGAACATAGTGGAACAGATGTCCTTGTTAGATGAATGTGCATCTTTTGGGAATATGCCTAAGACTGGAATTGCTGGATCTTGTGGTAGACTGATTCCCATTTTTCTGAGGAATCTCCATACTGATTTCCAAAGTGGCGGTACGAGTTGGTACTCCCACCAGCAGTGGAGCAGTGTTCCCTTTCTCCACATCCTCTCCAGAATAAACTGTCATTGGTGTTTCTGATTTTAGCCATTCTGACAGGAGTGAGATGGTATCTCAGAGTTGTTTTGATTTGCATTTCCCTGATGGATAAGGATGCTGAACACTTTCTTAAGTGTCTATCAGTCATTTTAGACTCCTCTATTGAGAATTCTCTATTTATTTCTGTACTGCACTTTTTAATTGGATTATTTAGTGTTTTGGAGACTAGCTTCTTGAGTTCTTTGTAAATTTGGAGATCGGCCCTCTGTCAGATGTGGGCTTGATGAATATCTTTTCCCATTCTGTGGGCTGCCATTTTGTCTTGATGACTGTGTCCTTTGTCTTACAGAAGCTTCACAGTTTCAGGAGGTCCCATTTATTAATTGTCTGTGTTACTGATGTTATGTTCAGGAAGCGATATCCTGTACCAATTTGTTCAAGGATACTTGCCACTTTCTCTTCTAAGAGGTTCAGTGTGACTGGATTTATGTTGAGGTCTTTGATCCATTTGGACTTAAGTTTTGTGCATGGCGATAAACATGGATCTATCTGCAGTCTTCTACCTGCCAGCATCCAGTTATGCCAGCACCATTTGTTTCTTTTTCCATTGTATAGTTTTAGCTTTTTTGTCAAGGATCAAGTATTCATAGGTGTGTGGGTTAATATCAGGGTCTTAAATTCAATTCCACTGGTCTACCTGTCTATTTTTGTGCCGATACCAAACTATTTTCATTACTATAGCTCTATAGTAGAGCTTGAAGTCAGGGAAACAGGGAGAACCCTAAGAGAGATATGCATGGTACCCCAGAGAAGGGGAATGGGACAGGATCTCCTAAGGGGATTGGGATCATGAGGGGGAAGGGAAAGGGAGCTGGGAAAAAGAGAGGGGGAGAAGAGGAGGGGAGAGGAGGGGAGAGGAGGGGAGAGGAGGACATGGGGGAGCAGGAAGGTTGAGTCAGGGGAAGAATAGAGGAGAGCAGGATGAGAGATACCATAATAGAGGGAGTCATTATAGGTTTGAGGAGAGATCTGGCACTAGTGAGATTTCCAGAGGTCTACAAGGATGACACCAACTGGCAAACTAAGCAATAGTGGAGAGACTACCTTAAATGCCCATCCCTGATAATGAATTTGATGACTTCCTTATATGCCATCCTAGAGCCTTCATTCAGTGGCCAATGGAAGCAGAAGCAGACACCCACAGCTAAACACTGAACTGAACTCCTGGAACCCAGTTGCAGAGAGGGAGGAGTGATGAGTAAAGAAGTCAAGACCTGACTAGTGAAACCCACAGAGGCAGCTTACCTGAAAAAGCGGGAGCTCATGGACCCCAGAATGGTGACTGGGAGGCCAGCATGGGACTAACCCAGAACCCCTGAATGTGGGTGTTAGTGATGGGGCCTCAGAGAGTAGATCAGTATTTATCCCTAGCGTACACATTTACTTTGGGAGCCCATTCCACATGGAGGGATGCTCTCTCAGCCTGCACACATGGGGGAGGGCCTAGGTCCTGCCCTGGATGATATGACAGACTTTGAAGATTCCCCCATGGGAGGCCTCACCCTCCCTGGAGAGCAGAGTGGGGATGGGATGGGGGACTGGGGGGCTGAGGGGGTCAGAGGAGGAGGGGAGGGAGAGGGAACTGGGATTGACATGGGTAACAGGCTTGTTTCTAATTTAAATTAAAATAGAAAAAAAGAAGCACTTAACCACTTGTGAAGTCTCCATCTACTGACTGCTTACATAAGATTTCTTTCTTTTTCTTTTTAGTTTTTACTTTTTAAATATAACTCAAGAAGTATTCAGGGCTGTTAAAATCAGTCTTTACTCACTGAAAATGCTGTAAATAAGAGAGGTTTGGAGAGGCTACATTATTTTTCTAGTAATTGACATATAAGTAAAACTGTTAGTTTTATCATAAAGATAATTTAATTTTCCTGAAGTTGTTCTGTGACTTCAGCCAGCCATTGCACTTTGCTTCTCTGGCCACAGCCTGGCAGGAATTCTGTTCCCTCTGTCGCCAGCTGTGTTGCTTATAAGTAAGACTTGAGATTCAAAGGCTGGAGTGAAAACCTGCTAGCTCAGAGAGACTGAGTAGCAATCAGCTGACCCTCTTATCCTTGCTGGTGTCTCCCTAAGACCCATGTTTCTGTTTTGCCCACCACTCCAAGTCCCTCTCTCTCTGCTACATCCTATGTCTCTCTATCCGTCCTGGATTCTCTCTAATGCTCTATGGTTATTTCCTGTCAACTAGTTGCTAATACAATCTCCTGACCCAAGGTTAATTTTATTTAATTACCACAAATGCAAATTCAGGATTCACAGTGTTATTGTATATCCCCCAACAGCCTGAGGACAAGGCAGATTCAAAAGTTGATATTTTCAAGTTTCTTCTCTAATTTCCCCTCTCCCTAAACCAGCAACCACACTTTCAGATGAACAAGATAGCCAAGGCAAACTGACAGAGTGTACGTGCAGTTATCAACTTGTGGTAAGCACCCAAATTGTTCTTTGCACAGTTTCCATGTAGAATTTTATTTTAAAATCTAAATAGACACCACCACATAGCCCTGCCCCTTTCTGTTGCCATCCCTCTTTTGTGCTAACATGATTCTGCCACCAATCGATGATACATTTGTAACCTTGTGGGGTTTCTTTGCTGATTTCCCAGAAACTGTTGGAGATAGCAGTGTTTTTTCTTTTGAGCCTCCTTCCTCAGAGGTCTTTCTTTGTTGGTTTGCAGGGGGTGCATTGAGCTTTGACTTCAGTGATCCATCAAATCAGGCCTAACCCCTTAGTTAACTTCAACCACAGCATCACACAGGTGTTAAAGCCCTCACTGGATCCTAGAGATTTTGTCTTTTAATACCTCCCATAGAGAAAAATAATGAGAAGCATCTACATGCAGAAAGTAAAGCCTGCTAGCTTCAATTGATTTGAGTTTTCTAAGCTAACTGAGGCCAAGAAGGAAAGCCAAGCTTAAATGGGGAAAAGGGGCTAAGAACCAGCTAAGGTCTCTGAAAAAATCTAGGTCCTACAGTCCCTCAAAAAAGCAGGTCTGAGCTACACAAATGGAATACACATGCACGCATGTGCACATGCACACACACACACACAGAGGGAGGGAGAGGAGGGAGACTGAGTGTGCATAGTTAAGTAAGTAGTTGGATGCCAATGAAGCTGGGCCAGGGGCAACAGACATTCACTTTTCTTCCTAGCATGTACTTTACAGTTGCTTCTGCTTTTTCCGTTTTTTTTAGGTATCCCTCACCCCTACCTCCAGCCTGATGCTCAGACACCACCTTCAGGCTGAACAGTTATCAGACATTCCTTCTTCCAACTAGAATAAGAGTACAGTGCTTCCCAGGTGGAGATCCAGACTAAACAAGCCTGAGTACTAAGAACAAAGATAAACAGAGAAGAAAGAGTTCATGTTTTCTCCCTTCTGTTTTGATTTGCTGATTGCTAATGGCAAGTTAAACTGTTCATATGTCTGTTTTCCCCAACTGGAGGCTTAGGTCAATGACACTGAGGTGCCCTGAAGATAAATCCATTCACTGGAGGCCCGTGGAAGCATAAGGAAAATACAGAGCTGCCAATATCTAAAGAACAAGCTGAGAAGCAAAACTTGAGTTCTCATAGGCTCTCCCCTGAGCCAGTGCTACCCAATGTTTAATGTCTACATGAACTTCTGAGAATCTTCAAATGTGTAGGGTAATTCAGTGGGTCTTGGGTGAGCTCAGATTCTGCAATTCTAACAAGTTTCTTGGTAATAATAATAATAATAATAATCTATATGTGAAAGGCCACACTTGAATCAGCAAGAAACTACAGTCTGGTCCTTGGTCATGGCTCCAGCCTTCTAGCTTCACTTCCTGCCACATCTCTCCCACTTCCGTCCTTCCACTCTGCACATGGCATCCTAGTCAATGAAGAGCCCATAAGACACCATGGAGAAGAGCACATTGTTTTACAGCTGTGTGGCTTGGTACCCTCTGCCCTTCACTCTCACTCATATTTAGTTGGCAGACTCCTTCACAGGTCAGCTCATGTGTAGCCTCTGCCATTAACCCCTCTCATGCTCTCTGTCTTCCTGGCTGGGCTCTTTCCCCTATGTTTAGCACACTGTGAGTCTATGATGTCTGTGTACCTGGAGCCATAACACAGAGTTGCTCTCTTTGTGCCCTATACAAAGCCTCCCAGCCAAAGAAGCAAGAAGGGGCTAGATTCCTCTCTACTCTTACTTGCCAAGTCTGAGTCCTACTGAGATCTGTCCATCCGAATGGAGGGCACTTTCTAATACACACTGACATGCATATACACTGGTTGTCTGTATTTTTCTACCAATATGAGGTCTTTGAGGGAAGACCAAGATTCACCTTTCCGTCTCTTAGGACAGTGCCTACCACAGTGCAGTTTCATAGAATGAATGAATGTATGAACCATGAGAGAAAGAAATGAAGAGTTACTGAGAGGGTGCACAGGGAACAATTCCACTTTATCCTAAAGGTACATCCGCTGAGAGGTAAGCGAGACTTAGGGATTTATTAACATACTTCTGAGAAGGCACGATCACCAAAGCTCTATTTTGCTAAAAGGACTATGCTAGGGACCAATGAAAAGGGACTAGTAGAATTTAGGTGGACTCAAAACTAATGTAGAAACCAGCTACCTGATTTCAACTACAACTTTTCTAATCTCTTTGGATCTAAGGGAAAATGAGGGAGACTTGGGATTTTAGTTTGGTTGTAAGAGTCCACTGGAAGCAATTTCTACAGTAGAAAGCATGTAGCAGATGAGAAGAGTGTTCAGAGCAGAACCCTTAATTTCTTCATGAAAAATGGATACATATTTTTCCTTCATTTAGAAGCAGCGGAAGACAGTTGGTTTCTGCTCTTAGTCCCTGATTTGGATGCCCTAACACCCTGGTTGTGAGCTGCTATATGGGTGCTAGAAATCAAACCTGGAAGAGCAGACAATGCTCTCAATTGTTGAGCTATTTCTCCAAACCTGCATCTTTTTTTATTTTAATGAGGCACCTCCTGATGGTCACCTGGGTACTTCACAATGGTCCAGCCATGACTAAAATCTTGGAACTTCCAGTAGAACCCCGATTTCTGAAAAGGGAAGATGGGCAGAAAGTATAGTCATAACTTAGACTATGAAGTTTGGATATCTCTGGGTGACAAACACCCAAAAACCAAAAGGGTGGTGCAGTTTCATTTCGCAGAGCATAAGGTCCTATATTCAGTATTCTTAGAAAGTGTGTCCTTTCAATTTACCTATAGCCTTTATCATACCCCATAAAATAAGCCAGCAGAAGCACTGGACTGTTTCCCTTGGGGCTGTGAGTCATTGAAGCACATTACTGACCCCTTAGGGTTAGGATTGTGGGAGTTCCTGTTTGTTGCCTGAGTTGATCTAGAATGCTGGAGGCATTAGAAGTGAGATGAAGTCCTGTGTGGGTGCCAGGTTCCAGAAATGTCAGAAACAAGCTGCATTTTAAGACAGAGTTGCTCAGGTGGTGGTTGATGGGAGAAAGTCACAAAACCAGTGTCAGACATGTCAGATTAAATTTGGAAGCAATATAAAGAATGTATTGAGCTATAATTGGTGAAGTTGACCTAACTGCTGAGATCCTTGGCTGTCTCAAGAGAGGTACAAACAAAATGAATAAGAACTTTATCTTTTTTCTTTTTGAAAGAGAAAGAGGATCTCTCAGTATAGCCCAGATTGGCTTGTAGTTCATAATCTCACTGCCTAAGCCTTCTAGGATTCCAGGTGTACCCCACCATGCCTGGCTTAATAGTCTTCAAAGGATTTATAAGAAGATCTGTTTTGACGGTCTCCTCTACTTTGTCTGGACAGGTTTCCCTAACAAGACTAAAAACGCTTACAAGTTTGGACCAAGATTTAGGCACTGTGTATGTACCTGGGACTTGCAGAAAGTACTGGATTTGCAGGGAGTTTACAGCTGTCACTGACATTGATAAAAAATAAGGAAGTGCAAAGGGCTAATACCCCTCAGCCAAAAATATCCAGGATTTTGCTCTGGGGCTCTAAAAGAGATTCCTCTGATAAATGAACTGACATCTTGCAAAACCCCAGCCTGGGCTTTGCTTTCTTCCAGCATCTCCTTCTCCTTTGGGCCTGCTTCTGAAGCTACCATTGTGGTTGCAGTAAGAGGAACTGAGAATGTTGCATGCTATATATCTTATCATGTGACTCCAGGAGAAAATGTCATTCAGACCAGAACCTTAATGAAACACACTCGTATATAGAGAGAGAAGAAATTGGGTAAAATATAAGAATTACCTCCCCCCTCCATAATACCCTCCAGGTCTCCATAATATTAAAATCAGTGATGCAAACAGTGGAGAAGCTATGTGGCAGTCTTTTGTTCTCGTGGTATCTCTTAGATTCCTGTATATCTCTTAGAGATTTGCATCTCAGGGACTTTCTAGTCTACTTTTCCAGGACCAGATGTGTGATAATAGTGATATAAAGCTATTGAGACAAATAGATATGAGGTCACCAAGGTGTCACACATCTCAATACTAAGACCTACAAGAGCCCATCTATGCCCAAGTCCAAATCTGGGGAATTACAGTTTCCTCTTTTTAAAAAGGCAATAAAACATGCTGACTTCCGGTGTTTTATTCTCTGGGCTATTTCTAGAAGGCAATGAACTAGCCAATTTCTCTTTGCTTTATGAAAATAAGTGAAGAGATGGCTCAGCAGTTGAGAACGCGTGCTGCTCTTGCAGAGAACTGCAGTCCAGTCCCTAGCACCAATGCCAGGCAGTATACAACTGCCTGTTAATCCACCCCCAAGGATTGCAATCCCTTCTTCTGGTGCCTGTGGCCACCAGCACTCACATGTATGTGTCCCCCCCTACATAATTGAAAAAACAAATACCATTTTTATAAAAAGAAAGTAAGTAGAATAGCAAATATTAACTTTTAAAGAACTTTAATTTAAAGGAAGTTTAATTGTGGGGGGGGGGGAGATGTGCTCGTGGGTTCAGCTGTCCACTGAGGTCAGGGCCATCAGATCCCTGGAACTGGAGTCACAGGCAGTTGTTGAGCTGGCTGACATGGGTGCTAAGAATCAAACTTGTGTCTTCTGCAAGAGCAGTGTGTGCCCTTAACCTCTGAGCCATCTTTCCAGTACTGAGGTTTCAATTTTCAAAATTTTCTTTGCTCATTTTAGAAATTTTAAGAAGCATAAGAGTATTAAAAGAAAAAATGTCACCAGCTAGGCCAAACTTACCAATGTCTTGTTGTGGCTTTTGAAGTTGCAGAGAAAAATCAATACTGTGTTCAGAGTTCTCTAAGGGGCCAGAATTCTCATCGCACTGAGGATCAGTGAGAAATGATCAGAACCTTTATGTCAATTTGGAACTTAAGAAAACATGACTGTTACCTGGCGGTGAGTTCAAGGCCATCCTGGCATACAGAGTGGGTTCCAGGACAGGCTCCAAAGCTACACAGAGAAACCCTGTCTCAAAAAAAAACAAAAAGAAAACATAGGCCGGGCAGTGGTGGTGCATGCCTTTAATCCCAGCACTCGGGAGGCAGAGGCAGGTGGATCTTTCTGAGTTTGAGACGGAGCAAGTTCCAGGACAGGTTCCAAAACAATACAGAGAAACCCTGTCTCGAAAACAAAAAACAAAAAAAAAAAAAAGAAAGAAAGAAAGAAAAGAAAATATGACTATTCACAATTACCCTCATTGGAAGTTCAAATTTTACGATGTGTCACTTCACCTATATTTCCAAGAAGGTTAGAAATGTTCATATGTTTATTTATTGTTCTATACCTTGAAAGAAACTAAAAGTACTCCCCTTAAATATTTAGTGGCACACACACACACACACACCAAAATCCATTCAGGAAAAATGGCATCATCTAGAATGATGTTTTCATTGGCTTCTTAAATTAGCATATAAGACAATGGACTTTGGGGCTGGAGAGATGTCTCAGGTTGACAGCACCTGCTGCTCTTCCAAAAGTTCTGAGTTCAATTCCCAGCAACCACGTGGTAGCTCACAGCCATCTATAATGAGATCTGGTGCCCTCTTCTGGTGCGCCATCATACTTGCAGGCAGAATACTATACATAATAAATCTTTAAAGAAAACAAAATAACACCACTCTTGGGCATATAATCATGTGTTGGGGGTGTGCATATGTGCATGTGAGCACAGAAGTCCAGAAAAGTCTCCAAACTAGAGTTAAACTCAGTTGTGAGCTATGAGTTGATCAGCATAGGGATTGGGCCCCAAGAGACCACGGCAAGAAGAGTATGTACTCTTAACTGCCAAGCCATCTCTCCAGCCCTGTCCAATGTTTCCATTTTATAGATGAGGCACAAAGAATTATGTGCTCAAAGTCACAGTTGATTAGTAGGCCTAGAACACCATCCCCAGAGGCCACACATATTTGATTGTCTTGTCTAGCAATTGATTCCACCTGTTGGGAAACCATACTATTCCTTCCCTCTTAATATCCTCCTTCAATATATCTGCTTGAGAAATAGGATGCTAAATTCAATAGTGTGCTCTCACACAGCTCTCTTTTCCAAAGTCCACGACAGAAGCTGGCTTTGAACCGATGAAACCCGTGCACCCCTGACCTGAGGGGTCCTGGTGGAGGCCAACCCTTGTATATTAACAGGGAGTAATCTTTCTGTTCACTTAGCATGAAGCGTCTTTAGGTTGGAGCCATCCCTTCCCCCAACCTCCACTGCAGCCAGCCTCAAGCGAGGACATCTGAGGATCAGTTTCACATGATATGCCTCAAAGATAAGTCACGTGCTCCCAGTGCAGGAAGACCTGGCCCCAGCCTTGCTGCTGCCTGTATTTTCACTGATGGGCAGTAAGGAAACAACTGACCAAGCGTTATCAGAATCCACGTGCTTGCTGATACAGATAACCCTTACCAGTTTTCGTGTCTTCTGATGGGAGCGTGACCAATAGTAAAGCAAAGGAAAAAGTCTTCAGGTATTGTATTGACAATCTGTTCTGTGGATTAGATGATATCAAACCTTGAGGAGGTAGAGCTGGGGCAGAAATTCAAACCCACCCCCCGTGTCATACAGGCAAGAACACTGTCTTGTCATGGCATGCTCATAAAGACACAACGAATTTGTCATATTCCTGGAAGAACAAGGAAGAAGAGGAGGAGGAGGGAAGGGGGAAAGTGAAAAAACAGAAGACTAGAAACTGTAGCCTGTGTGGCAGAAATGTCTCCTGGGATAAGACTCATTGCTTAGAGTAAACATTTTCATTACCTTGGACAGAGGAAACTTTAATTACTCACCTACCCATAAATCTAGGACATTAGGCTCACACGGTGACTTGAAAATGGAGGTGGGTCTAGTCTTTGGTCTCTTAGCTGCTATGATGTTACCTGCTTGTCGACTGGTGTGTGATGGGACCTTTTATCTTGGCAGGCTTCTGAGATACTCTCATGAAATTCCTGTCTTTGCTTACAGGTCCACCACAAGGAACCTTGTCACTGTGCTTTAGTTCATTACAGCACTCAGGCCACGCCCCACAGGCTCCATCACAGCCCTCACTCAGGCCACGCCCCACAGGCTCCATCACAGCACTCAGGCCACGCCCCACAGGCTCCATCACAGCCCTCACTCAGGCCATGCCCCACAGGCTCCATCACAGCACTCAGGCCACGCCCCACAGGCTCCATCACAGCCCTCACTCAGGCCACGCCCCACAGGCTCCATCACAACCCTCACTCAGGCCATGCCCCACAGGCTCCATCACAGCACTCAGGCCACGGCCCACAGGCTCCATCACAGCACTCACTCAGGCCACGCCCCACAGGCTCCATCATAGCACTCAGGCCATGCCTCATAGGCTCCATCTGGGCCCTTTCTGCTTGAAGTCTCAACCTGATTGTGGAACTGTGAAAAGTGAAACCAGTTGCCCAACTCTCACAGAATTATTTCAAAGCTGGCTTGTTCTCCACACAGCTATCACCTATTCTCCCCCATCTTTGAGTCAGGCTACCTTTTTCCCCTTCCCTTCCAAAAACCCAGTTCTCAACACTTCAGTCCTAGTTTGCTTTTCTATTGCTGTATTAAGACAATGTGACCAAAGCAACCTGGGGGCGGAAAGGGTTTGTTTGACTTATACCTCAAGGTAACAGTCCATCATAAGGGAAGTTAGGGCAGAAACTTGAGGTTGGAACTGAAACAGAAAGCATGGAGGAACAGTTTACTGGCTTACTCTATGTAACATAGTCCTCTAGATTATTACACAGCCCAGGTACACCTGCCTAGGGATGGTACCACCCACAGTGGGTTAGGCCCTCCTACATCAATCATCAGCCAAGACAACTGCCACAGCCCTTTGATCCCTACTCCCCGGGTGACTCTACAATGGTCCCTGGAAACCAAAAACTGGGTGTGAGGTAATATTAGAGGAGGCAGAAAGGGCAAGGTTGAAGCTTATGACTACTAAAAAGACATAATTCATAGAATTTTTTAAGGTTTCTAATGCACTTTATTTTAATTCAATATGCCATATTTTAGTGAATACATGATTCACTTGGCATCACTTATGCTGGTTTTGAAATAATTCCTTGATTATTGTACCAACTAACATGATTATTGATCTTTCTATTCCTTTGAGGTGACTCTGCCAACAGGGGACAGGTTCCATTCTATTCCAGTCTATGTTGCTGTATATGTCCATGTAGAAATGCAGAAGAGGCCTCCACCTGCTAATATCACATTTCCTTATTTGTCATGGAAACTAGGTGTATGCTTCTGGTGGTTCTGCCTTGCCAGAATGCTTGCTTAATGCTTTGAACTTGCAGACAGTTTAGTGTGTCTTTGGCAAAGGGCAACATCTAGGAGAAGAAGGAACTGTGCTGACCACAGCTGCTGCCTCAGTTCGAATTCTCCCCATCTATTGCAGAGAGCTTTGGGAAACAAAATGGCTTTCAGTGGGGATTCCGTATGATATTTGGTCAATTCATAGGATTTAAGAACAAGTGCAACATGAAATCTATGAAAGAGATCAGTAAAGGATGATGCTGAGATGGTTTAACTCAGCTGGGTGTGGTATGGACTTCTGAAATAAGATGCTCCTGGTCTATTGGTGTATGGATGATGGATCCTTATGGACCACAAGTCTAGCTTGAAAATGATAAGAAGGATACTCTCTTGAAAGGATTCCCAGTTAGCTAAGCAGGTATGGGTCTCACTGTTTTAAGGACACATGAACAGGAAAATCAAAACAAAATTATAATGTACAAAAGGTATCTCCAGAAAGTCTCTTCAGTACCCAGTTCCCTAATCTTTTGGTCCTACTTTGCTTTCAAGAATTGATCTAATCTTATCATTTATATGAAAGGCAAGCTACTACTGAAACTTCAGTGAACACCTCTGGTTCTCCGTGTGAATGTCCACAGGTGCGTAGCACTGGCTCAGGCTGCAGGAATGTGACAGTGTCTATGTGGCTCTTACTGGTGACAGATACTACTCCAAGGACTAAGCGTTTTTATCAAACTACGAGAAAGGAATCATCTTATATATGAAGAAACTGAGGCACAAGAAGTCATGATTTGCCAGGGTCACATAGATAATTACCAATGCAGCAGAAAGTATACTACAATACCATGGATCTCTGTTCATAACCACTAAGCTGGGAATAAATGTGGAAGGGTAGAAATTTTATGACGATGGAGTTTGAAGCCAGATGCAGTGGCATACACGTAGAGGCTCAGCTGTTCAAAAGGCTAGGGCAGGAGGTCACAAGTCCAAGACCAACATAGGCAACACAGTCAAACCCTGTTTTTAAAAGAAAAAGACAGCTGGGGGACGATGAGAGGAGGGAAGGATAAAGGGGGAGTAAGTGGAAATAGACTACGTGGGGAGAGGAATGTCCTACAAAATGCAGATCACAGATGTTAACCTCCTACTTCTGATTATTGTGACATGGGCTCTGCCGAGAATTAACCTGAGGCGATTTACTCAGTCATACATTTCCTCAGACATACAAATGTCAGAGGACAGTGGCCTCTGTCCTATGGCAACATTTATCACAGTGTCTGGAAATAACCTACATCTCTATCGATACAGAGACGGTTAAAAAGTAATTGTATTCCTATAAAGTAGAATATAATTCAGCCATGAACTGGTATAAGGAAGCTTTTTGTGTGCTGCTGTAGAGAGATCTTTAGGGTATCTCATGTGGAAATAAAATCGTGGCACAGCACTCAAGTATGCTGTAATCTGAGTAAATAGTTGAACACGTGTCTATCTATGTGGTTGTATGGAGATAAGTATAGGAAACCAAAAGAATTGCTTTCTGAGAGAGAGCTGGGTGGGCGTGGGACAGGGGAATGAGGAAAGAGCATCCCGGGAGGAGGGACAGGAGCAGAAGCACTGGGATCTTTTCAAAGGTGTGGTCAGGGCTAACAGAAGACAGGAACACAGTGGGCAGGTTTTAGGAGAGAATGACTGCTCACCGAAGCCTCAAGACACAAGGGGAAGAGGGAATTACTGAACCCAAATCTAAGGAAAGCTTTTGTTGGTGAGAAGCAAGAAGAAACGCAGTCGGTGTTGACCCAATCCACACTCCTCTGCTCGTGCCCCCTAGTGGGCAAACCGTTGATGTCGCAGGGACAGCCCGGGGTTGTCTCAACCTCCTTCCTGCTTGCTGAGCCTCTGGAGCCAGCTGTGGCAGCTGCAAGATAGCACACACTGGGAACAGCCTCCTCCATCGCTTTCTCTTCACGAATGAGAAACGTGAAAAGTAGCCAACTTTTGTCCACACACCAAATTAACAACAACAATAATAATAGTAAATACTTAGCAATAATAATAATACTTTAAAACCCGTGACTGAAGAATAGGAGTTTCCAAGACTTTTCTCCCAGTCTAACATTTCTTTGACACACATTAGACCAAGTCTCAGTCCACGGCACCACCTAGCGTCCATGAGAAGCTTCACATGCTCGGTTCCACTCTGCCTGCCTCCAAACCCATCTTTGGCAAGCAAGCAGTTTTCACTGCCAATTAGACCCAATTGGGAATGATCTTCTGTTGTAAACGGGGAAAATATTTTGAAACTTAAAATACTTGGAGTCTTTTTTCTTTTAAGACAACAGTGGAAAATTATTTAGAACTGACTCATTATGACCTCTCTGCGGGGGCATGATTCAAACTGCTTCTAAGGTTTGAAGCACTGTGACCCCCCCCCCCCACTAACCATCGAATCTGTGAGCCTGTCTGAGTTTGCCCTTCCCCATCTATTTGCTCTTAATACTGCGGCTCTCATCCTAGCTGTAAAATACTCACGGGGACAAACTCCTGCCGGAGATTTCATTCTCACTGATTTGCCGGGGGGGGGGGGGTGTTTAAAGCTAAAGGTCACAGTAGCCTTAACAGGTTAGGAGCCTTGCTTGTGCTAAGTGGCCTCCAGTTAGGTATGCCGACCCCCACCAGCTAGGCGGTGCTTGCTCCCAGTCTGGGAGGCCCCTGTAAAATGGAGTTCTATCCGCGGGCTCCTGTTCCTGTGGCAGCCTAGGCTCCCAGCCTTCCCTTCTGTTGTCACAAGCATACCACTACTCCCGGGCCTGCCTCAGGGCTCCCTTCTCTAAGACTTGCACCCTCCTCATTCCCAACTTTAGCACCTCTGATGACTTTAAAAACAACTTCAGTGATTTCTTTTTCATAATAGAAAAATAAGTGAGAATTTTTGTTTTGTTTTGGCATGAGGTCTCACTATGTGCCCCAGGCTAGCTTGAAACTCTCCATATTCTGGCCTCGGATTCCATGGGTTCTGGGATTACAGACCATCATGCCCAGCATAGACTGTTTATTCTTTTTAGCTAACCAATTTTTAGCAGTCAAAAAGTATGGCATTTCTGTGAGGTATAAATTAAACCATCTTCAAAATAGGGAATGCCACCAAAGTGAGGAAACAGCCTGCAAAATGGGGGAAATTTTTTTTACCAGCTATGCATGTGGTAAAAGGTTATGATCTAGATTATGCAAAAATTAAATACCCCATAAAACTAATTGTCAATCAATAAATGGATCAATGAATTGAACAGGCAGTTTATGAAAAAAGAAAAATAGCCAATAAATAATTTAAATATAAGATTCTATAAAATGTTTCAAATCAAGCTATATTACAGGGATATATGGGAATAAAAGCAATATGGTACTGGCACAAAACAGACATGTAGACCAATGGAAAATGAGATCCAAATACAAGTGCACATAATTACAGCTGTCTCATATTTGACAATGATGTCAAAAATACACACTGGAGAAAAGACATCTTCACCAAATGATGCAGGGAGAATTGGATATCCACAAGTTAAAAGAATGACGTTAGACTCATATTTATAAACACTCACAAAAACAACTCTAAATGAATCAAAGATCTTAATGTGAAATCTGAAATGTGGAAATGGTTCAAAGAAAATATAGATAGTGTCCTGCAGGCTATAGGTATAGGAAATGACTTTCTGAATTCAACTCTCTTTGCTCAGAATTAAAGGTCAGGAATTGACAAACAGAACCTCGGGAAAACTAAAAAGCTTCAGTATATCAAGGGAAATAATCAATCAAGTGAAAAAGAAGCCCACAGAAGGGGAGACAAGTGTTGACAGCTATACATCCAAAAGAGGATTCATATCTAAAATACACAAAGAACTCAGAAAACTGAACATCAAAAAACAAACAACTCAGTTTTTTAAATGGGCTATGGAACTGCACAGAAAATTCTCAAAAGAAATACAAGTGGCTACTAACCATTTGAAAAAGTGTTCAACATCCCTAGCTGTCAGGGAAATGCAGATTTAAACCACCTTAAGATTCCATCTTACCCCAGTCATGACTGTGATCAGGGAAACAAATGACATCAAATGTTGGTGTGGATGTGAAGAAATGGGAACACTTACATGCTGTTGGTGGAGGTATAAACTAGTTCAGCCATTCTAGAAATCAGTATGCAGTTACTCTAAAGACTGGAAGCAGAGCCAGCACATGACCCAGTCATGCCCCTTCTGGGCATATAGCCAAAGTACTTACATCCTATTTCAGAAACATGTATACATCCATGCTATTGATGATCTGTTCATAATAATAAAGAAATAGGATCAACCTAGATGCTCACCAGTTGATCAATGGATAAGGAAAGGATGGTATATTTATAATAGGAAATATATTTTTGGCCATAAAGAAAAAAATTGGAGGATGAAATTTTCAGCTAAATAAATAGAACTAGAAAAAATCATTTAAGTGGGGTCACCTCGGCCCAGAAAGACAAATACTGCATTTTCTCTCTCATATGAGAGAGATACCAACTTCAAATCTTTTGTCCTGTGTGTTTAACTTTGAGAACAAGTGGATCTAGAAAACCAGAAATGACCACTAGGGTGGGCATTAAGGGAGGGGAGATGAGAAAATATGATTAAAAGTGGAGAGGAAGAATAGTGGAAGCTGAAAAGTTATGCATGAAAGGGGGTGGGGATGTGGGGGAATGAATAAGCAAGGGAAGGGTTAACCAAAATAAAGAGTATGTGGAGAAAGCTGTATGGAATACTATGATCTTGAAGTCTCTCTCTCTCTCTCTCTCTCTCTCTCTCTCTCTCTCTCTCTCTCTCTCTCTAGAGAGGCTAGTAGAACGCATGTGACATAAAAGAACAGGAGAGAATACTGGGGGTTAAGTGTGGATGGAGGAGCAAGAGGATGGGGGGATGGGGAAAGAGGGAATGGAAAACATGGGAGTTAACCAAAATTGAAGACATATGAAAAAGATTTATGGAAAACCACAAGTATGTAAGCTAACGTAAACTTTTCTTTTTTAAAGAAACAGTCTGGACAGAGGTACTCAGCATCAGTGGATGGAGCTGCTCCCAAAAGACATGGGTTATTAACTAAAAACCTCAGTGCCAAGCATAGAATATTACCATAGAAGTTATTGGTCCGGGAGGCCCAAAACAACACAAGCTATTGCCATTGCTCTTGGTTTCCTACCAGAACCAGATGGCAAGATCATATTACTGAAGACACAACACAACACACTTGGTTTTCAGGACACAGAGAAGTTAATCTTGCACTGACCAGGGAACCCTTTACCCCCTGGATAGCTTCCACAGTGATTGCAAATGCTATGTAGGCTGCTGGGGAAGAAAAGGCAGCACTCAATGGTCTTACCCAACACTGGATGCTGCATGCTGCAATACCAACCTTCTAGATAAGACATGCCCACTGGTGCAATCAATAGTGACCTGATTTTTACGGGAGTGTGGTGGTTTGGAAAAGAAATATATATTTCTTGGTCTGCATTTTGGTGGTACAATTGGGAAGTTTGGGAGGTATGCCCTTGCTGGAGGAAGTATGTCACTTGGGGCAGGCTTTGAGAATTTGTAACTTCATTCCACTTCCAGGCCCCCACCCTCACCTCTACCCCTCTTCTTCATGCTTTTTGTAAAGGATGTGATCTCTCGGCTTCCTACTTAGGCTGCCATGCCTCTCCACCATGATGGACTCTTATGCCTCTGGAACTGTAAGTCCAAACAGCTCTTCTATAAGTTGTCTTGCTCATGTGTTTTATCATAGCAAAGAAAAGCAACTAATATAGGGAGGAACCAATGACTTTCTAAATGGATTTGAGGCCTGCTTCACAAGAGGGATTTCATGCCTAGTCCTGTGAACCCAAGAAAAGTCCATGGGCCTTAGAAGTGAACCTACCTGTGGTTTTCTAAATGGTCATGTTGTCAAACTGTCTTGTAATATTTATGTTTACACTCATAGATCTGTGCTACTCTCAACCTTGGCCAGAGAAGCTTCTCTTTGCTGAGGTAGTGGTCAATGAAGAGAATCAAGACGGGTCAAAGAACTGAGATTAAGTGACTCTGAGTTCAGTCACAGATAGGACACTGACATCAACTTCCCCCATCCAAGGCTTAGGGAACACCAAGGAAGGGGGGAGGGACAGAAAGATTGTGAGAGCTGAAGGATCAGAATAACTGGGCTTTGACACTCATAACTTATAGCAGATGTGATGACCTGTACAAGACCCACATGAGATCCAGCCAGTAAAAATTCTATCTTGGCGGGAGGGGGGGGCCTCCTGAGACCATAATCTATTACTGGTAGCTGATGGATGATGAGGGAGGGATAGTTACTTTTCTATAGGAATGTGATCAGTTGCTGGTTCCCCATTGTAGGGGAAAAGAACCAGCCAAAGAAACACACACTGAGCAGAGTCAAGAAACACACTTTGTCCCTGGAATCAGAGCCAGTGAAAGAAATACACCTTGGCCTTAAAACTAGAGCCAAAAGGCTAAAAAGGACCAGAGAAAGAAACACACTTTGACCCTAAAACCAGAGCCAAATCTGACCCTAACCAATTGCAGAAATCTAACCAATCCTCAAGCAGGAGCTCTAGCCAATGTAAGCTCAGCATTGAAATCTGACCAATCCCCACCCTAAAAGTCCTATATAAACCCTGTGTCTGTTCAGCTTGTGGTTGTTCGTGCTACCTGGCTGTCCTCTGCCTCTCTGGTAGAGGGTACCCCCTCTCCTGGATTCTTCCCTCCCAATAAACTCCTTCAATGAGCTTTGGGTGAAGACCTTCTTTTGCAGCGGAGCAGAGACAACCCTGGGCAGACCAGAGCAAGCAGAGCTGTAAGTAACACTTTGGTCAGGAAACGTTCCCCTGGCAGAGTCGAGTTGTACACTCTGCTCTCCACTCTCCCAGGAGCAGAGCTGAACTGTATAGCAACTTTGGCTGGGAAACCTCCTGCCCCAGCAAAACTGCTGCACAGGGCAAACATCCCCAGCTGGAAGACCGTCTCCTGCTGGAGCTGAGCGGATACACTGGGGAAGCCTTTCTCTGAGGCAAGGCTGTAAGCAGTTAAGCTTACTGCAACCTGTGGTGGCCCTTGGCTCCTGAGCTCCAGGATACCTTTCCATCTGAGCTGTGTAACAATTAGCATTCTGTGACTCCCAAGTGCCAGAATACCTGACCCACCCAATCTGTTCAAAATGCCTACACCAATTGATGGTCCTACACCCATGAGCATACAGGCAGCACTAACTGTACTCAGTGGATTATTAAATTAAAAAGGGAAAAGGACATGAAGTTGGGAGGCAAATATAGTGTGGGTTCATGGAAAGAACTGAAGGAAAGGAGGTAGTAGGGTGGATATGATCAAAATACATTGTATACCCCCAATGTGAAAGAATAAAAAATAGTATTTAAAAAAGAATATCATACTGCTGCTTAGCACAGACCTCAACAGAGACACAAACTTGCAAGATCAATGCTGCCCATCAGCAGCGTCCCACAGGACTGCTTTCACTTCTTGCATTTAGCCTTTGGAGTCGAGACCTGTGGACTACTCATCAAGATCTGTGTACGTTAGCTTTGAGCATCCACAGATTGGTTCTCAGGCAGTGCTGTTTAAGGCGGGCGCCCTTGTCAGGGGGCGCTCAGGGAGAAGACCAATATAGTGGCTGTGCATAGGAAGCCATGCCCTCAATCAAGGGACATGTGAGATCCAGTTCCTTTCTATGTGGTGATTTTCTTTCTAGTGCCACTTTGGAAAAGTGTTTATTTTCATTAAGAAAGGCAACATTTTTCCAGGAGTGGTCATGTAAGCAGATCAGGTTCAAGGTCACCTGGGCCACAAGAGACCCAAAACCAAACAGGAAGGAAAAACTGCAATTAGAATCCTCACAATAGTGACCGGGACATAAAAACACCACATTGCACAGACATAGATTACTCCATGTATTCAGATTGTCTTCGAAGGGCTCCAGCAAGCTCAAGCATGGCAAACATGGCACCAACAGGTTTTGCCTTTTACCCTTTCCCCTCACATTACATTCCTAAATTGCAAGGTCTATTCCCTATTTGGCCACTGGCTCCTTCCTGAGACTGATCATCAAGGTCCAACCATCAAAACATCAAGTTCCAGCAATCAAAATTCCTTATTTTGACTAACATAATTAGAATACCCAATCAGAACTTACCAACACGTCCTAGCTCACTCATTCTAACACAGACCTCTCCTTTATCTCACTCAAAATGAATCCTTGCAAAGCTATTTGCTGCTGTTTCTGCCCGAGTCAGATCCAGCCACCTTGTCTCTGCCTTGCCTAATAAAGGATCTCTTTGTGTTTGGTTTGTGCTTGGAAACTGGTATTTGGGTGTGGTCTGTGCCTAATCGGGATCCCGAGCAGAGCACCCCAAAGTATTCGGGTTCCTTCAGTCTTAGAAAATTGAAAAGTTGGTCCTTTCTTCTTTTGGAAAACAACTTTCCCTCACTAACTTTTGTTGTAGTTTTACGTGGCATCATGAGCACATTTCATGCTTTTTATAACCTCCTTCCAAATCTATCCAATGGTCAGATAAGTAGAGATATTTAACAGCAGATCAAAACCTACGCAAACCTACCCAGCTTTCATATTGTGGCTTGTGTTTTCCAGAAGTCTGGTCTTCACTGACTGAGAAGTCGGGGGAAACATGCCTTCAGTATTCTAACTGTGTAATTTCATTTCAATTGAGGAATTCTAAATTCTTACTTATTGAAAGGTGGTTATGTTTGTGCTGGGTTGTGTTACAAAGGATGAAATACAATTTCCTTCTTCCCTTTTCTTTCTCTCACAAATATAAAATGAACTTTAAAACTCTCTGAGAGGAGAGGTAAGCTGGCTCAGCGAATGGGGCCTCCAGAAGCTACTCCATCCTTGAAGATCTAGGCATCCGTAGAGCCTCAGGAAGCTTGGGGCTTTTGATAATGGGTTTCAGTGTACTTGATGTCAGATACCAGTGTACTAGACATTGTTGGTGCCTTACCCATGCCCCTTGGGCCTTTCTAGCTGCCAGCATCTGCACCACCTTATCCTAATGGCTTTATGAGTTAACCAGAGCTCCAACTGTGGGCATGTATGTGGAGATACAAAGCCTTCCCAGAGCACCCCCTAACCAATGACTGGTATCACTTGGTATATTGATATTCTGATAAGAATGAGTTCTCCACTGGTACCCAGAGCTCCCCAGAATGACTGTACCTCAGTTAGCCTTAGCAGTAACATGTATTTAAAAAAAAATACATCTATTAGCCACAAGAGGGAACCGCATGAGAAATAATAGGCCACTTAGAACTAGTCCTCTGAGTAGCTTATCACCTAAGTCCATTCTTGGAGTCTAGACAGTTCCCAGTATGTTTGCCACATTTTATGCAATCCGTGTTTTCACTTGAGAGAAAACTGGATAACCACTTACTGTTTTTTAAAGTCATTAAAGGGTGAACTGATTTTATCCGTTTGATCACTAGGGGACATGGATTTAATGACAAGTTATATCAGCAATGGCAAATTTCCTTTTCTAGTTCACACATGGCCGGTCTGAACCCATGTGTTTCTCCCTCCATGGTCAAGATAAAACCATGGAAGGAGAGCTGGGCGGTGGTGGCATACACCTTTAATCCCAGCATTCGTGAAGCAGAGAGAGATGGATCTCTGTGAGTTTGAGACCAGCCTGTCTACAAGAGCTAGTTCCAGGACAACTTCCAAAGCCACAAAGAAACCCAGTCTGGTGGGGGGGCACAGAGAAAAAAGGAAAAAAAATGGAAGGAGTCCTGCCATTCTTACTAATTTTTTTTCTTTGTCATGGAAGAATCATTAGGGTATTTGTTTATACTCCCAATTATCTGATATTACCAAGACATGTAGTATGGGATTTAGCCAGGAAATCTGAACACAACATATCTGCTAGCGATGCAGATGCAGGTGACTATGTCATCACTAAGGAGTGATCTCTTTGACAGGAAACAGAAGGTATCTTTAAATAATATTTACTATCCTTCTGATTTGAAAACACATAGGAGATGCTCCAAATATAAAATTAAAAATCATAGTTAATATTTTTAGAAGCATGATTGTAAATATTTTGATAGTTGTCTGTTTAAATATTTTAAAATAAATGCCAATGAGGACAATAACTATATCTTTGTGGGACACTGTCAACTATTTGCCCACATTTCCTTTTACATACTTATAATTAAATATACTGGACATTCAGTTTTAGAGATATATTCCACTTATGTCAATTCTTTGGATTTTAATAAATGATTCTTTTATGTCTGACATGAATTAAATTGACTCTAATATTCAACATCCATTCTAAGAAGTCACATTTGTAAGATTCATCCAACTCTATGATTATAAAGAATAGCTATCTTGGGCACATACTTTTAATCCTGGTGTTCCAAAGGCAAATAGGCAGATCTCTGTGAGTTGGAGCCAGCCTGGTCTACATAACAGGTTCTGAGCTAGCCAGGCCTACATAGAGAGACCCTGTCTCAGAAAATAAGGTGAAAAGCAACAAAAGATGGTAACTGTAAGATTATTATTATACCACATAACTTATACTACCTTCAAACTTGGTGAAGAATCTAAACTTATATACTCTAGAATGTAAACTCAGAGGTTCTCTCATGCCCTGTGTCATTTTATGCCAGTTTTCTGATGTCAGAGGCTATCAGATATAATAGCCATAGTTCACATTGTTGTGGGAACATTGTGGAGTGTGCTTACATAAACCTAGATAGTACAGATCATTCTGTTCATGTGGCCTTTGATAAAATCAAAATACATGGTAAACAGAAGACATGTGAGGCTGCTGCTGGCAGAACACAGCATAATGCTTTGTATTCTTTTTTTAATGTCTTTTTCCTACTCAATATATGTTTTTATTTAAATTAGAAACATGAATCCTTCACATGTCAATTCCAGATCCCTCTCCCATCCCTCCTCCCTTGTCCTTCCTCCAGCCCCCTCTGCCCCTCACCCAATCCCTACATCATTCCCTAGGGAGGATGAGGCCCTCCTTGGAGGATCTCCAAAGTCTGTCATTTCATCCAGGGAAGGACCTAGGCCCTTCCCCATGTGTCCAGGCTGAGAGAGCATCCCTCTATTTGGAATGGGCTCCCAAAGATCATTCATACACCAAGGCCCCAGTGATTTATGTGGCCTCCTCACTGGCACTACATCCATGGAGTCTGGATCAGTCCCCTGTTGGCCTCTCAGCCATCAGTCTGGGATTCAAGAGCTCCCCCTTATCCGTTCAGCTGTCTTTGTGGGTTTCACCTTCGTGGTCTTGACCCCTTTGCTCATCACTCCTCCGTATCTGTCACTGGGTTCCAGGAGTTCAGTTCAGTGTTTAGCTGTGGGTATCTGTCTGTGCTTCTATCAGTCCCTGGATGAAGGTTCTAGGATGGCATATAGAGTAGTCATCAACCTTACAATCAAGGAGGGGCATTTAATGTAGTCTCTCCACTATTGCTTAGTTTGCCAGTTGGTGTTAACCTTGTAGATCTCACTAGTGTCAGCTCTCTCCTCAAGCCTATAATGACTCCATCTATTTTGGTATATCTCATCCTGCTCTCCTGCATTCTTACCTCGACTCAACCTTCCTGTTCCCCCACGCCTCCTTTTCCCCTCCTCCTATCCTCCTCTCTGTTTCTTGGTTCCCTCTCCCCTCCCCCGATGTTCCCAATCTGCTCAGGAGATCTTGCCTCATTTCACTTCTCTGGGGTGTCATGCATCTCTCTTGGGATCTTCCTTGTTTCCCAGACTCACTGGCATTGGGATTGTAGGGTGACACTCCCCTGATCCATATCTAAAATCCATATATAAGTGAGTATATACCATGTTTGTCTTTTTGTGTCTGGGTTACCTTACTCAGGATGGTTTCCTCTAGTGTCATCCATTTGCCTGCAAATTTCAAGATTTCATTGTTTTCTCCACTGAGTAGTACTCCATTGTGTAAATGTACCACATTTTCTCTATCCACTCTTCAGTTGTGGGGTATCTAGGTTGCTTCCAGGATCTAGCTATTACATATTATGCTGCTATGAACACAGTGGAACAGACATCCTTATTGTGTGAATGTGCATCTTTTGGGTATATTCCTAAGAGTGGAATTGCTGAGTCTTGTGGTAGACTGAGTCCCATTTTCCTGAGGAATCTCCACACTGATTTCCATAGTGGCTGTACTAGTTGGCACTCCCACCAGCAGTGGAGGAGTGTTCCCCTTTCTCCACATCCTCTCCAGCACAAACTGTCATTGGTGTTTTAGATTTTAGCCATTCTGACAGGAGTAAGATGATATCTCAGAGTTGTTTGATTTGCATTTCCCTAATGACTAATGATGTTGAGCACTTTAAATGCTCTCAGCCATTTTATACTCCTCTATTGAGAATTCTCTATCTAGTTCAGTCCCCCACTTTTTAATTGGATCCTTTGGTATTTTGGAGACTTGCTTCTTGAGTTCTTTATAAATTTTAGAGATCAGTCCTCTGACAGATGTGTATTATCTTTATAATAGGCAGAGGGGGTATAATCTAATCAAATAAGAAAGTATATAGTAAGTGTGGTGGTTTGAAATGAAATGGCCCCCAAAAGAAGTGACACTATTAGGAGGCGTGGCCTTGTTGGGGTAGGTATGCCTTGTTGGAAGGAGTGTAACACTCAGTCCACTTCCTATTGCCTTCTGATCAAGATGTAGCCAGCACCATGTCTACCTGCATGCCACCATGCTCCCTACCATGATGATAATGGACTGAACCTCTAAACTGTAAGTTGCCACCTCACTTAAATGTTTTCCTTTGTTAGAGTTGCCATGGTCATGTTGTCTCTTCACAGCAAAAGAAACCCTAAATAAGACAGTAGGTAACAAACAAGGAACATTGTTGCTATAATTACCAAGATCATACTTGGTACATATGTGCTATACTTTTATAAGCAACCATGAACACCATCACAGACACACAAGTAAACACCATGTACACAATGATTACCATGCCACGGTGTGATAGGAACTCCTCAGCTCCACCATAGTTCTGTAGGACCACTGTTGTGGCTTTTTTTAAAAATAAATCATTATTTATGCTGAACTCTAATAACATTTTTCTAAAGTGGCTGACAAATACATGAATCGAGTGTCCAGCATCCCAACACCAGTAGCCACCAGAGATTCACAAATAAAAAACACAAGGATATTATTTTATACTAGTAGGATGGCCACTATCAAAAATAAATCTGGGGGCTAGGGAGATGGCTCAGTGGGCAAAGTGCCTGCTGAACAGTGTGAGGACCTGACTCTGATCTTCATCACCCCCATAAAACTGGGCTCAGTGAGCTCCAAGTTAAGTGAGAGACCCTGTCTCATAAAATAGGAGCAATAGAGCATAACTCTCTGTCCTCTTTCTGCATGTGTCCACATATGCATACAGAACACACATGTGAGAGAAAGAGAGAAAGAGAGAGAGAGAGAGAGAGAGCTAAAAGCAAAACCTGCTGATGAGAATGTGAAAAATTTCAATACCCCTTCCCCCAGCACTGTTGATGGGATTGTAAAACAACACAATGTTATGAAAAAACAGAATGGTAGTTCCTTAAAAAATAAAGGTAGAACTATCCATATGGTCTGGGTATATGTTCAAATGACATGAAATCAGAATCTCAGAGATATTCACATAGTTGTTCATGGCATTCCTCACAGTAACTAGAGATGGAAGGAATGCAAACATTCAGGGATGGATGGATGTGTAAATAAAATGTGGCATTAACACAGGATGGAATATTATTAGGTTTTAAAAAGCAAAAGATAACTTGTTGCAGGCTACATGGCTGAGACATTATGTTAAGTGAAATGAGCTAGTTACAAAAAGACAAATATTATAGGTTTCTATTTATACCAAGTAAGTAGACAAATTCATGGAAACATACCAGAATGTGGTTGTAAAGATCTTGGGAAGGAAGACAATGAGATTTTTGTTTAGTGAGTATGGTTTTTGGTTTTGTAAAATGAAAAGGTTTTAGAGACATTTCAAAGTGTAAACATATTTGTACTACTGAATTATATACTTAAAATGTAAGGTAAATTTATTTATTACTATCATTATTTTGGATACAGGATCTTGCTACATAGCAGAGGATGGCCTGGAATTTCTGATCCCTTTGTCTCAGCCTCTAAAGGGCTCAATTACAGGTATGTAGCAGTACGAATACCCTCTTAAGAATTTTTTAGTTTATTTATAATAAAACTGTAAGTAACTAAAAGTGGTAATGATAAAAAAAGAACATAGTGGTCACTTTACATCTTGGATGTTATAAAACATGACATATAATTACTGTTAAGAGTTGGTCTAGCTGGGCATTGGTGGCGCACGCCTTTAATCCCAGCACTCGGGAGGCAGAGGCAGGCGGATCTCTGTGAGTTCGAGGCCAGTCTGGTCTACAGAGCGAGTTCCAGGACAACCTCCAAAGCCACAGAGAAACCCTGTCTCGAAAAACCAAAAAAAAAAAAAAAAAAAAAAAAAAAAAGAGTTGGTCTATTATAATTTTTCATGATAACTATATTCTAGAATTATACTTCTTAGTATTTGTAATTCCTGAATAATCATATTAAACCCAGATGAAAAAAGGGAGAAAGAAACTTGCTAGACAGTTAAGGGAAAGAGGCCTTGCAAAGAAGCCATCCTGCTTCAGTCAGGATCATCCTTGGTAATGCTGACAGCTCTGTCCCAGTCAAAAGCCAGTGTATTGGCCACACATACTAGTTTGTGTCCTTGGATTTTTGTTTGTCTTCTTCTTTAGTACAGCAACCAAATGAACTGCCTGGGAGCTCTGCACTATCAGGTACTTCATTGGTCCTTGGAGGTGTTCACGAGGACAGAGAGGCACATAGACACCCCGTGGGGATCTATGATTAGATAATCTGACTAACCAGCTCACCTCCCCCCATCTCAGCCCAGTCATTTCGAAAGCCAATTTACTTCCTCCACAAGAAGCTGTATGAACCTCTCAACAAAGCCTGTTAGCAGCAGTCTTCTCTTAGGACCCCTTCCACCACGAAGGAGCTCTGCCCACTTCCTCTCTGCAACTGTTCTCCTCTCTAAGCTTTCCCTCTACAGCAACTACCCTTTTCCAAAATTTACCCCGTGAGACTGTCTTTGAGTTCTCCAGAAAAAACACCGAGCCAATGACTCATGGAGGCTTGGGGACCATAAAAGGCTAGCACCCTACCTAGTCCCTGAATTTAGCATACCTGAGACAAGAATGTCTGTGATTCTCAAAGGCCCATTTCCTCCCATTTCACTCCTAGAAAATATAAACACAGCTGATAAGAGCAGGACCCCTAATGTTACAGAATGGTTTGTTACAAGTAGATATTATATTTACCCTAAGTGATACAGGCATAGCACGGTGGATACAAAATTTTGACTGAAAAAGAGGCAGAGAAGAGACAGAGTGGTGTCTGACAGAATTCCTTGTTATGGGGATGTGGTGGTTTGAATAAGAATGGCCCCCATAGGCTCATATGTTTGACTGCTTGATCCCTAGTTGGATGGACTATTTGGGAAGGATTAGGAGGTGTGGCTTTGTTGGAGGAGGTGTGTCACTGGGGGTGGGCCTTTAGGTTTCACACCATTTCAGTTTGTTCTCTCTCTGCCTTATGATTGTGGTTGCGGTTTCAACATGTAAGTACTTGCCAATCGGCACCTGTCTGCTGTCTGCCTGCTGCCATGATCCCCACCATGATGATCATGGACTCACCCTCTAGAACCATGAGCAAGCCCCTAATTAAATGCTTTCTTTTACAAGTTGCCTTGTTCAGGGTGTGTCTGCATAGCAATAGAACAGTGACTAAGAAAAGGGTTAACACATGCCCTTCCTGTTTTGAAAAATAAAGAATACACATAATATTCAAGTCCTACATTTTGCTAGACTTGAGAACAGATTGAACAGAATAGTTATTGATGACTAAATGACTAATTTGACTAATTTAAATATGTTACCAGCTAGTTTTTCTTTCAAAAAAAAAAAAAGGCAGGATGTGGTTGCTGAATCTTGTAGTCCTTGGGAACTGGACACAGGAATACAATGATTTTGAGGATAGCCCACGCTACATAGCAAAACCTTGTCACAAATAAATGACCAAAAGTGTGTGTTGGTGAAGGGGAGTTGTAACTCTTCCTTCACTTGGCTAGGAGAAACAATAGCTTCTTCACTTTATTTTCTACTTTGTGCTGATGTCCCATTCCAGAAATCTCATTTGCACCCACTAAAGCTTATTAATAAGTTTTCCTGCCTTTACGGTACACTAGTGGTTCCAAGTAATATTTAACTGTGATTCGTGAGAAATGTGGACAAGATAGATTAGTAGCATACCACTTACATGTATATTGTTTCATGTGGAGAGCTGCGATATGCCGCGCCTTAAAGATGGCGCCGGTTTCAGCCTTCCACCATCCCGAGGGTGAGTGCTCTCAGTGGTAAACAACTCCTTATTTGGCGTGTTCCTATCCCACCAGGGTCACACCATGATCATCTGATTGCTGTTGCACCAATGACCGATGTACATGTGGCTATTCAGGGTTGGCTGGTCTTGGCTATTTAGGGAGCGGGACGGGCTCCCGGAGAGAGGAAGTTCCACTGTACATCAAGGTCTTGATTAAACTGTTTTCGAGAAGAGTTCCTGAATCACGTCTTCCATTGCTGGTCAAGGCGGTCGTGGCAGTTTCACATCAGCGTTTTCACTTTTACCACCAATCTGCCAATATTCCCTACATTAGCATCCTGGAGGAGCCCAGGTGCTCACTGGATAACATGATGCGCACCTGGGCATGACTTCCTCCTGAACAACCGTGCATGTGGAGAAATTACCACTGTGCCCAGCAAGAAGTTTTATGAGATGGCAAGATTGTACTATGTGTATCTAATGAAGCAGATTGAGCTAGATGAGGTGAGGGCTATCACTAGCCCTGATAAACTGTAGGAGGAGGACAGTTGTGCTCCTGGTGCCTCCCAGGTGGTAAACCAGTGGCTCCATGAATCAAGGACCTGAAGTGGCTTATGAGATTAGACTGGTGACCCTCCCCAAGGAGGCCAGGATAATGGGGCAGAAACCAGGGAAGGATTTACCTTATGTGGAGCTTGTGCATCATTTTTAAAGGAAGGAGGAGCACAAGTATAAGCCCTGGTTTCCAGAAGGAATGCTAAATGAAGAAGCATGGACAGAATCGCAAAGGATATTGAAGAGGCAGCAATAACAAGGGGGAATGACCCCTCTTCGGTTTTGGATCACCTTGGCATTGACTCAAACTGTTATAAGATACTTGAGGACATGGAGAATACTAGTCATGAGGAAGAGATGGCTAATTCTTTGAATATAAACTGAATGATCAAACCTTAAAACTGGTAAGAGATGCAAAGGAGGATTTTCCTATGCAGGTAAAAGTCAAAAGTAGTAATGGCGCCACCTATGCTAGTGATGGTTCCTCAGCTCCCTTACTGGGACCTCCTTTAAATATGTATCCTCTATTATTTGAAAATGACCCTGAAGCATGGGACAAGGATTTGATAATCAATCTAATACTGAATTCTCTCCATTTTTAAAATGAGGTCTTAGGAGAGCCTATGAAAAAGCTAACTTTACAACCTAGGCAAGCACGACAGGGAAATGAAATTCATTTTAGCAAATCCCCCCTGGCCTCATGAGGTACGACTGGTATTTCCAGTGCAATTTCAGCAAAATCAGAATGTTTATATGCACTAATCTTAAAACTCTAGAAGGAAAGGAAGTGTTAGACAGTCCTTGCATATCATCTTGAGAGGCAAGAAAAGAACTACAGCCATTTGAATTCAGACTAAAAGAAGCATTTCTGTATTGGGTGGATCCTTCCTGCTTTTAAACTTATTTTTAACTTATTTTCCCCACTAAAGTATCTCCCACAGATATTACAGTACAGGAGGATAAACTTTTGAAATGGATCTATGTGGTGATATATTGTTTATGATCTAACAAAGCCACTGGAAATCAGTTTGCAAAGCCAGGTATACTAGTTAGTTATAGAAACTAGACAGTGGTGGCACACACCTTTAATCCTAGGACTCAGGAAAAAGGTAGATGGATCTCTGAGTCCAAGACAACCCTGGGCTACTGGAGAGTGAATCAGAGCTCACACTTTTAATCCTAGGATTTAAGAGATATAAAAGTTAGAGGCATTCAGTCTGAGAATTAGTCTCAAGTCACTCTTGCTCAATTAGTGAATCAGGGGAGGACCTGATGTCAACAGTTATATAGGTTTGATCCTTGTTGTGTTATCCCTAACAATCAATTTTTAAGAGCACTACAGAACTCCATATATTTTCTAATTTAATTTGTAAATTACTATGAAGGATACAAAATCATTATCCAGCTGTCAAACTATGGGATTTCCTCATAACTTAATTTGTAAGCACAAAAATTGTTCACAGGCAGATACTTATTTTATTAATGGCTCATCTAATGGTATAGGAAGGATTCATGGTCCAGATGTTCATGAATCTATTAATACTTCTTTTCCTTCAGCCCAACAGGTGGAACTAGCTGTTTTGATTCATCTAAGTATCATTTCAGATTCTGCTTATGTTGTGAGATTATTTCCAGCAACAGAAATATACCCATATTTGTGCATATTCTGGTTTTATGCAGAAGGAAATAAGCAAGCTGATGTATTAACCTGCCCCAACTTTACTTCTCCAGAAGAAAACTGTGAAGGGCCATGTGTCTGTCATTGTAGATGGATCCTACTGAAATATTATGGATTCCTCTTTGACTCCTCTGGACCCAGGCCATCAAGGACAATAGTGGAGGGTGAGGAAACAATAGGAGTCAGCAGAAAGATAGCAGACCTCCAGCTAAAGGGCAAAAGGAAATATAGACCATATCATCAGAAGTCAAGTTCCTTGCCTGGGGCCAAGTTAAGTCCCTGTGCACCAAGGGAGAAGTTAATTGACTCTATTTATGAATGGACCTTGGGACCATAATAGACTCATTTATCCATCTGATGAAGGGACTGCATTTAATTTTCCATAGGATTTAAATAACTTCATTTGCATAGGACATGACAACATAAAGGCAAATGTGAGTTTATGTTCTACAAAATACTAAAACTACTAATCATATGGTCTCTTTTCAAGCTATTTTCTATATTTTTCTGATCAATAGAATAATAGCAACTAATAGTACTGGACAAAGTTTGGATTAGACACAATGCTTTCACTGTTCTAGTGTTGGGGAAGTCCTGTTATTTGCCTGTGCATTTGTCAATAAAGTACTGTCTGGCCAATAGAAAACCTAGATAGGAGGGACTAGGAGTCGAGGAGGATTCTGGGAGGGGAAACACAAGGGAGTCGACATGTGACGCCATGGGGGTAGGAAGCCGAGAACTATTCTCCGGTAAGAAACATACTTAGATTAACAATTATGGGGTAATTACTTAAGGCAGAGCTAGCCAGTAAGGGACAAGCAAGGCCAACAGCTTCATAATTAATATAGCCTCCTGTGTGTTTATTTGGGACTCATGCGGATCTAGAACCAGGCTGGCGCGGCAGAGCCCAGGCGACTGGCGGGGGATAAACCAAAGCGGCTAGCAAAAGAAAAAGCTTCTCTTAACATTCTAGTATTGTTATTTGCTTACTTATAGAATACTCATGCATCAAATGACAATTAGATTGATCATGATATGCTATTAAAAAATAAAAAGGTGGAGATGATAGAACACAGTTCAAGAATTGAGTCCTATGAGAATTCTTATCTCTTGTGATAAAACTCCAAGAAAACAAAAGTCTGTGACCTCAGTTTCTTCAACACAGAATTTTTCTTGGAATGTGTTTTTGTGTTCCCCCAGGTGTAGCGGATAACAGTGAGTTTACTTCAGCTGTTGCTATTCATATGCCTCTATGGAAAACATGTTTTTGCCAAGTGTAGCTTGTGTGATTAAATACTTATGTGAGTCTTCCTAACCTGAGGACAAGTTGCCGGATGCTCTGAATAGAGTTGGCTATTGCATGAGACTTTAGTCCACCTCATTTTCAGGCCTTGCGCTCCCAGGTTCACACTGCCAACTAGAGCAGTAAACAGGGAAGCTTTTGGCCTTTGGCAGTTAGTTCAGACAAGTCACTCAGCCTGCAGCTAGGATTAATTTCAAAGCTCCAGGTTGAGCCTGAGTCTTTCTACTATGCTGTAATATTTTCAGTTAAATCTCTGGAAATTTTGAAAGCTAAGGTGGAGGAAATAACGTAATGAATTCCCAAGAATTCCTCATTCAGCCTGAAAGTTTATCAACCTATGATACTTTTCATATACCCTGATTACTTCAGTATTATTTTAAAGCAAAACACAGCTCCATTATTCATTACCAGTTTGCAAAAAGTATACATAACCAGGACTCCATCCATCTCAGAAGCAAATGCACATGATACAAGTGTATTAAAGCAGATGCTAAAAGCATAATGGAGAGTCTCAAACTGAAACATCCTCACCAGTGGTTAGCATCATAGGCTCTGATAGGGGTCCCCGGATACTAGAAGTGGTTATACTCAGAACCGAAATCCAGCTGTGGCTTTGTCTCAGAAACCTGTGACTTTATGCAAATAAGCAGAGCCTACTTTTAGCCTGGTGATTATTTTTTCCTAATCCTTCTCTCACTATTCTTGAGGCCACAACATATAATAGTCTTTGTGGACATTGCTCCAAATTATCCTCCAACAGTTTATAAATGTACTTGTTTTGAAGCACCCTTATCAAAATTATTCCTCATAATACAAAACTTGTTAAATCTGATAGAATCAAATATGTACCCACTAACTTTTATCAGTTTACTGCTGGCTCAGGGTAGTCCAGATAGTTTGACTAGAGTAGTGATGGCAGGAGAAAGAAATAGGAACAGAAGACTTGAGCACTGGAATTGTTAGTATATTTTACAGTTATGATATCTGAATGTTAGTTCTGTCACAATAGGGAGTTTTAGAGTGAGATATTTTACCCTATCACTCCCAAGGGACAAAGGCCTAAAGGGTCTCCTCCTCTTATCCATGTTCAGGCCACTATCACCATTCACCTCAATCTGACCTAACATCACTGGGTCCTTGGAAGGAAGAGCAGTCCATGTGACTTAGGACACATCCACCACTTTGGTGCCATGTTACTTAAGAAATGAATAGCAACGATACAGCAACATGATGGGCTTTGAAGCCGTTCTGTGGAATTAAATCAAATCACCCCCTTAAATTATTTTATAAACTCTAGTCACTACAAAAGATCGCTGCACAGCAGGAGGCTCCAATACTGGAGCTGGCAAGTAAGGTCAGAACTAAGAAGTTAAAAATTACTTAGAAATTTCTAAATTACCCATGATTGCAGGAGACATCGACACAGGTGAGGCACATGAACACACTGTCTGAAGCAGAGGTGGAGCAAATATTCTGAGTGGAATTGCCACACATTTCTTATTTTCTCTCTATCTGCAATGTGTTCCAAAAAAGTTCTTGACAACGAAGTTCTACAATTTTATACTGGCAAGGCAGACGTCTCTGGACCTATTTGTCCAACGGTGTAACTTCGAAAGATCAAGATTTCACCCACACGTTCATCTGGAAATTATTTTCCAGGTTTGCTACGCTAAAGATATTCCAGGCATGCAGTGTTGTGGGTGGGACACCCCAGGAAGGGGGCCTTAAGGAGACTCTACTGGCACAAAAGGCTGGTGAGCAGCTGGCATTTCTTTGGTCAACTTCTATGAAAAGCAGCAAGTGGTAAAACAATTAGGGAAAGTTACATTGCTTGTTATAAAATCCGGACTGTTACTTTGTTTTCCAGTTTGCTGTTGATGCTGCTACTTTTAAACCTTTGTTAACACATGTCTGAGAAAAGTAACACGGAAAGATGAAAGGTCAACATTAACAGACCCCTTTCCCCTAACTCCACTTCCTGCCTTTTCCTGTATGCACTCAAGGGGTTATCGGGTCAATCTGCTAAATGATGTAGCTATTTTGAAGGCTCCAGGTTCCAAAGCTAAGCACCCCCCCAAAAGTTGAATACCCCGATACAGTTATCTCCAGTCTGGCCCAACTCAGAAAATAAGTCCATTTCTTTTCCAGAACAGTTTACTGGGGGTGCAAAAGACACCATCTGGGCTTTGTCTAGCACCATAGCTGGTAGAGGGGCAGACGGATGCAAACTGGATTAGAATTGTATACTGTACTATTTAGAACGCCTGAAGACCCGAAGACAGGACTAAAGCACTTTTTGGCTACGCAGAATAAAGATCCTGCCTAGATTGCAAGCTCCGTAAGGGCAGGGACATCACCAGCTCCCGCTTCAAACCGCAGCACACAAAAGATCTCTGGGTACGGAACCCCCACCAGCCTTGGAACCGCAGAGACCCAGGGCCAAGCGCAGCCTGGGTGTCACGTGACGCTCGCCCCGCCCCCACCCCACCCCAGTCCCGGAGCTCGTGCCAATCGAGGGGAAGTCCAAGTGGGCCTGGCCGCCCAGACTGTCACTGACTGGGCTCTGTCGCCTCTTCCCGGCCCCCAGCCCCACGCTCCGGGTCGTCAGCAAGACGCATCGAACAGCCGGCGTCCAGCCCAGCGCCCTGCGTGCTGACGCGCGGCGGCAGGAGAGGACCGGGCGGAGCCTCAGGAGCCTCCCCGCGCCGTGCGGCGTGCTGACGCGAGCGGCGAGCGGGGCGGGCCGGCCTGGGCTCCTCCCGCCGCGGGCCCACTGGCCTCCCGCCTCCCCCACCCTCGGCCCGTCAGCGCCCGAGACTGCGTCGCGCAGCATCGCGTCGGCCCGGCCCGGCCCGGCCCCCGGGCAGATGCCCCGAGTTGCCGCTGTCGCCGCCGCCGACTCGGCCGGTGGCGGTGTGGGAGGTGGGCACCTGGCCCGGGGCCGCCAAGCGTGACAGACGCGGCCGGGGCCGCCGGGGGCTGTCGGGGCCGCGCGCGGACCATGTATTTCCTGAGCGGCTGGCCCAAGAGGCTGCTCTGCGCGCCGCGGAGCCCGGCCGAGGCGCCGCTCCACGTCCAGTCTGACCCTCGGAGAGCGTTCTTTGCCGTGCTGGCCCCGGCCCGCCTCAGCATCTGGTACAGCCGAGTAAGTAGGCGCCTCCGTCCCGACTTACCCCGTCCCGTCCCGTCCAGAGAGGCCTGGATCTAATCCCGACTCTCCCCGAACGACCCCGGCCCCGTCACGACCTCCTTCCCGAACGACACTGGCTCCGACCGGACCTCCTCCGAACGACTCTGGCCCGGTCCTGACTCACTCTGAACGACTCCGTCCCAGTCCCGACTTCCCCCGAGGGACCCCGGCCCCGTCCCGACTTCCCCCGAGCGACCCCAGCCCCGTCCCGACTTCCCCCGAGCGATCCCGGCCCCGTCCCGACTTCCCCCGAGCGATCCCGGCCCCGTCCCGACTTCCCCCGAGCGACCCCAGCCCCGTCCCGACTTCCCCCGAGCGACCCAGGCCGTGTCCTGGACTCCCGAGCGACCAGGGTCCGGGAGCGACTCCCCCGGCCCTCAGTCCCTCTCGCCCTCGGGTTGGCGCCACGCGCGGGCAGAGTCTCCACAGCCCCCAGTCCCCGCGTGGCGCCCACAGCCGCGCGCTGCCGGGCCGGGAGCTCCCTGGCTGAGTCCGGACTTGCCTGCCTCGCTGCCCTCCTTGTGGAGGAGCCAATCTGTTGGGACGTCCCCCCAGCACTCCGGCAGCTGTGGCGGCCATCTCCCCCTCGCTTTAAAGGTCGTTGTTTTGAAGTTCCGGAAAGCCTGTTGTCTTTACCCCGTGTCAGACTGTTGGAACTGACTTCTAAAAACTTAAAGAGTTGTTCGTTTCTCGTGGCCTGCTAACTTAGCTCCCGGTGTCCTCCAAACACCACCGACTCTTGTCTTTTCCTCCTTGTCTTTGCTGCTCTTGGACTCCGGAGAACGGTTGGGGGGGATGGAATTCACATCTGTCTGCGCCGCACCTGGAAATAATAAGGCTTGGAGAGAGTGTGGGGCAGAATTCTTTGCTTTGAGCCCTGGTTTTTTTTTTTTTCCTCCTGTGTCTCGAGTTCCTTGTTAATAGGAGAAATAACTTGAAAAGTAGATGGAGAGTGGGATAGCCCCTGTACGGACATTACCGCTTGTTGGAGATCCGTCTGTAAAAAAATTACAGAATTCTTAAGTTTAAAGTTGCCCCCTCCCCATTCAAAGAGATTGTACTAATCGATTTAAAAGTGGTGTTCTCATGGAAGAGATCGAAGGTTGGTTGACCTTGCTCTTGCTAGATATATGAAACACAGGTTTGGGTTTGGTTAAATCCTTTGGAATTTTGCCTGTTATCATTGGAATGCTGATAATGCCCTTGATTGTCCTCACACACAGCTGTGGTAAAACCGGTGCTAGGATTTAGATAATTTTGGTTTCTCTTTTAACTATCACATAGTTAGGCTGTAAATCAGACTATTTGTCACTAGGTTTTGGTTGACCTAATTTTCAGAAAGGCATCAGAACACAGCAGGCTACTTAGTCATTATCGTATCAGTAATATGATACTCTGTTCTGTGCTTAATTTGCTTTTTAAACATGTATGTTGTAGTTGGTACCTAAACGAGATTCGTTTTCAGCATATGTGGCAGGTGAACAAATTTTATTTAGTTGTAACTATTTAAAGTTAATAGTTTATGTGGAAAAGCATAATTAGAACTATTCTAAATTTAGTAGTTTTATTTGAATGTAACACATTGTAAAACCTAACATTTTACTTTTTTAACATCTAAAGATAAAAGTTTGATTTATGTAAGCAGCATGATAGAGCAGAAGCCTGTAAATTACCTTATTCCCCATACACAAAAAGAACATTAAAATGTGTCCCAGTGACAATTTAGGGACATTATGAATATTAATATAATCTGTTTGGATTTGGGGTTAGATGCAGTATTATGGCATTTAAATGTCTCCTACCCCTTTCCTTCAACTCCCATTCTACACACAGCTGTGTTTCACAGAAGTACGTTGATAACTACTGATCTCTAGTGTGTAAAACAGACTTTTACACAGATACAAAGCAGTACATCACAAACGGAAATAAAAAAGTTTCAAAAGTTAGATTTGGGGGAATATATGGGTTCAGAGGTAGGGAGTGAGATAAATTTCTGGACTACCTTAGGAAGGCTTCATGGCACTCAGGGTTTACATGGAACTGTTAGCACAAGCTCTAAGCTTTGCAACTCAGAAAAATCAGACAATTCTGAGATCTGTGCTTATATGGCCAGGTGAGTGGGAACAAGAGGCAGGCTCCACCTGCCAAGGCTTCTCCTCTTGGGATTTACCTGTGTAACTGTTCTTATCCTGTGAAGTGTTCTTTTTAATTTTCTCATTCTTAAACTTTGTAAAACATTGTGTGTTAAAATAAGCTTAGGTTACAAATTGGTAAAAGTATCTCTAGCTAAATAGAGGCTATCAGTTACACTCCTGGTTTGGAATGAATTGATTTAAAATGTCTTCATTGAGGATATGAATGAGGGTATTGATTTTATTTATTTTTTGGAAGGTTGTAATACATCTTGAAGGTCCACAGGGTTCTACAGAGTTGAAGTGTTCAAAAGCTACTTTAGGATATTTGAAGGCAGTGAGAGAGACTCAAAGGAGAAGAGAATAAATAGATTTTGCTTTTAGAAATTTTGTTAGGACTCAATAAAGTAAGCCTACATAGGGAAAATGCAGTTTTGAAAGAGAAAAGTAGCTTTATAGAAGAAATTTGTGCTTAGTCTCAGTTGGTGTTGGAATGTTCAAAAAAGTTGCCGTACATGAAATGTTGATTACCCATGAAACTATGGGAACATTAAACTAAGTACATTTTATGGGTCTTCTAATAAACTTTTGTGGGCCTCTTATACTTCCCACTATTATGTACTAAGTTGCTATTTGGAATTCCAGCATTTTAGAGTTCTATCTGTTCAGACTAATTTCCTAGCCTAATTTGAAAACCACATGTTAGTTTTGCTTGAACTTGTTTATGAACAAATGCTTCTATGCTCATTTTACTTCTTGATAAAGACTTTAAAATACATTTCATCAAAAATTGTGTTTATTACTTCGTTTTCATTGTGATGTATTAATAGAGGTTTGCTTTTTTTGACATTGTGATTGCAATTCGGGATTCTAAACGCTAGTCCAGAGGCCAGCATGGCTGGGGGTGGGCGGAGTGATGCCAGCCCTGACGACCCATATAGCAAAAGAAGAGAACTGAGTCCAGCAGGTCAATCTTGCCTTCATGCCTGTGCCATAGCACGTGCTTCCACAGCCACACAAACCCCCACTAAGCAAATACCTTCTGAAGCCTGTAATGGGATTGTCCACAGTTTTTGAAGCCTTAAATGGATGTTTTAAAAGGATTTAGGATCATGGCTTGGTGGCTCACTCCTGTAATCCTAGCACTTGAGATTTGAGAGGATGAGGCAGGAATATTGCTATGAATTTGAGGCCAGCCTGTGCTACCTAGTGAGTTTTACATCAGTCTGGACTAGAGTTAAGACCTTGTCAAGGAAAGGGAGGGAGGGATGGACAGAAAGAAAGGAAAAAGGGAGGAAAAAAGAAAGATTCAGTACGTGTGTTAGGATGAGGCAGTAGAGGTGTAGTATCCATGGGATGATGCATTTCCGGCAGGCAGGTGTATGGTAGAAGAACCCAGCTTGGCTGATGGAGCTGCTCTTTAAAAAATAAGATATGGTTCATGATTGATGAGTATTGTGTGGGATGAACTGCATCTTGTAGTATAGCAGGGGTTGTGTATATTCCTTTAATAGACTCCTTAGCTGTAGCTAGGAAAGTCTATGGATGTTAACCTCGAAATATTTAGGACACTTCCATTCTGAATTAGATACATACTCATCTCAATTTTCAGGTCACTGATTTCAAATATTTAAATTGTTTTCAGGGAAGTGTTTTTGAATACTAATTGTAAAGGATAGCATACATAGGCAGAGCATGGAAGTGATGAAGAGGCTTATTATATATAGAAAACATTCTGCCCAATGCTGTATGTTAGTATGATGCATGAACACTGGCTTTTTGTTGTTGTTTGTTTGACACTGGGTCTTACTTTATCACTAGTTGACCTGGATCTCACCGTCACACCCAGAGAATGAAAATCTTTTGAGTTATCACTGTGGGTTGCAAATATAAAGCTGAAATTGGCAAATCACCACTGTTATATAAATAATGTATTGAGGAACTCTGAGCAGAAACTTAGATTCCTGTTGATGTGTGCTAATAGTGAAAAGTCCTTGTTATGTGTACATGGCAAACACAGTGAGCTAGATGTCCCAAGAACCAAGCTATAAGGGTATAATTAGCTACACATCCTCAGGAAAGCTCCTTTTTCCTAGTGTTCCCATTTCACTGTTTCAGTTCTATTCTGTTACTATCTCCAGAGACCTTCCTTTTAAATTTACATGTTAAAGAGTAAAGTTCAACTCCTTAGTTTGATATCAGAGACACTCCTATCCTGGAATGCTCTCTTGCCTCATCTCTGAGTATTAGTATATTACCTATCCTTTAGCTTCTGTTGCAATCCTTTCTCCATGTGTCATTGTTTACCTACCATAACTGGAAGTGATCATTTACTGATGAACTACTGTTTTGAGTTTTTTCCCTTCTAACTTTATTGAACTATATATGGCAAAATTGTAATACTTATAATGTATGGCAAAATGTTTTTATATACATGTATAGTGATAGATGTAATTGTAGATGGAAGTTTCTATCCTGCCTGGTTCCACAGCTCTTTAGTTCCAAATAAACACACAGAGGCTTATATTAATTATAAACTGTTTGGCCTCTTGCTCAGGCTTATTACTAACTTGAATTAACCCATGATTCTTATCTATGTTTAGCCACATGGCTTGGTACCTTTTCTCAGTAAGACATTCTTATCTTGTTTCCTTTTCCTTTTCCCAGAATTCTTCTAGTCTGGTCCCCCCACCTGTGCTTCCTGCCTGGCTACTGGACAATCAGCATTTATTAAACCAATATGAGTAACAAATCTTTACAATGTACAAGAGCATTGTCCCACAACATATAATTAAGCTAATAAGCATGTCCACACCTCACATAGTTCCTTTATGAAAATGCTTAAGATCTATTCTCAGGCTGCAGAGATAACTTAGTGGTTAAGTATTGCGTGGGAATCAAGATTCACTAGACTCAGTACAGGTTAAAGTGAAGTTTTTTTCTGGAAAATGCACTTTTACAAGAAGTGGGTGACTGCCCCAAGTTCCAGCTCCAAGGATTCACCCAGGCGGCCCTCTGCGACCCTACCGGAAGCAAGAGACAGCACCGGGGTTTGGGGTTCAGGACTTCATATCTAGTCCTACCGGCTTGGTCAGTGCTACAGGTACGGGCACAGGGTGGATTTCTCACTACAGTTAAGAGCACTTTCTGCTCTTAGGGAGGACCCAGGTCAGTTCACATGCTGGCTGACAACTTGATGTAACTCTAATTTTGGAGAATCTGATGCCCTTTTCTGGCCTCTATGGTTACAGATGTATATACATATGCGCAGACACTCATACACATATAATCTCTTGACAGTTGTCCTCTGACCTCCACTATTGTGTGATATTTTGTTTGTTTGTTAGTTTATTGTGTGATATTTTGATCGAATTCTTACAATAAAGTTTGCTTTGAGTCAGAGGGTGGAGCCATTAGCTGACCAAAATTAACTGTAGAGGTCTTGAAGGACGCTGAGAGAGGATCTCTGCCCTTTTGATCGAGGAACAGAAGAGGGAGGAGGTCACTGGTGGCTTTTCCACTGATTCTCTGATCATTCAGGTTCTTACCCCCACACCTGACTCCCAAATTTTAATTGATGAAGAATAATTATATAAACACTTCACTCTACACACACATTGTGACACAAACCCCATCACCACAACACACATACATTACATAAATTTACATAAATTTAAAAATCTGTTCTGAGCAAAT
The DNA here is from genome assembly GCF_017639785.1 of Mesocricetus auratus. Classification (NCBI taxonomy): domain Eukaryota; kingdom Metazoa; phylum Chordata; class Mammalia; order Rodentia; family Cricetidae; genus Mesocricetus; species Mesocricetus auratus. The sequence goes on along the minus strand of NW_024429182.1, from coordinate 30,991,354 downwards.
TTCAAGTATATGATATTATTACCTGAAGTTACCGAACTCTGAGTTAAGTCACAAAAATTGACTCGTCTTATAACTGTATATTTGTATTTGACCCAAATCACCCCATCTCCTCCATTCCCAGGTTCTGGTAATCTCTGTTCTACTCTTGGTGTCTATGGATTTACTTCTTGAGATTTTATTTATATAGTAGCTTATATAGTATATCCTATTCTGTGCCTTATTTTGTTAAAAGTTCATGCTGCAATAAATGTGAGGATTTTTTTTAAGACTGAATAATATCCCATTGTATATATACTACATTTCCTTTATCAGATCATTTTTTTGGGCAATCACTTAGGTTTTTTTTCACATTATGGTGATTTTGAATAATGCTGTAGTGATTATGGGCATGCAGATAACTTTTAAAATATTGGTTTCAAATCCTTTTTTTTTGTACATACTCGGAGTAATACCATTTTGGGAGATGGGGAAGCACAAGTGCACTCTCAGATAGATAGATAGGTAGGTAGGTAGATAGATAGATAGATAGATAGATAGATAGGTAGATAGGTAGATAGATAGATAGATAGATAGATAGATAACTAAACTATGTGGTTCTTTAAAAAATTTGTAAAGAATGCTCCATACCATTTTCTGTAATTGCTGTATCAATTACAGTCCTGCCAACAGTTTTGAGAATATCCCTTTTCTGTATCCTCATCCACATTTTATCACTTGATTTCTTGATGAAAACCATCCTAATAAGTACAGAGCACTATATCTTATGGATTTTATATGCATTTCCCTGCTAATTAGCAATATTGAGTATCTGCTGGTTTACTGGCTGTTTTTAATGTCTTTAGTGAAGGAAAAAATATCAGTTCAGGTCTATTGCTGATTCAAATTGCGTTTCTTTTTGTTGTTAACTTTGTGAATTGCTTAAGTGTCTTGTATGTGTGCTAGGTTTGTATTTTCTCCCTTTGCAGAGATTGTCTTTTGATTGCATTGAGTATTTTCCTTGCTGGTTGGGGCTTTTTAGATTCATGTAGTCCCCCTGTTCATTGTGTTGTTTCTTTGCTTTTGGTGCTATCCAAAACTCTTTACCAAGACCAGTATCAAGGAGCTTTTCCTCCATTTTCATCTGGAAATTGATTGTTTCTGATCCTGTGTTTAAGTCTCTAGTTTGCCCTGAGTTGATCTTTGTTTATGGGTATTTTATTCTTTTCAATTTGGATGTCTAGTTTTCCTAGCACCACTTGTAGAAAAGGCTAGTTTCCCTTTTATTCAATCTTAGAGTCTTTGTCAAAGATTAGGTGACCATGTGTGAGGCTGGGGAGGGGTAGGGAGGGACAGGGTGCATGGTTTCTCCCTAGGACTTCTCTTCTGTTCTGTTGGTCTCTGTGCTTTGTTTTTATCCAAGTACCATGTGTTAAAGGAAGCTTTTTCTTTTGATAGGGGCCTTCCGCCAGCCTGGTTCTAGAGCTGCATCAGTCCCAAATAAACACACAGGAGGCTATAATAATTATGAAGCTGTTGGCCTTGCTTGTCTCTTACTGGCTAGCTCTGCTTTAGTAATTACCCCATAATTGTTAATCTAAGTATGTCTCTTACCGGAGAATAGTTCCGGGCTCCTACCCAATGGCGGTTACATCTCGAACTCTCTGTGTTTCTCTTTCCCAGAATCCTCCTGGACTCCTAGTCCCACCTATCTAGATTCCTATTGGCCAGCAGTGCTTTATTAACAAATGTACAGGACTTCCCCCATCAACCATGCTATCTTGATTACTGTATCTATATACCATACTTCAAAACCAGGTAGTATAAATGAAGTTTTGTTTTTGATTGCTTTGGCTATTTGGTCTTTTGAGTTCTGTTTGAATTTTAAGACGTTTTGTAAATTTCTATGAAAAATATTGGAACTTTGATAGGGATTGTATTGGTAATATGTACATTTAAACAGTATAAATTCACCATCCATGAGCATGGGCTATCTTTCCATTTGTGTCGAGTTCAGTGTCTTACAGTTTTCAGTGTCATATGGTTAAACTTATGTACTATTTTATTTTTAAATGCTGTTTGTAAATAGGATTGCTTTAAGTTCTTTTTCAGTATGTTTTTACTGTATAGAAATATAATGGGTTTATGCATAGATTTTGTATCTTATGACATTTCTGAATTTGTTAATATTTTAACTTTTTTTGTATTTATGAAATCTTTTGGGTTTTTTGTATTCTGGAGAAAGGTGTACTACTTCCTTGAACTGCTGCTTTGTATTGTAAGTTTTGCACTTATGTTTTATTTTTAAAACTAAATTTAAAGCTTTTTAGACAACAGAACTATCTCATTTTATATTACTCATGATGCATTGCACATAGTGCAGGCCTGTAATACTGACTACTTAGAGGTTGAGGCAGGACAACAAGTTCATGGCCCTGCTTTTCATGAAAAGCTACTTTCTCATTTTAAAAAATTGTATTTAAGAAACCCTGTCTCGAAAAACCAAAAAAATAAAAATAAAACAAACAAAAAATATTTGTATTTAGATTTATTTATTTTATGTATGGGGCGCTTGTATCTGCATGTACACCTGCATGCCAGAAGAGGGCATCAGATGTTATAAACTACCATATGGTTGCTGGGAATTGAACTCAAGACCTCTAGGAGAGTGGCCAGTGACCTTAACTGCTGAGCCATCTCCCCAGTCCCTACTTTCTCATTTTTGAGACATTAGGTTGCTTTTCAGTGCTTTGAAATATTATTTCTTAGATTTTTTCTTGTTGACTACAGGAGGGTTAGTCTAATTATACTCCTTTGTCATTATCTGAAGTTATTTCATGTAAAAGAATTCTTGTATATTTTTACTTTTCCATTTTTAATAGTGTAGACTGTTACCTAAACAGCCTACTTTTAGACTATCATTACAATTTATTATTATTTGGTCAAAGTTTTATGAATCTTATGTGACTGGAAAATATTTGGGAACTACTCTTTGGTATTTATAGTATTGAGGCTGAAAAATCATTGTCATATTTGATATCCTCTGGTAATTATTCCTTTTTATATAGTCTTTTGCTTAAACATTGTCTATGTAAAAACTTCCCTGTGGTCAATGCATCAGTCAGGCAATTTCTCTATAGTCTTGAGCGCCATTTGAGCTTTTGTTGGTGTTACTTCTTTGGCTTGAACTGTACTACTTACCCAAATTGAGTAAAATGTTCCTTTGATGTCTGTCTTGGCTAGATTTTCCATTATTTTATTACTCAAAGTCTTCATGCTACCAAACAATGTTATGAATATGAAAATGTTTGAGAAGCTGAAGATCTGCCCAGATAGAGTATTATCACATTGTGTTGAATTTGGTTATGTGCTGCTCTGCCTTCCTGGATTCCTACTTACATACATTGCTTTTCCAGAGTAGGTTATAAACTTTATAAAGTTAGAATTTTCATCTAGTATATCTTATTAACCTTTAATAGGTATTGACTGAAATCTTTGTGGTTCTATTTTTAAAATAAACTTTTTTAAGAAGCAGATTTGGGTTGTCAACGAAATTGAGCAGCAAGAACAGAGAATTCTCACATATTACCTGCTCCTCCCTCAATAACTACCCCTCATATGGACATCCCTTACTTGAGTGGTGCATTTGTTACAATCGGTGATCCCCCACCCCCACTGACCAGTGATTATTAGGGACTGTCCTTACCATCCTGCATTTTATGGGTTTTAAGAAGTGTATAATATTGCAGTATGTGTTAGCCAACTTTTGTTACTGTTCCAAGATATCTGAGATAACAAGCTTTAAAAAGGGAAAGGCTTATTTTGAGTCCCTGTTTTGGAGGTTTTGGTTCATGATCAAAAGACTTGTTGCTTTTGGGTCTATGGAGAAATAGTATATGATGATGAGAATACATGGCAGAGGAAGATACTCCCCTCATGGCAGCCCAGAAGCAAAAGAAGGGGCAGAGAGGAGGGACCAGTGTTCCAGTATATTTTTCAGGGGTGTGCCCCTGTGCCTAATTTCATTTTGTGGGGCTCTACTTTCTAAAGGTTCTCGTACCTCCTAATAGAACCACACTCTTGGAATCAAGTCTAAAACACAGGGGATCTTGGGGGACAGTTATGACTCAGACTACAGCATGTAGAATATTAGCTGCAGTAAGTAATTCTCAGTGGTGTACCTACTCATTTTGTCTTCCAGCTCTGGCAGTCCCTATTAAAAACAAACAAAAACCCACAAACACAAACAAAAAACCTTCCGTCTGTCCTTCTCCAAGTGTCATGTAATTGGAACTGTATAATGTGCATCTTTTTCAGTAATAATTCAAGGCTTCTCCATGTCTTTTCATGTCTTGGTGTCTGGATCTGCTGTAGTTGATCAGTTACTAAAGAAAGGATATCATAGTTACTTCCAAGTTTGGCAATATTTATGGAACTACTATAATGTTTGTGTTCTACTTTTGTTATTGTTGCTATTTTAAACAGGCACTTTCTTACTATGTAGCCCAAGCTAGTTTCAAGCTTACTAACCCAGGCTGGTCTTAAATTCATGATCCTTTTGTCTTAGCCTCCTAAATGGGGGGAGCTACCACACTCAGCTTTTTAAACTGTTTCTTGTGTGGATAAGTTAATGAGTAACTACTACCTTATAGGGTTAGTGTGTTTGGTTTTGTAAGAAAGAGCCAGTTGTGTAAAGTGAATGTATCATTTTGCATTTCCACAGCAAAAAAATGTGAATTCCTGTTTTTTTTATGCCTTTGCTAGCACTTGGTATCAATCTTCTTAATATTTGACTTATCTAATAGGTACTTAATGGTATCTCATTGTTTAAATGTTCTTTTCTCTAAAGACAGAGGATGTTGAATATCTTGTGGAAAGATTGCTTTTCATGTGTATTTGTTTCACGCTTGTTGAGGTCTTTGCCCATTGGGTTATTTTGTTTCTTACTGAATTTTAAGCTTGATATTTTTTATAGCAGTTCTTTATCAGGTATTTGCAGACATTTTCCCCACTCTGTGTCCTCTGTCTTCATTCTCTTGATGTTGTTTCTCACAGATCATTTTCTAATTTTAATAAAGTTCATCTTATGTATCTTTTGCTTTAAATATTGTACCCTTGGTGGAGGTCATTGCCATGTCTGAGGTCATCTAGATTTTTCACTATGTTATATTCTAGAACTTTTACACTTTATACATGGGATTTTTTATTTATTTTGAATCTTGACAATTATATAAGGTATGCATCATGATGAACTTTTGTGAATCAATTTCCATTTATTCTAGCACTATATTGCTTTTGCCGCTTTGTCAAAGATCAGTTGACTGTGAATCTTTCTAGGTTCTCTTCTGTTTCTTTGATCAATTTTTCTAATCTTTTGTCATGCTTACTGTAGCTTTATAATAAGTCTTGAAAGTAGTGTTAGCACTCCACCTCTCCTCAACACTCTGTCTTGAAACTTATCTAAAGTTGAGTTGATTTATTGGTAATTGTGGTAGTCTGAATGTATTGGCCCCCATAATCTCATAGGGAGTGACACTATTAGGAGATGTGGCTTTGTTGGAGTGTATATGGACTTGGAGGAAATGTGTGACTGTGGAGGTGGGCCTTGAGCTTTCCTATGCTCATACTACTGCCAAGTGTCTTAGTCGACATCTTGTTGCCTGAAAGATGTAGTACTCTCAGCCACCACCAGGTGTGCCTACATGTCATGCTCATCATGATATCGGATTGAACCTCTGAAACTGTAAGCAAACCACTCTAGGTAAATGTTTCTGCTATAAGAGTTGCTGTGGTCATGGTGTCTCTAACAAAGACAACAGCTGGGATTTGGGCTAGAACTGCATTGAATCTGTAGAATTGCTATTTCAACAGTATTGACCCTTCCTAGCCATTAATATAGAATAGCTTCATCTAGTCTTGGATATCTTTCATTAGTATTTTGTATAATATTCTTTATATACATAATTCTATTAGATTTACGATGCTAGATGTTTCATTTTGGCTAACAGTATAAATGGGAACCTGCTTTTTATTATAAATTATACTTTTATATTACTGGGATCTGTGAAAATGATCAACTCTTGTGTATTAATTTTGTGTCTTGAAGTCTTGCTTATTTATTTCAGATTATGCTGTTGATTCTTTCAAATTCTATATATGTCACTGTTATCTGTGCGTATAATTTAATATCTTCCTTCTTGATATATACCTTTTATTTTCTTTTTTTGTCTTGTGATATTCTGTAGTCAGACTTCTTTGTACCGAGAGCTCCTAAAGACAAGGACACTTATTATTAAGTTTGAAAGCTTGACTTAGACTTGTTCCCAACTAGCTCTTAAAACTTAAGTTGTCCTGTTTATATTAATCTATCTTCTGTCATGTGACTTGTTACCTCTCCTCCATACTGTATGCCCAAATCTGTGTCTTGGTGAATCCCACCTCTGTTCTACCCAGAGTTCCTATCTCTTTCTGGAAGTCCCACTCATCCTGTACTACCTAGCTATTGGACGTTCAGGTCTTTATTAAATCAGTCAGAAGGTGCCTTGGCAGAGACACATCTTCACAGTGTGTAAAGAGATTTTCCTACAACAACATTTGTTAGGAATTGTGCTACTATGTTGGATAGTAATGAATATCTCCTTGCCTTGTTCCTCAGGTAAGAAAACTTGGAGTTTCCCATTACTAAGTGTAATAATAGGTATTGGATTTTTGTAGCTGTTCATTAGCAAGATGGAGTTCTCTGAATAGACGTTATACATGTTTTTTTTTGGGGGGGGGTTTCAAGGCAGGGCTTCTTTGTGGCTTTGGAGGCTGTCCTGGGAACTAGCTCTTGTAGGCCAGGCTCACAGAGATCCGCCTGCCTCTTCTTCCCGAGTGCTGGGATAAAAGACTTGCACCACTACCACCGGCTCAATTTGTTAATATCTTGTTGAGAGTTTTTGTTTACAAGTTCAATGAGAGATTTTGATCTTTTGGTTTGGTTTTCGTGTGGTTTTTGTCTGCTTTAGATAGGGTAATGTTGAATTCACAAAATGAATTTAAAAGGACCCCCTATCTACTATGTCTTAGAAACAGTTGTAGAGAACTGATAAATAATAACTAATAATAACTAATTATTGACTCAGTTTAGCTTATTCTGTAGATGTATGTATGACTAACAAGTTGTTTTTCTTTTTTCATAATTTGCATGGAATACTGAAGATGGATGATTTTAGATTATGCTACAGTTTAAAAATATTTTCAGTGTATTCTATAAGTAATGTTTAAATTTTGTTTGTATCTGTTTCTGTGATATACTACTAAAATAAAATATACCTGTTTTCTTCCAGCCTACTGTGTTAATCGTAACATATAAAGAACCAGCTAAATCATCTACTCAGTTTGGATCTTACAAACAAGCTGAATGGAGGCCAGATAGTACCATGATAGCAGTGTCAGTAAGTAGATCTTGCAACCTTAATATTATTTACTTAAGAAGTCATAAAGTTGCATTTAAGTGACATTTTCTGATATTTCATTCAGTCTTTCGTGTGTGTGTGTGTGTGTGTGTGTGTGTGTGAGAGAGAGAGAGAGAGAGAGAGAGAGAGAGAGAGAGAGAGAGAGAGAGAGAGAGAGAGAGAGAAAGCTGTACTGATTTCTATGGGCCTGTGCTGTCCTTTTCTCTCTTCTTGTATCTACTGTATCTTCTTTGTTGACTTTACTATATTCTTCCATCCCTGAACAATTCTTGTCCCTTTCTTTGTAATTTTCTGAGCCATTCCTTCCCCAGCCTACCGATAATATGTTAGAGAAATAAGAAAATAAGTTTAAGAAACTTTGATTATATTTGCTGTACTCTCCTGTCTGTCATGGAGCACAAGCTGGAATCTTGTGTGTCCTAGACAAGTGTTCACCCACTGAATGACATCACTGTCTTCTTACTGTTCTCTTAACTAGTACATTACCTCACCTGCCTGTTTCCACTCTTTCTAGTCTGTGGTGTTTCATGTTGACTGGGCTGCTCATCTGAAAATGTCCCAAATAGCCAAAAGTACCAAGTAGTTCAGTACTTCTTGTAGCAGAGCTGGTAGATTTCACAACCACATGACAAATTATGGTTGTTATGTATAGTTCATAAACTACACATAGATTTTGAAGATTTTTTTAATATTTATTTTTAAGTTTAAATTTAGATTAGAAACAAGGTTGCTTCACAAGTCAGTTCCGGGTCCCTCTCCGTTTCCCTCCTCCCGTGCCCTCCTCCCAACCCCCCACAATATCCCCTCATTTCCCCAGGGAGGGTGAGGCCCTCCATGGGGGTGTCCATAGTCTGTCATTTCATCCAGGGCAGGGCCTAGACCCTCCCCCAAGAGTTCAGGGTGAGAGTGCATCTCTCATTTTTGGATGGGAGCCCAAAGTCCATTTGTATACCTGGGATAAATACTGATCTACTGCCCAAGGCTCAATAGATTACCTAGGCCTCCTCACTGACACCCCCATTCAGGGATTCTTGATCAGTCCCATGCTGGATTCCAAGGCATCAGCCTGGGATTCAAGAGTTAACCCTTATCAGGTCAGCTGTTTCTGGGGATTAAACCAGCCCAGTCTTAATCCCTTTGGTCATCAGTCCTCCCTCTCTGTCACTGGATTCCTTGAGTTCAGCTCAGTGCTTAGCCGTGGGAGTCTGCCTCTTTTTCCATCAGCCACTGAATGAAAGTTCTGTTTCCCAGACTCTCTGGCCATGGGATTGTAGGCTGGCACTCCCCAGATCTATGTCTAAAATCCATATATGAGAGAGTACATGCCATATTTCTCTTTTTGTGACTGCGTTACCTCACTCAGGATGGTTTCTTCAGTGTCATCCATTTGCCTGCAAATCTCAGGATTCCATTTTTTTTTTTTTTTTTTTTTTGCTGAATAGTACTCCATTGTGTAAATGTATCACATTTTCTCTATCCACTCTTCAGTTGAGGGGCATCTAGGTTGCTTCCAAGTTCTGGCTATTACAAATATTACTGCTATGAACATAGTGGAACAGACATCCTTGTTGTATGAATGGGCATCTTTTGGATATATTCCTAAGAGTGGAGTTGCTGGGTCTTGTGGTAGGTTTATTCCCATTTTTCTGAGGAATCTCCATACTGATTTCCAAAGCAGATGAACAAGTTGGCACTCCCACCAGCAATGGAGGAGTGTTCCCCTTTTACCACATCCTCTCCAGCATAAATTGTCGTTGGTGTTTTTAATTTTAGCCATTCTGACAGGAGTGAGATGGTATCTCAGAGTTGTTTTGATTTGCATTTCCCGGATGGCTAAGGATGTTGAGCACTTTCTCAAGTTCCTCTCAGCCATTTTAGACTCCTCTATTGAAAATTCTCTATTTAGTTCTGCAGCCCACTTTTTAATTGGATCCTTTGGTGTTTTGGAGACTTGCTTCTTGAGTTCTTTGTAAATTTTGGAGATCAACCCTCTGTCAGATGTAGGGTTAGTGAATAATTTTTCCCATTCTGTGGGTTGCCTTTTTGTCTTGCTGACTGTGTCCTTTGCCTTACAGAAGCTTCTCAGTTTCAGGAGGGCCCATTTATTAATTGTTGATCCCACTGTCTGTGCTACTGGTGTTATGTTCAGGAAGCTGTCTCCTGTACCAATTCGTTCAAGGGTACCACCCACTTTCTCTTCTAAGAGGATCAGTGTGGCTGGATTTCTGTTGAGGTCTTTGTCCATTTGGACTTAAGTTTTGTGCATTGATGCAAAAATACTCAATAAAATACTGGCAAATCTGATTCAAGAACACATCAAAACAATCATTCACCACGATCAAGTAGGTTTCATCCCAGGGATGCAGGGATGGTTCAACATACAAAAATCCATCAGAGTAATCCACCATATAAAGAAGCTGAAAAACAAAAATCACATGATCATCTCACTAGATGCTGAAAAAGCCTGTGACAAAATCCAACATCCCTTCATGATAAAGGTCTTGGAGAGATCTGGGATAACAGGAACATACTTAAACATAATAAAAAGCTATATACAGTAAACCAACAGCCAACATCAAACTAAATGGACAGAAACTCAACGCAATTCCTCTAAAATCAGGAACAAGACAAGGCTGTCCACTCTCTCCATACCTTTTCAACATTGTGCTTTAAGTTCTAGCCAGAGCCATATGACAACAAAAGGGGATCAAGGGGATACAAATTGGGAAGGAAGAGGTCAAACTTTCACTATTTGTAGATGATACGATAGTTTACATAAATGCCCCAAAGAACTCTACCAGGGAACTCTTAGAGCTGATTAACACCTTCAGCAAAGCGGCAGGCTACAAGATCAACTCAAGAAAATCAGTAGCCCTACTATATATAGATGATAAAATGGCTGAGAAAGAAATCAGAGAAACATCACCCTTTATAATTGCCACAAACAACATAAAATACCTTGGGGTAACACTAACCAAACAAGTGAAAGACCTATATTGCAAGAACTTTGAATCTTTAAAGAAAGAAATTAAAGAAGCCCTCAGAAAATGGAAAGATCTCCCATGCTCTTGGATAGGTAGGATCAATGTAGTAAAAATGAAAATTCTGCCAAAAGCAATCTACCGATTCAATGCAATACCCATTAAAATGCCAGCACAATTCTTCACAGACCTTGAAAGAACAATAATCAATTTTGTATGGAAAAAAAAAAGACCTAGGATAGCCAAAACAACCCTGTTCAACAAGGAAACATCCGGAGGCATCACCATCCCTGACTTCAAGCTCTATTATAGAGCTATAGTCCTGAAAACAGCTTGGTATTGGCACAAAAATAGACAGGTAGACCAATGAAATCGAATTGAAAATCCTGATATTAACCCACACATGTATGAGCATCTGATCTTTGACAAAGAAGCTAAAAATATACAATGGAATAAAGAAAGCATCTTCAACAAATTGTGCTGGCATAACTGGAGGCTGGCATGTAGAAGAATGCGGATCGATCCATGTTTATCGCCATGCACAAAATATTTTGCAGATTTAAATAATCAATGCAAATAACGAAATGTTCACATATTATGTCTTGTGTGGGCTCTTTGAAGCTGCAACAGCAGATTTGAATTGAGCAGTGCTGACAACAACTGTATGTGATGTTCTCAATGCTTTCTCCTTTGTTCAGCACACTATAAATTATTATAACGATTATAACTACTCTCCATATCAAGGGTTCCACATACTGAGATGTATTATGTTTATTACTGGTACATATTAACATCAAAGAACAGAAGTGCAAGGCAGTGGCCCACGCCTTTACTCTAATTAGTTGGGATGCAGAGGCCAGTGGATCTCTGAGTTCAAAGCCAGCATGGTCTACAATGCAAGTTCCAGGACAGCCAGAGCTGTTACGCAGAGAAACCGTGTCTCAAAGACAAACAAGCAAAAAGAACAGATGAGAAAATTGTCCTGTTTTTAAAGCATTCAAGTATGGATTTAAAAAAATTGTTGAATTAAGGGGCAAATGTGCATTATATAGTAAATTCCTAAAGAATACAAGTGTCATTACTCACATTTTAGTTCTAGTTCATGGAAGTTATAGAAAAAATAGAAAATTTGAAATACTGTTTATTGTGTCAGAATTTGAAAGCATATGCGAAGTAAAATTACTCCGTTCTTAAAAAATTTTGGTTTTATTTGTTTATGTATGTGGTATTTTGTCTGTGTGCCAGGTATGTGCCTGGTGCCTGTGAAGGTCAGAAATAGGCATTGGGTACTCCAGAACTAGAGTTATAAATGGTTGTGAGCCATGATGGCATGCTCAAAATGAAACTTGGCTCCATCTAAGAGCAACAAGTGCCCTTAACTGCTGAGTCATCTCTCCAGCCCTGATTGCTCAATTCTTGGTGAATTATCACATGATATAGTACTGCTCTGTTGTAGTTTATTTGCAGGGCCATTGCTGAGTGTCAAAGAGCTGAGAATACTCTGTCTGCATAGCCTGTATAGAATAACTCCAGATTCATAAAATGCTCAAAGAAGTTGAGAAAAACTAATTCAGTACAAACTGAGTATTAATTGAAAGCAAAAATAACATACAAAACAGAAAAAGACATAGTTGGACAAATTCCAAATCTTATGAACATATCAGACTTTTAAAGCTCGTGATGTAAATTTTCATCAGAGATAAAAGCAGAATGTCTTGTGTTGCCTGACAAGTGTTTGTGGCTTAATGTGGTAACGGTTTGGTGGAAATTTTTTTAGCTTTTGGTCTAAATTAACATTTTTGTGAATATAAAGAGCCACTTTCTGCTACTTAATAGGCAATGAACAGCTTTGGAAAACAGCTGTGTGCTGGGATTAAAACTAAGGCAACATACATGCTTTACCCATTTCTTCCCATGTGTGACAGGGTTTCTGTTGCTGTGATAAAACACCAGGACCAAAAACAAATTGGAGAGGAAGGGTTTGTTTCAGCTACTGCTCTCAGGTCACTCTCCATCACTGAGGGAAGTCAGAGCAGGAACCTGGAGTCAGAAACTGAAACAGAAGCCATGGCGGGTGCAGCTTGCTGGTCATTCTGGCTTGCTCAGCCTGCTTCCTTATAGCAACCACCAGCCCCAGAGCGGCACTGCCTGCAGTGGGCCTTCCCACTCAATCACTAATTGAGAAAATGTGCTGTGGACTTGCCTACAGCCTAGTCTCAGGGAGGCATCTTTTCAGTTGACAGTCCCCCTTCCTAGGTGACTAAGCTTGTGTCAAGTTGATGTAAAACTAGCCAGGATACCATGTAAACCAAGGTCACGGCTCTTACCCATGTTCGCCCCTTGTTTCTGTGCTTCCTGACAGACTCTGGGAAATCCTTTGGTGTGGCATATTTGTATACCTTCCTCCACAAACTGTAAATGACTAATTCTCTGTTCTGTGGCATTTGTCTCCTGACCTGTTGACCTTACCACACCTGAATAACAACAGGTCTATGGTTTCTTTTAGATCACTGAACATACTTAAGCCTGTTGATTTAATGTTTTTTATTAAGAATTTGAACATTTGGACTTGCTCAGAGATAATTTTTGACATATCCTTTATTTCCTGTGGCTGTGCATCAGAGTAACTGGGTTGTTTTTGTTTGTTTGTTTTTGGGTTTTGTTTTGCTTTGTTTTTTGTTTTTCAAGACAGGGTTTTGATGGGGGAAGTTGTTCTGTGTATATGTCAATAAAGCACTGTTGGCCAATAGGGAAGCAAGATAGGTGGGACTAGCAGTCTAGGAGGATTCTGGGAAATGTAGTGAAGAGAATGGTCGCTATGTGATCTCCCAGGGGAGCAACAGGTGCTCAGGAGTGTGTCCTCAAAAAGATAAGTCCTTATAAAATATATATTAGTAATTATGGGTTAATAATTAAATCACAGCTAGCCGATAAGAAACCAACCAAATGACCAACAGCTTCATAATTAATATAGTGTCTTGTGTGTTATTTGGGGGCTGAAAGAGGCAACGGGACCCCAGCGACTGGCTGGAAGAATACACGTTACAGGGTTTCTCTTTGTTCTAGAACTTGGTCTGTCCTCGAACTCACAGGGAGATCCTCCTGCCTCTGCTTCCTGAGTGCTGGGATTAAAGGCACTTAACGTGACACACTGCCCAGCATATTGTGGTAGCTCTGAAAAACAAATTCTTCTTGCTTTCAGAGGTTGGGTTTTACCTATTTGCTAAGTTTCCCCCAGCTATTCATGTGAAATATTTCTTCTTCTTTCTGCAATCACTGTAGTTTCTCTTCTCTTGGCAGTCATTTACCTAAACTTTAAGTCTTACAAGGAGAGGTACAAGGGACTAGGTTCAGTCTCCAAAAATAACCCTCTTGATCCAGAAACCACTTCAGTAGTTTAGTATGTCCCCCCTTCCTTGTTGAGCAGAAGTGACAGTCAACACTTACAATCCAATGGTGAGGGACAAATATTGTCCACCTTACTCCAGCCAGACACCCTTGACAAGAGTTGGCCAAATATGGATCACTAAATTGATAAAATTGATCAGCTCCATCAAGCCCTTTCCTGGGTGTTACAAGTGCTCCTCTTAGATTGAGAGTTTGGTATCATTGAGCTCAGTGTTGTTGTCAGAAGAAAACAAACTGAAGCCATTTTGTTCATTTTGAAAAATGATCAAGTAAAGTTAAAGTTCCCAAGACCTCCTCACACCTCCCTGGGTTACTGACATCCGGGTTAACAAGGTGAGACATAAATAGTGGGCAAGCTGCCCCACCACACTTGAGTAAGTCAACCAATGAAAACATGTTAAGTGTGATACAAAGGAAAATGTTTCTAGGAAAGTTCTTAACCCCTGAATCCTGATTGGTGAAAAGTGTAACTAACTTGTCACAGATGCTTGAGGTTTTCAGGCTTAAAAGCACTGTAACATTCTTCTTGGGTTACAGTTCATCTCCGGAGTCTGTTCTGTGGCCCTGATTGATCAGTAGTGACTTGATTACAACAAATTTGTGTCATATGCATTGACTTGGTGTGTGAGTTGTGTTGGCTCCAAGCAGACACCATAGCATTGGCAAGTTCAGTTGTTTTGATAAGTAAATAGATTTTTTTAGAATTTCCTATACAATCTTTCATGATGTAACCCTCCAGGACAGTTGTTCTCAATCTTCCTAATGTGTTGACTCTTTAACACAGTTCCTCATGTTGTAGTGATCCCCAAACATAAAAATATTTCATTGCTATTTCATAGCTGTAATTTTGCTACTGTTATGAATCACAGGATATCTGATCTGTAGCCTCCAAAGGGGTTGCAACACTGGTTGAGAACCACTGCTTTATCTAGTCTTATGAAGTTTTGAAATTAATGACTAGAATGAGGAAATTTCAGGAGTGAAATGCTCTGTAGAGTACAAGTAAGGTAGATTGTGTGCAGTTACTGACAAAGAAATGGTGGTGTCAATTTTATACATGCATGGGAATGTTTTCCCTAGAGTGATTTCACGGAAATTTTCCCCAGTGTTCAGTTGGATTTCATTTATTTTTTCTTCTTTACTTTTTGAACAACTAGTAGACTGACTTTGATTTAAAAGATCAAATTCCAGTGTTCAGTGGCAGTTGCGACTTTATTTTGGAAATAAGAACTTGCCTGCTCAGTTTTGTTCTGGAACAGGGCATGAATGCTAAAGTATCCTGAGGTGCTGACTTAGTTTCTGCTGGCTTCTGCTCTTTTCGCTAGGAGGTTTGCATAGAAGGGAAAGCAGTAGATTGTGAAGAAATTACATAAAATCAGAGTCAAATGTATCCTCCTTAGTTTATCTCTGGGCTTTTAAGTTATATTAGCTTGTAGGTTGGATTAAAGAAGTATAACAAGGAATTAAAGTAGTTAAAACATTGATCTACTAAACAAAAATTTGTTAGTAGGTGACCAAAGGTTACACACATCCTAAGATCAGTATTTTTGTAAGGAAAAACTTACAATTTAGATTACAATGAAGTATTAGTATTATTGCAAGTTTTGTGGCCATAGGAGAAGTCATGATAGATTCACTCTCTTGTTCAACATTTATGGAGTCCCCATATATTCCAGGTAGAGTGAAGATATAACATGTGAAAAAATTACCTTGAACCATGGAGTGTGGTTTCTTCCCTCTCCTCTTCTTCCCTTCTTGAGATATTCTTAGGCTCATATTGCCCAGAATGGCCTCAAACTATGTAGCTGAGGTTAGACTAGATAAACTCCTTATCCTTCTAGTTTCCAATTTGTGGGATTACAAGAGCATCTCACTGTGCCCAGCTTTTTGTTGGTGGTGCCTATTTTTTACTTTCATTTTCTTTGATAATGTCTTTATTTTGTTTTTTTGTTGTTGTGGAAAGGTATTTTTGCTAGATATAGATAGTTGGGTTTGTCAATAAACCCCGTTAACTTGTTAAGCAGTTAGAAAAATGTAAATATGAAGGCACAAGAATAAATTTATGTCAGACCTAGTGGTTCAGGTCTTTAATCCCAAGTACTTGGGAAGTCTGAGGAAGGAGGATAGTAAATTAAAGGCCTGACCAAGTTACATAGCAATTTCAAGGCCAACCTGGGCAACTTAGTGATACCTTGTCTCAAAAAGTAAAAGAATACTGGAGGCATATTAGTAATTCAGCACTGCAAGGTACAGCAAGAAATAAAATAAATCTACCTAACTCTGTAATGTATATCCCATTCTGCTTAGGTAAAGACATTCATTTCAGGAGGGTGTTTTCAAGGGTATCTAATCAGCATTGATGATTACTTAAGTTAAAGATTAGGCTGAGTGGTAGTGACAAGCAGGTGGATCCTGAAGTTCGAGGCCAGCCTGATCTACAGAGTGAGTTCCGGGACAGCCAGGGCTACACAGAGAAACCCTGTCTCAAAAACCAGAAAACAAACAAGAAGATTAGGAGTTCTTCACTTGTCTTCTCTTGTTTCTATGGAGAAATTAGTGTGAGGCTTTTTACTGACCCTTCGAAAGTAATGTAAGTAATTTCCCTGCTCTTCCTATACCCAAAATTTTCTCTGTGTCTTTGGATTTCATAATTTAGCTGTGATATGGTGAGAGTAGTTTTTGTTGTGCTCATACTAGTTGGTGTTCTGTATACTTCTTGAATCTGTGGGTTGAGATCCTCAACTTGAAAATGGTCAGGTATTAACTTCTAAACTGCCTTTGCTTTGTCCCTCTCCACCCTTTTTATATCTTTACTTTTTTGTTATTTGGTTTAATTAATATGTAATTACAATACTCTCCCTTTCCCTTTCCTCCTTCCAACCTCTTCCATGCCTCCACCACACCTTACTCCCTCTCAAAATTTATGACTTTTTTAACCTTTAATTATTATTGTTACGTATATGTCCGTAAATACATAAATATGTTCTGTGATAGTAATTGATCATATGTGTGTATGTGTCTGTGTGTGTGTTTAACCTCTCATGGTTTCTGTTGGTCTACTTTTCCCAGTTTTTCTATAGCGCTTATTTTCCTTGGATAGATTGCTCAGTTACAAAACCTGTCCAGTCTGCAGTGTGCAATATTATCTGCATTTGGATATTAAGTTGGAGTTGTATATATTTTAACTTTATTTTTTCCCTTTTTTAATTTAAATTAGAAACAAGCTTGTTTTACATGTTAATCCCAGTTCCCTCTCCCTCCCCTCCTCCCCTGCCCCCCACCAGCCCCCTATTCCATCCCCTTTCTACTCCCCAGAGAGGGTGAGGCCTTCCATGGGGGATCTTAAAAGTCTATCATATCATTTGGAGCTGGGCCTAGGCCCTCCCCCATGTGTCTAGACTGAGAGAGTATCCCTCTATGTGGAGTGGGCTCCCAAAGTCCATTCATGTACTAGGGACAAATACTGATCCACTACCAGAGGCCCCATAGATTAACCAGACTTCCAAACTGACATCCTGGTTCAGGAGGTTTCAGCTGGTTTCTCAGCTATCAGTCTGGGGTCCATGAGCTCCCCCTTGTTTAGGTCAGCTGTTTCTGTGGGTTTCTCCAACCTCAGCTGTTTCTGTGGGTTTCTCCAGCCTGGTCTTGACCCCTTTGCTCATCACTCCTCCATCTCTGCTACTGGATTCCAGGAATTCAGCTTAATGTTTATCTGTGGGTATCTGCTTCTGCTTCCATCAGCTTACTAGATGAAGGCTCTAGGATGGCATATAAGGTAGTCATCAATCTCATTATCAGAGAAGTGCATTTAAGGTAGCCTCTTGACTATTGCTTAGATTGTTAGTTGGTTGGGGTCATCCTTGTAAATCTCTGTATATTTCCCTAGTGCCAGATTTCTCTTTAAACCTATAAATGGCTCCCTCTATTATGGTATCTCTTCTTGTTCTCCTCTTTTCTTCCCCTGACTCAATCTTTGTGCTCCCTCATGTCCTCCTCTTCTCTCTTTCTCTTTCTCCTAACTCCCTCTCCCTTCCTCCCATACTCCCAATTAGCCCAGAAGATCTTGTCCCTTTCCCCTTCCCCTTCTGGGAGGGGGCGGATGTATGTCTCTCTTAGGGTCCTCCTCGTTTCCTATCTTCTCTGTTGGTATAGATTGTATAATGTGGGGGAGGGGCAGGTTTCAGGACAGACTTTGTCTGTAACTGCTCTGACTGTGACTGTCCTGAAACTCCTTTGTAGACCAGGTTGGCCACAAACTCAACAGGATCCTCCTGCATCTGCTTCCTGAGTGCTAGGATCAAGGACATTCACTCTACCACCGCTGTCCAGCTTAACTTTATAATTTATATCTATCTAAAATATTTTATATAACATTTAAATTTCCAGTGAAAATTTTATTCTCTTGTCTGTGGTTTCTCTCTTTTTACCTTGAAGTTCTTGTCTAATGCTAGTATCCCGGTTCTTTGCTTTCGTTTTCCTTTTGTTTCTAAGTCTGTGATCTTGCTTTGTAATGTCTGAGAGTTTGTATTTTATTATGGACACTGCAAATGAACTATAGAGAATTGCAGTAGTTATCTTCAGACGCAGAAAGATAAAATCAAACGTGGAACATAGATTAAAACTTGTATGTGTGTGGAAGGGACCTATGAAGGAAAGATCTTATGGTAGTGGGGAAGGACAGAAGACAAGATAATGAAACACATGCTTCCAAAGTAGAAGGGGAGCAATTGGGTAGCAAGGGGCCTTCAGGAAGGGCCAGTGAAAGTAGAAAGGGGAATTGGGAATTAAGACAAGTAAGAACACTGTGTATGAAGGTACCATAAGGAGGCCTATTACTTTGTTTGCTAACTTTAAGAAAAATAAAGAGCCTGCTTTTAAATGTGGGTTCATGCTTGCTACCACACATAAAGAGGTCTGAGGGTCTTGGGGGTGGTCTGTAGCTGTCAAGGTTGACAGCAAACACCTTTATCCACTTTATCAATCTTTTGATTCCTTGAGTAGTTTTTAGCACTCCAAATTGGAATCATAACCAGCAAAGAATCACATCTTAGAGTCACTGCCAAGCCAGATGACCTGAGTTTGACCACTAATACCCACATGGTGTTAGGTAGAAGGAGAGAACCAGCTTGTGCAGGTTGGTTGTCTTTTGGCCTCTAATGGGTTGTGATACTTGTGTACACATACACACATATACACCTATCCATACAAAGACACATGAGCAAAATAAAGTTAAAAAATTAAATTCAAGTAAGGGAAATAAAGGTTCAACTAAATTTAATGGAAATGTTAGCATCATTTGAGGACTTGGTATATTTGTATTAGGCCACATAAAATCTCAAACTTAAATTATTCATGTTCTGTCCTCCCCCCCCATTTCATTGTGAATAATTTTTATTGCTGTGATTGTTATGATAAAATTTTATTTCCTCAGTGTCTAAACTGTTGATCTTGTGTTGTGCACTTTTAATCTCACATGCTTTGGTTTTTATCCCCAGAGTTATATTTTGGTATTTTTTATTTGTCTAACCTTTTGAAAATCAAGAGCAAAGTAACTGGGACGGGAGAGATGGCATGGTGGTTAAGAGAACCTATTATTCTCACAGAGGACCCAAGTTCAGTTCCCAGAACCTGTTTGGTGGCTCACAGCCATCTGTAAATAATAGCTCTAGCTCCAGGGAATCTTATGCCTTCTTCTGACCTCTGTGGACACCAGGCACACATGCGATACACATATATACAGATAGGCAAAACCCTCATAAAATAAAATCCTTAAAAATATTAAAAAGAACATTGTTACTGCTCAAATGCCTTTTTGTGTTCATTTCAGTTACGTGTGTTCTGGATTGTTTTGTTTGGTTAATTCTCTTCTGGTTCTGTTTGCTAGTGTCCGGTATCTCTCTACATGTAGTAACCGTTTTATTGGGTGTAGATGATGCTAAGTGATGTGATTTAACTTGGATGCTGGAACTTTTGCAGTTCTGTAAGTCTCTCTGGTATGTAGTTAGTTATTTGGAAGAGTTTGATCTGCTCATGCCTTGTTTTCTGCCTGCTTTTGTGGATTCTTAACTACTCAATTTATGAAGGCACGGATCTTTCTAGGATTATTGTACAAAGATCTGAGGATACCCTTTCTGAGTAGTCCACCTTGTGCCCTGTGAACTATGGTTTTTAGTACTGTTTATGAGACAGGTGCTGTTAGCAAGACTCTAGTGACACTATGCTCTCTTTTCATTACCTGTTCTCTGCTCCTTCTCTTAACCAAGTGCTTTCCTCACATCCCCACCCTTACTGGTACTCCAGAGTTACTGTTGTATATAGTTTCTTCCTGAACTCCCGGCTTCATTTTCCCAATTTGGAGAAGTCTACCAGGCTGTGCTTCAGTTCCCTTTCTCAGTTTTGTAATTTGGAGATCTTCACAGGGCAGTAAGATGGGTAAGAGGAATAGGGCTCACCTTTTTTCCCACCTTCCAAGGAAGACAGTCCTTAATGTATGTTTTGAAAGTCATTGTTTCATATATAAAATGTTGTTTCAGATCGAAGCATAAATCTACTTAAATTTTAATCCGGTTTTGTTGAAAGTTGAAATCTGGCTCCCCTCCTTTTTTTTTCTTTTTGAACAGAAATTAGACCCATAGTATAAACAAATGTGATAGTGTTAGGAAAATAATTTTTTAAAATTTGTGAATGGGAATGTGCATGTCCATGGCATGAATAGAGGTCTGTGGAAAATTCACACGAGTCTGCTCTCCTCTTACTGTGATGGTCCCAGGGATCAAACTCAGGTTATTATATTTGGCAACTAGTACCTTTACCCACTGAGTCGTCTTGCGGCTTTAACCATATTAATCTCAAATTTTTATCAATATATAAAATTTGTGTACAATATTCAAAAATCTAGTCCAGTGTTTAATATTTAAAACTAGTAGTTGCTTTTTAAAGGTAGATTCAATAATATTTTTTATCTTATGTATATCCTCCCTTTTTTTCTTTTCAGAGTAGATTCAATAATCTACCCTTATGTCCTATCTTACCTGTAGCTCCCTTTTTGCTTTTCAACTTTCTTCCTGACGGTAACCAATAACAACTTGTAACCATTTCCCCTAAACAATGACAAATATCCATAACCTATTTAATGACCAAAAACCACCTATCCCCACCTCTTCCTGCTATCTTGTGGCAATGTCATCTTTAGGGGATCATGAAAAGAAAAATTTGGATTAATTGTCAAGTCCCAGGAGAGGTTGCTGTATCATTTGCTGTCCAGTCTGTGTAACGGGAAAGTGCAGGGCTTGCTCAAGTCCTTGCTAGAGTAGACTGTGGGGCTGGATCATCTCTGCTAGCCTCCTCAAATTTTTCCTGAGAAGTGTGTAGTCCAAAGCTGATCTTTAGGTGGTAGGTAGGTGGTGATTTTCAGCTTAGCGATATTATCATAATCCTGGTGTAATTGTTATGGGGTTCCGTCTTCTTTTTGGACTTCAGAGATCAAATTAGGTCAGATTATTCCTTTTCTTGGTAATTTTTTCCCGATACCTTTTAATTATCCAGTAAGTTAGACTGTGGTATTTGAAAATATATTACAGAAGGGTAAGTTTATAGTTAGAACCCTGGCTGCTCTGGGAAATGTTTTCTCTGGGAAGAAATCGGAAACCCTGGATGATTTCTTTGGGTTTGATTGTTTCTACTTTGGATTCAGCCTCACTCACCTCTGAGATGACAGAAATTGAGTGTTAGGGTAAAGACGTTTGAGTTTAAAAAAATTTCCACTTCACTCTATTATTCTATTTTACAATGAAAACATTTTATAGGAGCAATTACATATAGTATTAAGCATATTTATATAAATATAATGTGGTTGTTTGAACTTTTGTCAGTCACAGATGTATACTGTGGTCATATAACATATTTTTGTGTT
This sequence comes from Mesocricetus auratus, assembly GCF_017639785.1. Lineage (NCBI taxonomy): Eukaryota > Metazoa > Chordata > Mammalia > Rodentia > Cricetidae > Mesocricetus > Mesocricetus auratus. The sequence goes on along the minus strand of NW_024429182.1, from coordinate 30,969,620 downwards.
GTTTGTATTTTTGTTGTTGAGTTAGTTTGTTTTTGAGATAGAATCTCTTAGGGTAGTTGTTTTTGAGATAGAATCTTTTAGGGTAGTCCTAGCTAGCTAGGAACCTACTTCAGTCACCCAGATGCAACATTGTTTTCAAATACAGTTTCTGTTTTTATAATATTTAATTACTTTAAAAATTTAGATGTGAGGAGTTGAACTTCAGATGTTCATATTTTGGAATTTAGAGATTGAATTTAGTTAGTTAATGTTTAGATTTCAAAATATCAAGATTTTTGTCTCACAATATATTTTATAGTAAAAACCTAAAAATTTTAACTATATAAATTATGCTGTTTATGAAGTAAATGATAATGTTTATTTGGGTATAATAAGGCATTTTTTACTTTTATTACTTGTTAGTGTTGCTTTGTAAGCTTAGAATTACTATTTGTACTTTCGCAGAGTTCAGAAATACTGGATATTTTTCACAGTACTCGTCTGTTGAATTATAATTGTTTTAGAATGTGCATGCCCATAATATTCTACAGACTGGATTTCAGTTACATAGTTTACAAAATATTTTTAAAACTTGTTAAACGTTTTATGATAGATTATATATTTTGCTTGTATAAAGAAACTTTAATTCTTCAGAGAGTTGAATACGATTTCATAGTCCTGGCATGTAAAGTTACAGCCTAGGGCAACAGTTATAACATTCTTATTCATGGTCAATAAAATTTCTCTTTCAGACAGCAAATGGCTACATCTTGTTTTTTCATATTACTTCTTCAAGAGGGGACAAATACCTTTATGAACCAGTATATCCCAAGTAAGTTTATTGGCTTTCATTCTTCTAATATATGGTTTGAAAACTTAATATTTTTAAAAGAATGTCTTTTGGGGTTGTCTAAAGTCAGTAAAATGTTAAGTTGCATTTCTAAAATGATGTTTCAAGAATTTTCAGTCTTTGAAATGTCATTTTTTTATTTAAAAATATGTAATTAAATGAATCAAGGGATATTAATGATTATGTTATATCCTTTGTTATTTTTTAAATTTTTATATTTAAATTAGAAACAAGCTTGTTTCATGTGTCAGTCCCTGCTCCCTCTCCCTCCCCTCCTCACCCACCCCCTCCCAGCCAGCCACACCAGTCCCCCTACCCAATCCCCATTCCATTCCCCAGGGAGGTAAGGTCCTCCATGAGTGAATCTCCAGAGTCCGTCATTTCGTTCAGGGCAGGGCCTAGGCCCTCCCCTAAGAGCCCAGGTTGAGAGACCTTTCTTAGACAATCAGAATTACTACTAATATACTCCAAGTCAGATATCCTCTAGTCTTTATTGAAATGGAGAGCTGAGAAATATGAAGAGGTAATTCTTAGTCAGTTACAGGCTCCTTTGACTGTGTTTGTATATATGCACATGAAAAACCCACACAGACAGTAGTTACCTCCTAAACTTTGGGAGAGCATGGACTTTTGTTCCTTAAATGTTTAAACTGTGTCATTATAATTTGCACATTTCCTCCACAGCATCCTTTATTTTTTAATTAAAAAAATATACTTTTTTTTTTTTTTTTTTTTTTTTTTTTTACACGAGACAAGGTTTCTCTGTATTGTTTCGGAGGCTATCGGTCCAGCCCGGCCTCGAACTCACAGAGATCCGCCTGCCTCTGCCTCCCGAGTGCTGGGATTAAAGGCGTGCGCCACCACCGCCCGGCAAAAAAATATACTTCTTAAAGTACAACATCTTTGTTTCTGGGGGCAAACCACTTCTATGTCAAAAGTTTGCTTGATGTTACATGAAAGACTATTGCCAGTATGACTAAGAGGAAACTCCTGAGATTAAAAAAGCTATAATAAATTATTTGTATACTATTATTATACACAAATAATATATAATGATTATATAAATGATATAATATGTAAACAATGCACTAAAAGATATATCCTAAAAAATAGATATATCATTTATACATTATTAGGGATAGTCAGCATGATTGTTTTTAATATTTAACATTGATATTTAATAATAATGGTATAATTAGTGAAAAATGATAAATATATTATTTGTATAATATATTTGTATATTAAACTTAGATGTAACATATATTAAAATTATGCATACACACACACGACCTTACTGAAGAAGACTAAGCCCCATTATGCAAAGAAAACTAGTGGGATAAGGAGAGATGAAATGTGCCTGACACTGTAACACTATAAGGATTGTCCCAAATACTAATTGCACTCAGCTGTTTATAATTGTTTATATTAGACAAATGCCACAGCAAACCAGTTGTATTAGCATAATGTCCTCATTTCACATTTAGTTTGCACATTATTTCAGACCTATAGATAAGTTTCTTCTAGTGTGAGCAGATATGCATTTTTAGGCTGGATGACTCAATTGGTGAAGACCCAAGTCAGTCCCCAGAACCCACATAAAAGTGCCAGGCATGGTAGCGTGTGCTTGTCATTCCAGGACTGGGGAGATGGAAGCAGGCAGAGCTCCCTGGAACTTGCTGGCTAGCCAACTTAGGGTACTTGAATCCTCTGACCTATACACACTTTTGACAGACAAAAGATGATGACCTTTTTGTCTTTTCTTCATTTCTATGAAGCAATTTCTGCCTAACTTATTGTCCATCTAATGCCACTGAAATTTTCAAAGTTCTCATTGTAAGTAAAATAACTTAAGAAAAGCTTTATATAACAGAATTAATGAAATGTGATCTTTAGGGTTTCTATTGCTGTGATGAAGCAGAGCCATAAAAGAATGCTGCTTACTGACTTGCTCCTTATGGCCTGCCAACCTGTTTGTTTTTTTAAATACCATCCAGGACCACCTCCGTGTGGGTTGCACACTCATACTAGATTGCACCCTCCCGTATCTATCATCAGCCACAGACTTGCCTACAGGCCAGGTTGTTAGGGGCGTTTTCTCAGCAGAGATTCCCTCTTCCCAAATGACTCTTTCTATCTAGCCAGCATAGCACTTCATGTGGTATATCATCTTTTTATAATCAGTATTTTCACATAGGTAAAACACAACTTGTTACATGTAAAAAGTAATTTAATGATTAGCATAAAATATGTGTAAAACTCAGAAAACAACCATCATGGACAACCAGGATGTCTGCTGCTAGATAGTGTAGACATGACAGGGGAGTTGCTCCCATGAACTCTCAACAGTAACAATAATACTAGTTGACATGCCAAAGTAGATGGAGGAAATTCCATCAGATCTACTGCAAAATGAATAACTACAGGTGGTCAATGACTGCTGGGAAGGGGGAAATCAGTTTCCTCCAAGAACAAGCTCCAGCATAGTGTCAGCCCTGGACACATGTACATACAAAGAATGCTAAATAGACATGATAGGTTGTATATACAGAATATGTGTATTTATATATGTAACAATAATAATTGAGAGGCTGTGAATTTGGTAGGGGGTGGGACATGGGAGGAGTTGGAAGGGGGAAGACAGTAGCAGGAGTGATGTAGACATAGTCCTCATGTATGAGTGTCTCAAAAAGTGTTTTTTAGCCAGGCATTGGTGGTGCACGCCTTTAATCCCAGCACTCGGGAGGCAGAGGCAGGCGGATCTCTGTGAGTTCGAGGCCAGCCTGGTCTACAGAGCTAGTTCCAGGACAACCTCCAAAACAATACAGAGAAACCCTGTCTCAAAAACCTTTTAAAAAAAAGTGTTTTTTAAAGTAAGCTAAGAAAAAAATAGAAAATAAAATATATACATAATCTTTTACAGAATATAACTTATAGTAACTACTCTATGAACTATTGGTACAAATACAGTTCTGTTAGACAGTCTCCTGTGTATTTGTGTGCTCTAGTACTTTCTAGAATACTTATTTCAGTAAGTTTTCTGAAGAAATCATTTGTTTAAAAAAAAAAGAGGTAGCAAAATTACCTTTTTTTGGTTAGGAGTTCTTGATTTTAAAACCTGAAAAGTTGCGATCATATAATGGTTAGAGGAGAGTGAAGAAAGTGGTTTTAGTAGTGTTACCACATATGTCATGGTAAGCGCTTATATAATTTAAGGCATATGTTGTGCAAACTGCTGCCTAGAAAAGCCACCCATCATCACAAGCTGATGCAGTCATAGACCAGAGCCTGGGTTCAGACATGGCCATATTACAGTTCCACAGTCCATACTCCTTAGCCTCCGATACTACATATACTTCAACCCTGTTTGTGCCACATCCAGCAATCTCCTACTTCTTAAGATTTGGGGAATAAAGAATAGGACAAAAAGGGAGAAAGGTCTGTAATAGTTCCCAAGTTAGAGGCAGCATAATAAAGGCCAGCAGTTAATTGTCTCTTCAATTATAGAAGTAGCACCGTCTCTTGTTTCTTCTCTCTACATCTTAGGAGTTCATCACATAAACTGTATTTCCAGAGCATCTCAGCTTTCCGGTATTACATGACAGCATCTTAACCTCAGGTTGCACATCATTTTCCATTACACTCCAACTGAGCATACAGCTTGGGTGCCTCCAGGATCCTTAGCAGTTTCTACCTAATGTTTCTGGCATTCTTATAGATGCAGGGAGTCTTCAACAATGATGGCGGTCTTGTTAAATAACTCCTTTCATTTCAAATGTCATTTATTCTTTGGCACTTTGTTTATCTTTAGTATCTTTATAAATTCCACCCTATATTAAAATATCTCTTTATCTTTACCAATATGTAGACTTTCTGAAGGCTTTAATTTTTTATATATATTTTAAGATTTGCAGTGAAATTTGTGATGGAAACTTTGCTGTGGATAAATTAGAAATAATTATGTTTAGCTTTGAAATTGGTTTACTTAACTATATTTAAATATGAGTCTAAGAGATTTAAAATTGCTTATTTCTTCATAATGAAAATAATTTCAACAAATTAAGTCTCGTGTACTCTTTTTTGAGTTCTTTGATAGTTGTAGGTTTGGTTGGTTTTAGCTTTGGTTGGTTGGTTGGTTGGTTTGTTTGAGACCTCAAAACAGTGATAGCTGGTTCTGTGTTATGGGTTCCAGACAGCCAGGGCCACATTGAACCCGCTAGCACTCTTTGTTGTTGTTTTTGGATTTTTCTTTTCAAGAGAGTTTCCCTGTGTAACAGAGCCCTGGCTGTCCTGGAACTCGCTCTGTACACCAGGCTGGCCTCAAACTCGCACAGATCTGCCTGTCTCTGCCTCCTGTGTGCTGGGATTAATGGGCTGAGGCACCCCATTCATGTACTCTAAGAGCAGAGCTCCAGTCCTGCAGTCATCTTCCCAGCACTATTCACTTTTGTTTGTTTTTGAGGTAGGCTTCATTGTGTTGCCCAGGCTTGCCCTTGAGCTTGTGGGCTCAGATGATCCTCCCACCTCAACCTCTGAAGTAGCTAAGAATGGAATAGTTTTTGAAGTAATTTAAGCCTAGAAAAGTATAGAGGCAGTCCCTCTGTACAGAGAACCATCATGCACTTGAACTGACTCAGTCTCCCTTGCCTGTCACACCACAGCCAGTCTATAAAGTCCATTTCAGCCTTCTAGCGTATATTTATTTCCCATATGTCTTTCATTGCCTCCTACTTTCCAACAAGACTTCTTTAGTTTGGGACTTTTTTATTTTTATTTTTTATTTTGGTTTTTCGAGACAGGGTTTCTCTGTGGCTTTGGAGGCTGTCCTAGAACTAGCTCCTGTAGACCAGGTTGGTTTTGAACTCACAGAGATCTGCCTGCTTCTGCCTCCTGAGTTCTGGGATGAAAGGCATGCACCACCACCACCTGGCTAGTTTGGGACTTATAATTTACCTCTAAACTATCTAAACATAATTTGCTTGCCCTTTCCCTGTATAAAATTTTTCATGGTTTTCCTTAGGTTTTAGGATTAATTATGCTGCTGTGGTTGTGTGTGTGTGTGTGTGTGTGTGTGTGTGTGTGTGTGTGTGTGTGTGTTTTAAGATCCATTTTACTTATCTGATAAGTAAATGGGACTAATGCCATCTATTCCATGGATTTGTCAGTGGGGGTAAATCAGCACTCTCAATGATAATATTTGAGCAGTGCTTTAGTGCTTTCAAGAGGTGTTTCGTTCTCTCTCTTCTCTCTCTCTCTCTCTCTCTCTCTCTCTCTCTCTCTCTCTCTCTCTCTCTCTCTCTCTTTCTTTGCCTTTAACTGTATAGTATATAAGTAGGGGGGTATATATCTGATCCTTTCTTGAGTGCCAAGTTTACCTTTCTATGATTAAATCAATTTAAGTGGTTCATTAGCAGCCTCAAATTCATGAAGTTTAAACCATACCTATTGTCACCTGCCAAACCAAATCTGGTATTGCTTTACCAAACTTGACTGCAGTTACTATAATCCTTTATGTAATCCTGTGAAGTGGAGAACCATGATTCTTTGTTTCTCTTCACTTCCTGTATTTTCAGTAATCAAGTTTCAATGACTGTACTTCTCCAGTGCATCTAGAATTATCTAGTCACTAGTTTTCTCCTAGTCTCTCCTGTATAGTGAGATATACCCTTTGCATTATTTTTCAAAAACAGAAACCTAAAAATGCTATTCTTAAAAGCTTTTATTGCTCTCTAGTTGTCACAAAATAAAAGTCCAAGTTCCCTGGGATGGAATTTGGAGCCTACATTTCTCACAGGTAGAATATGGTGGAAGTCACATTTCTGTGTTTCTTTGTTATTTGCTCTGGGTGGTATGCTTCCCCACCATCTCTTTATGTAAGCAAATGTTCTGGCCTGGCTTTTGAACTCAGAGCAACCATCTGTTTTATTCTATAAAATTTCTTCCCAACTCTATTGCTCTCTTTTGTACTCACGAAGTCACTAGTCCTCCATATATATTCCCATAGCGCTCTTTAAAATTTTATACCTGAGATCGATGTTATATTTTTAAAAACTAGACAATGAGAAGTGTATAAAAATTTAAAAATGTGAATTTTGCTATTTTAGATTATAATCCCATCCAACTTTTCATTTGTCCTACATTTCTTGAGTAAATAAATAGCTGTGTGTAGAATTACTGGGTCATTATCACATGTCTAGTTACTTTAGTTTGGATACTGGTATCATACTACATTGTTGATTACCTGATCTTCGTGTTTTCCATTTGAAGAGTTATATGGTTTTTCTTTAAATAATGGTGAAATTTGTTATGGGTGGCAGGTGACTTGGAAAACTTGCTGACCAGTTTGAGGCTTGTTTACGTGCTTCGTGAGGATGGATGGCCTTTCTTTAGACTTGTCTTCCTTGGTCTCCACTCTAGCCTGTCAGAACTAGAGGCCTCCTCCAGGGCATCCCAACCTTACCAGCTTATCCTTTGTCTGACTTGGTATGGTGATTCATAAGAACAGCTTAGTCTTGTAAAGGGAACAGGGATTTCTGGAGCTCTTTTTCAATGTAACTCTAATCTTTCTGTTGCTCTGCTCCACAAATCTGTTTCCCTGAACATTAATCTTTTTTCTTTCTTTAACTTAGTGACACTTCTGTGTTATGCTTGGGTTCTTCCACTGCATATAGTAGTCTGGAACGTAACTTTTACTTGGTTGTGACAATTTCTAAGTTTGTAGCCTTAGCTGGTCTTGAAATCATCATCCTTCTGCTTGTTGTCAGGTAGCTATAGTGTGTGTGTGTGTGTGTGTGTGTGTGTGTGTGTGTGTGTGTGTGTGTGTGTATTTTGTCCAGTTTTTGTTTGTTTTCTGGATGGATAGTTTGGGACCATTTACTCTGTTATAATAATAATAATAATGTCTACCTAAGGACTGTCATTTAATTTGAACAATTTTCACCTGGACAATATTTATTTAAGCACATATAAGATTGTTCTGTTTCGGCTGGGCGGTGGTGGCGCACGCCTTTAATCCCAGCACTCAGGAGGCAGAGGCAGGCGGATCTCTGTGAGTTAGAGGCGGGGCTGGACAGACAGCCTCCAAAACAATACAGAGAAACCCTGTCTCGTAAAAACCAAAAAAAAAAAAAAAGAATTTATGAGAAGTTTTTTTTTTCTCAGATGTGGAATATTTGCATCAACTCACCATCAGTTTTATGTTGTTTTAAGCAAGCAGTAGATTTGCTGCTGAAGAGTGGTTGTTTTAATTATAGCAGCATGTTAGAAATGACTTGTTTCTCTTAAGTGTTGATACAGTGAAAAATTTTAATTTATCCTAAATACTGTCATTTTAATTTAATGGATAGAGTTGGTGTCTTTGAGTTACTAATTTGATGTAGATTTCTTTGTTGTATGATGCTTCAAAAACCCAACATTTAAAAATATTTGTATTTTTTAAATAAAACTGACAGTAAAAAGATTCTGAAATAATTGAAACTGAAATAGTTGAGGGACCATGTATATGATTCTAGAACAAAAGGCACAAATAAGAGTAAAAAACAGAAAATAGATTAGTGTGAAATTCATTGTCCAACTTAATAGGAGTTCAATAAAAAGAGCATGAAATATCATAAACCCCATTAACATATTAAGGAAACAAAGTATGACCATTCCAGATCTACACAAATATTGAACAGGCCAACTGCTCAATACAGTGATATAGGTTCACATGCTTATGGAAAGTATATTTTGAAAGTTTAGAACCTAGTTTAAAAAAAAAAAGAAAAAGAAAGGTCTGATATTGATGGGGGAGGGACAAATAAAAATCTGCAAATAGAAGTGCCACTGAGAGTGAGAGGTATTTTGCTCACTGTTAGAACACTTACCTAGCATGCACAAGACCCCACACTCTGTTTCAAACACACACACACACACACACACACACACACACACACACACACACACACACACGTTTTAAAATCCTGGAAGAGAAGTTACCATTTTCTTGAGTGGTGTAGCCATTGATAAATTTATGTGTTCCAATAAAAAACCCTCCAACTTACACTCATTCAAATAATCATAACTAAACTTAGGGTGGGTTTTCAGTGGAAGGGAAGATGTGCAAACTATAATGCACTAGTGATTAATCCGGTTACCAATAATGCATCAGTGTTGCATTAAGGAAAGAAATAAAAGGTACTTTCCCTTTGAGTTGTTTAAGATCCAGTCCAGACTTGAATCCTCTACTTCGTATTCCCTGTCTGTTATATGAGTCTGAATCTGTGCCTGCCTGAGATCTGACTTAAGCTGTTTTGAACCTCTCTGTCCCTATGTCTTTATGTATCTGTCCCCATGTGTATCTGTCTGTTGTATGCGCTGTGTGTATGAATATGTGGTGTCTGTGAGTGGTGTTACTGTCCCTAATAAGGGGCTTTGCTCTGTATTTATTGAACAGCATAGAAAACACCGACATGGAGAAGGAATGGGATCTTTACAGAAATCTTTAACAGAGTTTTACAAGGCATTAAGTCGATGGTTCCAACTGATCCCTACAAAGCAGATAATAAACATCATTGTATATCAACCAGTAACCATAAATGGTTGCTTTCAACCTTTATGGTAAGTTTTAGGAAGTTGCTTTCAACTTCTGTATCTGCTGCTTTTGGCAAAGATATACCTGTATTATCTGGGTCAAGGGCATGGGACAGTACATAGGATTGTAGCTATGCGACATCTTAGGTTATAAAAGTTGGCTTCATGGGAAATCCAGAACAAGTAAGGTTGATTGTTCAGTTGTTCTCTTAAAGGCAGGTTAAACAAACACACTGAGTACACAGTAGGCTAGAAGTCTTAAGCCTTACATGACTTCAAAATATACTTATTAACTTTGGCTGTGAGATTCAGCAAAAGTTCCAGTCTCTTAGAATGTAAAAGATATTTTCAAAATCACCATAAGAAAGGGCATTAAAATGTGTAATTGGTGAAAACAGCCAAATTTTAGTATTGTCAAAGACAAAGAATGTACTGAGACATAGTAGCATATGATTGTAATACCGTTTTGGGAGGTAGAAGCAGGAGAATCACAGATTTGAAGCTGACCTGGGTTACATAGTGAGACACCTAACACACACACACACACACACACTGTAGGGCGAGGTGCAAAGCCTTTAAGATACAGTGGGAAATATATTGCTTTAAGCATGTGTAGCAGAATTTAACTTAGGGCCTTTTTCAAAATTGGCTTGTTCTTAGCAGAGTCTTCAGGGACTGCTTTTGTTTTTTCCTTTTTCGTAAGTCTCCCAACACTATTAAATTTTAGACATTACTTTGAAAAATAAAATTAGCTTTAAAACCACTTAGATGTGGAGAATGTCCTAGGAAAGTGACCACAGAATGCATGATTACCACCTTAAATGTGACTCTGGTAAATTAATCACTCATTTTCTTTTTAGAAACTAGCACATTAGCCAAGCATACTAGCTATTCACAAACCTGAATGGTTAAATATCAACTAGCTTAGCTTCTCATACATAGAAAGAATCAAATGTTCCTGGTCACTGCAATTACAATATGGCAGTGGGCTACCATCAAGCTTATATGTGAAAAAGAAATTTAAAAGTCCACTATCAAAAAGTAAGCAAAGTGGGTTTCTGAGCAGCAAAGTAATTTTCACAAAAACCAGAAAACTCAAAAGTTCTTGTTGAACTTTTTGCATCTAACTGTAGTAGTATTAACAAATTAAGTTGCAGGATTATAGATGATTGAAAGAGAAGTGATGTTAACAGACTTATTGTTGACAAGATGGATAGCTGCCACAAAAGACACTGTGTTGGCTAGTTTTATATCAACTTGACATAAGATAGAGTGAGTCAGTTGAGAAAGTAGCTCCATAAGTCCTGCCTATAGGCAAGCCTATGTAGAGCATTTCCTTATGGTTGGTGTATGTGGGAGAGTTTCTTATACAGCACATTGCAAGTGGTATATAAGAAAGACTGAGCAGGACATGAGTAAGCCAATAAGCAACGTTCCTCCATGGCTTCTGCTTTAGTTCCTGCCATGGATTCCTTCCATCACTTTATTCAATGATGGACTGTGATATAGAAATGTAAGCAAAATAAACCCTTTCTTCCCCAAGTTGCCTTTGGTCGTGGTTTTTATCGTAACAATAGAAACCCAAAGACAGATAGATACATAACTATTAAATCCCAGCATAGGCATTACAGAAGAATAGGGTGGTATTAGCATACACTCATGCCATGTGGAGATAAAGTCAAGATAGCTTTGTAGTCTTTAAGAGCTGTGTGCTCAGCTGATCAGGATCCCAACCCAATGGGATTCAGCCCTCCCAGAGACTGCCAGCTTACAAGTCCCATTCTCCACCCATGGGACAGGCAAGGTGAGCATGGCCTGTCTCCAGCCTGCTATCTGGTGACCTGAGCAGAACCACCAGAGACCTGAGGACTGCACATGGTAGATCTGGATCCCAGCCCGACGGGATTCAGCCCACCCAGAGACTGCTAGCTTCCAAGTCCCATTCTATATCCACAGGACAGGTGAGGCTAGGGCCCAGCCTACCCAGAGTTTGCCAATGTCCCGATACTAGGACGGCCTCCATCAACACAAGAGGAAAGCCACCAGAGTATTGGACCTGCTCCCACCCACTAGAAAGGGGTCACATACCCACTAGGGGAGGAAGAGACTCCTCCTGCACCCACAGGAAGAAATGATTGGAAGAAAACAATACAAAAACACACCCACCAACAGAAAAACCAATATGACACCACCAGAAACTAGAGAATCTACACCCGCAAGACCTGAACAGCCCATTGCGGAGGAAGCAGATGAGAAAGACCTTAAAAACAACTTCATGAAAATGATAGAGGCCCTCAAAGAGGATATGAGAAAATCCCTTAAAGACATGGAAGAAAACACAAACCAAAAATGCATGAATTGCAAGAGATGGAGGAAAAAACAATCCAAGAAATGGAAGAAAAGACAAACCAAAAAAATTCAACAAATGCAAGAGAGGAAAAGACAAAGCAAAAATTACAAGAAACAACTCAAACAATGCAAGGGGTGAAAACTGAAATAGAGACAATTAAAAAAAAACAGTCTGAAGGAATGCTGGAAATAGAAAAGCTGGGCAAATGGTCAAGGACTACAGATACAAGCATAACCAACAGAATACAAGAGATGGAAGACAGAATCTCAGGTGTTGAAGATACACTAGGGGAAATAGATTCATCGACCAAAGAAAATCTTAAGTTCAACAAATTCCTGACACAAAATATCCAGGAAATATGGGACACCTTGAAAAGACCAAACCTGAGAATAATAGGTATAGAAGAAGGTGAAGAAATCATCTCAAAGGGGCAGAAAACATATTCAACAAAATCGTAGAAGAAAACTTTCCCAACTTAAAGACATGCCAATGAAAGTACAAGAAGCCTACAGACCACCAAAGAGAGTGGACCACAAAAGGAAGTAAAAGCCCCGAACATACAGAATAAAGAAAGAATATTAAGAGCAGCAAAGGAAAAAGGACAAGTAACATACAAAGGCAAACCTATCAGAATCATACCTGACTTCTCCATGGAAACTCTGAAAACCAGAATGTCCTGAATAGATATTCCACCAACACTAAGAGACCACGGATGCCAGCTCAGACTGCTATACCCAGCAAAGCTTTCAATCACTATAGATGGAGAAAACAAGATATTCCATGACAAAACCAGATTTAAACAATACGTATCCACTAACCCAGCCCTACAGAAAGTTATGGAAGTAAAACCCCAACCCAAGGGAGTTAACTACAACTAGAAAAACATACACAATAGATAATCCCACCTTACCAACAGCCAAAAAGAAAAGAAGTGGAAACCCACATATAATTCCACCACCATCAACTATTCCAAAACAAACAAGAATGAACAATCAATGGTCAGCAATATCCCTCAATATTAATGGTCTTAACTCGCACATAAAAAGACACATGCTAACAGACCGGATTTGAACACAGAACCCATCCTTCTGCTACATACAAGAAACACACCTCAGCCTCAAAGACAGACATTACACCTCACAGTTAAGGGTTGGGAAAAGATTTCCAATCAAATTGACCCAAGAAACAAGCAGGGGTAGCAATCCTAATATCTAACAAATTATATTTTAAAATAAAATCAATCAAAAGAAATGAAAGAGGATACTTTGTACTCATCACAGGAGAAATCCACCACAATGAAGTTTCAATTTTGAACATCCATGCTACAAATACAAAGGCACCCACACTCATAAAAGAAACATTACTACAATTCAAATCACATATAAAGCCCCACACACTTATAGTGGGAGACTTCAACATCCTGCTCTCACGACTAGACAGGACTACCAGACAGAAACTTGACAAAGAAACAAAGGAACTAATAGAAGTTATGACCCAATTGGAATTAACAGGCATCTATAGAACATTCCACTCAAATAAAAAAGAATATACTTTCTTCTCAGCACCACATGGAACCTTCTCAAAAATCAACCACATACTTGGCAAATATCAAACCTCAACGGGTACAAAAAAATTGGAATAACTCCATGCACCTTATGAGACCATGCATTAAAATTAGAATTCAACAACAACACAAATTGCAGAAACCCTACAAACTCATGGAAGTTGAATAATGCACAACTGCACCATTCCTTGGTCAAAGAAGAAATAGAAAAAGACTTCCTAGAATTAAATGAGAATGAAGACACAACATACCCAAATTATGAGACATTTTGAAAGCAGTGCTATGAGGGAAGTTCATGCCCACATGAAGAAACTGGAGAATAGTTACACTAGAAAATTAACAGCACAACTGAAAGCTCTAGAACACAAAGAAGCAAATTCACTCAGGAGGAGTAGATGCCAGGAAATAATCAAATTGAGGGCTGAAAGGAATAAAGCAGAAACTAGGAAAACAATACAAAAAAAAGCAATGTAATGAAGAGTTGGTTTTTTGAGAAAATCAAAAAGATAGGCAAACCTTTATCCAAACGACAGAGTGTGAATATGCAAATGAACAAAATCAGAAATGTAAAGGGGGATATAACAGTAGACACTGAGGAAACCCAGAGAATCATCAGGTCATACTTTGAAAACCTGTACTCCACAAAATTTGAAAATCTGAAGGAAATGGACAATTCTCTGGGTAGATGTCACTTTCCAAAATTAAATCAAGAACAGAAAGGCAATTTAAATAGACCTATAACCCCTAAGGAAATAGAGGCAGTCATCAAAAGTTTCCCAACCAAAAAGAGCCCAGGGCCGGATGACCTCAGTGCACAATTCTACCAGAAATTCAAAGAGTGGCTTATACCAATTCTCAAAGTATTCCATACAATAGAAGCAGAAGGGTCTTTGCCAAACTCTTTCTATGAGGCTTTAACAACCTTGATACCCAAAACACACAAAGACACAACTAAGAAAGAGAACTTCAGACCAAAATCCCTCATGAACACTGATGCAAAAATACTCAATAAAATACTGGTAAATCAAATCCAAGAACACATCAGAAAACACATCCACCATGATCAAGTAGGCTTCATCCCAGGCATGCAGGATTGGTTCAACATAGGAAAATCCATCAATGTAATCCACCATATAAACAAGCTGAAAACAAAAATCACATCATCTCACTGGATGCTGAAAAATCCTTTGACAAAATTCAACACCCCTTCATGATAAAGGTCTTAGAGAAATCTGGGATAACAGGAACTTAAGCTCAACACAATAAAAGCTATATACAGCAAACCAATAGCCAACATCAAACTAATGGACAGAAACTCAGCACGATTCCTCTAAGATCAGGAATAAGACAAGACTGTCCACTCTCTCCATTCCTCTTCAATATTGTACTTGAAGTTCTAGCTAGAGCAATAAGACAACAAAAGGAGATCAACGGGATACAAATTGGAAAGGAAGAGGTCAAACTTTCACTATTTGCAGATGATATGATAGTTTACATAAGTGACCCAAAAAAACTCTACCAGGGAACTCCTGCAGCTGATAAATACTTTCAGCTAAGTGGCAGGATACAAGATCAAGTCAAGAAAATTATTAGCCCTACCATATACAGATGATAAAAGGGCTGAGAAAGAAATCAGAGAATCATCGCCCTTTACAATAGCAACAAACAACATAAATTACCCTGGGGAAACGCTAACCAAACAAGTGAAAGACCTGTATCACAAGAACTTTGAGTCTTTAAAGAAAGAAAGAAGATACCAGAAGATGGAAAGATCTCCCATGCTCTTGGATAGGTAGGATCAACATAGTAAAAATGACAATCTTACTGAAAGCAATATACAGATTCAATGCAATCCTCATTAAAATACCAGCACAATTCTTCACAGACCTTGAAAGAACAATAATCAACTTTACATGGAAAAACAAAAGACCAGGATAGCCAAAACAACTCTGTTCAACAAGGCAACATCTGGAGGCATCACCATCCCTGATTTCAAGCTCTATTTTAGAGCTATAGTCCTGACACCAGTTTGATAATGGCACAAAAATAGACAGATAGATCACTGGAATCAAATTGAACACCTGGACATTAACCCATACATGTATCAACAGCTGATTGCTAAAATTATACAATGAAAAAAAAGAAAGCATCAACAAATGGTGCTGGCATAACTGGATATTGCCATGTAGAATACTGCAGATAGATCCATGTCTATTGCCATGCAAAAACTTAAATCCAAATGGATCAAAGACCTCAACATAAATCCAGCCACACTGAACCTGTTAGAAGAGAAAGTGGGAGCCACCCTTGAACGAATTGGTACAGGAGACCGCTTCCTGAACATCACTGCAGTAGCACAGACACTAAGATCCACAATTAATACATGGGGCCTCCTGAAACTAAGAAGCTTCTGTAAGGCAAAGGACACAGTCAGCAAGACAAAAAGGCAACCCACAGATTGGGAAAAGATACTCACTAACCCCACATCTGACAGAGGGCTGATCTCCAAAATTTACAAAGAACTCAGGAAGCAAGTCTCCAAAACACTAAAGGATCCAATCAAAAAGTGGCGTACAGAACTAAATAGTGAATTCTCAGTAGCGGAGTCTAAAATGGCTGAGAGACACTTAAGTGCTCAACATCCCTAGCCATCCTGGAAATACAAATCAAAACAACTCTGAGATACTATCTCACTCCTGTCAGAATGGCTAAAATCAAAAACTCCAATG
The DNA here is from genome assembly GCF_017639785.1 of Mesocricetus auratus. NCBI lineage: Eukaryota > Metazoa > Chordata > Mammalia > Rodentia > Cricetidae > Mesocricetus > Mesocricetus auratus. Next base: position 30,953,580 of record NW_024429182.1, on the reverse strand, counting down.
ACAGTTTTTGCTGGAGAGGATGTGGAGAAAGGGGAACACTCTTCCACTGCTAGTGAGAGTACTGACTTTTACAGCCACTTTGGAAATCAGTATGGAGATTCCTCAGGAAAATAGCAATCAGTCTACCACAGGACCCAGCAATTCCACTCTTAGGCATGTACCCAAAAGATGCCATTAATACAACAAGGATGTCTGTTTCACTATGTTCATAGCAGCATTATTTGTAATAGCCAGTACCTGGAAGCAACCTAGATGCCCCTCAACTGAAGAGTGGATAGAGAAAATGTGGTACATTTACACAATGGAGTACTATTCAGCAGAAAAAAGCAATGAATCTTGAAATTTGCAGGCAAATGGATGGCACTAGAAGAATCCATCCTGAAGTGAGGTAACCCAGTCACAAAAAGAAAACCATGGTATGTACTCACCCATTTTTGGATTCTAGACATGAATCAGGGGAGTGCCAGCATACAATCCCACTGCCAGAGAATCTGGGAAACAGAACCTTCATCCAGCAACTGATGAAAGCAGAAGCAGATACCCACAGACAAACACTGAACTGAACTTCTGGAATCCAGTGTCAGAAAGGGCGAGCTGATGGGCAAAGGAGTTAAGACTGGGCTGGTTTAACCCACAGAAACAGTTGACCTGAACAAGGGGGAGCTCTTGGACTCCAGATTGATGACTGTGTGGAAAGCATGGGACTGACCCAGACCCCCTGAAAGTGGGTGTCAGTGAGGAGGCCTAGGTCATCTATGGGGCCATGGTTAATACTTATCCCTGGCGTTCAAATAGACTTTGAGTACCCGTGCCACAATATGGGATGTTCTCTCAGCCAGGGCTCTTGGGGGGAGGGCCTAGGCTCTACCCTGGATGAAATGACAGTCACTGGAGATCCACCATGGAAGCTTTCACCCTCCCTGGAGATCAGAATAGAGATTGGGTGGGGGACTCGGGGACCTGGTGGGGAGCGAGTGGCAGGGGGGAAAAGAGGGAGGATTGACGTGTGAAACAAGCTTGTTTCTAACTAAAAAAAAAAAAAAGAGCTGTGTGCTCAGTTTCTTGGCATTCATCTAGCATTATCCTTATGCATCCATTAATCACCATGGATGTGTGTGTATGTGTGTGCTTGTGTGATTCTCTTATTTATTGCCAAGTTATTTATGAATACCTAATTACATCCCTGAATCTTACATTAATTCCGGTAAATACCCAGAGAATCGGAATCAAAGATAGGGTGTGGATTAAGGTGAAATGAATGAACAGTTTAGACCATATACTACTACATGTGGAATGATATATTTCCTCTGTAGTTTCCTAACTAGGGAAGCTCTCTTAGTCATTTTAAACAGAATGTTAGTTCTCTTGAGAGTTCACCTTAATTTTCCTTGCTTTCCCTCCACCCATCCCTCTGTCCCTCTTTTCCTCTGCTTTTTTCCTCTCAGTCCCCAACACAAGTTACATTAGTCATGCATATTTATATCTAGTTGGTGTATAAATGTGTCTACTGTGGTAGAATTCAAATTTGATTTTTATTTGTGAATCTATAGGGCGAATACCTGGTTTCTCTGTTATGTTTGTTTAATTGAGTGTATAGTTAAGTACAGAGTAGGGGCAAATTTAATATCTTTGTCTTAACCTTGTGCTTTTTCTCTTAGAGGAAGTCCACAAATGAAGGGGATACCTCATTTTAAGGAAGAACATTGTGCCCCTGCACTGAATTTAGAAATGAAGAAAATATTGGATTTGCAAGCACCCATCATGAGGTATGGTATGGTGGTTAAATTTGAATTTTTTTTTTGACCACAAAAGACCATGTAGTTGGTTAATTACATGACCAACAAGAAAATTGTTTTATGTCAAAATATACATATTGTTGTTTGATTGTATGATATGATAACATACTAAAAATATTCTGATAGAGTCATATATGTTGAGGAAAAGAGGAGCTCTCCCTTTTTACAGCCTCCATGCATTTCTTGGAAGTACATGTAGACATGAAAGAACATTAAGTTTTCTGATTCTAGTGTGAATAAATATTGTATGACAAGCGGTGAGAGATACTAAAATACCAATGATCTATTAGTACCCATTGATTTTTTTTAAGTTATTTTTACAGTTTAATTTTATTTTCCTAATTGTTCATGATTGACCTTTTAGTTGTTACTTCAGCCAATTGCATATCGTTTCCTCTGCACATATGTGATTCATATGAGCAGTGTACAGCTGTGAAAATAGGCTCATTTCCCCAGATAAACTGTTGAGTAAGAGCAAGGTGTGTATAGTAATGAGAATATCTGTTTTTAAAAGGTGTCACAAATTGGTTGTTCTAGAATACATAAGAAGCTAATGGACAGATTTGGGGAAGAGTTTTTTTTTAACTAGGTATCTTTCAAAAAATGTTGAGCCATGGGACCAGCAAGGTGGCTCTGTGGGTAGAAGTGCTTGCTTTCAAGGCTAATGATAGGAGTCACCTTCCCAGTGCTCACAAGGTGGAAGTAGAGAACTGATCCCTATGGTTGTCCTCTGGCCTCCAAACATGCACCATGGCATGCCCATGCACTCCATAAATGATAAATGTGAAACAATTTGAAAACATAAAGACTGAACACATAACTGTAAGTCTAAAAGAACTTTCTGATTTATATCCTAACAAAGGGCTTCTTGCATTGTTTCTTTTGTTAAAATAACACTGGAACAAACTGCAAGATGGACATGCAAGTGGTGAGCTGTTGTCATTGCCCTGCTTAGTCTGTCTTCTTATTCTCTAATCACCTCATGGAAAATAATGTCTTTGTTATTTGCTTAAATGTGATTAAGCTGAAAAAATTTAGTTTAGCATATTCACTGTGTTGATTTAAGATTTCTGATCAACTCAGATTTTATTTACACAATATGGAAGCATTTTCAAGAATATGACTTGAGATGGCTCAGTGGGTAAGAACGCTTGCTGCTTAAACATGAGACCCAAGTTCAAATATTCAGCACCCACCTAAACATATGAGTGTAGTTGCATACAGTGCTGGGGTGGGCAGACAGCCAGGGTTTCCTGGCTGGCAACCTTGCTGCAGTTCAGTGAAAGACCTTTTCTCAAGGAAGTAAGGTGGAATGTGATTGAGCAGTGCACAACTTGGCCTCCATATGTGTATACATGGATGCGCGTGCACGCACACACACACACAGAGTAAAAGTAAAATCGTAAAATTTTAATAGACTATTACTTGATGCAGAAGGAATTTTGAATGTATGTGGGTACCAAACAAGATAGAGCAACCCAACTTGGTTTTATGCCTCCACCTGGTGGTAAAGCTATGTAACACATGGAAATAGGATAGAAAAACAGCCTTTGCAAAAAGAATCTCTGGGACATGTAGCTCAGTAGTAGAGCATGTTTTCACCATGTAACACATGGAAATAGGATAGAAAAACAGCCTTTGCAAAAAGAATCTCTGGGACATGTAGCTCAGTAGTAGAGCATGTTTTCACCATGTTCGTAGTTCAGTGTTCAAGTTCTAGCACCACTAAAGGGAAGGGAGGAATTGCTTCCAACTGTGTAACTGTACTGGATAGTTTTATGTCTACTTGACACAAACTAAAGTCGTCTGAGAGGAAGGAGCCTTAATTAAGAAAATGCCTTCATAAGACTGGATTGTAGACAAACCTATGAGGTATTTTCTTAATTAGTGATTGATGGGTGAGGACCCAGCTCTTTGTAGGTGCTGCCATCCCTGAACTGATGGTCTTGGGTTCTATAAGAGAGCAGGCTAAGCAAGCCGTGGGGATAAGCCAGTAAACAGCACCCCTGTGCATCAGCTTCTGCCTCCAGGTTCCTGCCTTGTTTGAGTTCCTGTCCTGACTTCTTTGATGGTGAATTGTGATGAGGAAGTAGAAGGCAAATAAACCCTTTCCTCCCCAACTTGCTTTTTTGTTATAGCAGAGCCCCAACCAAGACAATGAACTTTCACCTGTGTAAGAGTAGGTTCTGCACATTTAAGTGGTTGGGAGTCTTAGATTTCTCATAAACTTCCAAAGAAAGAATTACATTTCAAACAAAACTATTAATAGTCTAATATAAACTTCTTGGAAATTCCCTGTACATTTGTGAAGAGAGAAGACACTGAAAGACTATATAATCAGCTTTTTTCTATTATCACAGCCAGTGTAATCAATTAAAATTGGGAATAGTGGTTATAATGTTGCTTATAGGAGCAAAAGTGATTAAGGCCGGGCGTTAGTGGCGCACGCCTTTAATCCCAGCACTCGGGAGGCAGAGGCAGGCGGATCTCTGTGAGTTCGAGGCCAGCCTGGTCTACAGAGCTAGTTCCAGGACAACCTCCAAAACAATACAGAGAAACCCTGTCTCAAAAAAACCAAAAAAATAAATAAATAAATAAAGATTAATACTAAACATCCATCTTTTGTTATTACTTGAATACAGAGAATGTTTAAAAGATAAAAATTTGTAATTATGAGTTTTAACAATTTGTTAATCATTAACACTATTCTACTTCAAATTATATGTGACAGCATGTGATTACATGCATTATATTCCTTACTAATCATATTAATAAAACCATTTAGAACTCAGTCAGCATCCTCAATTGAGAAATGAATAATCTGCAGAGGCAGCGGTGCAGCAGAGTAACTCAAAACACACCTACAATGTGTTTGTGTATCCTTTATATGTACTTAGAACTAAGGATGAGATTCAGAGTAGTGTAAGAACCAGTACAGTGTGAAAAGACCTAATTTGTTGGGCTTACCATTTGTTTTAAAAATTAATTGTTAGTGGCAATTGAGTGGTTTGGGACAAGGCCCATTTTTCAACTTTTTAGAGAAATATTCACTACTTTTATCAACTGACATTAGCCATTGTTTAAAAAGTTTGTTTACTTTTAATTGGATTAGGTGAATGGTGTATCTTTTCATGTAGGTGGGGGGGGGGAGAGGGAGGAAGGAGGAGAGAGAGATTGACATGTGGGGCTTCCCCAGTTTTGCTCCATCATATTGCTTTGAGATGGGGTCACTCACTGAACCTGGCCCTCAACCATTTGCTTAGACTGCTGGTCAGCAAACTTCAGAGATCCACCTGTGTCTACTCCTGACACTCGTAGCACTAGGATTACAGGTGTATGCCACCACACCTGGACATCTTAAGTGGGTACTAGGAGTCACAACTCAGATTCTTATGCTTGTTTGAAGAACAGAATCTGGCCTTCCCAGAGAGAGTGTTGCAGAGAGTGAGGAACAGACCGACAACTGCATGATCTTGGCTTTACCCAGGCTGCTCTCCCAAACCTGCAAGGGCCAAGCATTACCAACTGGGCTATCTTCTCAGCCGTCACATAGATTCTTTGTCATTTATATCACAATTATTTTAAATCATTATCTGCTAATCCAATGTTGGGATTGTATAGTTTATATATTGTTGATGAACTTTTTTTTTTCCTTTGGTTTTTCAAGACAGGGTTTCTCTGTATTGTTTTGGAGGCTGTCCTGGAACTCGCTCTGTAGACCAGGCTGGTTTCAAACTCACAGAGATCCGCCTGCCTCTGCCTCCCCAGTGCTGGGATTAAAGGCGTGCGCCACCAACACCCTGCTTGATGAACTTTTTCTTTTTCCTCTGGTTGATATCTTCCTATCTGTGTATCTTGTCAGTTGTTGCAGCTTTGTTTATTATAATGTAGAGCTTTTGAGCTCTATTAATTTTCAGGTATATTGTCACTGCATGTGGCTACTGTTATCAGATTGTACGGGTAAAGAATTCCTGTTTTTGAAAACTTTATTAGACAATGCTAGAGGTTTGTTTGTTACGTGTGTGCATTCTGTAATTTCAGTTTGCCATCTTTATTTAGTTATGTCTATTTTTCCTATTCAGTGTCATCAGTCATGCTATACCAACTCCTTATTCTTTAATTTGTTGCCTCAATATTTCAATTTCTAAATCTAGATTAAAATTATAATTAAAATTATAGACAGTGTTTAGTAAGGATTTAATAGTCTGCTAAGACATTTAGCTAAAGCTAAAATTTTTGTCATTTTGTTTTGTTTTTGTTGTTTTGTTTTGGGTGACAGTATGACTGTGTAATTCCTGACTGTCCTGGAAATTACACAATGGAGACCAGGCTGGCTTCAAAATTAGAGTTTTAAGTTTTTGACCTTGCTTGCAGAAGCTCAGTCACTGTCTGTACATCTTTTCCTTCCTTCCTTCCTTCCTTCCTTCCTTCCTTCCTTCCTTCCTTCCTTCCTTTCTTCCTTCCTTCCTTCCTCCATCCCTCCCCCCCTCTCAGACACCCCCTCTTCCCTCTCCACGCGCATGCACGCGCGCATTTTCTATCTTTCTTCTTTCTTTCTGAAACAGGGACTTATTGTATAACCCTGGCTGGCCTGGAACCCACTTTGTGGACCAGGCTGACCTTGAACTTACAGACATCCACCTACCTTTGCTGGAATTAAAGGTGTGTGCCACCATATCTGGCTTGCAAAAGCATTTTTTGAAAGCAGTTATATTTATACTCGTTGCTTTCCCAGTGTGCTGTCTTAAAAGTTATTTGACTTAAGTTGCTTGCTTCCTCCAGTTTGCAGTCTGTGCTGGAAGATCTCCTTGTGGCAACCTCTGATGGTCTTCTTCATCTTATTCATTGGGAAGGAATGACAAATGGAAGAAAAGCTATCAATCTGTCTACAGTACCATTTTCAGTAGATCTTCAATCATCTAGAGGTAGTTATACTTTCTATATGAGGTAGAACCAATTTAATATATGGCATATGGTAGTACTATGCAAGTATATGAAATAATAGTTTATTATAACCCTACTCTTCTTCTGTATTTTTCATCAGTAGGTTCATTCCTCGGCTTTGCAGATGTGCACATTAAAGATATGGAATACTGTGCCACACTTGATGGGTTTGCTGTTGTGTTTAATGATGGTAAAGTTGGATTTATTACACCAGTGTCCAGTAGATTTACTGCAGAGGTATGGGTTGTGTGTTTTGAATTATTTTGCATATGTTAATTTTGCTTTGTTATCAAATCCTATGTACTCTTTGCATACTGTTTTATTCAAACTGTAAGATAGTTATAGGGTTATTGACTTTATGCTATGGAAAATTACTATGTGTTTCAGTCTTCTACAACCCCAACACACTCATAATCTTACCTTTATAATAAAGTTATTGTTTTAGTGAGGTTATTAGCCATTGTTTATATATAACTTTGTAAATTTTGTTGATACCAAACTGTAAAATATGTTAATGATTAGGTTTTCCTTTTCTGGAGATTTTTATTTTATTTCCACTGACAGTTAATAATTCTTTATTTTTAATGTTTATTTTTATGTTTAATTCTGTGTGATATGTGTGCCTTTGCATATGACACATGCATGTTTGTATAGGTGCAGGTTGTGTGCTTGTAGAGGCCTGAGGACAACCTGGGCTGGCATTCTCAGTCACTGTCAATCTTGATTTTGAAACAGGGTTAGAGCTTACCAAGTAGATTAAACTAGCTGGCCATCAACTCTTAAAGACACACCTGTCTTCACCTACAGCTGGGATTACAAGTACATAACAACTAAACCTGGTGAAGACATGGATTCTGGGGATCAGACTCAGATCCTCATGCTTGCACAGTAAACACTTTACTGAGTTCTCACCTAGCCCTCCATTAGCTTATTCTTTAAATACTTACCGCTTAACTCCCAAACCGACTGTCAGTGCGTTAGTATCATCTTCATTCTTTAAATCATTAGGTGTTTGTTTAATTTTCTTCTTTAAGAAATTTCTGTTAGAGCTTTCTGGATGTCTTCTCCAGACTGCTTGCTTACTACTATACACCTTTAACAAAGATGTATTTTATATGTTTTCATCATCATCATCCCAAGGAGTCTCTTTCTTTTTTAAATTATATCTTCTTTTGTACCTATTGATTTATAGATAGTAAGTGTGTAGTTTTTGCTGCTGTTCAAGACCCTAAATAAAATGGCATTATTCTCTGTTTTGGTAGATTTTGGTGTTTTGTTTGTTTGTTTTTCATTATATTTTATTACATTTTTTTAGAAAAAAGCTTGCTTGACATGTCAATCCCAGCTCCTCTCCCTATGATCTTCATCATGGGGTTTGTTGACTAGGTGATTTCTTTATGGAACACCTACCCATCTTTAAGTCCCCCCTTTTATTCTACTCCCTTTTCTCCCTCTCCCCTTTGTGTCTCTAGTGTTCTTTATAAAAGAGTCCTGAAGTCCCTTCCAGAGAATATATATTCCTGACTATTAATGATAGTCAATGCTATAGGAAAACAATATATTTATTTACCAGAGAGAGAGAGAGAGAGTCGCACAAACCAGGAGTTAGAAGCGTGGCTGGCTTCCAGGAGAAAAGGGAGGTTCCTTTTTCTTTCACTTCCTTTTATATCTACCTGTGTCAGTATACATGTCCCCGCCCTCATGGGCGGATAGCTTTGTGGGGTTCACTCCTACACCTGACTACCTCAATATTCTGATGTTTGAGTTTTGGAAGAGTTAAAAGCTAACAGGTTCAACATATAAACTTGGGCTTTTCTTTGATGTTTACTGTTCTTCTCAAAGGAGAAATGCTCAGTCTTCTATGGGAGTGGAAGTTGAGTCTTTGTTGGCTACTCACTTTGGGGATACGCTCAGAAAGGACCCAAGTCTTAACTAGACTTTGAACCAACTCTACCATTCTTTTAGAGACACCCAAATTCTCAGACCTTTTGTGTACCCAGTAGTGTAAGCTATTTCTAAGCATTCTTTACCATTTGTGTGCTTTTCAACTTCTAAAATTTATTAATACCTTCCCTCTTTTTTTCTTTACTACTTTATGCTTCTTGAGAGAAAATACTTAGAAGATAGTCTTTGTGAGAGATTTCTTATGCAGGTGAAACCAAGTGATACTTTGTTAAACTGAATCTTTATTGAATAAGAATTATTTGAACTACAACTAAGTTTAGGGGAACACTTTTTAAATTTTTAACTCTTATTGTAGCAACTCCATGGTGTTTGGCCACAAGATGTTATTGATGGGACATGTGTAGCAGTAAATAACAAGTACCGACTGATGGCATTTGGTTGTGCAAGGTGAGATGGAGACTTTGACTCTAAGTTAAACTTACATATGTTAACATGCTTAGAGACTTGATTATGCCTGCCATAATTATCAGTTATCTTAATATAAAAATATAAAGTTGTTTTCTTATTTAGAAATAAAGGTAAAGAACAGATTTCAGAGGCTAAACATTTTAATTTGTAAAAGCAAGATGTTTCAAACTGTAGAAAGTTGAGATACAAATAAAAAGGAATGAATAAATTAAAATTTAGGGTCTTAATTGTTAATCCTTTAAGATATCACTGTTTATGATGTTTTTCACATGAGTATGTAACTTTATTTAGTGAATACTTTTAAAGCTTACATATAAAATCAGTTTTCTGCTATAAGTCATATAATGGAGTTTTAAAATAAAATTGAAATCTGAGCATTGTGATACATGTTTATAACCCTCACATTCAGAAGGCTGAGGCAAGATCAGGAATTTGAGGCTGTTGATTATAACCTGGGCTACATAGTGAGGGCCACAACAGTCTTAATAAATTCTTTTAAAATGGATTCAGGGCCACAAAAAGAAGGGAAATTTTATTTTCACAGATTTTATTTGCTGTATTTTATTTAGAATTTTAAGAAAGTATGGTCATGAGTGCATTTTGTCCTTGTTTCCCCTTTATCTGAACTTTATAGATATACAAACTTATGTTTGTTTCCTAAAGCAAGTTGAAGAGGACGGTATCTGTGTGAAACACAAACTTGTATTTGCAGCCCATGTTACTGCATATTGTTAAAGTCAATTCTTTCAGTGTTATAAAAATGCTACTGTGTGACTATGCCAGTTTACTTTTCCTTCTTCATGTTGCACCATGTTCAGGTTGTTTCCATTGTTTTGGAATTATATAGTAAACAATGTATGTGTTTCGTGGAAAATGTCAGGAATTCCTACAGTATGTAGAAAGGGAATGAATAGATTGTAACCTATGCATTTTTTAGATTGATGACGTGACTTCTAATTACTTACAAAATAGTTTTCTACTTTGTACACCTGTCAGTAGAGTATGGATTCCCATGATAATGCCTTTTCTCTTTATTTTTGTCATTTTCACTAAAAGTATTGTTTTCACAGTGGTTCCGTGCAAGTTTATACGATAGATAACACTACTGGAGCCATGCTGCTGTCCCACAAGTTAGAGCTAACAGCGAAACAGTATCCTGGTAAGTGTTTGCAATGTCTCTCTTGGCCTGTGAGTTTCCGTTCCAGCACTGTCACGCCTCCAAGTGGATGCTGAAACAGTAGGAAATACTGAACTTGGATAGTGTTTCTCCCTTACACGTGTCGTAAAGTTTTGCTTATAAATTAGGCTTAAGCAGGAGGAGGGGAGGGAAAGGGAGAGGGACCTGGAACTGACTTGTGAAGCAACCTTGTTTCTAATCTAAATTTAAACTGAAAAATAAATTAAAAAAAAAGAAAAAATAAATAAATTAGGCGTAAGAAGAGATACCCTGTATATTAGTGACTTTTCTCATTGCTGTGACAAAATACCTTATAAAGGCAACTTAGGAAAGGAAAATTTGGGAGCTGGAAATATGACTCAGCAGTTAAGAACATTTGCAGCTTTTTGAGAGGACTGGGTTTGATTCCTAGCTCCCACATGGTGGCTCACAACCATATGTAATTTCAGTTACAGAAGAAAGATGCTTCTGGCTTCTACAGGCATCAGACATGAAAGTGGTCCACTGCATATTGGCAAAACACCGTGCACATACAAATATTTTTGAAAAAGAAAGGAAGCGTTTATTCTGGCTTATAGTTTAAGGGATATAGCCTGTCATGAGGGGGAGAACATGGTGACAGGAACGTGAGGCAGCACATGGTTGCAGTGTGTCTGTTGTCAGGAAGTAGAAAGAGGTGAGTTCTGGTGTTCAACTTAGTGCCTCATTTTTTTCAGTCCGTGCCTCCAGCTGATAGGATGGTGCTGCCCATTCTCCTCAAGGAGTCCTTTCTGGAAACACCCTCACTTATACCCAGAGGTGTGTTCCCATGGTGATTCTAAGTCTAGTCAAGCTGATGGTGAAGATGGTCATTTAGTCATCACAGTGTATGCATGTATTGAACTGTCACAGTGTGTTCTATAAACAGCACAGTTAAAATATCCAAAACCTTAAAAATAAGTGATAATAGAACAATTGTAACTTAATGTTACATTTCTCTCAAATTTTTTAAAATTTTTTGGAGTATGTGGGTTCTTGCCTATGTCTACTACACCTGATTTTAACAATAAGCCCTCAAGTATCACAGTACAAGTTAATCTGTGATTACATTTCACATCTTATTTGAAGAGACTTTTTATAGCTGGTGTCCCTTTCTCTTAACTCAGGTTTTTCAACTCTATAAGAATTTTGGCAGCCTCTTCTCCATTGGCAAATATAGCAACTTATTCTCTCTATCATTTACACACACACACACACACACACACACACACACACACACACACACACATTAGTTTTTCAATGTAAACCTGTTTTCAATTCTATGTCATCATGTAATATCTAAGAAATGACTCATAATTTGTTTTGAGGGGTGGCTTACTTAAGGTCAATCTGTGTTTTTCTGCTTGTATTTTAAACCAGTAGGTTTAATGCCTCTTCTATTTTAATAGTGCAATTATTATATACTAGAGTCAAAATTTTTGCAATTTGAGGTGTGACAGGAAAACCAGTATAAGTTGTTTTTCATCAGTTTCACATGAGAAGATTTTTTAAAGAGAAGTCTTTCACATGTTAGCTGTCTGAAACTCTTAGCCCAGGTTGGCCTTGAGTTATAGCAGCCATCCCAAGTGAGAAGATTTGGTTTTAGCAAAAGTCAGCATGTAGTTTTTTTCCTCTCCTTAAAAACTTTAACATTTTGTTATAACACCCACCTTGTAGAGTTACCAACACCCACCATTGTGCCTCATTAAGAAAAACAAGGGTTAGCTGGGCGGTGGTGGTGCACGCCTTTAATCCCAGCACTCGGGAGGCAGAGGCAGGTGGATCTCTGTGAGTTCGAGGCCAGCCTGGTCACAGAGCGAGGTCCAGGACAGCCTCCAAAGCAATACAGAGAAACCCTGTCTCGAAAAACCAAAAACAAGGGTTATTTGAACCCAAAGCTCTACTGTATTGAAACAGCTTGTCTACTTAAATTTTGAATTTTTATTTCCTGAATTTTTCCATTTAAAATTGTCAGGCCACAGTTAATCTTGGGTAATTGTTAAGTGTGAAAACTGAAGCCACAGATAAGAGGGACTATTGTACTTGACAAGATATAAAAACAAACTTTAAATAATGCATGTTCTGAATAAATATTGTTAAGATGTGAAAAAAAAATGTGACCTGAGAATTTCTGTGCCATGAAAGAAGCTCCTGGAGCCTCATTTTATCCCTTCATCTCTATCTGCCTCTCACTTAGTTTCAGCTTCTATTTTTCTTTTTATATAGTTTATTTGACTTTATTTTATGTTTATTGGTGTAAAGGTAATTACTGGAATTACAAACAGTTGTGAGCTGTACTGTGGCTGCTGGGAATTGAATCCAGGAGTCTGGAAGAGCAGCCAGTGCTCTTACCCACTGAGCCATCTCTCTCTCCGTCCTAGCCTCTGTTTTTCTTGTCTAAACTTTTCTGTAATCTCTACCTGGTTTCAGTTTATTCTCTCAAATCCTCACTGAGTAACAACTGCATATTAGACAGTGTTCTAAAGGCTGGGTGCATAGCAGTGGGCAAAACTGAACATTCTTTATGAACTCTAGTGAATCTTACTAGTCACCGGACTAAATGCACTCTGTCAATGGAAATGCTTTTGACAAAAACTAATAGAAAAATATGTACTATCACTATTAAATAGGATCTATTTTTCAGACAGCAAGAAATCCAAAGGTAAACTATTAATGACCTTTATTTGACCTTTACCTCATGGTCATAAAATAACTTTTGAGTCCCATCTTGTGCTTCTGCATTTGCATTGGGAAGAAAGCAAATGGCATATAATGATGTTTTCCTTTAAAGCGGGGAAACAGAGAAAGTCTCCCAGAGTGACCTGTCCACTCCAACTTCTGCTTACCTAATTGGCCATAAATGTGCCTTGTAGCTGTTAGGCTTCAAGACAAACTTGAAGTGGCTTTGTCCTACACTTTTTAGCAGAAATGGGCAAGGGATGAGGATGGCATTAGCTATTGGATTCTGTCTCAGCAGCATCTCGGCATACAAAGCACATTAAGACCTGCTGCGTCCCCCTGTCGTGCTTTCTTGGTTTACTCCATGTTAATGTCTCTGCAATTTTTATGCAGGTTATGCCAACATTTGTGTTTATTAATTGGATCTAACCTATTTAATGAATATTTTGTCATAACAAATCATTGTCATTTTCTAAAAAGTACCCACAAGTAGAAAATATTTTCTGATTTTTAAGCATTTTTATGGTAACGGAAGGGGTACACTTATTGGATGGGAAATAACACCCACATTGCTGGTTTTAAATTGATTTCCACTGGTTGAGGATATTGCTCAGTTGGTAGAGTGCTTGCCTGTCCTGGCTTTCTGTTTTTCAATACTGCTGGAAAGTGAGACTTGTGGGGATTCAAATCTTTCAACTGTTGAGGAAATTCTCAGTCATCACCTCTGAGTATTGTCTTTCTCAAAGTCTTGTTTTCTGGAACTCTAAGTAGATATTTGCTGCATTTTTTTCTACATCGTTTTACCCTGGCTTCAAAATTTTTAAATTTCTCTACTGTCAAATATTCTACTTAGTTTGCCCACTGAGTTTTACACTTAATTACTGTGTTTTTATTTTTATAGGTCTATTGAGTTTGTCTGGCCTGTGTGCATTCTGCTCCTCATCATAGTCTTCTCATGTGTATGCCATGTGTGTGTTTGTGTGTGTGGAGGCCAGAGGTTGGCATCAAGTGTCTTCCTCAGTCACTTTCTTAGTTTTTGAGGCAGGATTCCTCATAGAACCTGGAGCTTGCCCAGGTCAGCTGTTCTGACAGACCAGCAAACCCCAGAGATCTTCCTGCCTCTGCCTCCCTACTAGTGGGGTGACAGGCACATGGCACCATGTCTGGCATTTATGTAGGTGCTGGTGGAACAAGTTTAGGATTTTTTTTTTTTTTTGGTTTTTTGAGACAGGGTTTCTCTGTATTGTTTTGGAGGCTGTCCTAGAACTCGCTCTGTAGACCAGGCTGGCCTCGAACTCACAGAGATTCACCTGCGTCTGCCTCGGGAGTGCTGGGATTAAAGGCATACACCACCAACGCCCAGTCAGATTTAAGTCTTAATGCTTACACAACAAGCATTTTATCTACTGAACAATCTCCCAGTTTCCTTCTCTTCATTCATTACTGAGGAAGGTGGGAGAGAGACATGTCACAGCATGTATGTTGAGGGTAGAGGGCAACTTCAGAGTTGTTTCTCTCCACCGCCATGGGTGATAAGGGTCAAGCTTGGGCTTGGCATGACAAGCACTTTTTGCCACCAACCTGTCTCACTGGCCCTCCTTTATTTCTTTAGCTATAAAAAGAATGCTTGTGAGGCAGACATGGTGGTACACACCTTTTATCCCAGCACTTGAGAAGCTGAGGCAGGCAGATCTCTCTGTTAGTTCAAGGACAGCCTGGTCTACAGAGTGAATTCAGGGCAGCTAGGACAACACAGAGAAATCCTGTCTCGAACAAAAACAAAAAACAAAAAGGTTGTTTTTAGTCAGTCTCCATTAATCCTAGTATCCAAAGACTTTGAGTCTACCTCTACTGTGTCTTATTTCTTAGGGTTTGTTTGCTTATGCATCTTAGCATTTTTTACTGAAAGCTGATTTTTCTTGACAGTTGTTTACGGATGCTTTAGGACCTGGATTACCTTGCATTTCTTTCAGAGATCACTTGGGAGTTACCACACTCTTCTGGAACCCTTTGTATTGTATTCTCTGTATAAGTGTTTTGTTTTTTTAACCACATTAATTACACAAATTATAAATCAGAGTGAGGACTGAGTTGATATGTGACTAAGGACTGCCATGGGACTTGTGTTCCAGTTCTATGTAATGGATGAAATATGGAAAATTTCCCTGCCTCATCTACATGGCAGTTTTTCTCTTATCGTCCTTTTAGTCTGAATGCAGCCTTTATAATCTTGGCATTACTGGGTATCTTTACTAGCTTCTTGGTGTGGGCAAGCTCTGAACTTTATCTCCTGACCCTCACATGCTGTGTGAGTCACCATTAATGATAGATTCTCAGAGTTTGACACATGAATTCAGAGGGAAAGTACTTTGAGAGGTTCAACATCCACTTCAGTGTGAAGAATCATATAGGATAGTATTTGATAGGATACTTATTTGTTCCCAGTATTCATTTTATCATGCTCATATATTTTTCTCTAAGGAGACTGTTTCTACAACCTTGTCCCCTTTTTTCAGAAGCTGGTCTGAGAACTTTGAAGATTATTACGCACTGAGAGTTATTCAAGCTAATCATGGCAAAACCAGCCTTCACTTCCTACAGTTCACCTGCATTCTAAGGTTCTGCATGTTAGATCAGGCAAAGGCTGGTGGCTTTACTCTCAGTACCCGTCATGAACAGGACTCACCTTAGAATTCAAGTAGCCTGTGCCACTCTGCTTGTTCCGGATTGAACATACAGTGTGTAAAGTACTAAGTATTTCCGAGCAATCTCTTTAACCTTTCTCACTATCTTTTCACAGACATTTGGAACAAAACAGGAGCTGTTAAAATCATTAGATGGTCTCCTGACAATAGTGCTGTAATAGTAACCTGGGAATATGGAGGTCTTTCTCTATGGAGTGTGTTTGGAGCCCAGCTGATTTGTACGCTTGGAGGAGACTTTGCGTGAGTTAATAACCTGGTATTTCCTTGACAGCTCATATATTTTCACATGTACACATCAATGCACTTTGCCCATATCTTCCCTTCTTTTCACCAAATGGCTCCCTGTTCTTCATGCCATGTTGTATGTGTATTTGTATTTAAATCTAGACTGTACTCATCAGTATTTTATCTGTGTTTCCCCTGCCCTCACTGCCCTCTCTCATTTCCCCGTCTCGTCTTACTTCCAGGACGACTATTCTACCCTCATAGTTCCCTCTCACTGCCGTGCCCTACGTTTAGATTCTGCATATGGGGAAAATGGGATAATGTGTCTGTCTGATCTCTACTTTATCCATTCGTATTTTATTCTTATACCAAAATATCTTGTGAAATTCAAATTTAATTTGTTGAGAATATGCTGATTCTTCGATTCTTCAAACATTCACCCTCCTAAAACTGACAGTTGATTCAATAAAAATTACTTAGTGATCACAAATACAGTTCTTGTTTTTTTTTTCCTTTCTTTTTTTCTTCTTCTTGAGTCCAGTTATGTACATGACCTCATGTTAACATTTAAGGCTGACTGCTGGACTTGGTAGCACACACCTTTATACTCAGCATTCAGGATGCAGAATCGGGGGTCTCTGTGAATTTGATGCCAGCCTGGGCTGCATACTCTTAAAAAACAATGCTATAAAAAACAAAAGTGAAAGTGACTATTCTTTTAAAATAGAAGTATGTAATAATGCATGAGTATTTCATTTTCATGCACTATTATGTATTTCTATTTTAAAGGAGCAAAGTCATTTTAATTTTCTTTTTCAAACTGTAGCTGAATGGTATGTATAGTGTGTAATTGGAAGACAATCAAGTTTTCTGTTCTGTTTTAGTTATAGGTCTGATGGTACCAAAAAAGATCCCCTTAAGATTAATTCCATGGTAAGTACTTTCTATTTAAAACATAAAATTAGGAATCATTTTTGTCTTAGCAGATATTTTTCCTATATAGTTCATTTCTGGTGAAGTTTATTTGTGTGCTTAAGATGGGGCCTGCCAGGTGATAGTGGTGTACACCTTTAATCCTAGCACTTGGGAATTGAAGGCAGGCAGATCTCTGTGAGTGTGAGGCCAGTCTGGTCTACAGAGTTAGTTCTAGAACAGCCACGGTTACACAAAGAAATCCTGTCTCCAAAAAAAAAAAAAAAACAAGAAAGCTTTATATAGGCCAGGCTATCCTTGACCTAA
This sequence comes from Mesocricetus auratus, assembly GCF_017639785.1. Taxonomy (NCBI): domain Eukaryota; kingdom Metazoa; phylum Chordata; class Mammalia; order Rodentia; family Cricetidae; genus Mesocricetus; species Mesocricetus auratus. Next base: position 30,936,424 of record NW_024429182.1, on the reverse strand, counting down.
CAATCCTCTTGCCTTGCCTTTGGAGTTTTACTTTGTCTTGAAAAATAAAGCAGATGGCTTCTGACAAATGACATCACCTGGCTTACACACACACACACACACACACACACACACACACACACACACACACACACACACACACACACACGTCATCGACACACAAGTATAAGTTTTTAGTATAATAATATTTCTGAAACTACTAGCTGTGGTAATGTATTATTTATGATTTATTAAAGCTTGCCCAAGGATTCAGAAAGCAAAGCCAGCCTCGATCAGGCAGTGGTAATACACACCTTTAATCCTAGCACTTGGGAGGTAGAAGTAGACGATCTCTGTTAATTCAAGGCCACACTGAGCTACATGAAATATATCCAGTCCTAAAGAGAAACAGCTCACACAAAGATGATCTCAACACTTGGGATCACACACCTTGAATCCCAGGACTCCTGAGGGGTATTTAAGACAGGAGCAGGGTCTTAGAGCTGACATTCAGTCTGAGAGTTTAGTCTCTAGCCACGTTGAGGAGAGCATAGCAGTTTGAGTGAATCTGAGCAGTGAAGTCAGAAGCACTCCGAGGATCACCTATTTGGTCTGAACAGAGTTAGAGGTGAGAGCTAGTGCCCAGCTGGTTTGCTTTTCTGATCTTCAGCTTGAAGCTTGAACCCCAATATCAGTCTCTGGGTCTTTTCTTTTTCATGCTACAACTAGCCAATGCCGTTGAATGGCACGTATCAACTATTAGTATCAGAGGTTCACTAAGTAGGTATGTCAGCCACAAACTAAGTATCCAAGCTTTCAGTTAGCTCCACATTCAGAGAGACCCTGTCTCAAAGGAATAAAGAAAGAGCAATACAATAGGCTATCAAAGCTGTCTTCTTGCTTCCATGTGTACCTATGCATACACACATGAAATAAACAATGATTAATCTTCTAACAATTTGCAGCAGTCTGAACCTCACTCAACATTTTCTTGGATTAAATTAGAAATTACTCTCTTGAAAAATACTGTGGTGGAATCTAGTTACAGAATTTTAATTCTGATTGGGCTTGGGGAAATTCATTTAAATCTTTTCACTGTATACTTCACAACTGAAGAAACCTCTATCTAGAGAAACCAGATAGGTCAAGACAGTAACAAAAAGGTCAAGCTAGAATGAAAACACTGATGCTCTTGGCTGTCCACAAAGCTGCATCTATTGTAGATGCTTCTTCACTGAGCTTCTAGTCATACTCAGAGTTGTCTTCTGTTAATCTTTCTGTACTTGAGAAGCAAGTAAATTATTTGAGATGTTACAGAAGGATTTTTATAATTGGAACCTTGAAATTGAAGTTAAGAACATTATGTAATATTTTACCATTCTAAGTAGAGTTTCCTCTGGAAATAAGTAAGGTATACTTGATGGTTGTGGGTTTTTTTTTTTACAATAATTATTTTGTGCGTCTGTGTGGGCATGCTACTCTATTTATGTCAGAGGACAGCTTTATGGCATTCGTTCTCTCCACCATTACATGGATTCTGGGGGATCAAACTCAGGTTCTCATACTTCTACACCAAGCACCTTGTCCTGTTGAGCCTTCTGATTCCTGGGTGTAATTCTTGTCATTGTTATTTGTCATGGTTTCTCCAGCATTCAGAAGACAATAATGGTGTCATTGGTTATTTCATACATTAACTAGTTTCAGTATTCAGCTGAAGTTATAAAGGAGATGAAAATAACTTTTTGCTGCTTTGACTTTTTTTCCTCTTATTTCTTCAAGAGCTGGGGTGCAGAAGGCTATCACTTGTGGGTGATCAGCGGATTTGGTTCTCAGCACAATGAGATTGAGTCTGACCTCAGGAGTATAGTTAAACAGCCCAGCATTTTGCTGTTTCAGTTTATCAAGAGTGTACTCACTGTAAACCCTTGCATGGTAAGTAATTAAAGCTGTGGGCATTTTTGTTTGTTTTGTTTTGTTGTAGTGCCTCTTAGCAGAATTTTATACCCTTTTCTTTGACCTACAGATTTTAATATATTCCTAAATTAACTGAACTTTCTTTGTATATTTTCTGTAGTTTATTTCTATGAAATTAATGCCAAAATCTTATTTCTGAACATGTTTTGGATTTTTTGTTTTATTCTTTAAAAAAAAATAAGCAATTTGAAAGAAGAATAATGGAGTCTTTTTTCCTTCTTTTTTTTTTTTTTTTTTTTTTTTTAAGTTTTCCGAGACAGGGTTTCTCTGTGTTTAGCTGTGGCTGTCCTGGAACTCAATTTATAGAACAGGCTAGCCTCAAACTCACTGAGATCTGCCTGCCCCTGCCTCCCGAGAGCTGAAATTAAAGGTATACACCACTACTACCCGGTGAATAATTTAGTCTTTATCTGAGTAAGATTATCCAAAGTGTGTTCCATTTAGATACTACTTAGAAATATTGCTAGAGGCACCACAGGATTTAAAACAAAGAAACAAACAAACAAAAAAACCCAAAGAACATTCTAGGTGGTTGGGGGAGTAGCTTAATTGGTAAAGTGTTTGCTTCACTCACATGCTTGAAGGCCTGACTCCCCACACCCATGGTAATGGTTGAACATGACAGTGTGCACCCATGGTTTCCAGAGGAAACTCTAGGAGGGTGGAAACAGGAGCCAGCAGCCTCCAGGTTCAGTGAAGGACCCCTGTCTCACAACGTAAGGTAGAGAGTGAGTGAGGAAGGTCTTCACTTGACTTCCACACAGGCACACAATCTCCATTTCTCTCTCTCTGTCTCTCTCTGTCTCTGTCTCTCTCTCTCTCTCTCACACACACACACACACACACACGCGCGCGCGCACACACACACACACACACACACACACACATATATTCTAAGACCAGGTATAATGGCACACACTTATAATCCCAGTGCATAGGAGACTGAAGCAAGAGGATCACAGGTCAAAAACAAAACAAAACATTCTGTTTTCATATGTGAAATAAAGGCTTTAAAAACAAAGAGTAGATTAGGACTCCAGAACTTGAGTTGTGGTCATATCTGGCACAAAAATGTAGTTATAATATAAAAAGTAACGTTCCTCTTACTCATTCAGCTGTAAATTTTAAGGAACTCTTTGAAGAAAATATGTCTTAAGACCCTGCTTTGGAAAGCATCACCTCAAATTACAATATAGATATTTTGTAATATTTGTAGTAAATATTATAAAGTACAATATAAACTTCCCATTTTATTTCTCTGATTAAAATATATTGTATGATCATATATTTTAATGTGCTAAAGTTATATGCTGAGTATATATCTCAGTACCTATTATCAATAGCTTTTTGAAGGTATTTGCTGTAACAAGTTATTTAAAATTTACAACACAAGCCGGGCATTGGTGGCGCACGCCTTTAATCCCAGCACTTGGGAGGCAGAGGCAGGCGGATCTCTGTGAGTTCGAGGCCATCCTGGTCTACAAAACGAGTTCCAGGAGAGCCTCCAAAACAATACAGAGAAACCCTGTCTCAAAAAAACCAAAAAAAAAAAAAAAAACTTACAACACATTAAAAATTAATGTGAAAATAACCCAGATCCCCATTCTGTACTATAGTTGAAAATTAAGGATTCCCAGAAAAAACTAAAACAAGTATATTTCCTACCCCTCCCCATTCCAGATCACTTTAAAGCACCCTCTGGGGCTGGAGAAATTGCTCAGCAAATGGGTAAATGAGTACTAGATTTTGAATCCCCAGAACCTATCTATGTAAAAGACAGGTGGGCGTGGCAGCCCTACAGAGATATGGTAGGGATTCCAGAGCAAACAGGCTAGTCTGCCTAACCAGAGTAACATTCTCCAGGTTTACCAAGGGACCTTGCTTCAGTATAAGGTGGAGAAGAGCTACTGAGGAAGAGACCTAAAGTCATTTAGCCTTGGATTACATGTGCATACACACATGCAAGCACACATACATACATACATATATACATACATACATGCACGCACGCACGCACACACACACACACACACACACACGCAAAACAAAGCACCTTTGATTGTATTTTGGACTAAAAGACAAGGGACAGGATACCACTGCCTTAGTTGAATATAAGAAATCTTCCTTCTAATTAAAACCTAGGGCATAGTTAGCTAAAAGCAGGAGCCGTTGCATTTGTCTGAATATCCATAGGAACTTGCACAGTCAGTTGTAAACAAGGTATATTTACATATACTTTTTCAGGTGTGGTTCTCAGAGTATCACCACGTAGGGGTGCTAAAGAAAGGTAATGTTCAAATGTTTGTAAACCTGCAAAAGTTTGGCAAGGCATTGGCAAAACTTGCTGTACAAAAACATTATTTACAATAAAAATCATTAAAATATTGACTCTTTATCTAAATATATATGAGATCATTGTGTAGATTTAATCATCTGAAAAAAATTTGTACTGAGATATAGTACATGTTCAATAATAAAAACAGCATGTTATTTAATTGTCTCTACCTAATGCTGAGTATTTCTTCCCCTTTTGCCTGTCCAGAGTAACCAAGAACAGGTGTTGCTTCAGGGAGAAGATCGCTTGTACTTGAACTGTGGAGATGCCTCACAAACCCAGAATCCCAAGAGTTCTTCGGCATGCACTGATCATACACCATCTCGGGAAAAGAGCCCATTTGCAGATGGCGGTCTGGAGTCTCAGGGGTTAAGCACTTTACTAGGACATCGGCATTGGCATGTTGTACAGGTCAGTGTTCATTTACTGACTACTAGTGACTCATGCAAAGTGTCACTTGGAACCAGTTTCTAATTATTTTCATTGCTGTATCTCTTTCAGTGCTTTTTTATGGTGTTTTTTTTCTTGCTTTTTTTTCTTTCCATTTGATACAGAGTATATCCTCGCCATTAATAGTGTCAAGAACTAGTAGTTTATTTCTTTTCCCTTCTGTGAAGATACTTTTATTTTACTTTGAGCCTCTGTTTTGCTTAATTTGGCTCTATGGATTTGCATAAAGTATGTCCATTGCATGGAAAGCAGTGATTTGACTATAAAGCAGCTGACTTTATAGTTTCAGTTGTTAATCACTTAACAGTGGATCTAAATTGCAAATTTCTTGACATTTGAGAAACTTATTGTTTATAATTTTATTATTATTTGATTTTTCCAAATTGCAGGTTCACCCTGATACCACATTTAAATTAGCAGATTCTTTTAGCAATTTTGACAGATTGACATTTTATATGGATTAATTCCAATTAAAATTAGTTTGGTGCAGTGAGTAAACTGAAATTTCTTGAAAGAAATTTGTATGTATATTATTCAAAGTCCTAAGTTTTTCTTTCCCCTTTTGATGCTGAAATGTAGCAGAGCCTATTCTTGGGTTAGTTTCTTTTAGTCAGTTTCTTTTTTCTTTTCTTTCCTTTTGAGATAGGACTTTGCTGTGTAGTTGGTCTGGGATTCACAGTTCTCTTGTCCCAGCCTTCCAAATGCTGGGACTGTACACGTGCACCACCACACTAGCTTCTTTTAATCCGTTTCTATTTCCATGATTCTTTACCTTCTCTCTGCTTATATCTCACTAGTTTACTTCAACTCTCATGCTATTTTCAGTTGTTTCTGAATGAAGATAATGAAAGACAGGAAAATGGTCATTCTATGAAGGGTTAAAAGAGGAATAACTCCTACATTGACTTATAGTATACAGTAAGAGAAAATGTATTTAACATACATAAATTCATAGACTCAAGCAATGTACATACCATTTTATAATAAGTAACATTTTTTAAAATATAAAATTGCGTCAGCTACTTCCTTGACTAAAATTTTCCACTGCTCCCTTCTCTCCTATAGCCATTTCTCTGCTATTTTCATTTCCCCATACTCTCAACTATTCATTCTACACTGACCTAGCATCAATGCCAGTTCTGCCTAGCCAGGTCTGTGTTACCAGAGAGCCAAGTAGAGCAGAGGATCAAAGAAGGTAGGTCTGGAACTAAAAAGCCCATCAGGCAATAACAAATTGAATTTCCTTCCAGCTCAAAAATTCAGTGATTCTTAGCCATCCATGAAGCACGGGCTAGAGAAGCACAGCGCTGAGTTCAGGACTGCAGGTAGCAACAGGGCGTGCTCACCTGACAGCTCACTGTGGGCAGTCTACAGATGAGCTTTGTGTGTGGATTTACCTAGGTCTTTTCATTTCCTTACCCTTCTCTGTTCTTTTAGTCTTATGTAAAAATAGAACAGCTTTGATAAAACATTTGTTAAATGATTAATTTATTTACCATAAGGGTAAACAAGTGGTTCCCAGAAAAATAGGGTAGAAATACCAGAATTTTCCTCTGCTTTGGAGACCTCATAAACCTTAATGAGAAAGAAATAATAATAAGCACTTAGAAAATGTAAATAAAAATGCCACAGTTGTGCTTCCCAGACATTTAATTGTAGTCGAATTTCAATTTCAGATTTCATAGAATTTTTAGAGCTGGAAGGACCTTAGAAGTCATATAGCCCACCTTGATTTGCACATGAGGAAACTGAAGCTCAGGAGGTTAACCTGACTCATCCAGCATCCACAAAGGTGTACTGGCCAACCTAGCCTTAAAACTGTCTACACTGAAGAAAAATCCAGTGTACTTCAAAAATCTAGGCACTGAATATTGATTCATACAAATACTGTTGACTTTGTACTAAAATTTAGAATTTTCCCTTGTGGCTTTTTTTTTTTTTTATTTAAAGTTGTCCTGCCCTTTGCTTGCTTAAATGACTGGAGCCTAGCAATTGAATACAGAGTGACAGTGATCTTTGGGGTAGTGTCTATATAGTGCTAAAGCTTTGCGGTGTAAGCCTCTTAGCCAGTCATGTGGTCTCCTTGGAGAACTAGGGGCATGGTTTCATTCCCCCTTCCCACTTATCCTCTCTCGTAGGTTAAAACCACATCCTCCATTAAAGTTGATTTGTTTGTGTGGTTTCTGTTTGTGTGCTTACTGTATAAGTTCCTACAATAAGCCGCAGCTAATTCTGTGCCGTCTGCTCATCATCTGGAATACTGAACTATTTTCTTGTTTGTTTGTTCAAGCCTTCTGTTTTATGCAACTTCACTTCCAGATTAGAAGCTTTTGTTAGTTATATGTCTCTAGCCAAACCAAACCAAATGCACACACACTTTTTAGAAGCAAAGTTAATAACTGCCAGTATAGACGGTGCCTTTTTCAATGTTTGTTTTTATTTTATTTAGTTTTCTTAGTTACAAATTTACAAAGTACTGGAACACAATGTGAAATTAAAAACTAGCCTTTTAGTTTGTGGCTGTGTTCCTTCTAATGTTCAGGGTTTTGTAGAATGAAAGCATTGGTTTCTAAAAGGTCTTTATTTAGTGTTCTAAGGATATTGATTTTATGCTTAACCTTTCTCTATTTTGAAAGATTATCTGTCACAAAATGTGAAATTTAAATATCTGTCGCTTCATTGGGGAGGTCAGTGAATTTTAAAGGCTATTTTGCTTTTAAATGATATGCTCACACCCCCCTAGTTTTATCAGGTATGGAAGATGTGCTATTTCGCAAAGATCTAATCTAATCTTTTGGTCACACAGGTTAGATAAAACAAGTGTAGGCTGGAGACAGTTTGGCAGGAAAAAAGAAGGAAAGCAGTTACTTTCCATTTAAGAGAGACTGGAAAAACCTTTGGTAAGAACAGTGAGAGTCCGCTCGGTACCTTAGCACCATCTCCCAGTGATGTGGCATGACTCTGTGCCCTGACTTTATGACTCACGATTATTATTTATTAACTGCCTCTCTCATTCCACTATTTCTGTACACAGCATTAAATATATAGGATAAAGTTCAGGTGACACATAGATCAAAAATGGTGACACTAGGAAAAAATGTGTACTTTATTTTAGTCACAAGATATTCAGACAAAATTTAAAAACCCATTAATTTTAACGTGTATTTGGGTTTTGAAGGTACATTATTTATAATTTGTAGCATGTCATATACTTTTGAAGGCGAAAAGAATAGTTTTTTTTCTGTAGGAATATACATTAGCTTTTACTGAGCCTTGTGTTAGAATCACCTTTTCAGTGGCTTACTATCTCACATATCACATTTCACAGGAATTAGTGGAATATCGAAATTTGGGAATTGTAAGGTTCTTTGATTTGTATTTATTTTACCCAGTGTTATTGGTTAATTAGTTGCATTTTTAAGTTGACTATCCTAACCCCTTATGAAACTTTATCCAGAGTGATACAAGTGCTTTGAGTATATTGCTTTTACTTGATTCTCTTTTATCTTTACACAGTTTTTTTATTATACTTTACATGACTTTCTTATTTGGATTCGTTTTTTCAAAATGTATCCAGTTTTCTTGAGTCAAATTAAAATAAATTTGAATAAATTAAAGCTTTTCTTATTCCAGGAACAGAAGACTCTTCCATCATTCTTTTTTTCTATTAATCCACACTCCCCTTCCTCCAGCTGCTCATGAAAGCTAATTAGTAGACTAGGAGGCATAAGAGTCTGTGGAGCTAAAACTTACTCCACATTAATAACCCACAGAATTTTCTCTAAGTTTGAAAGTTTCATAGCACTGATAAAATGACACTGTGAACAAAGTTGTAAGCTAGATATCATGGGAGGCTGTGTTTATCTTCAATGCTTCAGAAGGAGACTTACACCTGTATTATATAAGGGTTCTTGTTGTTCAATAAAGTTGAACAGCCTAATAGAAAAAAGTAGTTTAAACATATCCATACAGGTTTGTAGATGCATCTTAATAAGTAGGATGAAAAAATAAGCCAGTTGCTATTCTCAAGCAATAGAATTTTTGTTTGTTCTTATATTGATTGATTTTATATGCATTGCTTTTTAAATCACAACAGTGTAATAAAGATTTTCAGTAAAAACCACAATGCTTGCTAAACTGTCATTGCTTTGGGGGTGGTCTATATCAGCAGACAGAAACTATTGTCTGCAGTTTGTGGCTACCATCACACATGCTTCTTTGTCAGTTTGTATTAATAACAGAAAAAAGCAATACTGTGCTGGAGGGAGGAAATATGGTGTCTAAAACTTTGAAATAATTAAGACAGAGCGCGTGAAATGTTGACTCATAAACAAATACTCAATTCCAAGGGCTCTGCTACTAAAGCCACTACTTGGCATCTTAAACATTATACAGGAAGCTGACTCTCATGCTGTGCTAAGTTAATGCTGTGAATTGAAGTGTATTTCCTAAGTCTCACCAAATAATATGTTATTTTCTATAGATATCCAGCACCTATCTAGAAAGCAATTGGCCTATACGGGTGAGTTGTTATTTTATTGGTGTCGTGGTAGTCATTCTGGGAGTTGAGGCATTGTAGATTTATAAGAGTGAAATTCTAATGCTTGGTGTATTTTGTCAGATATAACTATCAATATTTGAGTTTTTAATATAGCATTTTACATTTAAATCACTTAACAAACATTTCTTAGTCTCTTCATCTTGTATTTTATTAAATACTTTGTATCTAGTAAAGTGTATATTTGTAGGAAAGAGGTTTTAATTTTTCTTTTTAAACAGTTTTCAGCTATTGATGAACTTGGGCAGAATATCGCTGTGGCTGGCAAGTTTGGGTTTGCACATTACTCTTTGCTCACCAAAAAATGGAAACTTTTTGGAAACATTACTCAGGTTAGTCTTTTTTTTTTTTTTTTTTTTTTTTTTACTAAAAATACATTTCAGGATACAAAGCATTAAAAAAAAAGAAACTTAGTGAGGCTAGAGGTGTAGCTCAACTATAATGAACTTCATGTATTCACTGGTTCTAGGAGGAACAGAGAAGTGGAGACAGAAGCTTGACATTTGATAATTGCCAATAAGTCAGTTTTGATAAAATACTTGATTTGGTAAAAGATCTTGAGTTGAGATAGTTGGCTTTTCATTTTTTTGTTAAGATCATTGACAAGTGCTGGGAGATAACTCTTCCATTTGTTATTTCTATACAAGTAAGGGGACCTCAGTTTAAATCCCAGAGGCCATTTAGATGCTAGGCAGAAATGGCAAGTCACCTTTAATGCCATCATTGAAGGTAGAGATGGGGAAATCCCTGGAATAAGTAGCCTGGAGAAAAAACTAGCCATACCAGCCAACTCTGACTTTGAGAGATGCTACCTCAAAGAACAGAAGAGTCATCAAAGAATATTCCAGACCTCAAACCCTGGTCCATATGTGTACACACACACACACACACACACACACACACACACACACACACACACACACACACTCACTCACTTCCCCCACACACACACCTAAATACATGTACATACATGACACTTGACAGGACATAGACATGAAAAAAATAAAAAAAAGATTCGTAGCAATAATAGTTTAGTTTAGGGTTTAATATAATCTTTAAGATTGAGGTATCAGATGTGGTGAGACTAAATGTCTACAAAGTTAGAGATCAGTGTGTGTGAGATATGTGCATTTGTAAAGCAGAGTGGGGAAGGAGGGTCAGAGGGAGAATGAATTAGATATTATGAGAGTCAAACAGGAAGAAAAAAAGAAAATTAAAGTGGGTGTCTTTTGTGTATCAATTACTTTAAGATGCTTTTATGTTGACACTAATACTACCATTTACTAAAAGATTGGGATTCAGGCACTCATCTAATGAAGAATAAAGCCAGAATTTAAATCAAGTTGTTTTAGATGTAGGATTAATGATGCTATCTGGTATTGAGGTATTTTGAATGACTTAGGTGTTTCTTTATAGGAATATTTTTTTAAGATAGGATATGGTGCATTTTTAATAAAGGCTCTGGAGAAATAGACAAGAGAGCATGAATCAGGAATAATCTGAGATTTCTAAGAGTGTTTTGTTAACTGTATTGAAATTTCAGGTAACATAATTAAGGTAAATATATCTTAATATTTTCTTTTAAGGAGCAAAATATGATTGTGACTGGTGGATTAGCCTGGTGGAATGACTTTATGGTCCTTGCATGTTATAACTTAAGTGACCGTCAAGAAGAGGTAACTTTTTTCCCCCCTAAGAAATAATAGGTTTTAATTTTAGGTAGACAGTGTCCATTAAAAACTGAACAACATTTTATTACAATAATTTAGCATGTTTCACTAGTGGAATTACTGTTTTCGGGTATTTATGTTCTTTTTTAAGGTTACAGTTTGAATTTGTAAGATAACCTTTTATGTCATAGCACCTAAAAAGCTGAGATAGGACAATTATGAGTTCAGGTCCATTCTGAGCTACATATTAAATCTGTCTCAAAAAGTAAATAAACTTAAAAAGGATAACCTTTTAGCTAGTAGATAACCTACAAAGACTGATGGTGATTTTGAGGAAATGGTAGTCTCGTTGGTCAGATTTGAACACACAACATCTGAAACCTGGTCTCATAATATTGCATTTACTCTTGATCACACTATCTTTAGTTATTTATAAAAGACTAGGTAGCCAAAATAAAAATATTATTCACTTTTTGTTAAATCATTGGTAATTCTTTTAACTCCTACTACTTTAAATGAATTGGAGGTCGGGGGTGGTCTATAGATAAAAATATGACTGATACCAAACATTCTTGGTAGCCATCTTTTATTTTTATATATTTCTCCTCCTCCTCCTCCTCCCTCCTCATCCTCCTCCTTGTTTTTTCTTCAGCTCAGAATCTACCTACGAACATCAAATCTGGACAATGCGTTTGCTCATGTCACCAAAGCACCAGCGGAAACGTTACTGCTGAGTGTCTTCCGGGACATGGTGGTAGTGTTTAGATTAGACTGTTCAATATGCCTTTACAGTATTGAAAGAAAATTCGATGGGTAAGTGTTAGCTTGCATGGGTACATTCACTCCTGTTTATATTTCCTTTATTATTCTCTAGAAACCTTTCACCATTCTCGTAGTTTGTTCATTGAGGAGTTTGGGGGATATTTATGTAGTAGCTGTGAAGAAAAGAGGAAGACCCTATGCTGACTGCTTGAGCTTGTCTTCCTGCGTTATTGGTGGTGGCGGGGGGGGGGATGTAATAATTTTAACTGAGATAAATCTTAGATACTTTTTTCACAACTTGCAGGTAGGTGTCTAATAACTATCGTGCTTTTCGGACACTTGGAGAAAGTGGAGGAAGTACCCTTAGGAAGCTCCCTTAATCCCTGCTGCAGTAGATGTAGTAGTCTACAGCACAGAAACTGAAACCCTGCAGCATTATGTTGTTGACATCTACTCCTTGGGTTTTCTTTTGTTCTTAGAAGTATGTTTGTTTAATAAGGATATAATTTATATATTTGCTGAAGTGCTGTGATGTGTTAGTAATACAAAGATAAAAAATTAAGACATTCCTACTTCAATAGTTAAACTTTTGTCATTTCACAACCAAACAATTGTCCAGGCCCACCATCACCCCAACTCCTAAGATATTTCTATTAGTACAGCTTCTTCCATACTACTGGGTTTTGTGTTGTGGTTTTGTTTTTCCTGCTTTCCAGCATTTTGCTGCCTTTCTTGTCTTATTCCTGTATATGTTCCTTGGTTTCCGAAGGGTATTTAGGGAGAAGACAACAGGAGGAAGATATTTGGGTCTGCTGTAGACATAGAATGAGTTGTAATGTAGCAGCTGAAAGGAGAAAAAAAATAAGTGAACACTGTTGAGCTATGAACTTTTTTTGTCTTTACAGTTCGAATACTACGGCTAGTGTTCAAGTTCTTCAGGAGGTCTCCATGTCACGGTATATTCCTCATCCTTTCCTGGTAGTGTCTATCACACTGACGTCAGTGAGTACGGAGAATGGAATCACCTTGAAAATGCCACAGCAGGTACCAGTACATTTTCAGAGCTCTTAGGAGTTGACTTTTCAGTCTTTTGGTAAATAGTAGGGTTTGTTAATTTGTTCAGCAAATTCATGCTAACTGTGTACATTGTACCTTACATGAATATGCTGAGTGCTAGTGGCAAGCCAAGCACACCAGTTTCTGGTCAACATTAAACAAGTAGTTACACATGTATAAACTACTCTGAGGACATACACTAGAAACATAACAGCCTGTGTAATCAATCAGGAGTTTTATATACCATTTGAACTGAAACCTGGAACAGAGGCAGGAGTGTTCTAAGCAAAGGAGAAAATTCAAGTAGTCATGCAAAGGTTTACAGACAAGAAACAATAGGATGCATTAGACAAATAAAGAGTTTTAGTGACTAGAACCTAGGCTGTGAGACAAGGTCAGTCTTATGTATGATGTTGGTAGCTTTAGACTTTCATTTCAAATCTTAGCGTTTTTATTCTCTACAGAGGAAAATGAACATGGAGCAAATCTTCATGAAGGAGGAGGATTAGGAGGATGCTGTACTGATTATAGTGAATGGTGCCAGTGGCCTGAGCATAGAGAAGGAAAGGGGAGATGGAAAGAATAAAATGAATTTAGGGTGTAGAGGACTCATGGCAGTTAGGAGGGAAGAGAAACTAGAATCCCATAGTTGGTGGATGAAGTAACCAGGTACACAGTGATGCTCCCAACACCTGGGTTGTTGTCATTTCCCTACCCCACAGTTTCCAATCTTTGTCAGACTGGGAACTTGTTATCTAAAGGAAATTCTTAATACTTAGATTTGTCACCTCTTATCTTCCCAGTCCATCTTTTTCTTCTAATTTAGGTACTTACATTAAACCTCAGCATTGTCATAAAATTATGTAGAGTTTAACTGCTTTACTAGAGAGCCTCTTTCCACTGCAACTAAAATTGTTATCAGCTATCAGTTATCATACTACCTGTGACTTCTTGACTTTCCAAATCTCTTTAGACCCTTTTAAAACTTCTCTAATGATGCCAGCTAGATCACTGAAATGACTTGTGATTTTTTTTTGTGGACTTTTGAGTTCTCTTAGGTTTTCCAGAATAACTGTTCTGTACTCATTGGTTATGCTTTGTTCCGTCATAACCAGGAAACTTGTATCCACAGAGTCTAGCAAAGTGTCTGTACATAGAGCAAGCCCAGGAACTGTTGTTGGTTGTTTAACCTTTAAATTTCACTAGGTGGAGAGGGAATGCCAAGAACATGTCTATTCATTAGTATTGATGAGTTTCTCTTCCTGACATCAGGCTCGTGATGCAGAGAGCATAATGCTGAATCTTGCCGGACAGCTCATCATGATGCAGAGGGACAGGTCAGGCCCTCAAATCCGGGAAAAAGACAGTAACCCTAACCAAAGGAAGCTTGTGAGTAAAAGTATAAGGCATTTCAAACTCTGAGAAGTTATGAGGTTAGACTTTATGAAAAGAGGAATTTAAGGGGAGAGCAGTGTGTTGTGATGGGAAGCTAAGAAAATAAATATAGAATCCATCTTACAACTTAGCTAAGAAGAGATAATAGTGAAGGGCAAGTCCTAAAATTAAAGTGTCTCATTTTTCAGATGTCACTCCTTAGGCGCATATTTGTAGATTTCACCTATCTACTGGAAAGTAAAGGTAGAGATTGGTATTCATAGGGTTTCGTTTTTTAGATTTCAGTGTGTATCCTTTGAAAGATTACTGATGTTATCTCTAAATTCTAAATAAATGTCCCAACTTTAAAAAAAAAAAAAAACCTAGTTCTGAAAGTCTACAAAGCTAATACCTATGAACTTGAACCTACATGTTTAATAGGAAAACCAAAACCCACCGATTCTTGTGTCTCCTCCTTCAGCTGCCGTTTTGTCCTCCGGTTGTACTAGCCCAGTCAGTGGAAAATGTCTGGACTACCTGTCGAGCCAATAAGCAAAAGCGTCACCTTCTGGAGGCCCTCTGGCTGAGCTGTGGCGGTGCAGGGATGAAAGTGTGGCTCCCCCTCTTTCCTAGGGATCACCGCAAGCCCCACTCTTTCTTGTCCCAGCGGATCATGCTGCCTTTCCATATCAACATTTACCCCCTGGCCGTGCTGTTTGAAGATGCTTTGGTCCTTGGTGCTGTCAATGACACTTTACTCTATGATTCTTTGTATACGCGGAACAGTGCTAGGGAGCAGCTGGAGGTGCTCTTCCCTTTCTGTGTTGTGGAGAGAACCTCTCAGATCTACCTCCACCATATCCTCCGTCAGCTGCTGGTCAGGAACCTTGGAGAGCAAGCCCTGCTTCTGGCTCAGTCGTGTGCTGCATTACCTTACTTCCCTCATGTGCTGGAGCTCATGCTCCATGAAGTGCTGGAAGAAGAAGCTACCTCACGGGAGCCCATTCCCGATCCCCTGCTTCCCACCGTGGCCAAGTTTATCACCGAGTTCCCCCTTTTCCTTCAGACAGTGGTGCATTGTGCTAGGAAGACTGAATATGCTCTGTGGAATTACCTTTTTGCAGCTGTTGGAAACCCCAAGGACTTATTTGAGGAATGTTTGATGGCTCAGGATTTGGACACAGCTGCCTCTTACCTTATTATCTTACAGGTAACAGTTCTCCCTATAAAGGAATAAGAATTACTGATCTTAATCTTAGGAAGGTATATCCTATGATAATAATGTTTGTGGAATTAATGGTCTTATTTCTCTGTTGTGTATATCTTTCATTTTGAAGAGCTGAAGCTTGCCAAATGACTACAGATTTCCTTGAATGTTATAAAAGTGACATTACAAAAGTATTTTGGCTGTTTATGCCTAAATAGGCCTAAGACAGATTAATGGTTTCAGAATATAATTTTAAATATGACTGAAGGTTTAAAGAGGGTGTGTATGCGCTCATACAAGCGCGAGCGTGTGCATACAATAAGGTAAACATGTGCCTTGGTGTCATGTGAAAGCCAAAGGACTCTGTAGTATTGACCCTTGTCTTCAACCTTGATTGAGGCATTGTCTGCCTAGCCTTCTACTCCTGAATAAGCCAGGAAAACTGGGTTTTGTACTTCTGTGGATTCTCTGTCTCCACCTCCCATATGTTAGTAGTGGCCCCACGAGACTACAGACGGATGAGTTTCTGTGTCAGACTTTTCTTACATGGATTTTGAATTCATGTCATCAGGCTTACAGAGTAAGAAAGTAACAACTGAGCCATCTCCTCAGCTGAAATTTTCTTATTATATGTAATATTTATGATGTACGTGTTCCATTAAAAATACTACATTAGACTAATAAAATGTAAGAAACATTAACAGTGAAAAAATGGTACTTTGGACATGAATGCGTTCATTACCCACAGTAATAGATTTTTTTTCCTTACAGTGTGAAGTTGCTGACAGGATTCTGAATAACTTTAACACAACATCTAACTTTAGCCTTTCTATGGACAGATGGAAGTCTCAGGGCTGCCACAATAATAACATACATAGCACATTTTTCTAAAATAATGAGCCTCCAGAAAATGTATATATTTGATAAAAGGGCTACAAAGTTTGTTATTACTGTGTGATGTGAATTTCAAAGGCTACATTAAAGTTCTTTCATTTATACAAAAAGCTAACCATAAACCCAGTTAGAATCTCAGACTGAAGACATTTCTTAACATTATTTGCTTCATGGCATCTAACTGAAGCCAGAGGAGACACTCAAGCAGAGGCTGGTGACCCAAAGCTTCTGGGATCTGGGATTCATTGACTAGTTAGTCCTAATTGTTAGTATTCAGGCATTTGTACTGGCCTGTTTTTGGAGTGCCCTCAGCTGCAACCTCACCTGTGCCTACTATTCACTATGTTCCCTTTTAAAAGGGCCCTGCCCACCTCCTCCCGTCTCTCTCTCTCTCTCTCTCTCTCTCTCTCTCTCTCTCTCTCTCTCTCTCTCTCTCTCTCTCTCTCTCTCTCTCTCTCTCTTCCTCTCTCCCTCCCTCCCTCCCTCCCCCTTCTGTGTCCCTGGAGGCCCATCTCCCCTCCCCCTTCCCCTTTTTACACTCCCCCTTTTTCCCTTAATAAAAAAACCACTCCACTTGAACGCTGTCCCATGTTGTCTTTCTCTCTGGAGCTGCTTTTTAAAATTACAACACTAATGATGAAAACAACATCATCATAAAGAAGAAAGTCAGTGTAGCTGTGTTTTCCTTCTGCTGACCCTTGTTCTCCCCAGCTGTGGAGTTAGGACTTTCCTCCTGCCAAATGCCTAGGTTGCTGGCATTGATGGGAAAGGCTCTAACTAGCTCAGCCTGTTGGATACCTTTCCATGAAAGCAGGCAGGGAGCTAGGTTGTGAAGGAATGAAACGCCCAGTGTGTACCAGTGCTGCCTGGTCCTGCTTAAAGCAAAAACATTTGTCAGCTCTTTAGAAAGCGCTATAGGAGACAGACCAAGTGCTTTGAAATCAGGCAATACTAGATTTATCTTGCTTTTCTATTGACATTGAACAATTTAGATAACTTTGTTTCCTTATCCTGTAAAATGGGAATGATGTAAATTTTAACACTCAGAGAGAAAGAAAGACGTGATAAATGTAAGGTATGTATTGTTATCTGGCATGTAACAGTGCAGTGAATTGTAGTATGAGCTATACTAGCAGAGGGACTGCTTGCTTCTCTTTTCCCATTTAATATTATTAAATTGCCCCCAGCCAGCTAGTTCCTTGGGCGAGGAAGTATCAAGAAAGAATTACTCCGTCTTCCAAAATTGTATCATATAAATGGATTGTTGTCTTCCTTGGTTGTTTCTATAGAATATGGAAGTCCCTGCAGTAAGTAGGCAGCATGCCACCCTTCTGTTCAACACAGCTCTGGAACAAGGCAAATGGGACCTGTGTCGACACATGATTCGTTTTCTTAAAGCCATTGGTTCTGGAGAATCTGAGACACCTCCATCCACTCCTACAACTCAGGTTAGTTGGCAGAATTGTACAGCTTCTCTAGGGCATACACCCACAGGGCATCTTTGGCTAAAACTACTGCATGCTGTATGTGACCACAGGAACCCAGTTCAAGTGGTGGATTTGAGTTCTTCAGGAATCGGAGCATCAGTTTATCCCAGTCAGCTGAAAATGTTCCTCCTGGTAAATTCAGCTTACAGAAAACACTAAGTATGCCATCTGGTCCTTCTGGAAAAAGGTAAAAGAATAAGGAGCAGTTACTGTTTTCAGAGCATCTGTCATTGCATTTCAAGGCATTTGTATAATTAAGTCTTAAAAGAATATTTAATTCATTTGCAATTTTTTTTATTTGCAAAAGCCTGAAAGAAGGTTTCTCTTTTTCTCTTTCCTGTTAAGTTCACTCCTGTTCTGTGTAAGTTTTATGCCTTTGTACTAAAGTAGATCTAGATGCACTTGTTCTAAATGTAATTAGCATAAATTACTTCTGATGACAGAGAAGCAGAACAGAAGGTTAGGTATTGGGAGAGCTGAAGGACTGGTATGTTCTGAGAACCAAAGACTGCATCTTTCATGATGGAGAGGCTGTGGACTCACACAGTGGTGACAGATGGTTGGGATTTCCTCTGGCTTGTGAAGTCTTTGCATTGCTTCTTGGCTCTTCTTATACTCTTCATATTTTTACTAAAATTCTGGGCACATATCAAGAGTTAACATGTTTTATTATGGTATTTTACTTTTTATCCTGTCACTGGTCATTAACACTCCTCCCCCAAAACACACTGTAAAACATAGCCATGGAGGAGTATCAACAATTGCCAGCCACACTCTGAATTTAAATATTTGTTAATACCTTTCCAAGAGCTCAAATGCCAGACACTGTTCTAAGCATTTGCATGTTTAGGTCTTAATCCTTAAAAAAACTTCTGTGTTGTTACTCACTGGGCAGGTGAAAAAAAATAGATGCTCGAAAAAATACTTGATTATGTTTACGCGACTAAGGAAAGCAGAGTGAAATCTAAATCTGAGAAGTACTGCTTCCAATGCCAGGCTCTCTACTGCTCATGTCATCTAGCAAGAATTCTACTATCCGGGTGAAAGCTGAAGGACCAGAGAAGCAAAGCAGCTAGCCACTGGAGAGTCCTTACCTCTACCAGTGCTTAGACCAAAAGGGCAACCTTATGTAATGAGCATTTTTCCCCACCATCCTGGTCCCAGAGCCACATCAGGCCCAAATGAACATGCAGGGTGCTTTATTAATTATGAAACTGTTGGCTGTTTGTTATGGTTTCTTAATGGCTAGCTCTGACTTAATTATTAACCCATGACTACTAATATATATACATATATATTTATTTATTTATATTTATAAGGTCTTATCTTACCAAGGATGCTAGCCTCATGTGTCCCCTCTTCCCAGGATCATGTGGCGACTCCTACTCTTTATTCCATTTCCCAGAATCTTCCTTGACTCCTAGTCCCACCTATCTTGCTTCCCTATTAGCCAACAGTACTTTATCAACCAATAAGACAAACATACACATAAGGACTCAACATTATAGAGGAACTTCAGGTGACTGTCCAGTAGCAAGATGTCTCTGTCAATTCTAGTGTTTATATATTATCCTTCTGTGGTCTTTGATGGAGTTGAAGACAGATAGTTATAATTATAGTTTTCCCTAGTTATGATAAAATATAAGACTTTAGACTCACACAGATAGGATAGATGATAAAATACTTTATTTAAATCTTACTAAATGTTAATGGACCAAATATTGTTAACTATAGTTCTTACTTGATAACTGTTCTGTTATATATAATTTCACTAAAATTAAAACCTTTCTTTTTATTTAGACAGAAAAGGAGATGATGGGGGAAGTCCTTCTGTGTATATGTTTGTCTTATTGGTTGATAAATAAGACACTGTTAGCCAATAGGGAAGCAAGATAGGTGGGACTGGGAGTCAAGGAGGATTCTGGGAAATGTAGTGAAGAGTAGAGAGTTGCCATGTGATCCCTGGAAGAGAAGATGCATGAGTCTGGCGTCCTCCGTAAGATAATACCTTATAGAAATATATGTATTATTAGTTATGGGTTAATACATACGTAAGACAGAACTAGCCAATGAGAAGCCCTGAACATTGCCGATGGCATTATAACTAATAGAGTCTCTGTGTGTTATTTGGGACTGACGCAGCTCTGATACCAGGCTGTTGGGATTAATGCTCGTTACAGCAATCCTGTCTTTACACTGATTCCTCAGATTGCATTACTGCCTCAGACTGACTGCCTAGACTGCATCCATCTCTGTGAATCATCAGACTGCATCTCTCTCTTTTCTCCTCCAGCCTTATATTCCTCTCTCTGCCCACCTCCCTAGTGCTAGGATTAAAGGCATGTGATCCCAAGTGCTATGGTGTAGCCCATGGTGGCCTTAAACTCACAGAGATCCATCCATCTGTCTCTGTCTCCCAAGTGCTGGGATTAAAGGTGTGTGCCACCACTACCTGGCCTCTGTGGCTAACTAGTGTAGCTAGCACTCTGATTCTCAGGCAAGCTTTATTTGTTAGATCATAAACAAAATATTGCCACAATGCCCTGCTTCTCACTTCAAGCCCACTACTCAATTACCAGACTGGCTACACAGCTACTCATTTCTATGAGAGATAATAAACTATATTTGCTTATCATTAATTTTATGAGTTTTGTTTTCATTTGTCTATATAACTCAAGAAGAGAGGTTTCCTTTTATGTTTTTCCCTTTTTCGTTAGTATTTCCAAATGCATTATTTGTTTGCTTTTCTTTTCCCTGCTTCAACTACATACCACCTCTTCCTGGTCTTGCTTTTGTCTTCTATTTATTATTATTCCATATATTCAATTCCAAAAATTGGTCTTATGAGGTATATTTGTGCCTGGCATGGTAGTGTACACCGTTAGTCCCAGCACTTGGGAGGCAGAGGCAGGATGATATCTGTGAGTTCAAGGCCAGCCTGGACTGTATAGTGAATTCCAGCACTTCATAGAAAGAGCCTGTCTCAAAATTAAAAAACAAACAAACAAAAAAACCAGCAGTAACTCTGTGCCTTGTGTTTTAAACAGATTATGGTATGAGACAGAGAAGCCCTGAAGCTTTTTCTTCCTGTTCAGGCACAATTAGATATTGGATCTCTTGCTTCCTTTTCAACTTTATCAATGTTACCTGAAAGTGTGTGGAGTTAGTTCTTCAGTAAGTTGTTCTTTAGCTGCTTCTGTCTCTTACAGATGGAGCAAAGACAGTGACTGTGCTGAGAACATGTACATTGACATGATGCTGTGGAGACATGCTCGGCGCCTCCTAGAAGATGTACGATTAAAGGACCTGGGCTGCTTTGCAGCCCAGCTAGGCTTTGAACTAATCAGCTGGCTTTGCAAAGAGCGTACCCGAGCTGCCCGTGTAGACAACTTTGTGGTAGCCCTGAAGAGACTTCACAAGGATTTCCTGTGGCCACTTCCCATTATCCCGGCCTCTTCTATCAGTTCCCCTTTCAAAAATGGGAAGTGCCGAACAGGTAACCTGAACTTCTGACGGTTTTACCAAAGATAGTATTTTATTTTGGATATTTAGACATGTTGCCATTGATAGATGTTCAAGGAACTCTTTTCATTCCAAATTTAAGCAAATAAAAACCAACTTTTTATACATTAGTTGAAATGTCTACCATTTGACCAAAGGTATATATCAAGTAGAAACTTATCTCTTAAATCTTTTGGGCTTGAAGTTTAACTCACAAATCTAGCCATTATTAAATTATGAACAGTTTGGAAACTGAATGTAAAATGTATAATTAGCTTACTGCAGCAAAGAGTCTAGAATGACTTAGTCATGAACCTCAAATAAGCTCATCAATAGTTACCGACAGAACTCATCCCAGGTGATAAATTGTCTTTGACACTTGTGCCATTTTCTGAACATGGAAAGGAAAAAGTGAAACCATGTTTGAGCAAAAGGAAGAAGTTTGTAAATTCATATATCTTTCCAATTACTTAAACAAAACCTTGTTATCATGGTGTTTGGAAACTTTGGGTTATCTTAAGAACCAAGGCGAGTCACTTAGATCAAGAGAGTACAATGTGGCCTAGGAACAGTAAGAGAATAAGATGGCTCAGATAATCTTTTCCATAATTTCACATCCCTACTTTTGAAGAAATGATACTGTGTATGATGGTGATTGGCTTTGAACTGACCATGTTGGGAATGACACTACACCTCTTTTGCTTCTGGACTTACCATGCAGTGGGTGAGCAGCTATTAAAGTCTCAGTCGGCTGACCCTTTCCTAACCTCTGAGATGGATGCTGGCATCTCTAACATCCAACGGAGTCAGAGCTGGCTCAGCAACATTGGCCCCACCCATCGTGACACAGACATAGCCTCATCCCCTGGACCACAAATGCAAGATGCTTTCCTGTCACCGTTATCTCATAAAGGTATATATCTAATAAAGGAACAAGTTGTAGTCCTTCTTGAGTTTTGTTTGGGAAAAGATCCTGTGCCATAGCATTTCCAAGATACAGCATCATACTTCTTTCAATATCCTGAAGAATTAGCCATTAAACATCTGCCTACAGAGGTAGATAAGGACAAATTGGCTTTAACAGTGCTTAACCCTATTTATTTTAGGTATGTGAAATACAGGTCAGCACTAAGTAAATCTTGGCAATCAAGTTTTTAAATTTATATTTATGTGTGATGTGTGTAGGAGAATATACACGTGGAAGTCAGAGGACAACTTTGTGTAATTCTCTCTTTCCATCTTTTTTGTGGGTTTCTAAAATCAAACTCTGGTTGTTTGTCAGGCTTGTATCATCTGGTGGCAAGTGCCTTTACTCTCTGAGCCACCTTGCTGAGCCTCTGCTACTAATTTTGATAAGGAAATAACTATATTTGAATTCCAGGTAATAAAATGTCATCATCATATAAGGAATTCTGTTGTTTAGAATAAGTAGACTTTTGTTATAAAAATGTACTTCAATCACTAGTGTTTATTTTATTAATAAAGTTTATGAAAATTTTTTAAATTTGTTACATATAATTTTTGTTTTAACTCCTACCTTCCAAAGTCTGAAATATTTATTATGTGACCATTTTATAAAACTTATACCAATTTCTGCTATACAGTAATGGTTAAACTACAAGCAGAAGAGGTTTTGAAGCAATTTGTGTTTCTGTGGGTTATAAAACATCAAAGTTTCAATAGTAATTGTGCTTTGTGTGAGTGGAGGAGGGGATAGCCAATACTGGGGATTGAACCTAAAACCTCCTGCATGCCGAGCAAGCATGTATCACTGAACTACTCCTTAAGCCTCCTCTCCAGTCTTTTGGTTTTGTTTTTTATTATATTTTGAATCTTGAGGACTGGGTCTCACTAAGTTTTCCATGCTGTCCTAGAACTTAAGATCCTCCTGTCTTAGCCACCCAAGTAGTTGAGACTACAGATCTGCTCTACAAGCTACGTTCATTTTTTTCCTGTTTTCTTTTTTTGTTGTTGTTTTGTTTTGTTTTTCAAGGCAGGTTTTTTTCTGTAGCTTTGGAGACTGTCTTGGAACTCAGTCTGTAGACTAGGCTGACCTCGAACTCACAGAGATCCACCTGTCTCTCCTCCTGAGTGCTGGGATTAAAGGCATGAGCCAACACTACCCTGCATTTCCTGTTTTCTTAATGGCCAGGTATTTGCCTAGCACTGGGCTACCATTTTGTCATCACTGTTAGTGAAATGTCTGTGATGGGTAAAGGCTTGTGACTGCTATTACTTTTAGTTATAAAATTAGAATGTTTTCCCACTTTAAGGCATATAATTTCTTTTTATTAACCTGCTAGCTCTTAAAACACATGTTGTTCATATAATGGCTGCTTTAGCAATAGATTGAATGTTTCATTTTGAAGTCCTGAGGAGAAATCAGCATTTTACAAATAACTAATATTTATAATAAAAGGGAAGTATTTATGAAATGAAAAGCTCATTTATGACTTCTGAAATTTCTTCATCAGGTGATGAATGCAGCATTGGTTCAGCCACAGACCTGACTGAAAGCAGCTCCATGGTGGATGGTGACTGGACAATGGTGGATGAAAATTTCTCCACCCTCAGTTTGACTCAGTCTGAGTTGGAGCACATCTCCATGGAGTTGGCAAGTAAAGGCCCTCACAAATCTCAAGTCCAGCTTCGGTGAGTTTCTCAGAATGTTGGAACACAGAAACTCTAGCCAGATTTCTGTGTGCTGGTGGAAATTGGAGCTCCTTTCTTAGTACATACTGCCTGTTATGTATCAGCAGATCTCTTCCATACAAATTAGTCTGTTGTTGCTTTATGTATATATAGGTATTTGCTGCACATTTTCATGGAGGCAGGATGTCTGGATTGGTGTGTTGTCATCAGCCTGATTCTCAGAGAATCCTCAGTAGTCAGTCAGATTCTGAGTATTGCCCAGTCTTCAGAGATGGATGGAGAAATGTTACAGAACATAAAAACAGGGCTGCATGCAGTGGACCGATGGGCCTCTACAGACTGGTAAGTGCTGGTTTCCATAAACTTGGTAGTCCTATGGTGAATAATGACTTTCACACTAAGATTGTTATGATTGTAAGGTGTGGTAGCACATGCTATAGATCTTAGCACTTGGGAGGCAGAAGCAGGCAGATCTGTGAGTTTGAGGTAAGCCTGGTCTAAATAACAAGTTTTAGGTCAGCCAGAGGTACATGATACCCTACTTCCCCCCCAAAACAAAAAGAAAAAAAACCCAAGAACTTATAACTCATTCATTTTGGAGGTTTTTAAGTTTATGTTTTCATATTTATGTTTTAAAGTCATTTTCTTTAACCATTGTATGCTCAGCCACTTGAATGGGTACTGTCTATTGAATAGTTTATAGTGTTGGAAGCATATGGTGGCTTAAGATGGCATATAAGTGAGCTAAGAATATAATTCTGTGGTTAAAGTAGCATAAACTCTACATGAAAAGACAGGTTATGTAGTCTACAAATTTCAACACTCCATGACAATTAGTAATATCACTAATTAGAAGTAATGGGTGGTAGTTGAGAGGGCATGTCTTTGTCAGCAATCATATATAGATTTGAAGCTGTTTACTTAATTTACTTAGTTTTTTCTTACTTACCAAATGTATTTAAGTCAGATACTTTCCAAATGATCTCTTTGAGTCTAAAATCTGTTGTTCCTTGTTTGTTATTGACTTTGAGTTATTGATTTTTAAGTAACAGTCCTTGCCCTTACTACTGAGCAATTTAAGACTCAGCCTTGAGCCATGTATCTCTGTTCTGAGAAGGGTGCTTGTGAGTCTTCTCTCCATCACTTGTTTTACTGTACTGATGTCTGCTAGGAGTTTACCTCAACACTTAACCAAGTTGTGCATGTGTGTATGCATTGTACTTGTGTACACTTGCAAAAGACAGCGGTCAGCTTCAGGTGCCATTCCACAAGAGCTATTCACCTTGTTTTTTGAGACAGGGTCTCTCACTGGGATCTAGGGCTCATTGGTTTGGCTAGGCTGACTGTGGAGCATACCTCCAGAAACCCTATCTGTGCCTTCTCAGCAGCACCACAACAGCTTTTTATGCGGGTGCTAGGGATTGAACTCAAGACCTCACGCCTGCACACAAGCACTTTATTGACTAAGCTACCTCCCCAGCCCCTCTAGCAAATCTTTTGAATTACATCAGATGACAATTAATTTTCCCCCCTTTACTCAGCCCTGGATATAAGCCATTTTTAAACATCATTAAGCCACAACTGCAGAAGCTCAGTGAAATAACAGAAGAGCAGGTCCAGCCTGACACCTTCCAGCCAATAACAGTGGGTAAGACTCCTGAACAGAGCAGCCCCAGAGCAGAAGAGAGCAGGGGCTCTTCCAGCCGTGCAAGCATCTCTCATAGTGAGACTGGGAGTAACAGTGTGGTCAGCCGGAACGAAGAGGACACAACAGGAGCGGATGAGGAGGAGCCATTCCAGGATGGGGCTTACGACTGTTCTGTGTCCTGACAACAGCAGGAAACATCGCAGCAGGCAGTATTAATCACAGCAGCGTGCAACTGGTGACCTGACTGAGTGACTTAACAGTTAACAGAACAATGGTCAGAAACTCTTTCATAAAGTATTACTATGTGTTAATGAACTCTTCCTCTAAATCTCTTTGGCTCCATAAAAATGTGGTATCAAAGCATTTTCATAAGAAAACTTAAGCTCCACTAGAAAGTAATGAGCATAATATAGATGTAGAGTATTTTAGTTTTATTTACAACAGATTGGTAGTTGTTAATGTGTAAGGATTATTTTGCCCCAGGTGAGCTTTTTCACTACTTACAGCTTAATGTATTTTCAGGTTCAGTGTATGTCTAGGCTGGTTTTGTTTTTGTGGGGTCGGTTGTTTTTTAACTTTCTTTTAAATAAATGCTAAGGTGCTTGCTGTAGCTCATCAGGTACCTGAGCTACTTGTTTGCTTCCTTGTATAGAGTCAGCTGGACTCTAGTTGATCCTCTGAATAGATGCTGCCCTTGCACAATTATGGGTCAATGGACAGAGACCCTTTGGATTTAGTACTCTGTTCTCTAGCAGTCCTGAACCGATGGAAGCTATACCGTGAGATAATGTGCCTGTTTGAGCAAGCTGAATTCCTACTAGATCAGTGTGGACAGAGGGTGAGGGGTTCTTGTCAATTATGCTGACACCACTAAATTTTGTATCAAAGAACTGTATCTTTTTGTGAATACTCTTATGTAAATATATGCAAAGGCACTGTCCATATTTTTAAGGCATGTATTATACTCTATAAGGTTTTATACTGGATTCTGCATGACTATACTTGGAATAAAGACAAGACTTGCTCTTCTTTCCAAAATGAGAGGTCTTCATAGACACAGGTTATTGGCTCAGCTGTAAAGTAGTAGTCCCACTGATCATGAAGTGGAAGAGGTTTTGTGCAAATTAATGTAGTTTCTTATTTATTGCTTTTGTAAATTGAATAAAAATGAGCTTTTTATGTAAATAGACTGTGGGATCCTGTATTATCAGCTACTAAAAATTAGTTTGTAAATTCTATATTGTAAAGTTTAAAAATATTTTATGTATTTCTAGATATGACTTAAATTTTAGTTTTCATACATTATGAAAGCAGAACTACATATTCAATTGCTTCAGACTAAACACATACTCACCATATGTAATTCTAATTATTAATAACAGTATTAATTTAGATAGCTTATTTGTACTGTGCAATTTGAACAAGGAATGCAATGTTATTTTTTATGAAATCTTGTTTATTTTTATAACACAATGTATTTGATGTGGACCAAATTCGTACCACTATGTAAAACATTCTCTTATAGTGCAGATATAGCTTAGAAATAAAATTCAACCCTCTATTCTCCTTTTTAAAGAGATAGATTTAGTCCTCTTAGGCAACATTGTTTAGAAGGAACCTCAAAATTATTTTGAAATTACTTCAGATTTCACCAACTATTTAAAAATCATTAAATTTGGTAATTTACTGTTATTTACTTTCTACATTAGAAGTGCAATAATTTTACATAATAAAACTCCTGAATGGGTGAAATATGTGACTGTTGTTACCTGGTCCTTCTGGTGCTACTTTATTAGTCTCAAACCACCACCTTGTTCTGAATTTTAAAATACAGAATAAAGTTTCCTATATAAATATATGCAGAATGGGAAAAAAAAACTAAGCTGACATTTCTTCTGTCCCATTCCATTAGGGAGAAGAGCCAGCATCTTTTTTATTAAGTCAATTTCTAGTGTGATTAGTTAATAAAAACAACTTACCATCGTAAGCAGCAGTGGTCTTTTCATGTCTTAAATGGCTGCTGCTAAATTAATCTCACTTTTTTGGTGGTGGTAGAGCCGTTTTAAAAATGACTAAGACTCCTAACCAAGTGCTCCACTAGTAAGTGGTATCCCAGCCCCAAGCACACACCCTGAGTCAGAACCCTACCCAAGCTGTGCACCAATTTAACTTGGCAGCTGCTCCAGTTGCTGGGCTTTCCTGACTGCTACCATGCCCAGTCATCTCACCACCACACGATCTTAAAGCAGGTCTGGTTAGCTAATGTCACTCCTGTGATTCGGGCTGGAAACGACTCTTCAATAAAACGTATAGTGTCTAGCTAGTAGAACAAGGAAACACCAAGGCAAGAAATGTGGTGAGCTTAAAAAAATTATCCTCTGGTGGTTATATACATTTAAAAAATTTTTGTTTTGCTGTATTGTTTGGTTCAAAACATCAACTGTAAGCCATATCTTTAATGGACTTAAATATTTAGCATAACTGTTTGAAAGTTAACATACATGCTTATATTTCTTGCTGACACCAAAACAAGTCATTTGGGGATAAAAACAACCTTTGCTTGTAATTAGAATTGCTGCTGCTTCTGTAATATGTATTCCTCCACCCCCTGGTAAAAGGTAATAAAACTATTATATGAGCTTTTGTTTACTTATCTCAGGTTATGTATTAAATACCACAAAAAGTATTTTTCACTTTACAGTGCCTACCACTTACCTTCTCCTAAATGAAATTCCCAGAAGTTCAGACAAATGTATTTAAAATATATGTAGATACTGTAAGGACTCAGGCATTATGTTGGCCTGCCCCTGTCACCTGGCAGAATGCACTCAGGCAGTACCCTGGTCAGCCCGGGTCAAAGGACCCCTTTAAAAGAAAGAGCCTCGCCCACTTATGCTCTCATTCCTGCTACTCTTCCTGCTCTTCCCACTGTTCCCTTGGGCCAGACAGGACTTTCCTGTCTCCCTCTTCTCATCTGTCGTCTGTGTCTTTTTTACCTCTGTTCTTTTTCCTTCACTCTTCCCTTCACTCTCTAAAACTTCTCACTTAAGCTCTGTCTGCCTGGCATGTTTGTCCCTCCGCCTCGGTCAGCCTCGCTGGACATGGAATCCGCCAAGGTCTCCCACATAAGGTTGCCCACCGCGTTATCATAACAGATACAGCGTGGGAACATCCAGGGACCTGATGACAGAATTTTGAACGCTTCATAACATACATGTTCAATAGTTAAGGAATGATAGAAAATGATGCACACCATGTGATCACCAAAAAAGTGTACAGGAAACTGGATGTCATCTCTGGTAGGTAAACTGAAAATGACTGTCCCTTAAATATATCTTGTGGATTTCCTTATTCCAGACATTTCATAATCAGAAACACATAGCATGCAGATGTTTATTACCTTGGCATTATGTTTTCAAAATTCTTTATGTATTGTATCTTTTACTTTTTTAAAGCTGAATAATGCTGTTGTGTGGTTATTTACTGTTCATTTAAACGTTACAGTTTGCATTTTTTACTTTAGATTGTAACACTATAAACATTCACATAGTAATTTTCCCTTACTCTGCTTTGCCCTCAACTGAAGTCCAAAGAGCACTAAACATAAAATACAGGCAGAAACAGTTTCCAAGTTTTAAATAGCTTTTATTACAGCATACTGTTACACCTATTTCCTGTTGTACCTAACTCTTATCATGGATGTATATATAGGGAAAACTATGATATATCTGTGGTTTCAGGAACCCAGTAAGGGTCTTGGACCATATCCCCATAAGAAAGATTGGGTGAATCAGCAATTCTGTGTTTTGAATTGCTCGATGATGTAGTTACTATGTCCTTGAGCAAATACCAAGTTCTGTATGCCAGGATACCTAAAGTTCCCATTAGCTGTGAATGAAGTCTCCATCTTCTGCTACCTAAACTTACCATCTTAGTCAGTCTTCCAAGATCTTCATGAAAATGATCCACCATCAGACTCTTGGATACCTTTGAAACCAAACTGAAAGGCCATTTTTATCTTTGACTTGCCAGTGGTTTTATGTATTTTTGGATACAAAGCCTTATCCAAGTTTATGATTAGTATTTTCTCATTCTTTGATTTCCCTTTCTTGATACTATCTTTTCGAACAGCTTTTCTTATTGATAGGAGTCCCGTTCATTCTTTTCTTGTTGCTTTTGTGTCAAAGCTGGGAAACTACAATGTAACCCAAGGTTATATTTATGCATATGCTTTATAAGTTGTAGCTCAAACATTAGGTCCCATTTTGAATTAATTTCTGTATATATGAAGAACTCTATCTTTTGAATATGTTGTCTGAGTATTGTTTGTAAAAAAGACTTTTCCCCCCAATGAACTGTCAAAAACAGACTATAAACATGTGTGCTTGTTTCTGGACTCAGTTGTAATGATAGTGTAGTGATCCACGATAAAAGTTAGGTACAACAGGAAATAGGTATAACAGTATGCTGTTACAATCATCTGTTTATGGTAGCAGCATGTTGGACGATTCCTGCTCTACACAGGAAGCTTTGGAAGTACAAGTGCTACATTTATTTATACATTCAAGGCTATTTTGGCTATTCCAGGACTCTTCTGGTCCCGTAGGAATTTAGGACCACTTTTTCAGTGTGTGTACACCCAAAGTGGGACTTGTATAGGAATTGTATGCAATGTGCCAGCAGATCTGAAGAAAGCAGTCCTTTTTAGTGCCATGCTTCCCCAGTGCATGCATGCTATCTTTCATTCTAAGCCGCCTTTCAGCATATTTTACAGTTTTACTTTTGTTCTGTTTCATTCTTCTTGGTATTCTTATAAATGGAATGTTTAATTTCATCTTTGGATTTTTCTGACTTTCTGTATAAACAGTCGTATCATTTGCAACCAGATTTAATTTTAATTCTGTATAGGATCTGAATGCTTTGTCTCTCTTTGCCAGCTTGCCCTGGCTGGAACCACCAGAATGATGTTCAAAGTGGGAGTGGCAATGATGGATGTCTTGTCTTCTTCCAGTCTTTTTTGATGACCTTCACCAGATAGAGGAACTCCTCTTCTGAGACGGTCAGAACAGACCATCGTTAGTATTCTGTTTGCTCTTATCCCTAGCCCCTAGTTTTAAAAAAAAAATACTTTTTGTGACTTCCTCTTCCCATGGGAGATTTAAGCCCAAATGTACCTGGGATTTTATCATTTGCTAAGCAGGGTATTTTTATTTCTGTGGAATTCAGATGCATCATTTCATTACAAGTAAAAGACTCCATGTGAAGTGAGCATTCCCATTTTGAATTCTTTGCTTATACCACGTATTAAAATAGCAGTGATGCTCAAGCCATGAGATCTTCTTAAAGATTTTTTATATAAAGACTAGGGATATAGAATAGCCTTAAACTATGGAGATAGAATAAAATCAGTTGTAAAAATCCATTTTTTCCAACCACTATGTTAAAAAAGTTTATTTCAGTAACATTGTAAGGCAACAATTAACCCTCAACAAGTCTCCCAGCAGCTTCCTGAATCACATATAGGCTGCTTGTGGTTCAACCTCCTTTGATAAAACCTTGGGGAATCTTGGGGACATTTAATTACAGCTGCTAGCTGGAAAACACTTCGTAGAACAATCAATCATTCTTAAATATTAAGAACTGTGAAAACACAGTTCTTTATACTCTTCCCTATTGTGCTGCTTATAGTTACATTCATTAGGGAGGAAATTCATTACTTAGACCTTGGAAATATACTTTTAGAAGTAAATTACTCAAATGATCAGATAGTCTTTAAAAGAGGAAGTTACTGCTAACTATGGAGTGTGCTTATTAAAAGCCATGAATACTGTATGTAATTGCTTGACCATTTCTGGCCTTTAAGCATGTCCTGAAACTGAGCCTCTTGTTACTGGGTGTATAATATCAAAGTTTCATAATATTAGAGAAAATCAAAACTGTTTACATAGAGAAATAACCCAAAGGCAAAAGGAAAATCATGATTATGCTGAAAAAAGACAAAGGTACCCTGCCAAAAGGAAAGAAATCAGAGAACATCTTGTTTTATATGCTTCCTCAGCGTGATGGTTTGCTTCCCCTCCTATAATTTCTAGTAATCAGTTTCAGATTAAACCAGGAACAGAACATTCACCTATATTTTGAAGTTCATTTATCTATTAGCACTATTACCTATTTTCATCAGCTGTGATTCTATACAGGCTGCCGATGTTAAGTACTACCTGACCAATAATACGTACACAGCAGGAGCCAGATACTTGAAGCACTGTTAGATAAGATTTCTGTAAGTCCAGCAAAACCAGTGACTCCACTATACAGTGTCAATACATGTGACAGTCAGCACATTACCAGCTCTAGCTGCTGCCCTTATGTCTGCATGGGCACAGACAGTGTTTAAGGAGTTATAGATTAAGCAGGCAACACAAGGAACATGGTTAGAAACTGACATACCACACAAGTGATTTTAAGAAAGTTTCTCCTGCAGTGTACACTTAAGTAGCTGCTCTTACTGAAATTCAGATAGCTCTGAGGACCACTCTGAGAAAAACCTTTCTGTTCCTACCTGACAAGTATATTTTATTTTGTTTTGGTTTCCTATGGCTTTTCTTTCAACTATATTTTGGGTCATATTTGTTGACTAACTCAAATTTTGTCTTTTTACATTTGTTAATGTAAAAAAGAAACATCTTATTGCTTATCTCATCATCTCTGTCACTGCTGGAACCTAGAGAAGCCACAAGAGGCACTGCTGTGACAAACTTCACAAGCTATATCCCTGCCTCCAAATGAAAAGCACCATTAAACCATACTGCTGCTTTTACTCAGGATCTAAACACTAACAGATACAGGTGTAGTTGCCTCATTCCTGTATAAGCCACAACCTCAGTATGAGGACAGACAGTAAGTTCTAAGAAATTGACTTGCTACAAAACAGAAAACCTTTCGGGAGGCAGAGACAGGCAGATCTCTGTGAGTTCGAGACCAGACTGCTAAGAGCTAATTCCAGGACAGCCTCCAAAGCCACAGAGAAACCCTGTCTCAAAAAACCAAATGTTGCAATTATGTTGTAAAGGATTAACCTTGTATGACAGAGGATGCCTATAAAACGAAGAGAATAAATACTATATAGAATACTCCACCCTCCTCTCTTCTACCTCAGAAAAGCCGTGCTATAAACTCTGTGCTCTGGGAAGAAGTTTAAATCTTATGTTGCACAAATAAAGCAACCCATGAACTGTGAGAAGGGAATGTAGCTGAAAAACGTTCTCTTCCTAAATGACAGGAGCATTTGAGTAGGAAGCAGACAATGAATGCTATCTCAGGAAATAGTCCAGAAGTGGTTTCCAGGGCTCAAGCTTCAGCTGTGCTAATGGCTGCCTGAAGAAATGTAGCTCTCGGGACTTCCTTCTTCATGGCGGTTACTTTCCTGTGACCTCCAGTTACAGGTGAGGAGAGCCACTATCCCAGAACGGTATTTACCTACCATCCACTGACAACAATGGACTTACCTACAATGGACTTACCTACTTCATTAACAGTAATCTGACTACATCTTTCTTGCTACTGAAGAACTATGTTGCTGAGTCCTTACAGTCATAAAACTGACATGTATAAATGGCAGTATCCACATGTGCCTAAGTGCCCGAAAACTGGAATTTTCAAGTGACAAAAAAGCCAGGCATCACTATCCCAAAGTTTAACCCATATGGCCCTGAAGAGTATTATCCCAAAAGCTCTTTGAACATACGCTCACTAAAACTCATTGACTTGTGTTACAAATATCCATATAACATGGGAGAGAAACTGTCCCATGGAATGTCCAAGGGGCATGTACTCAAAGCCCATCCACACAATTAAAACACAAAGAGGCTGTAGGTGCAAACCCACGCAGAGGGAAATGTCCAATCCGGGAACTTCTCTTTCAGAGCATCAAGCTGAGAAGATCTCTTGTCTTCCCCTGATAGATAGTGGGCAGCAATGGCCACCGTGACC
Organism: Mesocricetus auratus; assembly: GCF_017639785.1. Classification (NCBI taxonomy): domain Eukaryota; kingdom Metazoa; phylum Chordata; class Mammalia; order Rodentia; family Cricetidae; genus Mesocricetus; species Mesocricetus auratus. Next base: position 30,902,888 of record NW_024429182.1, on the reverse strand, counting down.
ATTCCTTCTGGCTGTTCTTCTGATACCTGCTAGAGAAAATCAGTTAGTTCTCTGGAGCCACAGCACTAAACTCCAAGGTAGCTAAGTACTGTCAGGGAGCCAGGAAAATTCCCACCTGTACTTCTATCCAGAACTGCCATGCAGAGGCCTGGAGTCCATGGGAATAAAACACAAAGTAGTCCCCTCCTCTGCTTGTGACTGGAATGCCATTGCCAAGAGACCATTGAGAAAGTGTTGATCCTTTGTGGGTTCGAACATAGAAAGACATATGGCTTGGTCCTGTAAGAGGAACATTTCCATCAGTCAGCAGTGATAGGCAATACAGTTAACACCCAAACCATACTGTTGTGGTTCATCTGTGCTGTGACTTTAGGTGGACTCTCCACAAGGCAGGAGGTTTACCAGCTTGGACATTCAGTATCTAGCAACAAAGATAAGAGAACAGAAAAGGCAAAAAATCTTAAGTGAGAAAAGTAACTGCTGATGGAATTTACCTAACACACCCCCACCCAAGATTGCAGGGAGAGTTGGAAAGTAATCTGCCTGTGGCTAGTTCCTTAAGGCTCTCAGTGTTTGGACTACAGTAACTCATCAACCTGACTCAAATCCACTCTATACATGTTATCAGAAAAGTCTGGGATAATTTGGCCAAATATCAAGGTACTATTTAGTCTCACTGGATTGACACAAAGTTAACCATCACATTTACACAAAGAACAATTGATCAAAAAGGGAAATGATCCTGATTTCTTTATTGAAGAATAGCTTGAAATGCCTATGAGACTTTATATCAAAGACCCACAAAACGTTATGCCAAGAACCCTAGAGTTATTCTGCAAGCAGAAGAACTTCATTAATTTTACTTAAGGAGGGAAGTGACAATCAAATGTAGTAGATCAGCTGGTGACACCGTGAGGGAAATCCTAGAAGACTAAACATGGAAAAGGGAAGAGTCAAGTCTTCAGGTCAATGCCTATCTGTTTGACAATGACCAACACTACATTTCAATACGGCTTCTTAAAAGTCATAGCCAGGCTGGGCAGTGGTAGCACACGCCTTTAGTCCAGCACTCTGGAGGCAGGTGAACTCTGAGTTTGGGGCCAGCCTGTACAGGGTGAGTTCCAGGACAGCCAAGGCTACACATAGAAACCTTGGTTCCCCCACCCCCCCAGAAGGAAAAAAAAATACTACAAAAGTCACAATCACCAAGTGGCATACTCCAGTAGTCCCTCAAGAGACTGAGGCAGGGAGACCATGAGTTTGAAGCTAGCTTGTCCAAAAAGTAAATAAATGAGCCTAAAGGAGATAAAGTCTAATTATCTTAAGTGAAGAAGCAGTGTCACAGGACTTGCCTGTTGCTTTTGAGACCAACATCTTGCACTCCGAAGGGGATGAACTGAGGACACAGACTTACTGCAAGTCCTCAGCAACCATTAAAATAAGTTTGATTTGGGGCTGGAGAGGTGTTCAGCTATTAATAGCATCTGCTGCTCACTATGTTACCTGGTTAGCCTGAAGTTCTATATATAGACAAGGTTGGCCTGGAACACACAGAGACATCTGCTTGCCTCCCTGGAATTAAGTGTGCACAACTACACCCAACCTGATTTTAACTGGCCTTTGTATTTGAGTATTTGAATGACACTGGGAGAGAAAGGGTTAAATTTTTTTTATAAAATAGTTGGTCAAATGTGGTGGAACCCCAGCACTGGTGAATCAAAAGCAGGAGAGTCATAAGGCAGGGCAAGACTGAGCTATACAGCAAGACCCTGTCTCAAGCAAACCAAAGGCATACTCACCAAGCAGTACAGTGTTTAAAGTGAAACTGGATTAGCTGTAGATACGCACTTCAAACTCTATGGCAATCACTAAAAATAAAACTATAGCGGGGCCAGAGAAATGGCTCAGAGTTAAGAACACTTGCTGCCATTTCTGAGAACCATAGTTTAGTTCCCAGCACCTACATTGGGCAGATCATAATTACTTTTAACTCCAGTTCCTGAGGGTTCAACACTCTCTTTCAGGCCTCTTTGAGTATCTGCAGGCATATGACATACACTTACAGACACATACGGGAATGCAAAATTTTGTTTTTTAAAAACAGGGTTTCTCTGTGTAGCCCTGGCTGTCCTGGAACTCACTATATAGACCAGGGTGGCCTTGAACCCACAGAGGTCTGCCTGCTTCCTGGGTTCTGGGATTAAAGGCGTGCACTACCGATGCCCAGCACAAAATTAAACCAAAACCATAAAATGGATTAGTTAATAGCTCAGTGAAAACTATATTAAAACATAAACAGGGTGGAAGATGGAAAAACAAAGGCAAAACTATTAACCCATTTAAACTGGGTCATAAAACAAGACCCAACCAAGTACTATCTATACGAAATTCTTAAAGATAAAGACACAGAAGAGTAAATGGAAGGTGCTGGAGATGTAGCTTGGTAATAGAGCATCTACCTAGTATGTATATAGCACAAAAACAAATATAGGCAGAAAAATATACAATTTTTAATTAGTAGCAATCAAAAGAAAGCTTTGGAGAACTACAGTTGACTCGAGCAAGGGAAATTTTCACTGCTCAAAAGGCAATTATATAAGGTCAAAAGGTAATGTATAAGAAGACAGAAGAATACTTAAAATATATGCACCTAACAGCAAAGCCTGAATATGGGTAAGACAAAAACTGATAGCTACACTGAAACTGGGCCCACAGGATAGTCACAAAATTTCCCTTCAACAGTAGCAACTCACAAAGAGCATTACCCAAGCCACAGAATCCTCAGCATACAGCACACCATAACATTCAGAATACAAATCATACAAGCAATAACTTCTTGGCTCAAAATGAAATTAAACAAGAAGTTGATGCCAGAAAAAAAGCTACATTATTTGGAAACTAAAGAGCACACTTCTGATAACAATGGGTCAATACAGAAGAGTCGAGGGCTGGGATGTGGGTCCGTGGTAGAACACTTACCTGCATGGGTGAAGTTCTGGTAACAAGGTCAAGAGAAAGGATTTTGTTTTAGTATTTTGAACTAAACACTAAAACACAACAATTTAAAATTTGTGGGATCTAGGGCCAGCTTCGTCAACTATGGTCCATAGCACCTTACTGGTCGTCTAACCCAATGTGTGTGGGGGGGGAGATAGCAACAGTAAAAGGTTTTTTAATATGCAGCAACCAAAATAAGCAAACATTGTGATAGTCTGAGAATGGCCCCCATGGGCTTGTATCGTTGAATGCTTGGTTCCCCCAGTTGATAGAATTGTTTGGAAAGAACTAGGAGGTGTGTCACTGGGGGCAGGGTCTGAGGTTTCAAAAGCCCACACCATTCCTACTCACCACTCTGCTTTATGCTCATAGACAAAAACAGCTCTCAGTTACTGCTCCAGCGCCATGCCTGTCACCTTGTCCCCCACGTCATGATGGCCATGGACTCTGACCCAAACTAAATGCTTTATTTTACAGGTTGCCTTAGAAGTAGTGTCTTAACACAGCAACAGAAAAGTAATTAAGACAAATATGTAATAAATCCAAGATATTTCTAGACGCTTTTGTCTATGATGCATTCCATGACTTGAATACAGCCTTGCATCTCAACACATGACGTGAATACTCTGTACTATGTATGCAATGCCACCAAATGCTGCCTGAAACACACCAGCTCAGATTTGATAGTCATTAGGTAATGAATTAGTGTTTATACTGTCTATACAAAATTTTTCCATCAGCATATAAATATTAAATCTGACTGTGTTTGGACTGGAATGTGTTAGACTTTATTTTTTAGACTTGCTGTTTGAGTTCCTGACAAGTTTCATAAAGACTTGTTAAATGAATTTTGCCCTGGAATTAGGACAAAATTTTACAATTTTCTGCAATGGTCCTAACCACTTCTGTCATTTGTATTACATACTTACTAGAGTGGCACTCCCAGCACTGATGTTTATAAAGTCAAAATGAGCCGGGCGTTGGTGGTGCACGCCTTTAATCCCAGCACTCGGGAGGCAGAGGCAGGCAGATCTCTGTGAGTTTGAGGCCAGCCTGGTCTACAGAGCTAGTTCCAGGACACCCTCCAAAACCATACAGGGCAACCCTGTCTCAAAATAAATAAATAAAGTCAAAATGCTGATCAGTTTTTGGAAATACAGAAGATGCTCTAAATCCTACAACAGCAAGTACTCAAGATGTAACTCTTCATGTAAAAAAATATACAAAGACATCCATTTCCCCAGTATGAAAACTTGCTTTTGTTGTTAGTAACTGGTAAAATTATATGTGTACCAAAGAACTTTGAAAATAAAGTTCTCTGATTTATTATCAGTAAGTGATTGATTTGTATACCTATTTTGTAGCCCCAGAGTCAAATAAAATTTCTCAGGTGTATAAAAATTTTAAGAAACCTTAATCAAGAGCATAAGCAATATTCAAAAGATAATTTATAGCACTGAATGCATATATTAGGGATAACAATCTAAAGGATGTAAGTTAAGCTTCCACCTTAGTAGACAAGAAAAAGAAGAGTAAATTAAATAAAAGAACAAGTAGAACAAAAAGAAATAGTCTAAAGCAGAAAACTGGTAAGCTTTAAACTGTAGTTTTGCTCATTTTTATCCTGAAACTTCTAAGCAATAAAGTGTATTAGATAGTCTCAAAGAAGTTTTAATTACTATTAGAAATAATACAAGGTACAAGTTGTGATGGTACATGTTCTAGCTCTCAAGAGGCTAAGGCAAGAAGATCCTGAATCAGAGGCCAGCCTGAGCTCTATATTTGAGACTGTCTTAGAGGATGGATGGATGGATGGACAGACATATATCAACTTACTAAAAAGCTTAGGAATGAGGTGAGAGGAAAACTGGCTCACCTGTTGCTTCAAAGGTCAACTTTATAGAGCCCCATGGTGTCTTCTCTTTGGATAAAAGTCTGAAATGGGCAGGATTTCTTGGAGAAACTTCTGGAGCCGGAAGATACCAATTTTTCCTATTGGAAAGGTAGCGTTAATATTTAGGATGCCCTCTTAACTTATAATAAGTAAAACATAACTCACAGAAGAGTTCAGAATACACAAGGGGTATGAAAACACCTAATGAATATGATAAATGATACCATCTCCTTTGATGCCCATGCTGTGTAACAAATCCTTCCTAACTTTAAAATCAAAGAAGTTAAGGGCTGGAGAGTCAAAAGCTTGGCTGCTTTTACAGGGGACCCAGGTTCAGTTCCCAGCATCCACATGGCAGCTGACAGTCACCTGTAACTCTAGAGCCAGAGATTCAACGCTCTCTTCTGACCTTCAAAGGTATAAGGCACACACACTGTGCATATAACTGCAGGGAAAACATACATGCACATAGAATGTATCTTTTTAAAAGAATAGGAATTACCTAGGCAATTCCACTGCCCATCCTATTTTCTCAGGTGCAATTCTGAGATGCCAAGCTGGAATGAAGCTGTAACTGTTGTTTGTATTATATTAAGAGGGTCACCCTTTCTAACTACTACTCAGGTTTCTTGAAGAGAGAAGTCTTAAAACTATTCTCCTGGGTCTATTATCTGACTAACGAAATGGACATTTTATAGTCATATTACAAACAAGCATTTTGTTGTTGTTGTTGTTGCTCTTTGTAAAGTATTACAAACAGCACTTGATTGAGTTAAGGATAAGTCTCAATAAGAATCCTGATACATTGATAGAATTTGGGAACTAAACACCAACTTAAGCAAAAAGTAATGACCAACCTGATCAGAAAGTGCACCGGAAGATACCAAGGGAAGCCACAGAGTGGGGCATTCTCCTCACAGTGAGCTCGGATTGTATCATTGATCTCAGGAATGTGAGGTGTTATGTGAGACATTCCAGTATAATCAAACCCATTGATCCATATTCCAGAGTCTTTTTTTACTACGTTTCCTTCCAAGTTATGGAAAGTTCTACTCATGTGCTGAAAAGAACAGACTAGTGAGGAGACTGCTGCAGCTGTTTCACCCACGTTCCTCCCCACTCAAAATTGATTAGCAACAGGAAACAAAAAGGAAACTTAGCAATTACTAACTTAACTGTTAGTGGTTTTTTTTTCCTTTTAAACTAGACACTATTTATTGTAAATCACAAATATAGTTGAAGTATATTTTAATTACACATAAAATTTAGCTGGGCATTGGTGGCATACATCTTTAATCCCAGCACTTGGGAGGCAGAGGCAGACGTATCTCTGTGAGTTCAAGGCCAGCTTAATCTACAAAGGCTGAAGTGGAGGGTCACTTGAACCCAGGAATTGAAGGAAATCTAGGCAGCGTGTACTGCTCTTCCAGAGGACCCTGGTTCAATTACAAACACCCACATCAGGTGGTTCATAACAACCTGTAACTCCAGCTCCAGGGAATCAACACCTTTGGCTTCCTAGGCCACCTGCACTCAGATACAAATACCCACACAGACACATGTATATACATAATATAAAATGTCTTTTTTAAAAACCCAAAGGACAAAAAAATTCAAATTATATTCAAATTTAACAAATCATGGAAAGCACATGTGTATAATCACACTCATTTCCTCCTCAGTGCATTATATGCAGTTAATCCAACTACAGAGAAAGACAGGTATGGCAGCAGACCACATGTCAGTCTTAATGCCCAAAGGACTTTCGATGCATTTAAATAGCTACTCAGCAGCAGAGAGCAGCACAGAAAGGGCTGGCATGGCATGGCATGGGTTAGCATGGCACAGGAAGCACATGTTGGAACTCACGGCTATTAGCTTTGGGTAGAATACAGCTTTCACTCTATGAAAGTAGGTGATCAGCGACAGAAACTTGCACGGCTGGCAGGGCCTAAAATAGTTATTATTTTGCCCATCAGGGGGAAAAGAACCAAAACAAATAACAGTCCTTTTAAAACTGAAAATGTAGCTTTTCCTAAATTCTACTGTCAGAATTGGGACAGTTGCCACGCCACTGAAGACCATGTTGGACCTCCTTAAAAACTGTTCTTCACCAAAGGTTTCACACAAAACAGATCACTGTCCTAAAGACTACCACCAAGGACTAGTTGGCTTCCTTTCAAAACCTCTCACATTGCAGTCTTTTTAATTTTTCAATCCTTGAGTAATCTAGTATAACTCAGTTAGCATTGTATGACCACTCTAAAACCTTTGACAAAACTGAAAACAAGCCTTTGGCTATATAGTACCACTTCTAAAAGGTTTTAGGAAAAGACCTGAAATCTAAAGAAAATCCTAAAGTACATTTTAATAACCCCTTTTTAGGTTATTTTTATCACATATTACTTTGAATGTTACTAAGGCTCAATTTTACTAGCAATTTTTAATTCCTATTTTATTTTGCTAGTAATGGTTTAAGACTTTTAGTCAGCCTATAGATGTTTATGCATTTGTATTTTCAACTGTTCATGATTTCCAGGTTATATATGTTCATCTATTAGACAGACAGACAGACAGACAGACACACACACACACACACACACACACACACACACACACCATGGAAAGTGTGCCTAGCTAATAAGAATGCCCACTGATGGGCAGTGTTCCTTGTTTTATACACAAAGAAACCTAGACCAACTAAATTATGTCAACAGCAGAAAAGTCAGTTTTCCTGTTCATTAGTGGAGCTCAAAGCACACACAACCAGTTTCATCTTCTGACTCTCACTGCTTACGAAGAACTGCCCTTACCTGAAGGAACACTCGCTTTGGCTTTGGACTCGCAGGATTGGAGCTGTATGGGAAAAAGGCTCCACCGCAGACGAGGAGAAGTGTGACTGCACACACCAGTGTTAGAGTCAGCATGGTTTTCTTTGTGCTTTTCACAAGGTAGATGAATTTAATCTAAACACAAACAGAAAAATTACAAATTCATATCACTGGTATAGAGGTAATTTAAATGATTATTTTTTAGTGGGTATTGTCACTAGGAGGCTGGGTAATGTACTGTGACACCCAGTAAACAAAGTAATTCCTCAGGTATTTCCATAAGAGCCTAGAAAATGACAGGTACCCTCAACTGGTCAGGACAGAACTTTGTGACTGTGGGCCAGAAACCAACAGGGTGAATGGACACAAAGCACAATGACCCTGTGCTCAAACATCAAAGGAAAAGGGACCAGAATCCATCCATTAGCAGTCAAGCCACTGCCTACTGTGACTCACAGCCAACAATGGCCAGACCTGCACAGCAGACTACCACTGAACTGAACACAAGCGTGGCGTCAAAGCTGCCAAACTGTCACAGGCAGGGTCTTATGCCTAAGCATATGTTTCAATAAAACTCAGACTCCACCTTTAGTGTTTATAACATACTAATAATAAGAGTTGGAATCATACAGACTAGTTTTTAGATGGATCTTCTAAAAGTTCCATTTGAAGAAAAACTACACTATGAAACAATATTGTGCTTTTAAGTTAACCATTGTGAACACTAAACAATGAATCTGAAGTTGGGATAGTAAACATGAATTGCTCAGTTGAAAGGTTGGCATCCAAAAAATATACTTAGCTTTTTTATTGTAGCCAAATCAGCAAATTGAAAGAAGAGTGCACACAAAATGCATTTGCAGTCCTCTCAGGTCTGAGACACTATCTAAAACTAGCTCCTACTTTTGTTTCTTCATCTTCCTGCCTATACCCTAAACTCAAGAAGAACATGAATACAAAGATATTTCATTGAGAGAAACAAAAAATGTGTATCAAAGTCTATGAAAAGTTAAAGGCTCCTCATATCTAATGTCCCTATATCCTTTTTTTTTGGGGGGGGGCAATTTCAATCAAGGATGGGAGGCCTTACTCTTGTTTACTACATTAGTAAATAATCACCCCAGATAGCAAAACAACTATAACCCTACTTGTTCCTCTACCAAACTGTCATAATGCCCCAAATGTTTAAAGTGTCCCAAGTAATTAGCTTCCTGTCTACTGGAAGTCTGGTAATTTGTACATACAGATGATGTTCAGTTAAAGTTGGATGAAGGAATAGAATTGGAGAGAAAATATTTTTTAATCACATATATGTGTGTATTTATTTTATTTTTTCATGCTTGCTATAGTGCTATAGTTCTGGCACTCTCAAGCCTACCTATGCCAAAGCTGTCCTAAAATCCACTTGAAGCTACCACTTTCTATTGAAGTTCTCTCATCTTCAAATTGTAAGACTCATCTTCTAAAAGGTTATAAATGAATAGACTCACAGAATGAAGATGACGGAGTGGCCATAAAGAGACAGTATGCTTAGATTCCATAATTAAGTACCTTTACAGTTGTATTGCCTTAAATGTTGTATCTCATATCACTTTTAAGTTCTTAAATGAGTACAGAATCAACTGAAGAATCTAAGTGTGGTAGCACAGTCCTGTAATCCCAGCACTTGGTAAGTGAAGGCAGGAGGATCACAAGTTCAAGGTTATTGTAAGAAAGTTTAAGGCTACCCTGGCCCATGTGAGACCTTGTGTCAAAACACCAAAATTAATGAGTGGATCTGGGAAGATAGCTCAGTGGGTAAGAGCACTCGCTGTGCACACATGAGGACTTGAGTTTTAACCCCCTGCACCCATGTAAAAAGCCAGGCATGACTACTCATGCCCCAGCACTGGGGGGCGGACACAGGCAGATCCTGGGAACTCACAGTTTGGCCAGCGTAGCTGATAAGCAAGTTTCCAGGTCAGTGAGAGTTATTCTCTCAGGGACATAAGGCAGGGCCTGGTAGGGGAAGGTACTTGATGCCATTCTGTGCCCTCAGAATGCCATTTACCCACATATGTGTACATAATACACATGAAAAGAAAAAAGGGGCATATATAAGGGATCCCAGAGTAGCCTGTGTGAACTATGACAGGGCTGTTACCCCATGCTTATCATCAAGCCCATTTCAGCTCTCAGCCAATCGGATACAACCATGGTACCCAACAAAGAATAACTCTAGGGAATATGGTAACTTACCACTTAACAAGAATGTAATTGTTTTCTAAAACATAATTTTTAAAAGCCTCAATAACTAAAAAGCTTCTCTGAAGTAAAGATTATGGTTCAGTGTTCTATTACCCAAGGAGCAACATTTATTCAGTTAGGAAGCCACTGTCTTCAACACTGTGACACATAAATAAGAAAACAGAGAAAGATGCCTTACAACAACTAAGAGTAACAGCACTGTTTTCACATCGTAATGAAAAGGGTATAAGGTTTTTGTTTTAGGGGAAGAATGGTGGTTTTGAGACAGGTTCTTACCACACAGCCTTGTCCTAACCTAACCTATAACTCACAATGTAGACCAGCCTGGCCTTAGACTTAGGTACATTCCAACATGCTCACCTGAATTTTTTTAATATTTCAAGAGGTATTCTCTCTAAAAACCTTCCTAATAATACTTTATGGTAACACTTTAATCTCCTTCTTCTGGCTTCTAAGAAAGCCATGACGGGAGGACTTTCCTAATCTCCAGTTTCACAGGTTCCTTATTCGCCCTTCCACATGATCATGGGATAGGATTCAAATGGCCTACACCTGCATCACCTTTATAAGCACCACAAGTTCCAACCATCCAGAACAGTGGTTCTCAACCTGGGGGTGGAACAACCCGTTCACAGGGGTCACCTTAGACCATCAGATTTGCATTATGATTCATAACAGTAGCAAAGTTGTAGTTATGAGGTAGCAACAAAATAATTTTAAGGTTGGGGGTCACCACAACATGAAGAACTGTATTAAAAGGTCACAACATTAGGAAAGTTGATAAGCACTGCTCTATAGAGTAAGTACAATGAAAACCTGATTCATAATTCTAACTACCTTTAGATCATACTCCAATTTACAGAGGACAGAACTCTACTCTCTCCTTTATGGTTGCATTTTGTTTTTTAGGACAGGGTCTCAATTTGTAGTCAAGGTTGACTTCAAACTCATGATCTTCCTGCCTCAGCCTCCCAAGTGCCAGGACTACCATTATGTGTCTCCATGCCCGGGCCTCTAACTCTTGTAATCCTCACAACAGCAAATCTATTATTACGGTTTGAACGGGAAATGTTTCCTTCAAGTTGGGAGGTGCTATTTGGGGAAACTAGCAATTAAACGGGCAAGGTCTAAGTGGAGAAAATAGGTCTTGGGTCTGTTATCCCTGGCTTCTTGTCACAATCTCATCTAGACTGCCACTGTGCCTTCCCCACCATGATGGACAGTCCCCTCAGCAACCATGAGCCAGAATAATTTTTTCCTTTCTTAAGTTATTTTTACCAGGTGTTCTGCCACAGTGATATTCAACAAGAAAACTTAACAAATACAGAAATACAAGGTTGAAGGGTTAATAATAAAACTACAAGTAAACAACAAACATTAGGATTCCATTCACCTCTGTAAATACCAGTAAGAGCTAATCATTACCCTGTAGGTTTTTTGTTTGTTGGGAGGAGGGGCCATTTCCGTGTTGGGGAACTGAGCCTAGGGCCTCATGCATCAGTGAGCTACTGTCTCAGCCTTTAATCTGTATCTTAAAGGCAAGCAGTTGAGAAGTCAGGTTTCTTGTAATACTAGTATAGTCAATAGCAAGCAGTGTGCCGAAGAATGACTTTAGTAAATGCAGAGCTTTCCTGGTAGCTAGGGAAATTCTGTGGATGGTGTAGACTATGACTGTGGCATCCCCCTGACCTTGCTAGGTCTTGAGAACTTAAGTTCCACAAGGAACTCCCTTCACTGCAGGTATGAAAAAGCTCACCATGGCCCAGGAACAACTAAGCAGTCAGGAACTGCAGTCCCTGTCTCCACTTGGTTCCCTAGCCTCAGATCTCAAGGCACCTTATAGGTGCTCAGTAAGTACTCCTTAGGAATTGCAACTGAAAAAGCACTAAACAGCTGCTGTCCCTAGAGAGGCTCAGCATCCGCTGTAGACATCTTACCAAAGAACTAGTCCTAGTCCATACTAATCAACCATCTTTTATTTCCATTAAGGAGTTCCATGAGAAAAGAAGCCAAGATTGCATACCTGGGCAGTACACTCATAGAGACTGATAAGCATGTATGGGTGTCACCCCGAGAGGCAAAATTCATGAATTTTGACATGACAGCAATGAAGGAGTAAAATGATACTGAAAATGCCTCAATGGCACACATAAAAAACATTACTGAAACTACTCTGTATTAACATTGGCCTTTTAACTACCATCTTCAAAACATGCTCATAGGGAGTATTGTACAAGTTCAGGGACACAACATCTCACAGTCCACACAGTATAATTCTGCACATCCATATCTGCTAAGATATACATGGAAGTCTCTTTCTATCCCCATTCTCTCTCCATATATGTGTGTGTGTGTGTGTGTGTGTGTGTGTGTGTGTGTGCGTGTGTGTATGTGTGTGTGTGTGTGTGTGTGTGTGTGTGGAGAGAGAGAGTGGGGATATATATATATATACACATTAAGACAGGGCCTCACCATGCTAGGATATATATGGAAAGTGCTCTCTCTCTCTCTCTCCTCCTCCCTCCCTCCCTCCCTCCCTCCCTCCCTGTGTGTGTGTATATACATATGTTTATATATATATATTTAAAAAAACAAACATTAGAACAGCAACAATAAGATGGGGCCTCACTATGTAGCCTGGTTGGTCTGGAGCTCACAGATCCTCTTGTTTCTGAACCCACAATGTACAAACACTGATCCTATCTTTTGTTTAATTTTTTTCTTAATAAAGTATAAGCAACATAAATTCACAGAATCCAGTACAGCTAAAGTCATCACATATATAAAAAATAAAAACAAACAAAACCCATTTTCCCTTACAAAATAGGAGGAGAGAATCATCACACAGACAGCCAAAATGGAGGCTAGCACAACATCAGGAGGGATTTCCGAACCGCTTCTTCCAAGGATGGGAGTAAACATCTCAAATACAGCCCAGATGAGATACAGTCCATAAAGATATGGGATAAACATCCCCAAAAGGTAAAGAGCAATAAATCTTCCTTGGGCACCTAGGGGAAAAGAAAGAAAACAAGCCTGTAAGAGTCCATGATAAGATGCAGGGCTGGGCTCCTTTCACAGTGCTCACCTGCTTTTGACACCTGACAGAAATGGAATCAGATGTCACTCTAGCCCCTTTGGTACCTGTGATCTAATGCAATCAGGCATTTTCATCAGGGAGGATAAAATACAACAATATTAAAGTAATATAATGGCATATGTTCAGAAACGAGAATGGGATGGGGCATACAGTACACGATATTTGTATGACATAAAAAATAAAGTATTTTGGAAAGCCAATTGGTTAAATATATAATTGATCCCATTTTTATCAAAAAACAAAATGACCCTACCATGTTTCTTGAAGTCCTTGTACACGAAAAGCTTTGTGAACAACGGAAATGCTACCCAGATAGCACTTGTGAATGCAGAGCAAAATCCTTGGTAAGTGAGAACAACAAGAAAAGCACAATGCACAAACAATGAGGTGTCAAAAAACACTTCTCCCAGGTACTGGTTGCTGACATTCTGAAAGAAAGAGAAATGCAATCTTGTTCACAGTCATTCATAAAGTTCTTCTATTACAATTTCTTCAAGGCCAAATGCATAATTTCCAGCATGGGCAACCCTTCAAATTGATGAGGGAACACTCACACTGCTACTCCTGCCAGGTGTGGCTCCTGCAGCTGCTACACAGGACAAGATAAAGAAGGCAGGAGCAACACTGCTCTTTCTGTCATAAGGAAATGTTCCACAATACAGAGATTCCTAAAAACATCCATCCCATATTCCTTTTCTGTTTCTGCAACTTCCGAACACTGTTACAAGCAATCTAGCGGTTCATGAAGGACATTACCAGCTGCTACAGCATCACAAAGCACATACCAAACCACCCACCCTTCACAGCAGTGGCCATGGTGGATGTGTGGCTTGGTTTTCCTATCTTCCTATGCTACTTCATCATCTTTGCCACTTTGACACGTTTCTACTCTTGACACTGTCTTACACATTTGACGCTCCTTTTAAAGGAAGACATGAAGTCCAAGGGCCTCTTATACTATTTGAGATGAAAGCTGCCTACGGAACTTCAAATTTTATAACAGATGCCAAAGTGATTCCATAAATGTAAACCTCTAATTATAATTACAGCGCATAGACACTAAAGAGAGAATGGCTGGCCTTTAAGCTTCTTTTTCTCTCATTCTCATTTATGTCTTAAGGGACCACACTTTAAAGTTCACTAGCAAACAGGTTTGGGTAGTTAGATATTTATATGTCCAACCCGGTATTAAGAGGCATGGTCTTAAAAGAAAATAATTTTCAGACCTCAGCCTGAAGGCTATATGGGTGATGTACCCCTGTTGTCCCAGCACTCCAGAAGCTGAGTCAGACACCCTGAAGTTTGAAGCTGGCCTGGGCTACAGAACAAGAGTTTTACCCAATCTGGGAACACAGTGAGGCTCTACCTCAAAATATTCAAAATAGTAACCGCAGCAGTAATTCTGTCTGAAACTGAATGCACTCAAAGAGCTTAGTAAGGAACACTGAAACTATTAAGCATGTTTTACAGTAAATGCCAGAGCTAAACAAATGGAACACTGGTCTTCAAATCTATTTCCATCCCTCCCTTATGCTATCCTTTTCCAAAATAGTTGCCAGACTTTTCTTGTTTGTTTGTTTGTTTGTTTGTTTTTACTAAATCACAAAACCACTCAACTCTATCCAGCAAGGAATAGGTTTTCATGCTAACCCACCTTTTGTGTGCTATGGTTTTTTATTCCTTTGTCTTTACCACACTAGACTGTTTCTTTGACTATGGCCCAAATGTGTCTTGCACATTCCCACTTTTAACTATCACCAACCTGTTCTCTATCAGGCACTCACGCTTCTAAAGCGCCATGCAAATGTCACCACCTTCACGAATGAAGTCTCAATGCAAAACCCATGCCCCTCCCCCTGCATTCTCAAAGCACTACTTCACATGTACAAAGTACAAGAATCACTATAGTTCTTACATCTTACAAATGAAGCTGAGCACAAAGAAAGACATCACATTCTCACGAGCACTCAGCTAAAAGAGTCTCTAAAACAGTGAGGCAGGCTGGTGGTACAGCCTACAATCCCAGCTACCCAGGAAGCTGGGCAGAAGGAGCAGACGTTCAAGACTCACCTGGGATACAGTGTGAGTTCGGGGCCAGCCTGAGGAAATTTAGTGAGACCCTGTCTCAAAAGTAAAAGCAAAAAAGAAGGAAACAGTAAAGTGCTTAATCTGAAAGGATGGAGACCTATATTCCAATCCCAGAGCCCACATAAATTAGCTGGGTACAATGTACTCATTGGTAATCCCAGCTTGGGTAGGCAGAGAAATGCAGGTAGGTCCCTGAGAATCAGCCAGGCAACCTAGCCCTAATAAGCAAGGCCCAGGCCAGTGAGATTCTTGTCTAAACCACAAGGTGCTCCTTTGCTCCTTGACTGTTCCAGGCCTGCAGCCATCAAGAATTACAGTTAACAATCCAGACAGGGAAGCTCATGACTAAGATGCCTCAGGGGAAACAAATGATCACTGATGCCCTTCACCCTGGGAAGACGCGAGTACCAAAGGCAGAAATTTGGGGAATGCTAGACAAAATACACAAAACCATACCAGATAACATTTTTGATTTGGATACAGAACCCATTTTGGAGATGACGAGACAAACTGGCTTTGGTATGATTTATGAGTCTTTGAAATCTGCAAAGAAGAATGATACTAAACACAGACTTACATGACATGGCCCTTATGAGAAGAAAAACCTCCAGAGAACAACAAAAGGAACACAAGAAAGAATGAGGAGGGCAGGGCACTGCAAAGGCCTGGCTGGTGCTGGCAGAAAGCAAACAGAGCAGAGAGTCTGCACTTCTGAGGAGAGAACAATCTAAAAACTTCCATGGGAAGGGGGGAAGTCGATCACAGTTGAAGAGGAACGCGAGTGTGTCCTGACCGACACACATGTATGCACACCACACACATACATGGCTCCATCCCCAGCTCTGACAAAGTAAAGCACACTGCGCACACTTCTCTCCCACTGTGCCTTCAGCAGCACGTGGGAGAGAGCAAGTGGATTCTGCTTACCATTTCTGCCCCACAACTACCCAACCAACACTACTCAACCGCATTCTGATTTACAGAGAGAACCATGCTGAGAACAGGCATGGGACACGAAGCCACTCTGAGAAAAGTATGATCTGAGCCACAGCCGATGGCTAACGTCTTTCCTCAATAGGGTATGCTAACATGGAAGGGTTCCTCACATCTTTTCACACTAAATGGCAGATAACAAAGACATCTAGTGAGAGGGTGCTAGATGATAGTCTTTCAGGCATCCATCTTAACCCGTGTCAGAACAAACTGACAAACTGGGGGGCAGTGGGGGTGTCCATTGACTGTCCTGAAAATAAAGTACTAAGATTTCCCTCAGTTACATTAGAAATTATAACTTTCTCACTGTAGTTCGCTTTTGGTCTATTACTTCATAACCAAAATCCCTCATTTTTACACAGTTGAAATTATAATGATATGAGAGTATCATATATGTTGGGGTGATGTGTGATAATGCTTTTGTTCATTGTAAAGATCTATCACTCATATTGATTTAATAAAATGCTGACTGACCAATAGCCAAGAAGGAAGTATAGGCAGGGCTACCAGACTAGGAGAATTCTGGGAAGAGGAAAGGGAGAGATAGAGTCTCCAGCCAGACACAGAGGAAGCAAGATGAGAATGCCTTACTGAGAAAAGGTACCAAGCCACGTGGCTAAACATAGATAAGAATTATGGGTTAATTTAAGTTGTAAGAGCTTGTTAGTAATAAGCCTGAGCAATAGGCCAGACAGTTTATAGTTAATATAAGCCTCTGTGTGTTTATTTGGGACTGAACAGCTGCAGGACAGGGCTGGACGGAAACTTCTATCTACAGTTGGGATTTTTGGGGGGGTGAGGGTGAGGAGGTCAAGACAAGGTTTCTCTGTGTACCCCTGGAAGTCCTAGAACTCTATAGACCAGGCTGGCCTTGAACTCTCAGAGATCTGCCTGCCTCTGCTTCTCGATAGTGTTGGGATTAAAGGTATGCGCCACTACCACCTGGCTCTAATAATGTGTCTTTAATCTTGATAACAGACACATTTTTGCCAAAACTTGCATCTAATACATTTAAGAGTTCCTAGATCCAAATCTTCCAATGTGAGTATGAACTTTAATTGCAGAATCCAGCAGAGTAAGAAAGAACCATTACTAGGATATATGGGGTGAGGGTGTAGGAACAATATGAAGGGGAATACCAGGGTACAAGTAATCTGATCAGGGAAATGGGAAAGGGTTACTCTAGTGAGAGATGGGGAAGGAGATAGATCTAGAAGGAGGTGGCAGAAGGGTAAAACAACTAAGGACGTCTGAAACAGTTACAGAGTCATACTGTGATGTGTACAAATATATAGTTTAAGTGAAATTTTCTCACATGGGCTGAGAATGTTCCCTCCAAGAGCCAAAGGCCATCTAACAAAAATCCTAACACCAGGCTTAAGAAGCCCTCTTTTAAACGTTTTTGGTCAGAGTTACCCAAGAGTGTGCCAAAACATTATAGGCTACTGTTATTGCCCTTGGCTGCCCCTCACAGGTAGAAGGTAAGTCCCTATTGCTCAAGACACCATGTACAGACACAGGACCCACAGGCCTGTAAGGTGGAACTCACCTGAATGCATCCTCCCTGGGGTACAAGAAGGCAGCATGTAAGCTTCCAAAGGGAACAACTAATAGTCCTACCTACCCAGCTATGAAGCTATAATGACCAGCATGGCAAGAAAACGCTCAGGATGCAACAGTGACGCACACATCTTGGTGGGAACCAAGCTCTCTTTTGGACTTAAGACCTACTCAGAGGGAAATCATGCCTGGTTCTGAAACCTAGACAACTACATAGGGCTTCTTAATGCCTAACTACTTTCTAAATGTCCTTAGACCCACATATAAGTTTAGTCCTCACCCTGCATCAAGGAAACTTTGCAACAGATGGAGACCATTACAGAAAACCATAACCAATCAAAATGTAAAATTGTGGAATCCAGTCCCAATAGCTACATTTACAAACAGCTTTAGAACCTAAGGCTCAGGGAACATTGCAGATGTGGGGGACAAAGATGGTAAGAATCAGAAGATCAGGGAGTTTGCTATGAGACTGTCTCCTAGTAATATCAGACCCTACATTGATAAGGTCTCACCAACATGACTGTCTAAATGAGCTGCACAAGGCTTCAACCCTACACAAAGAAAGACAGGCAACGAAGGAATGCTGAGAGTGGGAGAAAGACAGTCTTTTAAGGATTGGTTACCCAATACCAAATGGCCAACTCTAAAAACATGCATGAGGAAAACTATATAAACTAAAAAAGGCATATGAAATATGAACATATAGATATATACATATACTTATACATACATGCGTGTAACAACTAATGAAAATAGAGGTCATGAATTTGAAAGAGAATAAGAAGGGGTATATGGGAGGGATTAGAAGGTGGAAAAAGAAGGGAAATAATATAATCTTAAAAATAAAAGAAAGAGGGAAGGGAAACCAATGAGAACATTTTAAATGCACTACTTTAGGAAAGAGGGAGGGGAAACCAATGAGAACATTTTAAATGCACTACTTTAGGAAAGAGGGAGGGGAAACCAATGAGAACATTTTAAATGCACTACTTTAGGAAAGAAGTGCTCACTGTGTCAAGTTGTGTTAGACACTGCCTAAGTACAAACAATGCAGCAGAGAGTTCAGCAATGCCACCATCATCAACCTTAGAGTCCAGGAGAGCACAGTGATATTCATACAGAAATAAGTTATAGAAACAACAGTGGAGGCAGAGAGCCGTGCAAGCAAGTCTCACTACCACCATCATTCTAAATGCTGTGGAAAAATACAGCTTTGTAACTTCACTTAAATTCTACATCCCAATTTTCAGAATAAGAAAATGCCAGGAAATTAACACTGGCAGCATTTTCTATAGCCATGCCGAACAATTTCTAATAGCTCTGAAAGACCATACACAATAAATTCCACTTGTTTGTCTTCAATTCTTAAAAGTAGCAAAAAGAAAGCACACATCAGTCACTTACCACATAATAAAATCTTTTTGCAAGGGTATGTATGAGTATTATTTTAGCCACTGTTGCAGTTCCATACAGGCAAACGGCAACATAAAAGTGGTTGTACCATGAGAGAGACTGTCCAATAAGAGAGACGAACACTGCTATAATAAGAACTGTAACAAGGCTAGTGAACCAGCTAATGAAAGTGATGGCAAGTCCGCACAAGAAGTCTCTCGTGTAGTCAGCATCTAATTAAGAGAAAACAAAAAGTTAATGTCACCATCTTCATCAAATCAATAACAAAATTAGTAGTGCTAAAGGGGCAAATATTAAAACAAAAAGTTCACTACTGTAATTGCAGTATAGTGTAGAAAACTTAATGGGATAAGAATAAAGGATATTCAATGAACTCAGTGAAAGTCCCATTGTATTAAAAATGCTTAAGAGGTGTCTCATGGAACAATTCAGATACCCTCCTTACCAGGCAAAGAGATGGTAATCTTCATCATTTTGGGGATGCTTTGTATTAGCAAGGATCTTTAAAAAGCAAAGTTCCATATAAACTCTTGCTAAAAGACAAGAAAATAGGGCTGGCAAGATGGTTCAGCAGGCAAGTACACTTGCCATACGCGCCTGTAATGATATATGTTTATGATCGATCAAATAAAACTTGCCTGAAGATCTAAGTGTGGAGCTAGCCACACTAGTTATCCATAGATCCTAGGCAATGTGGTGTACACCTTCAATCCCAGCACTCCAGAAGCAAAGGTAAGCAGATCTCTGTGAGTTCAAGGCCACCCTGAGCTATACAGGATTGATTCAGTCTAAAAGAAACAGCCAACAGTGGTGGCTCACACCTTTAATCTCAGTATTTGGGAGTCACATGCCAGCACTAGGTAGGTGGAGACGGGAGTGATACGGCTGGGTGGAGAGAGGAATCTAAGGTGGGAGGAGACAGGAGCTCATGGCATTCAGTCTGAGGGTTCCTAGAAACAGGATCACCTATTTGGCTTGAGGATTCAGTGGAGATAAGAAGTCTCTCTTGTGTCTGGCTTCTTTACTTCTCTGATCTTTCAGACTCTGGGTTTTTATTATTATGACCTGTTAGAACTCATGTTACACAAGCCTAACATCCTTGAAGCCCCAGGCCCCACAGAACTGCAGCCCACAAGTTGTCTACTGACAACACACATATACACTGTGGCACACTACCACCCCCACACATGCATACACACACACACAAATAGATGAATAAATAAATGTAAAAATGTTTTGAAAGATGTTAACACTGGAAAACAATGACAGGGAAAATAACTGGTGGTAAAGAATTATTTAAACTGCTGCTAAATACTTATCTTGCATAACATACAACAATTTAGCCTATGAAACATTTCAAGCAGAAATTATTTGGGTTGGAGGGAACAGTTTGACCAGAAGTGCTGCATCTATCTTCTGGACTGTGCTGATGGCCTGTCGTGGAGAAGACTCAATGGGACTTTTCACTAACAATCAATCTATAGGGCCAGCAGGACGGCTCAGTGTGACCCCCAGAACCCATACGGTGGAAGGAGACAGTCAAGTTCCACAAGCTGTCCTCTGGCTTCCACACTTGTGTGTGCCCGCCCACACACACACACACACACACACACACACACAGATACATAAATATTTTTAAAAAATGAAAAGTCAACTTCTACAAACCTTTTTTTTCTTTTTGGTTGTATGTAAATTTAACTTTTAACACAAGTTATAGAGTTGAATATTACTGAATTTCAAGAAATATTAGAATTTGCTATAAATAAGTAGGGAAATCATTCTAACAGCTTCTTTTTTTTTGGAGAAGCACATACGAAAGCACCTCTCTTTACATCGTCTACAATACTAAAGTTCTGTTTTAGTATTACTAGTAATTTTACCTCATAACAAAAGACTAAGCAACTGTGAGAGTCGAGTGGACAACAGACAGTTTCCCACAGATCCCTGCAGGGCACAGGGTATTACACTGCACAACAGGTCTTTGGCATTATTTGGCTCTGCCTTCCATTAGTTTGGCTAAGGCAGAGAAATCGGCAAACTTTACCAGTTTCAGGGTGAGTACTAAAACTGTTGACTTCACCAACCTGAAATTATAACGAGCATATCAATTCAGTACTTATCTACAAATTCCTAAAAATATAAAGTAATATTCTCCTAAGATACTGTACTTCCTGGGAAAAAATAAAAACAATAGCTAAAATCTCTCCAGAAATCACACCCCCATTCAGTATCCACACCTTAGAGGGAAATACTTACTCCTATGTTTGGGCTGCAGCAGTTTTTTCCCCAGGTACAGAACAACAGCCATAACCGCCATGCAGTTTATTATTGTGCCAACACGAGAAGGATATGCAATGACAAACAGGCCGAACACATCAAAGAAAACCACGTTTCCGTGTCGATACTCAGACGAAGAAGCCAGCATGTCAGATGTAGCTAGGTATTTAAGAACTGCTAAAATGTTGTCACCTTTTAGTAAGAAAGATAAGACGATCTAGTAAACGATTGGATCGTGACTTACACACACCATGTAAAGCAGAAACAGATCAGGCACCATCTGAAACAGAAGTGCCTGGGAGCAGTGTGAGCAGGCGCCTTCCTACCACTCGCCCCTCTCCCCTTTCTTACCAAATTTCCTAGGTAAGGCCCTGCTCTTGCTTTTCTTCCTCTCCACTTAGAAGCTCCAACTACAACCCTCTACTACAGCTACTCCCTAAGATCAACTGTACAACCCCAAAGCTCCACTTCAGGCCTCCCTTGTGAAATACATTATAACCATGTGAGAGCCTGTCCTCCCTCGTGGAATGCATTATAACCATGTGAGAGCCTATTCTAAAGACCAAAAACCTGTGGTGAAACAAAGCTTCTCGTGAAGTTGATCAGCACAGAACAAGTTGCTACAGAATATTAAGAATTATTGGGAATGGGAGGCAAAGGCAGGAGGATTGTGAATTCAAGGCCGGCCTAGGCTACACAGCAAGTTCAAAGCTAGCCTGAGCTATACAGTAATGTCCTTCTCTTAAACAAAAATAAAACGAAAACAATGTTTTCTAGAAGGGGCTGGAGAGGTGGCTCTGGGACCAGGGATACAGTGCTTGACTGGAGTGCATGCACAAGGGTTAGGTCCCCTGTACTTGGGGAACAAGCCAGAACCAATAATAATAAAAAGCACATTTAGTCAGAGGGCAAAAAGGTGACAACTTCAAGGCCATCCTGGGCTACATAGAGAAATCCTATCTCAACAAAACAAAACAAAAAAGTTAAAAAAAACATTAAAAACCTTAAAAGGTAAGCCAGGTGTGGAAATGTATACCTACAATCCTTGCACATGTTAAGCAGTACCCTCCTACCAGATCTTGATGGCTTCTAAATCATCTACAATTTTCTTCCCCCATATATTTCAACCTTGTCTTCTACTTCTGAAAATACACCATTCTAGTCTGAAGCCTTCCACTCCCATGCCCTACCCCCGTGTTTCCTCCTTCCCGTGCTGTGCTCTAACTTAAAAATTCATCTTCTTTCCATAGCCCAAATCCCTAACAATTCTCCAAGGCTCAGGTTTGCCTCCCTAACGTCTTTAGCTCTCTGGGAAGCACTGCAATGCTCTGTGCTAAGTCAGGGCCGCATCTGTCCTCACCACCCTATCATGGGCCCATGTTATCATCCTCTACTCTCAGCTGGCGCCACAAACCCATGTCCTGATGCTACCTCCAATTCATAGCTCTCACTTTAGCTACATTCTTTACTATTCAACAATCCTCCCAGCCTGGGGCTGTCCCTTCCAGTCCTCACAGTGATCAGCATCCCCACCACAGCCCTGAGTCACTCCTTTTTACGTGACCTCAGTGACAATTTCTAAGTTTTTAATTGCTAAGTCAGACAGTAAAGACTAAAATTTAAGCCCTCATCTTTCCAACTCCAAATCTAACTCATTCAACCACATACAGTCTCTCAATCACACAGACTATAGCACGCACTTTCTAGATATTTTATCACTGTATGTCAAAAGCCAAACCTGTTAAATACCAACCTGCTCTCTGAATGGAATCTATGAGAATTCTGTCCGCTGTGTCATATTTGGTGTGATATATATATCCATTTTCAATAAAAGCTAAATCTATTCCTAAGACAGACAATGGAAAAAGTGATCTTACTTTGGGCTACAGAAGTCACCAAAAGAGTTAGAAATGCAAGACAACAAAGAGTGGGAGTAAAGACCCTGACGACCCTTGGCATCTTTGGGGGTGAAGCGCTGAACATTTGTCTCCATCTCCCACAACACCACCCTACAGCAGGCAGCATTTCAGTTACTATGGGATTTTAAAGGATAGCATCAAGAACTGTGCTTTGGTGAGTTAGAAGATAAAGCTCCATATACAGCATCCTCAAGAAGTAAACTTTGCTTTTGACCCAATAGTCTGTGGCCACTGACAGAACACCTGGAATGTTTCCAAAGTCTCTGTAGATCCGGAAGTCGGTATCAGAAGGAATGATTCCACTCTGAAAAACCTCCTGAGCCACCACGGAAGCAAATGGGTGCTTAGCTGCTGAGACATAAGCCTGGACCAGCCATGGATTTTCAGGGCCTGAAATGAAATGAGACAATACAATACAAGGTTAGCCAGATAGCGCTGTTCAACATAGCCACATGTGGTTGGCTACACAGATGAAATGGACAGCTAACTGATGAGTATTCTTTTAGGAGTGATGAAAATGTTAGGAGCTGGAGAGATTGTTCAGTGGTTAGAGTTTTTGCTGCTCAGTCATGAGGACAAGAGTTCAGTTCCCAGCACCCATGTAAAAGGGCTCACAAACACCTATAACTCCAGCTCCAAGGGATCCTATGACCTCTTCAGACCTTTTTGGGCGCCTTCAGAGACATGCATATACATTCACAAACATGAGCGCACACACATAAATAAACCTTTTTTTTAAATGATCTAGAATTATGACAGTGGTACAACTATGGAAATACCTAAAAAAACAAAAAACAAACAAACAAACACTGACTTTTAACTATTTAAGTTGGTGAACTACTTACAGGACATTTAAATTTATCTTGATATAATAAGCCATGATTTATATTTATAAATATTTAAATATACTCTAAAGAAGGCTACAGCTGCAAAATACCACATTTTAAGGAAATAATATGTGTATGTGTTCATGTGCATAAGTAGACATTATTTAAAAATCCCAGAAGGATGTCAAACAAATTGCAGTCTGCTTGCTCAGAGTGCCTTAAAGGGTTTCTTCTACTCAGCTGCTAGAACCTGGATTTTTCAAAATGGAACATATATTAATGGTTTGATCTGTTTAAATTTTACAAGGTTGTATTTTGTTAACACTTTCAAACACGCCGGCAATCATCCTGACTCACTATAGTGCTGGCCTGGTGGGCCACTGTTCCTCACATTTAGTGAGTATTCCAGCCATCAAAAGCTCCCCAAATGAGCATTTCCCTCCAATGGCGCTTTGGAGAGTACAAACTTTGATATGAAAAGCCAGGATAGGACAAGTTTCACCACACAGAAAAACGCTGAGGACGGCAATCTGGCACACATTCTCAAACACAACCCACATCTGCTAGCCCAGAGGTGCCTGTTCTCATACGGAAATGCTAATGGCCTTTCTGAAGACAGCACCACAGGGAAGCTGGTCGTCTCTAGGCAGTGAGTGGCTCTGCTGGGATCATAAGTTAAAGGCATATGATGAAGGCACTTAGCAGTACACTTCTGGCGGGAAAATACGTAAGACAAGGTGTCACTTTAGCAGAGCCTGGGATTTTCACAGCAGCTGAGACTCACTGTTATTTTTGCTTATAGTTCTCTGCTGCTGCTTTTTGATTTGGTAGCTGTTGAATGTGTTCTCCTATCCTGGATAGCGTCTGAGAAACTGGAGGTGGAGGGGGGGAAAGCAGCTGCCTACCCCTACAGATGTTAGACTTCAGCTGCTTCTCACTGATTACATAGAAAAATCTGAGAGCTAAAAAGTCTTGAATTTCGTGTGTGTGTGTGTGTGTGTGTGTGTGTGTGTGTGTGTGCGCGCACATGTTTAAAGGCCTACATCACCAAACTGGCAATGCTGTACCATAACTGAAGTATGATACAGATCCATTTTGAATGAGTATAAAGTAAGTTTGAGAGCGTATTGAAATATGATGCTGTTTAGGTTATAAAAAACACTTAGTATTTAGTGTAATTTCAAAACTTAAACAATACCATGTCTTTTAAAGATGCTACAAAATAAGTTTCTACAACCTTAGTCATTTCCTCTAGCCCATCTCACCCAAAACACTACTCGCCATTAAGACTCCTGGCAAATGGCGCATGGTAGGACATGCCCGTAACCCCGCTCTGGAGGAGGAGGCCGAAGGAGCAATACAGGAGCAGCCAGGGATACGAAGTAAGACTGTCTTGACTCAAACAACAGCAACAGAGGCAGCTTTTGGCAGGAGCTGTGTGT
This sequence comes from Mesocricetus auratus, assembly GCF_017639785.1. NCBI lineage: Eukaryota > Metazoa > Chordata > Mammalia > Rodentia > Cricetidae > Mesocricetus > Mesocricetus auratus. The sequence continues at coordinate 30,877,297 of NW_024429182.1, read as the reverse complement.
GTGGCTGAAATGCATTTTACTTTGTCCAAATTTCTAGCAGAGGCAGGACAAGAAATGGACTTTCCAGAGTCAGGTCTTAACAGGCCTTGACTGAGCAAATCTGTGAGCTTTAAGTTCTGCTAGGATGACCAGTACATGGTATTTATTGATTGTATCCTGTTATCTTCAGGAAAACTTCAGCCTAAAATTTAAACTCTCTGGCTATTAAGTATAATATATATTATGTTATATATTGTATAAATATATTAAGTATAATAACCAGAGAACTACTAAATAAAATGGTTGCTCTCCATTTCTGATTTTTTTTTAAATAAACTCAGTGATGAAATTAAATCCCTTAAACTTCAGGTAAATTTGCTCATTTTAACTCATAAATTATCATTTAAATCCCTTATAATCATCCACAATTAAAAAATAATATTCACCATTATATGATAGTGATTTTTTAAAATAATATTTGCATATAATAAGTACTACTCAGGAGCCACATACTGATCACATTATTTTGTTTTAAAACATTAACAAGAACAGGCAGGAAGACCACTGGAGCTCAATGGCCAGTCAGCCTAGCTGAAGGCATAAGCTCCAGGCTCAGCAAGAGGCCCTATCTCTTTAAGGTAGAATGCAACTGAGGAAGACACAATATGTTAACACCTCTGGGCTACCACAAGCATGTGCGTCACGCAAACACACACACACACACATACATATACCACACATATACACACCAAAAAATGTTTCACAAAGACAAGTTAAAAATTACCTCACATCTTAAAAATAAATCTCATTCAATACATTGCTCATTAAGAGGTTAGTGACACTGAAAAACTTTCCACTGTCATAAGATTAGACTGCACTGAAATGCTCAGTGTACAGCCTCACATACCTGTTTGGAACACAAGTTCTTTCCCTCCTACACCTGCTGCCTCCAGGTTAATAAATGCACGAATCAAACTGGCCCAGGGATGTTGAGTAATAAAACCATGACTGGCCTTAATGAGAGAAACAAAAGTAGGTTAAAATATGTTTTTATACTGCTTATTTGCATGACAGAATGGCTATCTTGAAAAGGTGGGGACTATGAGAACAAAATAAAAAATTTTAAAGGCAAACTCTAAAGACATTTTCCTGTATATAATGGTGTTCAGTTAGCCAAGTGGAAAGTCACTGTGAGGATATGCAAAAGTTAAGAGAATACAGGAGAGATAATCCATATGGTTGGGCATTCATGCTATGTACCTTCCTCAAACCATCTCTCTGAAACTCAGAAGAGAGTGATTATAACATTAAAAGGCCCTTGAATCAACTCTTCTGGGCATGGTGGTACATGCCTGTAATCCCAGCATGAGCTGAGGCTAAAGGATCACAAGTGCTAGGCTATCATGGAAGACACAGCAAGACCCTGTTTCATAAAACCAAAAGTGAAAACAGTCAGGCAGTGGTGGCACACACCTTTAATTCCAGCACTCAGGAGGCAGAGACAGTCAGATCTCTATGCATTTGTCATCAGCCTGATCTATAGAGCTAGTTCTAGGAGTGTTACCAAACAAACACTGTCCTTGAAAAAAAAACAACAAAAAAGTGAAAATAAAAGAATCATATACTAGCAAGATGAGCTGTTCTCAGTTGTGTTTTTAACTTAATGAGCATGTCTGCATTTACGGGTATTTTTAAAGTACTGCTAAGTACAGTATTTGTTTTACATATTATTTTATGATATAACTCATATTGCTAATAAAACACATTAAATGTTACCAATCGCCGGGCGTTGGTGGCGCATGCCTTTAATCCCAGCACTCGGGAGGCAGAGGCAGGCGGATCTCTGTGAGTTCGAGGCTGGGCTGGACCGACAGCCTCGAAAACAATACAGAGAAACCCTGTCTCGTAAAAACCAAAAAGAAAAAAAAAAGTTACCAATCATTATTGCTCTCATTATTATTCAACTCAAATGTTTAAAACAATAAAACCTTACTTGCAAGACATTTTCCTCAGCACCGTTGAAGAGAAACACCACAGCATGCTGCAAGGGTTCTGATGACACCGACATGCGACGGAGAACTTCGAGCATCACTGCACAGCTAACTGCGTCATCACTGGCACCTTGGAGTCAGAAAACAGAGTCACTTCTCAGAGTCTCAGCTCTTCTCATTGCTGGTGTGGATGCAGTTTTCTTTACCCTCAGAGAAGCGTCATGACAGGTGCATGACCTTTCGGAAGCATAACTCTCATCATAGGATGACAACTATGCCCAACAAAGACAAGCCCCATTAAGATCCTTGTCTGAAGCCGGGCGTTGGTGGCGCACGCCTTTAATCCCAGCACTTGGGAGGCAGAGGCAGGCGGATCTCTATGAGTTCGAGACCAGCATGGTCTACAAGAGCCAGTTCCAGGACAGCATCCAAAGCCACAGAGAAATCCTGCCTCAAAATGTCAAAACAAAAAAATTCTTGTCTGGTATGTTCAATGACATAAATGGTACCTGGAACCATGCTTACAGTACATACTCAATAGCTGTGTTAATAAATAAACCAGAAGGACCTAAGGCCAACTGGAAGTTATCCTCTCCCACAATCCTCTGGGATATTCTTTATTTCTGATACTTATGCCTTCCTCCACTCTATCACTTCTTGACCTTCAAAATCATAAAAGCTGTAGCACTTCACATTTACAGAGGGAGGAACACTGTGCAATGGATGTTTACACTGGATGGGGTAACACTTTTTAAAGTTTTTTTTGAAGGGGCAGAGTAATGGAAGAGTATGAAGAAGGCACCTGAATGGTAAGACACAGCAGAAAAAGCCAATGGCTGGGCCTGCCCCAGCACTGAAAGGGTATAGCAGCACTCAGTCCAATACTCTAGTCTCTACATCAGAAAATCATATTAACTAAAGATGATAAGAACTCTAGTTTTCTGATTTAAAAAATAATGAAATCCATTATTTTAACATCTGTACTGACTTTGTGTGCAGGTGGGGAGGAGATGGCACACTTGCCACAGTGCACATATGCAAGTGTGGGACAATCTTTGAGAGGTCACTCTTCCCTTCCATTACGTGGGTCCAAACTCAGGCAGCTGGGCTTGGTGGCAGGCACCTTTGCGAACTGAGCCATCTTGCTGGATCCCATGTACTGACTTTAAAAGCTCTGGGAGAGAGCCGAGCAGTGGTGGCCCGCACCTTTAATCCCAGCCCTCGGGAGGCAGAGGCAGGCGGATCAATGTGAGTTTGAGACTAGCCTGGTCCACAAGAGTTAGACCAGAACAGCCTCCAAAGCCAGAGAGAAACCCTGTCTCGAAAAACAAAACAAACAAAAAAAGCAAACTGATTGGTTATGTGATGACACTAAAAAGTTCTTGTTAGACTTTCTAAGTGAGGTAGCTCATGATACTGTTGACATACTCAAAGGGGTCCCCATCCTTCATCAGTATAGACTGAAATAGAGAGGAACCAATGAAGCACAAAGCCACCTCAACATAACCGTCAGAGGGCTGCAGGGAGAGAAGTAGGACTGGGCGGAATGAGAGTGGGAGGCATACGGGAGTTCATAGGCAATTCTGATTTCTGTAGACCTGCTTTTCCCATGACAGGGAGTTTAAAGGGCATCTGGAGTGAGCAGACACGCCCTAATTCAGGCAGTAGCACTTCTGGGTGTGCACGCGATAACAAAGGATGCTGCGGCATCCAGTGGGGGCTGGAGAGCAGGGTGTCATCCACCCTTCCCTATCTAGAAAGCAGAGTGATGGCTCCACCTCACAGGTAATGCACAGCGCAAACAAGACAACACCCATAGCCTGGCTCCTGGGAAACATCCCACCTTAGTTTTCTTCTCTGAAAACTTAGGGAAGGCTCTGTAACCAGGGAAACTAAAATGCTTGCTGTGGCTCTCTGTTAGATTCTAAAACCTACTTCTACTCAAAAAGAAACAGTATTAATGACACCTCTCTTGGTGAATATTGGACTGTAGTTTAATCATCAGTCAGAGTGAAACAAAATAATGGCTCCCTGATTACTATTAATTAGAGCAGAGAATATAAGCTGACAGAGCTAATGCATGCTACTTTTCAGAAAACAGATAAGACATTTTCATTTTAATTTGAAACTGTTCTCTGAAAATAAAAAGTAAACCAGGTGCTGGTGGTGCACGCCTTTAATCCCAGCACTCGGAAGGCAAAGGTAGATAGATCTCTGTGAGTTCGAGGCCAGTCTTGTCTACAGAGTGAGTTCCTGGACAGCCTCCAAAATAATAGAGAGAAACCCTGTGTCGCACCTGCTGTGCAGCCTGCATCCGAGAATGTAGCGAGGTGGTCGGGATAGATGACACAGAGACCGGTCGGTTGCTTTAGAAAACTTTATGCTTCCCAAGTCAGCTTAGGAGGAGAACTCCCCAAGAAAAAACCGCTTCCCTTTTTAAGGACTTCTGCCATCCATCTACATACAATTCTCCAACCGAGCTGTCACACACCTCTCACAGCTCTCCCAGACTTCTCACCCTCCTGGCTGGTGGTTTAATCTCCGGCCCCAGAATCGGGGAGACACAGCAGGTAGCAGGAAGAGGCATCTAGCCGTAGGGGGTGTCAAAGTCATGGTGTTTCAGTGAGCGAGCCCTTATCTGAGCCCTATCAAGAGCTTTAAAGCACTGAATTGTTTTCAGTAAACATTATCTCACAGCTGCCTGCTCCCAGGCCGAAGGGGAAGTGGGTTTCTGCTCAAGGTCTGGTGTCCCCACAACCCTGTCTCAAAATAAATAAATAAATAGCAAATAGTAACGCTTTTCTTTATGCTAAAAGTGAAATTTAAAAAATATTTACCTTTATATGACTGATTGACAAATTAAACTTCCCATTCATATTCCCCTACTTTAACGGTTCTAGTGTCTTAGAAGAGACCCAGAAAGGGGTCAAAATACCTTTAAGAAAGTGAACAGTTGCCGGGCGATGGTGGCACACGCCTTTAATCCCAGCACTCAGGAGGCAAATGCAGGTGGATCTCTGTGAGTTCGAGGCCGGGCTGGACTGATAGCCTCCAAAACAATACAGAGAAACCCTGTCTCGTAAAACCAAAAAAAAAAAAAAAAAAAAAAAAAACATACAAGAAAGCGAACAGTAAAAATGCTAAGTGATTAACAGATGTCCCTTCCCATTTAGAATCAACCCTGAAATTGAAGTCACCCCAAAGTAACTCAAACGTCTCTTTCACCAGTGGCCTGGCACCACACAGCAGAGCTGAGACGATAAATGAGGCCCTTCTGTGGGAAACATTACTTCTAATTAGTATCAATTCCGGGGTCCAGATACGCTGCTGAGGACTTAAAAATAATGCTCCCAGGAAAACAAGCAAGGCTGAACAGGCCTGCGAGGTCTGAGATCCCAGCCCTGCGAGGTCTGAGACCGAGTCCTTTGGTGGCTGAAGCACAATTGCTGGTAAGGCTCAGGCCAGCCTAGACCACACTGCTGAGGGTGTCTCAATAGTGCTCCTGAAGCTGGAGTACAGCTCAGTGGTAGAGCATCTGTCTGGCAAGCATGGGTGTTGGAGCCATCCCCAGCATGTGCGCACACACAAATACTCACACTTGCTTCAGTGACTTCATTCACCGAAAGGATTCTGGCGACAACTATTTGGTGAGTGGGTAAACAACTACTCCTAGATTATTACTGGTAGGTATTTCCTTCACACTATTAGTATGGCATTATAAAATTTTAGGTAAAAATGATGTCTAAGCTAGAAATAGAGCATTGCTTAGCATGCAGAAAGCCATAGATTCAATCTGAAAAAAAAAAAAATCTCTTTAGTCATTTAAACCAAGCATGGTGGCACACTCAGCAAGGTCGTCCTCAGCTACACAGCAAGTATGAAACCAGTTCAAAGCTAGCCTGGGCTATGGGACGGGGAGGGGGGGCAGGGCATTCTAACGTCTGTCCAAAGAATCTTTTCATTAGTGGACTCACATGAAAGCCATACACCTGGCACTGTGTGAAGAGCAGCAGAAAATGCAAACACAGGGTTATTTGGTACTGACAGAATTCCAGAAGGAAACAGGAAAAAGCTCCCTGCCCTCCTCCCATTTGCCTAAAAGCAGAACATTAATCCATGCAGGTGTGCCACCTCCCCCCTCTACCCGGAAGGACAAAGGTTCACCTCCAAAGACAACCTTAGCCCCTCAAGAGCCTACGGACAGCAAACCTAGCCAACTTCCCATACATGTCAGTCAACTCCAGTATTTGCTGCCCACAGGCTCCGGGTCCTTTCTCCTTTTTTGTTTTGGCTTGGTTTTGGTTTTTCTGCAGCACTGAGGATGGGACTTAGAGCAATCACTCTCCCACCTGGCTCTTTCCCTTTGTCTTGTTCTTTGATGACAACAATATCTAAGCCAGAGAGCTGAACCACCTCTTTGAAATGGTTTATTTTCTCTTGGTATCGCCCAGGTACATCTGCACATGTAAATAGCCTTGTCTGCTTGTCTTGTGTCCCTAGCATAAGTTAAGGCATTTCTGCCTTTTAAAAAAATGAATGTGTGGATACTGATTTCTGAACAAGCAAAGCATATTCTAAATGCAAAGAAATGTCCAGTTGCAAAATCATTTCATCAAGTTAAGACTAGTTTATGTCTTATGTAACTCTGAATGGTTATACATTCAAACATCCACAAATATTGTTATCAATATTACCCACAACAAGGGAAGATTGCCTTGGAAGATGCTCTCCTAATGTTTTACTTACACTTAACCCTTTGAGCTATACTACCAGGAAATTAACTATTATTTTTCCAATAAACCATTAGGAAGTTAAAGAATAAGTTAGGCAATAAGCCCGAGAAGGCCTAATGATACTCAGATACCCTTCTGCTGGCTAGGAGGCCCAGCACCTACCCAGCTCTGTGTGATCAGAAGAGGGCTCTTCTTATGTCTAAGATCTAAGATCTCCGGGCCATTGTGAAACACTACTTTCTATTCTTACCTGCCTATAGTAACTGGGTTTTTGTTTTGTTTTCTTTCCTTTTTGCATGTCTTATTTGTGAATGTTTCCATGAGTATATAGAGAAGAAATTTTAGAGATAATGCATGTCATTGGTTTAGACATGAGGCCATTGTAAGAGAGAGTCATGGAAATCTACCTACATGATAAAAGATTTCGGGACTCAAGTACAATGAGAAGGTTTTATATAATATCATTTCAATAGTGGTTTTTGTTTCCCTATTTCAATACTTTCCAAAAATATCACCATCTCTAAATAGAATTTAAAAAATTAATTCTTGGAGCTAGGCAGTAGTGATGGGGCACACCTTTAATTCCAGCACTCAGTAGGCAAAGGCAGGAGCTCTGAGTTCCAGGACAGTCAGGACCACACAGAAACCCTGTCTCAAAAAAAAACCAAGCACAAATCCTTGATGCTCAGCAATTAAGGGAGATTGCTGTTCAATCGTGAGGACAAGTTCAGAAGGCTGAGTCCACATCAGCCACAACTGCTCACAGATGTCTCAGCTCCAGCCCCAAGGAATTGGACAAACTCTGCTGGCTTCCAAATACATATGTGTACACACACACACACAATATTTCATAAATACATTGTTTTTAAAAAGGAAGAAAGAACACTTGTGGTCCACAACTACTTAGTACATCTACTTCCTGGAAGAACTTTGAAGCTAATTGCATCTCTCCATTTCCAAGCTACTACTGTTGATTTTAATACTTTTCCTTGAGATTTCTGGGGAAGCCTCTTCTGGTTTAAGTTTTGGCTACATTCACTTCAACCAATACCCTATCAAACAGCTGAAGAGAGTTTTAGATGTTTCCTTACCTTGTTCTTGCCAATGTATCTTGCACTCTCTGGTGCTACTGCAAGGAGAAAGGTTCCACAGTCTGGCCTCAGGACACATGAAAAAACCATTCAAACTACTGAAAACATGTTTCTGAATTATCTTTTTTTTTCTTTTCATTTTTGGGTTTTTTGTTTGTTTGTTTGTTTGTTTTGTTTTGAGACAGGGTTTCTCCGTAGTTTTAGAGTCTTTCCTAGAACTCACTCTATAGACCAGATTAGCCTAGAACTCAAAGATCCACCTGCCTCTGCCTTTCTAATGCTGGGATTAAAGGCATAGGCTGCTACCACTACTTGGCTGAGAAATCTTATATTAAAAAAAAAAAAAAGCTCCCATTGACTCATTGCAATGAACACTTACAAGTAAAGATGTATGGACTAAAGAGTAAATTGTGTGACTCACTGGGCCACACTACAGCTTCCACGCCAATATTTTTTTTATGTTTTTGTGTTTTGTTGTTTTATTTTTAATTTTACTTTCAAATTGTGTTTTGCGGGGAGCTGCAAGGGCACAGGCTGGAAGAGACGGGACAGGGAGATAAATGGGATCAGAATACATGATGTGAAATCCACAAAGAATCAATAAAATGTTAAATTTTTTAAAAAGTTCAATTTAGGGGATTCATACTGATTTGACAATCGTGCATTATGTCAGTCATTGTCTTAAACATCAAGTTTTCTATCTTGCCAATGTCTATTCAGAACACTAGGCTAAGTATTCTACCAGTATGTCATACCTTCAGTAGGCAGTAATTCTAACTTTCAAAGCAAACGGAAACTGCTAGAAGTAATGTCCTCTAAACCATGTATCCCTGAAATGCAGGGATCCTTTACCCAGTACACCCAAAGCCTACTGCAACCCCTGGCTGTGTAAGCACTTACAAGCAGACAGACACATGGTCAACTAATAAGACTACTTTAGTCTACCAAAAACATCTCATGTGTTGTCATGGAGTTTGTGGGCCTGTTGGGGGAAGTCCTGTGCATTTGTCAATAAAGTACTGTTGAGCCAATAGGAAACCTAGATAGGAGGGACTAGGAGTCCAGGAGGACTCTGGGAAGGAGAAACACGAGGAGTCAACATGTAACGCCATGGGGTAGGAGGAGTCAAGATGTAATGCCATGGAGGTAGGAAGCCCGGAACTATTCTCCGGTAAGAGACATACTTAGATTAACAATTATGGGGTAATTACTTAAGTCAGAGCTAGCCAGTAAGAAACAAACAAGGCCAACAGCTTCATAATTAATATAGCCTCCTGTGTGTTTATTTGGGGACTACAATGCGGCAGAGTCCAGGCGGCTGGTGGGGGATAAACCAAAACGGCTAGCAAAGAAAAAGCTTCTCTTAACAGAATGGTGTCAGGAGTGGGAAAAATAGTTGGGGCTAAGTTAATAAACTTTCTAGGCTGCAGTGACTTTAAATGGCCGTGCAAGTACATACCTGGTGAGTTTGCCACTGAGTCAAAGTGACAGTTAGCCAGTACAGCATGCTGGGCTCCACTCCGGGGCTCCAGCTTCACCACTACATTAGTAATGTTGTCATAGTAGCTTGTAAAACCTCCCAAGAAGTCAATGCTGAAGGAGCCTGTAGGCCTCTGTATGTCCACTGAAATTCCATGAAGGCTGCTGCTTTGTCTTTCAATCAGTTTGATCTGCTCCAAAAGGTACTGTACTGTCAGAATTTCATTTTCTGCACTTCCTGTAGTCCTGGGGCCAATGGCTGTTATGTGTTCCAGATAATCCCTGGAAGCAATCAAAAGGAATGATGATGATAAACTTAAAATGAACACATCTTGGAGCAACTTCACATGCGTCCCTCCTACCTCAGAAAGTTTAGTTCTTTTGACTTCTCCCATAAAGAAAATTTAATAAAGGAAACAACACTGCCCCCCTCCCCCATTTCTAAGACATGGTCTCTGGTTATTCTGGAACTCACTATATAGACCAAGCTTGCCTCGAAATCACAGAGAACCACCTGCCTCTGCCTCTAAAGGCACTTTTTAAAAAAGAAGTAAGTAAATAAACAAACTAAAAACAATTCAGACATCCCAAGAAAATGACTGGAAGTTTCATCACTTTATATTACATCCCAGGAACTAATGCTTTCAAATTTTCCTCCTTTGACTCCACATCAAATCAGTACCAAGACTAGGGCTTATATTCAGTGCATGTGACTGCTGAAGGTTAGGTAGGAAAACACAACTTCACAGGCTCCTTATAGACTGTTCCTTACTGGGTCCCGATGATGAGGAAAACCCTTAAGAAGACAGGTTTTCAACACGCTACATCCAAAGAAGCAGCTTTTAAAACAACCGCAGTTAAAAACTTTCTGCTAGCTTAGGATTCATCTGGTTTAAGAAACAAGTTACAATATCAAAGAGTTCACCTTCCCAAGTACATCTGAGGTCGTTTAAAAAGGTTGAACCCTACACAATCCTTATCACAGAAGAGCTACAGACCGACGGTGAACTTGCGAAATCGTAAGCAGAATTGTGAATGGGTAGCCTCTGGGGAGTGTTGACAGCTTTCGGATTTGGGGGCTGTGGTGCTTGGGAAGGCAGGACACCCCTTTCCAACACCAACCCCAAAGAGTTTTATAATGAATGCAGTCTTGGCACAAATCATCTACAGGCGGGGCAGAGCGGATGGTACAGCAGACTCGATCCACCTGGTCACCCTGAGAAAGCGAAAGGGGAGGCTGCAAACCCCGGATACCCGCAATTCAGACCCCAGAGGGACGCGCAGGACCATCCCACTTCCCACCCACTTGCGCCCAAGGACCCCGGAACTTCAGCACCGGGGCGCCAGACTCACCCGCCCGAGGCACACTGGCCCGGGGCTCACCCGCGCGGGACTCACCGACCCGGAGCTCCCCCACCCCGGGCTCTCTCGCCTGCGGCAGCAGCGGACTTGCGGCCGGGCCGGTCGACCGTACCTGGCTTGGCGCGCGTCGAACTCGCCCTGGAACCCTGAGGTCCGGCTCAGCACCAGGCGCTGCAGCGAGAGCTGCACGAGTGCCCGCAGTGCGAGCAGGTAGAGTGCGAGCGACAGCACCGTGCGCGCCTCGGACAGCGCGGTCCCCGCGCCCCGCCGGCTCGCGCCTCCGCTCTCCGGGCTCCCCTTCCGCGTCCGCCCGCCGCCGCTCGCGTCCTCCTGCGCGGACGCCTCTCTCTCCCGGTGCGGCGCGGCCGCCGGTCCCTCCCGACGCTCCGCTGCGCCGCGGTGCCGCCTCACGGCCGCCGAGTCGGAACTCCATTCCATGGCCGCAGCCGCAGCCACAGCCACCAGCCCCAACCGCCCCGGCCCGCGACAGCCCGGGCCGCCGCGGCCGCCGCAGCGCCTCCTAGTGAGCGGACGGAAACTGCAGAGGGCCAAACTTCTTCTGATTGGCTGATCCGCTCTGCTGCACCGGAGTTCCTGAGTCTGAGTGATCTTTGGTGGCCGGGGCGGGGCATGGGAGTTGTGCTTGCCCCCCCAGCCTGGTGATAGCAGATTGCCAAACGGAAAACCACCCATAAATCAAAAAATGAACAGCCCCAAGCAAGAGGAAAATGCAAGGCCACTTGTAACCATGCATCAGGCATTTATCCTGCCCTGGGCAGATGCCTCTGAAAAAGTAGGATCCTGTCTACAAAAACAAGAAAGAAGTAAGACTTCACAACCTGGGCTGGAGAGATGGCCCAGCGGTTAAGAGAGCTGGCTGCTCTTTCAAAGGACCTAGGACCTGGATTCAATTCCTAGCACCCACATGGCAGCTCACAACTGTCTGTATCTCCTGTTCCAGAGGATCCAACACCCTTACACAGACATATATGCAAGCAAAACATCAATGTACATTAAAAATACAAATAAATTAAAAATGGACTGGCACTAGGGAACTAGGGAGAATGGAACGAAGACCTTGCCCTTAGGAAAAAAGGGGAGGGAGGGAGGGAGAGAAAGAGAAAGTTGTATGTCTACTCCCAGCGGAGTTATGAAGGGGGATTTACACTTTATACAAACTCTGGTCTGCATAAAGAGCTCCAGGCCAGCCAGGGCTGTACAGCAGGGAGAGGGAGGAGGAGAAAGAAGACAGCCAGTGCGGCCTCCATTTAACAGATTAAAAAAGAATAGCTGTGATTTAATGAATAGCGGCTGAGTTAAGCTGTGTGCTAAGTACAGACTTTGAAAAGAAAATAGTTCTGTTCCTATTTAATAGCTGAAGAACACAAAGGTAGCAAACGAAAAAAATGAATGGGTTCCCAAGACAGCATTGTGTTCCGCTGCTACACAGGGAACTGTGGAAACAAAGGCCTAGAAAAGATGCTTGTGGGTCATCAAAATGGATCAGAAGGTAAAGGTGCTTGTCCCCATCTTCCCCCAAAGCCTGACAACTAGAATGAATTCCATACTGGGTGCTGTGGCAGAAGGACAGAACCAACTTCCACTGGCTGTCTATTGACCTAAACACACACACACACACACACACACACACACACCATATAAACACTATTGTGTTGTCTAGTCTTATGTCAATTTCACACACAAACTAGATTTAACTAAAAGGAGGGACCCACAATTGAGAAAAATTTTAATTAGCATTCTCTTAATTAATGATTGATAGAGGAGAGCATAGCCCTTAATGGGTGGAGCCATCCCTGGGCTGTTGGTCCTGGGTTCTATAAGAAAGCAGGCTGAACAAGCGATGAGGAGCAAGCCAGTAAGCAGCACCCCTCCATGGCCTCTGTCTGAGTCAGCTCCTGCCTCCAGGTTCCTGCCTGTTTAAGTTCCTGTCCTGACTTCCTCTAATGAAGAACTGTGATATAGAAGCATAAGCTGAATAAACCCTTTCCTCCCCAAGTTTGGTTATGGCGTTTCATCATAACAATAGTAACCCTAACAAGATGCACAGTAATAAAATAAAAATCTTTAAATATCTTTAAAATAAATAAATAAATAATAAATGAAAAGTTGGTCTTCCTTCAGTATCACCATTAAGTGGCAAGAGGCTGGTCATTAGTTTTAGTGGCCATGCAGGCAGCTGTCAGTATATTTTCTGCTTGCTGGTGCAGTGAGCCTCTTTGAGTCAAGATTCTGTGACCCAAGCATGTAATGGCTTAAGGGCCCTATGGCATTAACCTAGAAACCCACTGAGAAAACACAATGCAGAATTTGGGCTGAACTTCTGTGTCAGGTATCATACACAATGCCCTGCCTACCTCTCAAACCATCAGACACAGGGCACTCCTACAGCCACACTGGCCTCTCTCAGACTTCCAGGCCTCCACCTCTCCTTTATCTCCTCAGACACTATTTGGATTACCCACAATGCTTGTTCCTTCTCTTCATTACCAAGATAATACCCTTTGAATCTCAACTGAAGTGATACTTGCTCAAACAAGACTCTTCCCCTTGGGTCCCCTCTTACAGTACCATTAGTGCTGGGGTCATTTCATGTTTCCCTCACCAGACTGCCAGCTCCATGAAGGCAAGAACCTCATCTAGTTTTAGTCAGCATGTTACTCACTTCTCCTAAGACATAGAGTGACATGTGCTATACTGTCAATATGTCTTGACCATGATCCCAAACACACAGCAGTTTCTGGAAGCACAGAACTTTAGTGCTGTAAGATCCTTTCTAGTCTGTAAGCTCTATGAAGCCAAAATCAATGTCTACGTCATTTATTCATCGCCTTACCCATAGTGCTTAGCTTCTGCCAGTCTCTGGTCATCACCTTCTAAAGAATCAGATTTGTTTTTCCTTTTTACTTCCCCCAAAGTCTAGACCCTCTGTCATCTTTGGAAGGAGAGTTCACAAAGTCAACAACTATACCTGCTACAATATATGAAGATATACCCATATTTCAATATAACAAGATATGGGTGGCTCTGCTATCTTGTGACTGGGGGGCCCTATGGTGTGCTAGCTACTTATATGTCAATTTGAAACAAGATGGAGTCCACTTTGAAGAGGAAGCCTCAACTGAGAAAATGCCCCTCTCAGATTAGCCTCTTGGAAAGTCTTTGGTTCATTTTCTTGATTGATGGTGTAGTAAGGCCCAGACCATTGTGTTTGGTGTCACCCCAGAGTAGGTGGTCCCCGGGGGCAGGGGTGTAAAAGAAAGCGGGTACTAAACAAGCCATAAGAAGCCAGTAAACAGCACTCCTCCCTGAGTTCCTGCTCTGACTACTCTCAGTGATTGAGTATGCTATGGAACTGTAAATTGAAATAAACCCTTTCTTCCCCAAGTTGCAATCAGTCATGGCATTTGATCACAGCAACAGAAACCCTAAGACACCTGCGGAGACAATGTTCCAGGTAGAGGGAAATAAGAAACACTGAGAAAGGCTGTGGCTAAAACAAAATGAACTAGGAAGGGCATTGGAAGAGGTTAGGTGAGAGCAGCCATCAGGGACCAGCATATGGAGCCGGGCCCCCACACCCCCACCCCACCTCACCCACCTCCACCCCACCCCCACCCCACCTCACCAACCCCCACTCCACCCCCCAATCCCCGCCTTCAACAAGAACTCGGGAGTGGTTTGAGACAGAGCAACACAAAAAACACACCTAGAACCATTGTCCAGTCATACATACCCCAAGGCCCCAGCCTCAACCTTGAGATAACTCAACCAAAAACAAACCCTGAACCTAGATTTAGGCTCCCCATACCTGGTCCTTTATACAAAGCCTTATACAGCTTATAGGACATATACTTTATACACCTTTATATAACTAATACAACATATACCTTATACACCCTTATACAGATTACACAGTATATACCTTATTATACCCTTTAGAGCTTATACAGTATACACCTTATACACCTTATACAGTTTTGCCAAACACATTGGGCAAGCCTGCAGTCGACAACTTTGACTTTCATAACATTTGGCCTTTAGAGTACCAGAGGCTACTTTGACCTGTAGCTTTATTTGTGCGGAAAGAAGGCTCTGATGAGTTAAAGTGTATACTCTAGTTCCCCCATACTAAACTGATGATGGGGATAAGATGGAGTTGAAGGATTTCCTGGCCCAATCTGATAGGCTGTTGATCACTAGGGCTAAGTCAGTTTATCTTACTTGGCATACAATTAAGCTTTTCTTCCGTGTCCTTATGAGACACAGACTTAGGCTGAGCAACAAGCATGGGGATGGTCCCAGGCCCTTCTCTCCTGCTCTCTTTCTCCTGTTTCCCAGTAACATAGCCAAAGCGAGGAGGGCAGGCCTGTGCACTGTCAACACACAGGTTGCTGCGCGGCTCACCTGCCTTAGTGAACACCACAGCTTACGGACCTCCTTCCCGTAAGGAGGGCCTGCTCACCAAGTCTGGTTCCTTGAATTGAAAGCTGGCAAAAGAACACTTGCAACCGTGTGCTCCACCATCATTGCAATCAGGTGAGGTATCAAGTCAAGAGCTGGCAAAGACAGTCCAAACCAGTTGCAAAAGACAGAAACAGATGTCAAAGCTAGGAAACTGTGTGAGCAGAAAAAGACACAAAAGCCAAGCTAGGAACTCCAAATGCAAGCAGGAGCCCGACTGTCCTCTGCAGAGGGGTGGCAGGAACTCCAAATGCAAGCAGGAGCCCGACTGTCCTCTGCAGAGGGGTGGCAGGAACTCCAAATGCAAGCAGGAGCCCGACTGTCCTCTGCAGAGGGGTGGCTGAGGTTTGTCTGGTGAGCTCACTGACTACATAGTGGATCTGTGTCTTTGCTTTGTTGAATGTATCCCAGGCCAGTCTCAAATTAGCTAACAATGACCTTGGACCCTGATCCCCTATCTCTACATCCCAAAATGATTGTGTGTGTGCCATCATGCCTGTTTTATGTAACACCCGGGATCAAACCTGAGGTTGTGTGCCTTTTATGTAACATTCTGCCAACTGAGTCACAGCGCCAGCCCAGCAGCTTTATAAATAAGACAGAGTTGTGTGGAAATGACTTTAGATAGATAAGAAAGGAGAAAGGTCTAGTGATAACAAAAAATAAATGAATATAAGTGCAATGATTAGAGCTTAAAAGGGACAGAGATTATCAATTAAAACAGAAGTGTCAGCAACAGAAACATTATATAACATATTGGTTTCACAAATTTAAAAACTTGTATACATCAAAAACAGTCACACAGGCCGGGTGATGGTGGCGCACACCTTTAATCCCAGCACTCGGGAGGCAGAGGCAGGCGGATCTCTGTGGAGGCTGGGCTGGACCGACAGCCTCCAAAACAATACAGAGAAACTCTGTCTCGTAAATAAAAAAAAAAAAAACAGTCACACATACATACATACAACACACACACACACACACAGAGAGAAAGAGAGAGAGAAATAGAGAGAGAGAGAGAGAGAGAGAAAGATAGATAGATAGAGAGAGAGAGAGAGAGAGAGAGAGAGAGAGAGAGAGAGAGAGTCTGGGGAAATGGCTGAAAATGGCTATGGACCTGCATTTAACCCTGCAGAACCCACCAAAAGGCAGGCACAGAGTGACCTATGACCCCTGTGGTGAGGAGAAGAAGAAAGGTAAAAATCATAGTATGTTCAGGGTTTGGAACACATAGATTTAACATAGCATTGCTAAGTCAGCCCTGTGTTGTGACAGGATGCTCACATTACAAGCACCAAAACAGAAAGGGTAGATGTCAGAACAGCCATGTGTGCTAGCAGACACACACACTTGCAATAAACAGTGTGTCTTCAGTGAGTTTTTCCTCTCTATTTTCCACCTTTGATGTCTCAAGTTCAGTGTTCAGAAGCTTGTGTGTGAAGAGCTGTCATGTTAATTCTCAGGAAGACAATTTATAATTAATTAATGCATGGACGTGATTCAATTAGGGAATAAAATTATCAAAAAGCTAACTTTGGTTGGTAGTCTTCAAGCACTTCTGTCCTCCCTCCCTCCCTCCTTCCCTCCCTCCCTTCTTCCCTCACTTCCTTCCTTCTGTCTTTCCTTCCTTTCTCCTTTCTTCCATTCTCTCTCTTTCTTTCTTCCATTCTCTTTCTCTCTTTCTTTCTCTCTTTCCTTCTTGCAGTTTGCTTTCTTCTTCTATCGTCCTTTAAGTAAGATACGTCTTGGCACGTAACCCAGACTTCACAGCAATCTTCCGGCCTCTGGCTCCTGACACTGGAGTTACAGATGGGCAACGCCTCACCTAGCCTTCTTCCTCTTCTTCTATCCTTTTTTTTGTTTTCTCTGGTAGTGTTAGGGATCAAACCCAAGATCTCACAGGCAAGTAAGTGTTCCTCAGCTAAGATACATCTTGAGACCCAGGCACATTTTTAAACTAAAAAGTTTGAAATTTTAATAATTAATTACTGAACCAATAAAATAATACGAGGGAATTTTCACTTCTTTAAATTCTACCTTTGGCCGGAGAATTGGTACTTTTAAGTGCCTATGGCTTCTAGGTTTTCTCTTTCATCCTTTGTAGCCTATTAGAAGAGAAACCAGCAAACTAAATGTCTTTGGGCATTTATTTGAGGGTCACACATCAGTGCTTATTTGTATTTTTCCACTGGGCTTACATGAGACAGATGACTTGGTACCAAGAGTGTGTGACTCAGCAGTTTGGAGGCCGGGAACCCTGACTTAACTGAATTTGCTCCATGTTGAAAGCAGCCCGTTCACGTCTTCTTAAATATTCATGCAGTGTGTGCTTGCCAGAGCTTAGCACATCCACTCAGGCTTGTCCAAGATGCCAGCCCTCCCCATAATCTCACTTGGCCTGTGAGTGGTGACCTTCTCTGGGTCCTTGTTGACCTAAAATAGCTTCTGCAGCTGCTGCATACCCTCGATGCTCACCAGGGGAAGGAGACTGCAGTGGATCTTGCAGGAAAGTATAACTAGTCTCTCCAAGGGAGAAAGAAGTAGTAACCAGAGACTTACCTGGTAGCTTCCTGTGTCTCACCCACCTAGTGCTTCAGAGTCTACTGGGGGGGGGGGCACTGTGACGCCTACTTAGGTCAAAATGGTCAGCCATGGTGTCCCCAGGGGTCTTCCAGGACTGGGCCGCATGTCCAGCAGTGTGTAGTGTAGGGGCAGACCGTGCTGGAACCCAGGCCAGATGGCTCTCCTTGCACTTCATGAACGTCAGGCCTACCATGCTGACTTCCTTCCTGCTCACCCTCCTAGCCTGTAGAACTTGGAGCACCTTGCCACACAAGCTGTGCAAAACAGAGTCACTTAAACTGCCTCTGGGCCTCGCTATCACACTAGGCTGTAGAACTTCTGAGAATTAATTACCTCGCCTACCTGTGCTGCCATTTTCCTCACGTGCGAATAATGCAGGATTTCCTAAGACCGTTGACCACACTCATGGCGAGAGTTCATTGATAAGCAAAAATCCAGAAATTCCAAGAATAAATTCTCAGTTTCTTCAATTAAAAATACTTATTCACAGTCATGTGTGGTGGCACACACACACACACACACACAAATACCAGCACTCAGGAGGCAGAGACAGGTAGACCTCTGAGTTCAAAGACCAGCCTGGTCTATAGAGGCTAGGTTGTCTACAGGACAGCCAGGGTTATACAGGGAAAACCCTGTCTTGAAAAACAAAGGAACAAACAACAACAAAAGACCCTTATTCACAACATATTTCAGCCACTAGAAGGACTGAAGGATTGGTACATGCTACTGTGGAGATGAGCCTTGAAAACGTGATGCTACTGAGAAGAGCCAAAGCCATTGTCTTCATTCACATGAAGCAACCACAGCGAGCAGAGGCACAGTGCAACTGGGCACAGAGACAGGTGGGGAGAACAGGACTGACTGCTTAACATGGATGAACAATTGTTTAGAAGTGGGGAAAATGTTTTGGAACCAGACAGCTATCCCAGGCTTGAAGAATATGGGGACTGTTCTATATGGGTCATTTTTAATATGGTTAATTTTATGTGATGTAGATTTCACCTCCAAAATCAGAAATATGGGAAATCTAGGTCTTAATGGGATGTCTTAGGTAAAGGTACTGGCCATCAGCATGATGGCCTGATCTTGATCCCTGGTAACCTCACAGTAGGAGAGAACCAACTTCCACAAGGTGATTTCTGGTTGCTATTAGTGTGCTGGGATGCATACTCCTCTCCTCACTTCATCAAATGTGAAAAAATATTAGAAAAATTAGATATGGAAATATAGCTCGGTAGCAGTATATTTGCCTAGGAGGTAGAAAGCCCAGAACTTGGGCCCCAGAACTGTTTAAACCTGAAACAGGTGCTCACCTATAATCCCAGCACTCAGGAGGAAGAGGCAGGAGGGTAAGAAATTCACCCTTAGCTTCCCAGTGAGTTCGAGGCCAGGCCCTCCAAACAAACAAGCAAAATGTATCCGATACATATAATTCACAAATGACTTTGATAGATAGAACTTTAAAAGATCTCTTAGTTCCAGAGGCAGATGCCTGTCCAAGTTCATCTCAGTAAAGCTATTGTCCATATGCTACTTCTGACATACACTGAGGCTAGCAAGTGCCTCGGGCTTCCCTAGCCAACTCTTACTCTCAAGCAGCTCCAAGTACTAAATTAGAATACCTGACCTCCACTTTTTAAGGAAAACAGATCTGCAGAGACGTTGACTCTATTATTTCACTATATGCATATGGGTGTCTTGACTGCATGTATGTCTGTGTGCCTTGTGTGTGCGTCATGACTGAGGAGACCAGAAGACAGCATTGGATCCCTCAGAACTAGAATTACAAACAGCTGCTATGTACAGCTTGGGAAAAGCAATGGTACTAATAACCCCTGAGTCATTTTTGCAGCCCCAATTGGTTTTTTAGGAAAATCAAAGGAAATGGCTCACTTCATAAGCTAAAGGGTTGTTGTTGTCGTTTGTGCTTCATTTGGAGGCAGGATCTCTCTGTACAGCCCAGGTTGACCTTGAACATCATCCTGCCTCAGACACCTCTTGCATGCTGGGATTATAGGCAAATTGGAACACACCCAGCACAGCATATAGTTTTTAGAGTCATTGCCTTCCCAAATCTCAGTAATAACTTAGCTAGGTGTCAGATTCATTTTGAGGGACTCCTGTGAGGCTGGGACCCTGATGGGGGAAGTCCTGTACATTTGTTAATAAAGCACTGTTGAGCCAATAGGAATCTAGATAGGTGGGACTAGGAGTCCAGGAGGATTCTGGGAAGGAGAAACACAGGAGAGTTCGAGATGTGACACCATGGGGTAGGAAGCCCGGAAACTTCTCCGGTAAGAGACATACTTAGATTGACAATTATGGGGTAATTACTTAAGTCAGAGCTAGCCAGTAAGAAACAAACAAGGCCAACAGCTTCATGATTAATATAGCCTCCTGTGTGTTTATTTGGGACTGATGCAGCTCTAGAACCAGGCTGGCGGGAAGGCTTCTCTCAAAGAAAAAGCTTCCTTTTACAGGACCCCAAGTTCAGAGATTCAGAAGCAAAAGCCCAAGATAGACTTCCATTTTTATTACCATTCCAAAGTGCAATCCCATCAGCAAAGAACTGGTGGTTTATTTAGGAAGTAGAACAGAGGATTATCAGTTCCAAATGGTACCCTACTTCCCGCCAAAAAAGGGTAGGCCCACTGACTAGATACAAAACTGAGTCTATGCTCAGCTCAAGATGGACTACAGAAGGATTTCTGGTGGTTAGATAAAAGCCAGCATCCTCAGGAACCCGAGGCAGAAGGGACATACGTCTCTCGTATACCTGGGGCACCTGTCAGAGTCCATGCTGCCTTCCAGACTCCTTCAGTGTTGGGAGTGATCATTGTGATTTAGAACCTCTTATAAATATTGCCAGCCTTTTTAAAGAATATTCCACCCCCCCACCCCCAGCTTCCTAATGACTAAAACCTGGGCTCACAGGAATAGCTGATAGCAACCTACAGTTATTTAGCACCTACCTACTAACACTTCTTATTTTCATTCCTGCTGTTCAGCCTCAGTGGTGGTCTACAACTATCAGCACCCCCATACGTGACCAAAAACACACACTCCTTGGCCCATTTACTAGGCAACGACCCCTTCCTTGTTGCCCTGCATTCCTCTGCCCCATCCCCCTTCCTCATTTCCCCTCCTTAAACCTGTACGAAACTCTCATTAAAAGCAGCTTGATCAGCCATGTTGTCTTGCTGTCCACTTTCTCTTGTCTCTTGTCCCGTCATTCCAGGTTTCCTTGGGCTCAACCCCCCTTGTGCCCTGCAGGTCAAGGGCACTTCAGCCCCAATTCACCCACATTTGTTAAATATCCCAAAGCCCACTCTAGCCTCCTGGACCTTCTCATCTCCTCCTCTACCCTCAACTCCCAAGCTGCTCCAGTTCCTGGTCATCCTTATGCCCAGCTACTCATCCTAACGGTAACTGCATGATTTCCCCACTTCCTTAGCCCTGGCTGTGTCCAGACTGCTTCTCTTTCATTCTGCTCTGGACTCTTCCAGATGCCTCTAGATTCTCTGTCTCTGTCTCTCTGTCTCTGTGTCTGTGTCTGTCTCTCTGTCTCTGACTCTGTCTCTGTCTGTCTGTCTGTCTGTCTGTCTGTCTCTCTCTCTCTCTCTCTCTCTCTCTCTCTCTCTCTCTCTCTCTCTCTCTCACACACACACACACACACACACACACACACATAAAACCTTCCCCCTAATCATGAAGCAGCCATTTTGGTGGTTTCTTTCGAACCCTCTCCTACAAGTATGTACAAACCATTTCCTGATTTGGATTTTTGAAGTAAGATAACTAAGTAAGGCAGTTTCAAGATTCTGGATGGGGGTGGGGTGGGGTGGGGTGGGGGCCAGGGAGACAAGGATGGGGTGAACTGCCACTCTCGGAGACCCACCTAAATCATAGCTGTTATTGTTCTGTGGAATGTGGACTTACAGGATCTGAATCTTCCGTTTTCTCAATAAATGGCTGCACTCGAGATATGCATGTAAAACTTTTGCTCTATTAACGTTGGCAACTGGTTTACAGAGAGATCACGGTATGTGCCAAACACCATGGGTTACAAAGTGCATCCCACTCACAGGATGCCAGTTTGCAGCCCTCGACTCTAAGCCCTGAAGGTTATACTCACTAAAGATAAACTATTTCTCTGCGTGGGGATCAGGTTATAGACGGGATTCTCATCTGAAGATATGGGAGAAAGTGAACAGTTGTAGCATTGATTAGGAAGCCGTTCAACCTCACGTTCCTGTGTCTGTCCGGGTATAATCTTGTCAAAGGCTTCCTTCCCTTTGGTCTCTAGGACCACTCTGTTTATTTTACACCAAGCAGGACTGAGTGGGATGAGCCTGACATTTGTGTGCAGAGCTTGGGTTTCTAGTAGCAACAAATGCTCTGAAATGCTTTCTTCCCTCACCCATCTGGCTCTATCCATACAGGGAAGACACTGGGGCCCTTTGTGAGTTATAGCGCTAACACACACACACACACACACACACACACACACACACACACACACACACACACCCCTCTCTAGACGTTAGGCCAGGCCTGGGATAAGTAGATGTATTTATTCTTCTCTTGTGCCTCTGGGGAGGAAGGAAGGGAAGACTAAAGGCAAAAGCCTACAATAAAGTGGGTATAAGCGATGGGGCAGTAAAGAAACCACCAAGATGGTTACTCCATATGATTAGGGACAAGAATCTTATTGTGGGGGGGGGAGGGAAGAGGGAGGGAGAGGGAGAGAACATCCAGATGTATCTGGAAGAGGCCAGAGCAGAGAGAATAAGAAGCAGAATGGACATGGCCAGAACCATCTCTTGGGAACACAGAGAAGCCGGAGAATAGCAGAGACTAGCCGGAGAGAGGATGGTAGAGCCGCAGGGGAGAGAGTGAGGGTGTGGAGGGGGGAAACCCTTGCTGCTATGGGGGGGGGGCTGGAACAGCGTGGGGGCTACCACGGTGGAGGAGGAGTGGGGGAGGCAAGGATGCTGGAGTGGGGGCGCTTTGAAATGTATAATAAGTGCATGTGAATATGATTTGAGGAACCCTGAAAACCAGCATGGCTTCAAGAGGCAACACAGGTATATGTCAATGGACAGTCATATGTCCCTTCTGCCTCAGGTGAAGGAAATAAATAACTCCTTTCACAGATTCCTGAGGACTGCTGGCACTTATCTAACTGCCAGAAATCCTCCTATAGCTCAGTTTGAGGTAGGCCAAGATTGTCTTCTCTGAATATACGCACTTCCTGAGACCTAACAGGCAGCTCTGGAAGCTAAGGAGCCTCTCCACCAGGGGCGAATCCTGTAGCCACAGGCTTTAATCAGAAGAGTAAACGGTAAACCATCACTGAGAGGCGAACAACAGCCAAAGCAGCAGGTCTGCTCCCTAATTAAGGAGAAACGTTATAAAGTTGGACACCCCATCTTTTTTTTTTTTTGGTTTTACGAGACAGGGTTTCTCTGTATTGTTTTGGAGGCTGTCCGTCCAGCCCGGCCTCGAACTCACAGAGATCTGCCTGCCTCTGCCTCCCGAGTGCTGGGATTAAAGGCGTGCGCCACCAATGCCCGGCTTGGACTCCCCATCTTAGAAAACACTGACAGGCGGAATCCCAGGCTCCCCTCCTGCAGTCTCCAGCTTAGATTCAGATACCAGTGGGTAAGTGGCCCCAGCATGGGAGACATTCAGTCTTTCTGAGAAATCTGCACTGTCCACCTTGAGAGGCCTGCTGAGAGGTCTCGGAGTCAGCCTGCACTCTGTGGAAGAGGCTTAGCCATAAAAGCAGCAGTCCTTCCCCCTTTTCATTCACTCACAGGTGTGTTTTCCGCTTTACCTTCCTTTCAGGAAACCATAGCGTACACATAAATATGTTTCCAGTGTCAGCCCAGCCGTTCTAGAGATACCATCTGCTACAGAGACAGCCATCAGCAATACCACACTCTGTCCTGCTGGCCTACCATAAATTCGGGCTGGTTTGGGCATACCAACCTGCCTTCTGATTTTCTCCTGGCCCTGCTGGTGTCTTAGATGGGCTTCCTGCCAGCGGGAATAAGGGATGTCTCCCCCTCCCCCATCTTGCCCTCCCTTGAGGCAGGGCAGGGCCTTTGACATTTAGACTTGACCTGTAACCTGAAACTTGGCATTTCTGTTCTCATCAAGCAATGTTCGGGATTCTTTAGTTTTTGTCATCTTAAAACTATCTTTAAAAATCATTGTTTATTTTTATACTTTTCATGTCCCTGGCCTATAACTGGCCCTGAGAGGATTCAACAATTTGTGTTCTTCAAAAAGATTTTTTTTTCAAGCTTGAGGGGAAAGGAGGAAGATAGCAGCAAACAAGAAAATGAGATATCTTATTTCAGTCGTTTCTGTCTTCTCTCTCACACAGCTAACCCTTGCTGATCAAGTGGTAGTTGATCTCATCAGCACTGTGGGCTCCTCTTGACTTCCCTCAGCCCTTTCCTCTCCTGGCTAAGACAGTGTCCTCCAGTCCCAAGTAGGGTCTATTTCTGCCACAGACCCTCTTCATGGAGGCAGGGAACGCTCCTCCTGGCTCTCTTTGATTTCCCCTTAGAGCAAGCAATGGAGTCTGTTCTGACCTCTTTAAAAAGGAAATTTATTTGTAAAAGATGCACTTACTTCTTGTGTGTGCATGAGGGATGTGGTTGCATTCGGGCCAAGGCACAGGTGTGGAAGTCAGAGGAACAACTTGTGGGAGTTGATTCTCACCTTCTAGTTCCGGGAATCAAACTCAGATTGTCAACCTTGGCAGCAAGAGCCTTTACCCACCAAGCTATCTCAACTCACTGGGCCTAAGGAGTTCCTCTGAAGCCACTGGTACACAGGGAGACATTCCAGAAGGAGGGAGGGAATGGGTAGAATTCTGTTGCTATCACACAAAATAGCCCAGTCTGGCCTCAGCTCTCACTCCCACCCTTCTTTGCCTCCCTGGTGACATTTATGCTTCTACTTTGCTGTATTTGTGTGCAGTAGAGTAGAACAGTTGGAAGGTGAGACAAGGGACCAGAAAGCAGATAAACAGCAGTCTTTATCCATGTCACCATTAAGGATAGGTAGACAGTCTCACAGCAAATCAGGGCTCCTCAGTAGCAAGGATCTGGGCTTAAATCTTGTTAACCGTGCAGGATTCACCTGAGGATTAACTGAAATGTGTATGAAGCTCCCAAGGTGCTTTCAAAGTAACCTGTAGTATAGTGTATTGATTCTCCTGTGTAACATTGCAAAATCCACCCCCAGATGGGTAAGCACCTCCTGGAACGCATTCTCCGGGGACTGGGTGAGCCCCTGCTCCTATGGGTGTGGAGGGAGAGCTCTATTTATTCTGTTAGCCTTCAAAGTAACTGGTTAGCCCGGGTCCCTGGGACGCTGCCATCCCTTGCTTCAGTATCAGTCACTTCACTTGTTTGATAGGATGTTTTTCCCCTCTCTGGAAGGAGGAAGGACTTGTTTGTGTTGATGGAAATTCTTCTGTGTTGGGGCATACTCATACCTCACCTACTCTTGGGCAGAATACTGGTTATTCCTGTTTGGCGTGGTGCTGGAGGCTAGTTATTCAGGGAACTCCAAACAGACAAGGGCAGAGATGCCATGCAAGACACATTCCCCTTGAAGCAGGGCCCGCCTGTCAGTGAGCCCCGCCCCAAAGTCAGTATATTCCCTCTGCCCCCACTCAGTAGGTTCCTGTCAAGCAAACTCTCAGTTACTAAGAAGCCCAGAAGCCAAGGGATGGGCAGAAGGTTCTCTGGAAGGTGGACTCAGCTTTTACATCTAGGAAGCACTAGTATTTTTCTTTTATTTGGTTGTGTACATGCTGGGACCCAGCCCAAGGCTCTGCAGGTGCTAGATGAGAAAGAACAGTTCCACAAAGCCACACCAACCTGTTTTACCTGTTCTTAGAGCTAAAACTACTCACAAAACCTTAATGAAAACAACGAACCGCCACTGTCTTCTGAAGACCTGACACATCCTGAGAAGCAGGATTTTGTAAAAGCTAAGCTATCCAAAGTATGAGCCCTGAGTGCAGAGATGCTGGAATTTGGGTGACTGGGCATGGGCCCTACGTTGACTTTCTTTTAACTAAAGCTCACCACGCTGGACAGTGTGATTGTCAGGGACTGCCGTGTCTACCTCCCGTCTGCCTGTGGGTGTACTGGGATTACAGGTGTGCACTAGTGTCTGGTTATTACCTGAGCTCTGGGGATCTGAACTCAAGTCCTCAAGCTTGTATGGCAAGCATGAGCTGTCTCCCAGACCATGACCTCAGGAATTTTTAATAACCTTTAGTTATAGATAACTTCATCATGTCATCTTATGTCTTCTTGCAACAGCCCTCTAGTGTTCTCATCTCTATTTCCATTTTGGAACAATGTTTTTCTTGTAGAACAAACTGTATTTTCATTTTTAAACCAAAAACATTTTTTGTTTAACCAGAAATGTGTTTCTACAATTCAGGCTCTCTTTCTCACATTTGCTAGTTCCTTTCTTGCTTACTTTCCTTTATGAAAATCCCTGGGGTCATTTGAATTTTTCTCTTAATGTCATAAAGCAAAAACAAAAACAAACACCCCCCCACTGCAAATAAACACACCTAACCACTTTTTGTCTTTTACAAGACAGATCCAGCTAGAAGATGCCATTAAAGCTTAAATGGCCCATTATTGGTCATATCATTCTAATATCTAACTTAAACTGCCAAGTTTCATTCATGGCACACAGCTAGGTCTTTGACTCTAAAACATTTGCCCAACCATTTACAGAAAAGGTAAACAAAGTTTGAGCTCTCGGGTCAAAGTTAACTTTCAATTTTAAGGTTGAAATTATGATAATTATGAGGAAATGGGGATTGAAGGGGAGTTACTCATCTTGTAGAGAAAGAATACAAGGTGCTCACAGAAAACACACCTTTCCACTTAAGCCTCATCAAAATGCCAGTGAATGACCAGGCCATCTCTGACCCCTCACTCAGGAGCCTGGAAATAAAGTGTAATGTGACTTGCCTAACTCCAGAATTTCCTTGGCTGGCAGAAACCAAGTTTCACACAGACACTCATCTTATTTTGTTTCGCTGGTCCACAGTAAAGGTACATTGCTTCTCTTAGGTATGCTATGACTTCTTTCTTGTAGGTTCTGAAGAGATACACAGGGAACCCAAAAAGAAAAAAACAAAACAAACCACATATCCTAGTCATGAGGTACTGGAGGCCAGTTACCATGGGGGAATTTTTTTTTAATTTTATTTGTTTATTATATATATACTTGTCAGAAGAGGACACCAGGATCTCATTATAGATGGTTGCTTGGAATTGAACTCAGGACCTCTGGAAGAGCAAGCAGTCAGTGTTCTTAACTTCTGAGCCATCTCTCTAGCCCCCATGGGGGAATCTTTAAAGTCTCCTCAGGATCCAGTACTGCATTATATCCAATGAATGCCTCAAAAATAAAAGAACCCACCATTGGAGGTCTTCTAATACCTCTTCAGTCCAATATTGACCAATTTTATCCAATGCATTGACCTTATCACATGGCAATATGGACACCCAGGAAATAGCACATGAGCATAAGTCACTCCTGCCCACTTTAGAAATGGACAGGTTAGCATGAATAGCAGGAGCAAGGGACCCGAGGCATATAGTATCTAAGATAGGAAAGCAAGGGACACCCAACAGCCATGCAGAAATGCATTCCATGGGCACAAAGGAGCAGGGAATTGCATGCTCTCAATTCAAGGAACAGAAAGCCATGCTTTGCCACAACAAAGACAAAGAAATCTAACTGAAAGCAGGAAGGAAAAAGCAGATGCCACCCAGGGTCTATCCTACCCCTTCTCCCAGGTCTCTCTGAACTAACTTTGGCTCCTGGGCCTGGTCAGATGAGACATACAGAGCATAGTATAGAAGAGAGGTAGAGGAGACTACAGAAGGAAGCGAGCATTCTCAAGGTAAGAGTGGACAGCTGTTAAGGACCATTGAGGAGCACAGGCCAGCCTAGACACTGTTCCTAAAGGTTCTGGAGCAAGCAGCTTTTTCCGAGGGTCTTTGTCCTGTGTGAGTCATTGCCAGGCCTGCTGGGTTAGACTCTTACACAAGAGGGCAATGGGATATCTCTGTTGTTTATCTGAAAGCCTCTGGCTCTATAATACTTTTAATAAAGGCATAGTAGGCTCCTAGTGCTAGCGTTGGCTAGTTGCCAGGTTTAGGGAGTTATTCTGGGTATGAGTTCAAGATTGCATGTGTCCTCTTGTGACCAAAGATGACTCAAGTCCTCAGACCAGTAATTAGTCATGCAGCACCAGCCTTTAAGTTTTACACCTGCTGATTATGACAGAGGGGGGTCTTTTTCCTGCTGATGTCTAACTAGCTACCTAGGACCTTGATGTGGAGATTGTATGAGAATCCCCAGCGTAGGGGACATGAGAGTTCTTTTTTTTTTTTTTTTTTTTTTTTTTTTTGGTTTTTTGAGACAGGGTTTCCCTGTATTGCTTTGGAGATTGTCCTGGAACTCACTCTGTAGACCAGGCTGGCCTTGAACTCACAGAGATCCCCCTGCTTCTGCCTCCCGAGTGCTGGGATTAAAGGCGTGCGCAGCCGCCACCGCCGCCACCACCACCCAGATTTTTTTTTTTTGAGTTAGAAACAAGTATGTTTCAGATGTCAATCCCAGTAACTTCTCCCTCCCCTCCTCCCCTGCCCTCCCTACCAGGCCCCCCAGTCCCCCACCCAATCTCCACTCCAATCCCCAGGGAGGGTGAGGCCCTCCATGGTGGATCTCCAGAGTCTGTCATTTCATCCAGGACAGGGCCTAGGCTCTCCACAAGAGTCCAGGCTGAGAGAGCATCCCTCATTTTGGGATGGGCACTCAAAGTCTATTTGTACGCCAGGAATAAATACTACCCAAGGCCCCATAGATTACCTAGGTCTCCTCACTGACACCGACATTCAGGGGGTCTGGGTCAGTCCCATGCTGACATGAGAGTTCTTATAAGAGAAGCAGGAGACAGAAGAGTGAGGGACAGAAGCAGAGTCTAGGTGATTCGGGGCCATGGGACACACAGCCAGACTCCTAGAGCTGCAAAAAAGGACATAGACTCTCTGCTCTCCTCTGGAACACCAGAGTGACCTGAGCTCTGCCCATCATTGTTACAGCAACACATACACATTTGTATCTTAAGCCATCAAGTTTGGGGTCATTTTAGAGTCATTGCAGGAAACTCACACTCTGTGATATACGGAATAGCAGAAGGAAGGGCTCACAGTGGTTTTTGTCAGTGACTCATTTATTTGTTGTTGTCCGTGTTTCCTATTTCCATATGGATATGGGGGATCTGTAAGTTGCTTTGTTTTTAATGTTTAGAGTTGAACTCTTAACCACTGAGCTAAATGATCCCTTTCTGCCTCCATTCCACCCCTCAAGTGCCTGCTAATATGTGGAAGTTGCCAGTAGCTGAGCTCTACCAGTTAGTTTGAGGACAGACACACAAAGCCTGTGAGAGAGTGAACGGACATTAGAAATAATCATCTGAACTCATTTTACAGATTAAAAGCAGGGCCTGGGGAGAGGAACACACTGAGTTCCAGGCCAGCAATAAAGCCAGCCACAGCCCAGCCCTCGACTCAGTCCTCCCTCTGCCCACTTCCCCTATCTCAATATGGCTTTGTGTACACTAAACACAGACATTTCCCATAAACAAGGCCATGGTTTGATTACTATTTGAAAGGTGATACTTCCAGTTAGTGGTGGTGCTTGCCTGTGATTCCAGCACTTGGGAGGTAGAAGTAGGAGGATAAAAGGTCAAGGTCATCCTCAGCCATGAGCTTGAAGTCAGCCTGAGCTATATCAGGCCTTGTCTTTAAAAAACTAAAACAAAAACTTTTATCACCAAGGGATACCTAGGTTTCAATAAGCTGCTGTTCTTGGTTAATAAAACCCATGCTTTTGGATGGAAGAGGGGCATGCCCCTAGCTGAGGAACTATTGGCAGTTGATGGCTTCTGGGAGAGGGAGAGTTGGTTTTCTGTAGAGGTGTGTCCCTGGTAGGTTGCCCATCCTGAAACGGATGGCCCCACATCCCTGCACACATGGGCAGTACTGAATGCACTCGGTGGGCTATAACACTTATTTATTTATTTATTTATGGTTTTTCAAGACAGGGTTTCTCTGTGGCTTTGGAGGCTGTCCTGGAGCTAGCTCTGTAGACCAGGTTGGTCTCAGACTCACAGAGATCCACCTGCCTTTAGTGCTGGGATTAAAGGTGTGTATCATTACCACCCGGTGGGCTATAACATTTTTTAGAAATTAGATAAGACATGTAGTAGGGAGGGGCATATGAGGGGGGAATCTGGGAGGAGTTGGAAGGGAGAATGGGGGTGAGTATGACTGAACTACATTGTATGCATATATGAAATTCTCAAAGAATAAATTAAAGTATCATATTAAAAAATTAATTCCATGCTATTACAACAGGTATACTTAAGAACAACGTATGTTATAAAAATTAAGTGAGTCTGCTGACCTTTGACATCGTGGGTTT
Organism: Mesocricetus auratus; assembly: GCF_017639785.1. Lineage (NCBI taxonomy): Eukaryota > Metazoa > Chordata > Mammalia > Rodentia > Cricetidae > Mesocricetus > Mesocricetus auratus. Next base: position 30,847,042 of record NW_024429182.1, on the reverse strand, counting down.
GTACAGTTCTTATGGTAGTATCTTCTAGCCAAATCGTGCATAAACCCACCTACATTCTGACACACGATATCCCCCAAAGAACACTCTTCTCCCAAGCCCTAAGATCACGTGCTTCTTTGTGCTCACCAAGCCAACGGGAAAACAATGAACCCAGAATTTCAGGATATTAGTGAGGGAACATGGGCTTCAGTCCTCCCCCTCCACCTTAGTAAAACTTCATGCTTTAAGGCCACCAATGTGCTCAATCCTTTTTAGTTTGCTTTCCCAAATATGAGTCATTTTCCATCTACTTGAGTGCCTACTATGTGTCACACTGATCGATGTGCTGGAAATGCAAAAATGAATGGGCTTGTGGTCTCTGACCTGTGGAGCTCTTTTTTATTTGTGACTCAACCGAAAATCCATGTGACATCCTTATCATTTCTCTAACCATTACACCAATGAAGACAGCAAACCACAGTGCTCAATGTTCAAGGAAGAGCCTGGAATGGTGCCACAGGCTGCCTGAGGTCAGGGCAGATTGGAGCCTGTTGAGAGCAACATGCCTGCCATCTGCCTGGGCCCTGCCGTGTTGTCTGAACCCCCAAATAACTCACAAGACGCTGTATTAATTATGAAGCTGTTGGCCTTGCTTGTTTCTTACTGGCTAGCTCTGACTTAAGTATTTACTCCATAATTGTTAATCTAAGTATTTCTGTTACTGGAGAAAAGAGTCCGGACTTCTTACCCCTATGGCAGCTACATGATGACTCCCTGTGTTTCTCCTTCCCAGAGTCCTCCTGGACTCCTAGTCCCACCTATCTTGCCTCCCTATTGGCCAACAGTGCTTTATTGACATATACACAGGACTTCCCCATCAGGAGCCCAGACCTTCCCTCTGTAAACTCAGTGGATCACTGTGTCTGGAAAACCAGTGCATGAAAAGACCCTGAGCTCTCACTTGTAAAACAAAATTTCTGAGACCAAGATGCTTGGGAGGGAGAGTGCGGTTTGACCAAGTGACTGACCAAGGTCAAGTGTAATCCTCCCAGAGACCTGGCTGTCAGCACTTTTCTGTTCCCACTGTACCTAAAACTAAATGGAGCCCAGTCCTAGTGGTCTACATTCTGTTAGTCTGAGTGGCGCCTAAGTAATCATAATTTTGTAATGTTTCTCAAGTTATCTAAAGTGTCATCATAATGGGAAACACACGTCCTTGTGAACAGTGCTTTATAAGGCAGCCCTACAGCTCCGAGGTGGGGTGATCTCAACACTTTACCCTTGCCATGGACTCTGGGAGGAAGTTAGGGTTTGGGCCCCTGAATATCCCAGACTCCATCCACACATTGGTGAGGAGGACGTACCAAAGCCAGGATGGGGAGACCTCAGCTACCCTGTCCCCTCTTGCAGGTCCCTCAAGACATGTGCCAGACATCTTTCTGTGGTGCTGATGTCAAGCAAAGTCTCTGGGGTGTTTCTAATTGGTACACAGAATGAATCTTATAATTGGTTTGTTCCCTTCCTTGTTCCTTCTGCTGTGAAGCTCAAGGCCAAGTCTGAGCTTGACTTAGCAATTACATAGCATTTTGCGAATCACCAAGGACTCATCTTTCCCTTCCATTCATCTTCGTTTCTATTAGCCTGCTTTTTCCCCCAGCCAAATATTTATCAATCTATTCTGACCTGTTATGAATTAACAAATTACATTATCTGAAGACATATCCATACATTTTTCTCTCTCCTGAGTCAGAGAATGAAAAAGAAAACCCAGCAATCTCAGCACTAGGGAGGCTGTTGTTGGAGGATCATGAGTTCAAGGACAGGTTGGAAATGAAACCCTGTCTTAAACAAGCAAAAGAGAAAAGGATGAGGAGGAGGAGAGAACAAGGAAGAGAGGGAAGACTGAGAGAAAGCGCGAGTCCATAAACAGCGTATAACGGCGGAAGCCTCCAGGTCTCAGCTAGTCACCTCACACCTATTTGAAGGAAGCCCCGTTTATAGCCAAGGGCTGGCTGTTGGCTGAGTCCATTACTAGCATGCAGAAGGCAGAAAGATGACACATTCAACTCAGTTCTGGCTGCATAGCAAGTTTGAAGCCAGTCCCACCCCAATTAAAAAAGAAAGAGCTTCAAGAAAGTGAGATGTCTTAAACAACAGGACAGAGTTGCTGACTAGCTAGGAAATAAAAACTTTCCCTAATTTGTTAACGAGTGATTTTAGGTGACTTGTTAATATTGCTTTGTGATTAAGTTTAGATCAAATGCAAATTAATCTCACTTCTTTCTTCTGCTCTTCCTTCTTCCCTTTCTTCTTTTTCTCTTTCCTCCCTCCCTCTCTGTCTCTGTCTCTGTCTCTGTCTCTGTCTCTGTCTGTCTGTCTGCTGTCTGTCTGTCTGTCTGCTCTCTCTCTCTCTCTCTCTCTCAGGCCAAAAGTGGTGGCACATGCCTTTAACCCCAGCACTGGGGAAGCAGACGTGGATCTCAGAGATTTTTCAGGTCAGCCTGGTCTATAAAGCATGATTTCCAGGTTAGTCAGAGCTACATAGAGAGACCTGGTCTCAATAAAATTATATCACACACACACACACACACACATTACAGACTCCTAAAATAACATAAGAGATATTTTTTGTTTGTTTTTTGTTTTTAGGTTTTTCTGAGACAGTGTTTCTTTGTATAACAGCTCTGGCTGTCCTGGAACTCGTTCTTTGGATCAGGCTGGCCTCCGACTCACAGAGATCCACCTACCCCTACCTCCCAACCAAATGCGGGGATTAAAGAACACTAAATTCTTTTTTTTTTTTTTTTTTTTGGTTTTTTGAGACAGGGCTTCTCTATGGCTTTGGAGGCTATCCTGGAACTACCTCTGGTAGACCAGGCGGGTCTCAAACTCACCTCGATCCGCCTGCCTTTTCCTCCTGAGTGCTGGATTAAAGGCATGCGCCACCAACTCCCGGCAAGAACACTAAATTCTTAAACCTTCCCTTTAGATGTGTTTCCAGCACGGGTAAGCAGCAGGTTTTCTTGTGCTCCAACACTGGAGTAAGAAAGCAGCTAATCAAAGAAAGTGTTTAAATAAGTAGCTTGCAAATTTTAGGGATTTCTTTTTCACAGTTTTATTTCTAGCACTCCCAATATAGGGGGTGCAGCCACCAGGTGTGTGGAAGTCAGACAACAGGTCTGCAAAGTTAGTTCTCTCCTCCTTCTCATGGGCTCCAGGGATAGAACTCAGGCTTGCTGGGGCACGCACCTTTACCTCTTAGTCATCTCAATAGGCCCTGTTTATTTTTTAACCTCATATTATCTGCGCCTTGTTAAGCTATCTCAAATCTGCATTTTGAAACATGAAAGCCAAGAAAGACTTTGGAAGAGCCACAGAGGGATTATGTTCACTACCCTGAGGTGGAGTTTTGTAATTCAAACAGAAATCCTCCCCTCTTTCAGACTGTAGGGAAACTCTTTTCCCCATCCCGTTGGTGTAGTGGCTGAGGGCTCAAAATTAAACTGACAAAAGTTATATGACAGGAGGAAAGGCATCCGCTCCATGTGTGTTAATGCTTTTATCCACGTGGGGCTTCTCAGAAAAGTGAAAGGTGCTACAAACATTTTTACCAAAAGTGATTGTGGAGAAGAAAACTACACCAAGAAAACGACGTTTGGGCCTCTAGAGGTGGTGCATTGTAGGACCGTGGTTTATGCAAATTTACCCGAAGACCAGATCTTCAGCTCTGGGGTTTGGGCGACTATCTGGGCACAGATGAAGGGAGATTTATATTCTGCTTTAGGGGAAGGGAAGATGGCAGAGGTGTTCCCAGTGTTTTCTCTTTTCTTAAGTGCTTCTATCTCAAAATCATCAGTGTGCCAAGTGCCATGTCCTGGGGTGGTATGCCCTGATCTCTTTCATGTTATTCTTGCCCTGTGCCTGAACGCAGAGAGACCCGGCGATTCAGTGCCAAGCTCCTACAAGAGCCACACTTGTATGGACAGGGACAGTGCAAACCTCATACGTGTCCCTGTGACTCAGCCTAGAGAAACACAGGCCGGGCAGTAGGTGTTAAGGGGGCCCTCGCAAAGGGGGGTGAGCACCCGATGGGCGCCTCCCCATCTTCTGCTGCACACCCCATTCTCCAGGAAGTCGTCTTTAAATTTGAGTGTACCTAAGAATCACCTGGAAGGTTTATTTCAATAGATCCCAGAGCCTTATCCCCAGAGGGCCGGCAGATGTTGAATGCCCAGCAATGTGCACTCCTAATGAGCCCCCAAGGGGTGACTTTGTTGTGGGCGGGGGGGGGGGGGGGGGCAAACAGCTTCTGTGGGTAAAGTGCCACTGGATACCGGTGGGAAAAGGCAGCCTATACTTATGCCTGTTAAGTACACACTAGAGAGAAAACAGCCATCTTTTCCATACCGGGTCAGCATTAGCCAGGTTGAGGTCTCCAGCGCCGCCCTAGCTAGCTCAACCACTGCAGCGGGCAGCTAGGAACAGGGCCAGTTCTCCTGCTCGCACACCCATGGGGCTGGCTCACCCGTAGCCATACCACCAGGGGCAGCTCTACCGTTTTGCCCAGGTGCGGTGAAGGGCCCTCTCTCCCGAGTACTGCAGTTGGTGAGGTGTAGGGTCAACTTTCCCACACTTGTGCTGCCGAGACCAGTTCTCCAGCCTGCTGCAGGTGGAAAGGGGCAAGGTGGGGGACATCTTTCCCTTACCCATGCCACTCTGTGGCAGATGGCGGGGTCATCCCTCCAGACAGGCTCACCTGCACCCCCAACAGGGTCAGCAGGCGAGGTGCAGAGCCCATTCTCTGGCGTGCTGCACTGGTGAGGAAGGGGCAAGTTCTGCTCTCCCACCTCAGGACCTCAGGACCTCAGGACCAGCGGTCCCATCCACCATAGGCAGCGAGCGCTGGAGATGGGGGAGAGCGTCTCTCTTTCGATCACTCCACCAAATGGCAGATGACATTTGACAGTGTGACATGATGTTGCCATCTCTGTAGCTCACACTGAAGAACTGGGAAGTTTAGCTATTTGTTTTTAAAGTCCCATAGGAGCTGGCAAGAAGACTTCGTGGATAAAGAAATACCCAGTCTGACAACCTTGGTTCCATTCCCAGACTCCACATGTAGGAAGAAGAGAACTAATTTGTGCAAGTTGCCCTCCCGTGTGTACCAGGGCGCATACATGCCTTCCCTCTCTAAATAATGTTTTTTTTTTATTGCAAAGCAAAAAACACCTCACAATATTTGGAGTAAGTTTTCAGTTGTGTGTTAGGCTGCCCTCCACATAAACCCTGGGATTTGTGCACCTGCTAGGAGCCTGATGGGAATTAAATGCAGTTAGTTCTCACTCTTCAAAGAAGTTACAAAGTTGAAAGCACTGAATTGCTCAATACTGGGCCTTTGTTCCTAAAGTAAATGCAGGTCTCCGATGCCTTCATGAAAACTGAGTGAGCTAAGGTCAGGGAGAATGTCCTGGAAGCCGAAGATTGTGGATTGAAGGGCTCTGAGCCAGTGTGGGGAGCCCAGTTTGGGGCAAGCAGGGATGGTGAGGGATGAAGCCAACGTCTAATGGTGATTATATATCAGGATCCAGTCTGAAAAGTGTCTCAGAGACCGGAAAGGGAAAAGGTGAGCACTGTCAGGGTTCACAGTAGGGTGGGATCATGTGGAGCTGCCCCTAACAAGGGCTCTCAGGACTAGAAGGACTAGTCAGGATATTCTAGAACCGTTGGCTTCCGGGCTAACTCCCTACAAATGCTGGGGCTCCTCCCCAGCCTCAGTGCAGGCTACACAGTGTCGGGAACTTCTCTCAGTACTCCTTCTGCGAGCCCACACCCACTGTATGCCAGGGAGGCCCACCTGCTCTTCTGGGACATGTGTCCAAGTTGTAAGGAAAGGCATCCTGGAAAACTGAATGGGGTAAAACTGTGGGGAGGGGCAGAATGCTGTGAAGGGGTTCCATTCACATTGTGCAAAATGGCCATCTTTGCCCTCCTGGTGGTCCTAGTGTCAAAGAAGTGTTCGGTACCAACACATACTCGGTACAACAAAGTGAGGCTGTTCAGTGGAAGCTGGAAGGATAGACAGACGGATGAGAAATTCAGTTCTACTGTTGTCAGATGGATGAGAAATTCAGTTCTACTGTTGTGAGGCTGGGCCACTGGGCGAGGGGTCACACTGCTGGGTTTGCTACATCCTCCCTGTGTGTCCAGTTTGTACTCGAACCGGTCCTTCTTACAGCCATGAATTCATTTTAATTCCAACACCCCTGACGGGTGGCATTGACTGTCCTGTTAGATGAGTGAACGAAACCCTGGGGCCTACAGAGAAGCCGAGTCACGCACTGCAGACTCCATGTTGAGCAAGAGGTCTAACTGGAATACAGCCTTACCTGGTGCCTCTGCCTCCAGCCTGTCTCCCCCTCCTCTCTCACTGCGTTCCCTTCTCTTTTCCTCTTGCTTATCTGTAAGAAGAAAACCTTTTAACAAATGTTACTGCATTCACCTTTTAGTTACCGCCCCAGCTTAGCATAGCTTTCCCAAAGTCTTCCAGCATTTTCTACTTTAGGAACTATGATAATTTTCCCATGAGCATGGCTTGGCTCTGTACAGAGGGCTACTAGAATTCTATTATCTACCAGGCATTGGGCCTGGCTATATAGCTACATTTGCAGTCATTCATGTTGCCTCTCAACAAGCATTCAGATTCAAGAAAACTTAAGCATGGCCTTAGGTACATGTTGGGAAAACACACTCCTTTGTATGTGGGTCTGGATATCAGAATTTTAAAGATGCTGCAATGATTTCTTAGATGTCTCTCTGATTGCATGTTTGTGCCTTCAACACTTTAACAACAGTTTTCTGCTCCTCAATAAGGAGGCACACCCTACCCTGTAACAGGGACCCGAGGTACACATGGGGTCACAGTAGACCCTGATGACTGCCTCTTCGATTTTGACAATCTCATAGGGACTTTAGGTTTTACAACATGAACGCTGTAAATTTGCCTGGGCACACAGCACATGTGAATTAGGTGATTTCCCAACCTTCTTGGTGTAAAGGTAAACAATCCTATTATCAGGGGTTCAAAACAACCTAGTTTGGTTAGAGGCTGTATTGTAGGAAGGCCAACATGGATGTCAAACACTGGACCATTCTGAGTGTCTAAACACCATCCCTGGAAGAGGAAAAAGAAACTATTTCTTTTGTTTAATCAGCAGTCACTGTTTATTAACTGATCAGATTATTATAGAAACACCATAGTAGATATCTTAAACATGAGCAGTTTAAACACCTTTGGTCCACAGTTTTTTGAGAGAAAGAAAATCTGGCTTTGTAGCCCTGACTGACCTAGAACTCACTGTGTTGACCAAGCTGGCCTCAAACTCATAAAGATCCAAGTGCCTCTGCCTCCCAAGTGCTGAGATTAAAGGCCTGTACCATCACTGCCCTGACCAAGAAAAACAAACAAAAAATGGCTTTTAATATATACACTTTTGTGGTGATATATTATTTATGATTTATTAAACTTTCCCGAGGATTCAGAAAGCAAAGTCAGCCACAAGCCATAGAAGTCAGGAACACACCTTTAATCCCAGCAGCCAGAAACTAGGAGGTGTGGTACACACCTTTAATCCTAGGACTCAGGAGTAAAAGGTAGACGGATCTCTCTGAGTTCAAGGCCACCCAGGACTGGATGAGATTGAATCAGTCTAAAGGAGTAACAGATCACACGTCTTTAATCCCAGCACTAGAGTGATATAAAAGATAGGAGAAAGGTCTTCAGTATTCAGGAGGAGGTATTCATTCTCCAGCCATGCGGAGAAGAGACAGCAGTTTGAGACTCGGTGAAGAGCTGGTGGATCAGCTTGAGCTAGAGGTGAGAGCTAGTGGCCGGCTGCTTTGTTTTTCTGAACTTTATCTTGAAGCTTGAACCCCACTATCAGTCTCTGAGCCTTTTATTTATCCTGTTAGAGCCAAGCTATCAAGTGGGACGATCAGAGAACCATTGTGCCGATGACAGTGACTGCAAAGGGTCAATGTTGCTTGGTTTGAGCAACAATAGAAAGAGATTTCAGACCAAAACAGGGCAAGTCTGAAGGGCTCTGAATTACTTCTTCAGGCATGCACACACACTTCTTTCCTTGGCTGCCTAGGACCTTCAGATGAGCTCTGGCAGGACTGGCAGTGTAGGTCAGAGACATGTCAAGCATGCATTTGAGAAGTTTCACAGTTCCTGGTTTCCTTGGAGTGCTGGGAATATATCTCACTAAACAAATGCTCAACCAGGAGTCTGTTGCTTTGCCTCTGGCAACTGCTGCTATAGGTTCTGGTTATGCCTTCTGGCACCTTTACCTGGAGATACATCTGCTCCCAGCATGATAAGCTGTATGGACCATAACCTGCTTTCTCCTGCCTCAGGGAAGCCATTGGAAGGGTTGGTTGCCTGGATTACACCCACACTTCCTCTATGTCCTCACCCTGTTTTAAGTTAGGAAATCTTTGATATTAAAGGGAGGGTTGGTTGCTGTGGTTTGAATGGGTCCTTCACTCACATTGAAGCCCTAACATGGGGGTGCATGCCCATCCACAAAGCTACTCAGGAAGCTAAGGTGGAAAGAACACCTGAAAACAGGAGCTGAAAGCCAGACAGGACTACACAGGGAGATCCAATGATAAACACACAAACCTCATGTTGAAATGCAAGCATTGTGACATTGTTAAAATAGACTTTTAAGAGATAATTTGTCTAGGAGGGAATTTGTGAGTTGGTTGCAGGAGGGAGTTTGACACCCTCCATCTTTGCAATTGTTCTGGCTTCCAGACTAGAACTATGTACCTTGCTGAGGCAGGGGCCACTGGCAGATGTCAGCTCCTTGAACTTCTGAACTGTGAGCCAATACATTCAGCCCATTGACAACTTCCAGTCTATGGGGCCCTGTTCTAGAGGCACAGACTACTGAAACAGGGTTGTCAGCAGCTGGGCTAGAATGCTCTCCCTTTTCCTGAGGAACAATGAACACACAATAGCCTAGGGAGTGTGTGTGTGTGTGTGTGTATGTGTGTGTGAGTGAGAGAGAGTACATGCATGTGTGTATGTGTGTATGTGAGAGAGAGAGTAGATGCATACGTGTATGTGTGTATGCATTGTGTATGTGTGTGTATATGCGTATGTGACTATGTATTTGTGTATATGCATGTGTGTGTATGTGTGCATGTATATGCATGACATTTTAAAAATTCCTGTAACCAAATTAAAATAAAAACACAATACAAGATATTTGGGAACACATTAAAAGCAGTCCTACAAGGGACTTAGTGCCTAATTATAACAACAACAAATTACTTGCAAGTCAGTATTTCAGAAAAACAAAAACAAAACAAACCCTTATATGGTAGATAGCAAGGAACAATTAAAAAGAACAACAGAGCAGAAATCAGAAATAGAAATGTAGGAAACACTACAAGTCAATGATCTAAGAATTGGTTCTTTGAGAAAATAAGCAAGATTGACATACCTTTGGCCCAACTAACAAAAAAAGAAAAAGAAAGCAAGGAGCCAAATGAACATAATCAGAAATGAGCAGAGAAACTCTACAAGGGAAGCCAAAGAAATCTAAAATATTACAAAGGAATACTTTTAAAACTTGTAATTAAGTTGGAAAATATAAAAGAAATAGTCAAAATCAGAGCCTAGCGCATACTGGGCAGTACTACCCCTGGGCAGGTGGTCCTGGGTTCTATAAGAAAGCAGGCTGAGCAAGCCATGGAGAACCAGTAAGCAGCTCCCCTCCATGATCTCTGCATCAGCTCCTGCCTCCTGGTTCCTCCCTGTTTGAATTCCAGTCCTGACTTGCATTAATGATGGACTATGATCTGGAAGTGTAAACCAAATAAACGCTTTCCTCTCCATTTTTGGGTGAGGGGTATGATGTTCATCATAGCAATCGAAAGCAAACTAGGACACTAGGTAAAGAAACAACAAAAAAGAAAACCACAGGCCAATGTCCTTGATGAACGTATATTCAAATATCTTAATAAAATACTTGAAAGCTGAACAAAGGCATATAGCAAAAAAAGATTTTCCACAGATGCATGGATGATTCAACATACATAAGTGAATAAATGTATTATATAAATGAACTTAAAGACAAAAATCACATAAAATAGACCATAGATACAAATAAAAGGTCCTTGACAGAATCCAGTATACTTTTGTGATAAAAGAGAAAGACTGGATGGAACATACCTCAACATAGTAAAGGTTTTATGCAACAAGCCACAGACAGCATCACCCTGAACAGAGAACAACTTGAAGCAATCCTATTAAATCCAGAGATGAGCTGGATGTCCACCATACCCACTCCTTTTCAATGCTGTGTGCTGAAGCACTAGTTGGAACAATAAAGTAGGAGACAGAAATAAAGAGAATATGAGTAGGAAAAGAAGTCAAATTATCCTACAAAATATAAGGCATGGGCTAGAGAAACGCTCAGTGATTGAGAGCACATATTGTTCTTGCAGAGGACCCATGTTCGATCCCCAGCATCTACACTGCCTGGAACTCCTTGGGCACATTCACAAACACATGTTACATACACATAAGTAAATAATAAAAAGTTAATATATATATCATAACTTCGTTGGACAATTTCAACTACCCCTTTCTTTTCCCTAATATAAGGCTTGAAATCATAAGATCTCACCCTAAGGAGGAAATCTTGTCTTGACCCCTCCATGGTAGGGATGGGAGTTCTGTTCAATGCGTTGTTCTCTCCACACATGCTAACTCTTCCTTTTTGTGGCTGTTTTGATCTGTTCACCGTCCGGGGGCTGTTTCTCCTGATACTTTAACTAGGAACAGGAACCTAGAAAGGTTTGGGGCAGGTTGAAATTCCCCTCTTGCTGAGACAGTCATAGTTTTCAGTTAAATGGCCTGTCCCTAAATTCTAAAAACTCCACAAACCTCAAAATGACTTGGAAACCAGGCCCCCGTGGTATATTGCACGGAGAGCCAAGGAAAGGACTCCCAGTGATGCGGGGAAGGTGAGTGGCCTCACACTTGAGACACTTGATTCTTGCAAATGTTTTACTAACCCTTTCTCTTTGGTACTAAATATGAAGAGGGAGGCATGAAGAACGTATCTATCCCCAGTGGTGCCAGGGCGAGGCCATCCTGCCCACTCCGAGAATCCTATGCTGGGAGGAGCTGTTGAAGGCTGTGTGGTCAAGAAAGACACTGTACTATTAATGGCCGTGGTTGGGGGTTGGTTAGTTTCCAAATCAAATCTAGAAAAAACCAAACAGAAGCAGACAGCTGTTGTCCTTTCTGTTGAGTGACCGCACCATTCCCCTTGATGGTGCAGATTATTTAAAAGCCTCTTGGGATGAGAACTGAGTAAGACTTTGGTCTGCTAGTCTCTGCCTGGTTACAGTGTGTGGGGTCACGGAGGAACAGAGATTTCTAACTCCATCTGGAGAATGACTATGGTGGACTGCAAATGTGAGCAGACGGTGAGAGCCAGGCTGTGAGTACAGAGAGCTGCTGGCGGCCTTCCCTACACTGCTGCAGATGTTCATATATACGATTCGGTTCCTTCTGCTGGGCTCTGTAAGAACTAGCAAAAGCTGGTCGGGGCCAGCACTGGCTTGATGATCCTGGTATAACTGGGGCCACAGCCTGATGGAGAAGTAGGTTTTGTCTCTCTTGCACCTTTTCCTTCTGATTTTGGTAGCAGCAATCTAAACATCGTCTAAAGAATTCCTCCTTCCCTGTCATCAGCCTTGGCAACCGGTAATCTTCTCTCCCACCCCAAGTGGGACTGGCCCTGAGACTCAAGTTAGCCAAGGTTCCCACAGAACTTGGATATTATACACACAGATGGAGGCCCTTAAAGCTGGTTCCAGTGGGGTGGCCATGGCTCGAATGGTCTTGCTATGTGATCCAGGCTGACCTTGGATGCGCTGCCTTCTTGGTTCTGTCTCAAGTGCTAGCATCTCAGGTGTGCTGTGCTACCCCTGGCCATTCCTAAGTCCTGTTACTAAGCATTTTCAGTTCTGTGGTGACAGGCCTTCCATTTCCTTCAGTAACCAGGTTCAAGTTTCTGCTGCTCAAACCCAACAGACAAAAGAGTTTATCTGATGTCCGCTGACCCCTCCTATCAGCCTCCCTGAGGGGCAGCATTCCCATTCCCAGAAATCTCTTCGACACCCAAAGATGCAGACCAGTCAACGCTGGAGCAAGCATTGGCTCCTATCTGCCCTTCACCCACCAACCCAGTGTCCGGCCTGTCCAGGACAAGCTGCTGCCTTTGCACCTCGCCAAGTGTTTCACCCACACTGCAGCACAGGAGGCCCTCGTGCCCCCTGGTGGCAGGTATCTTAGTGACAGGGAGAGTAGACTGATGCTCAATCTTGGAATTCTTGTTACTCAAAATTGAACTCAGTCCAACTCTTGTCTCAGTTAGAGTTTTTGTTCCTGTGAATTCCATGACCATGGCAACCCTTATAAGAAAATATTTAATTTGGGTGGCTTGCTTACAGTTTCAGAGGTTCAGTTCATTGTCATCATTGGGTGGGGGCCGGGGGATTGGAGAAGTAGCTGAGTCCTCCATCTTGCAGGTAACAGGAAACGATCTCAGTGTCACACTGAAGGAAGCTTGAGCAAGACAGACCTCAAAGCCCACCCTCACAGTGACACACTTCCTCCAACAAGGCCACACCACCCCAACAAAGCCACGCCTCCCAATGGTGCCACTCCCTTTAGAGGCCATTGTCTTTCAAACCACGAGCCTGGTGGCAATCCAGGCCCACTGAAGACCAAAGCCTGACCTCATGTTTCTTTGTCTCTTTCTCAGACGGGTGCTCTGGGCACAGAGTTCCCCATCCACCAGCCTTCCGCGTTCCTGACTATTCCCACCATCGCCCCACCGCATGGGTGGCACCTATTTTCCAACTGGAACGCCCTTCTTTGCCTTTCCAGGCTCCGGAGAAACCCATTTTCCCTTGGCCGTTTTTACCCCTCCTGCCCCACAGACCCAATACTCCCACTGACAAGAACCTGGGGTTGTCATCTGATGTCAGAGCAAACATGGACACGGTCCACTACGACCACGGGATTTCACGTTTTCTTATTCTCTCTGCTCACCTTGGAAGTAGAGCTGTGTCTCACCGATGAGCAAGCTGTTTGAGATGGGTGGGCTGTTGCTTGCGTGTGGCAGGGAGGAAACACAGGCTTGAAGGGCAGTGTTACCAGGACCTAGGCAGTGGCTTTTAATCAGAATGACACTTAGCTGTGACCCTGCGAACCCAGCTGTACCTGGCTTCTTCCTTCAAGTACTTGGGGTTCACAGGAAATTCAGAGGCACCTGCCTTCCTCCAGCTTCCGTAAGCTGCCAGGCTCTGAGCTAGCAATTCCCTGATCTTTTTCCCCCTCTTTCTTCCCATTTTACAGGTAAGGACGCTGAGGCTCAGAGGGAGAGATCACTTAGTGAAATGGTGCAAGTAATAAATGGTGACAGCTGGGCTTCAGGACTTAGGGAAGGTGTCTTTTCACACTTGCCCAGGTCCCCACCGGAGAGGAGAGGAGGATCTAAGGGTGGCTAGTCCCTTCATGAAACGGGCCTGGGGCGCTAGGGAGTGTCCAATAGGTGGCAGCAGAAAACCAGTCAGTGGCCAGGGAGGTACACAGTGCCGGTTCTCACCTGGGACAAAAGGCAGGGCTGGAGAACAGCTCTCTCAGCCTCGGCTAAGCACATTCGGTGCGAGCACTCAAGAGCACTACCTCATTAACTGTCACGATCAACCTGTGCAGCGGATGCCTTTAGCCTCAGGTTTTTCAGATGAGCAGGTTTTTTAGATGAGTGAGCTCAGGCGGTGGGAGCTCAGACTGAAGAGATGAGGAGCAGGCCAGGCCTTTTGGATTGCAGCCCCAGCTGAAGTCAGTCCCTTGGAAGTAGCAAGACTAGTGGTGGTCCGGCCATGCGTGGGCTGGCTCCAGTATGCTTGAGGTCAGTCCAAGGACAATGCTAAGACCTAATCAGAGAGGACTTCCCGGATGTTGTGTGAGCCCAAGAAACAGGATGTGGTAGGGTTTTTTTCAGGCTGAGGTTCCCGGAGCATCCAAGAGTCTGCAAAGCACTAAAACCCCCAAAGACTCACCTGTAGACGATCTGGGTTTCACAAAACAAGTGAGCTGGAGAGTGGCAACGCCATCAGAATGCTGCATCTGTCCATAGAGACCCTTTGTGGAAGGAGTTGATGACAGTTTCCCAGATGCCCACACCCTAGAAGAATGCCAGAGCAGACTTAAATTCTCCGAATCGGCTCATGCCACCAGAGGATGCAACTGAGACCTGGGAGCCTCACTTTGCCCTAATGAAGGCATAGGTGTAAAGATTACACCAGACCCAAGATAAATGATAAATGGGTGTTTATTGGGGGAACACAACACATAAATATAAAGAACCACAGGAGCACTTCTCTGCCCTTCCTAACGGATCAGCTGGCCCAAGAGAAAAGCCACACAAAAGAAGCCACGCCCCCCTCTTTCTGGTTCCCTCAGCCTGAAGTCATGCTCTAAGGGTTGTGGCCACCATTACCGGTTCACCGGCAAGACGGCTACATCCTAATCATCCAGGCACCCTGCTTGTTTGTAGAGTCCCCCGGATGCAAACGTCAGGCTCCCAAGTTCAGAACTGCAGCTCTCTTTGTAAATCGAAAATCACCACTAGTTAGCTAGACCACTAGACGAGGTTTAGACTGAAGGTGCTGCTTCCAGATGTGACGACACCGGAGGCTTGCATCCTTCCCAACTTTTATACAAAATCTCCTGACACAAACTGGTCAGGGTACACCCGTCTGCAGTTGCAGCAGAGAATCGGGAATTCATTTTCTACACTTAGTGAATTCAAGACTAACGCGGACTATGTGAGAACCTGTCTCAAAAAATAAAGGGGTGGGGGGACGCTGGAGAGATAGTTTAGCAGGGAGGAGCACTGAGTGCTCTACCAGAGGGCCCAGATTCCATTCCCAGCACCCACATAATGGCTCACACCCATCAGTTCCAGGGGATGCCACACCCTCTTCTCGCCCTCTTGGGTACCAGGCACACCTGTGGCTCACCCACATTCACCCAGACAAAACACCTATACTTGTAAAATGAGATTTAAAAAGTATTTTTTTAGTTTTCAGTTTTAATATATTTTTAATTTTAACATAATATTATGTCTGAATTCTTTGAACATTTACAATGTATTCATATCACGTTCACTTCCTATACCCCCTTACTCCATCTAGATTCCCTCCACTTCCCTTTCCCAACTTTATATCCCCTTTTCCTCATTCTTTTACTGAAAATGGATTTTTTTCATATAATAAATCCTAGTTACAATGTCCCCTCTCTCTACTCCTCCCAGTTTCTTCCTACTTCCCCTCCCCTCCAGATCAACTCTACTTCTGTCTCTCAGAAAAGAACAGGCTTCTAAGAGATAACAACAAAACATGACAAGACAATAAAACAGGAGAAAGACCCATCACGTCAAAGTTGGACACAGCAAGCCAACGGAAGGAAAGACACCCAAGAGAAGAAAAAGAGCCCTAAGAGCAAACACCAGAATCAGAGACACACTTGTTTTCACACTCAGGAGTCCCATACAAATACTAAGCAAATAGCTATACTATATATGCAGAGGGCATAGTACAAACCCAGGCTGGCCCTGTGCTTGCTGCACCAGCCCCTGTGAGCTCACACATGCTGTGCTTAGTTAATTCACATGGCCTTGTTCCCCTGGTGTCCTCCAGCCCCTCTGGCTCTTACAATCTTCCTGCATCCTCTTCATGGGATTTCCTGAGCTTTGAGGAGAGAGACTTGAGGGAGACCTCCTATTTAGAATCTCTTTCCATGTAGTATCTGGCCATGGGTCTCTGCATCTGCTCCTATCTGCTGTTGGAGGAAGCCTCTCTAATGATGACTGGATAAAGCACTGAGCTGGGTATAGCAGAATGTCATTAAGAGTCATCCTAATGCCCCCCCCTTTCAGACCAGTAGTGTTGTATTTTACCATAGGTCTCTGAGATACCCAGTGTCTGGATCTTGGTCACCCATGCAAAGTTGGGTATGGGTTTTGTCTGGTGGAGTGGAACTTAAGTCAAATCAGACAGTGGTTGGCTGCTCCCACAGGTTCAATGCCACTGTTGCCCTAGACATAGGGCAGATCATAGGTTTCTAAACATCTGCTGACCCAGCCCCAGTCCTGGGGCCCAACTCACGCTCTGGTTCTGTCTCAGTGTCTTTCCACTCAGGTTCTACCTGAGATGTTTCTTTCTCATCTTTTATTTTCTTGGTTAACATGGCCAGGGAGTGAACCCAGGGCCTCGCAACTGCTCTGCCACAGAGCCACACCCCTAATGCCCTAATGAAAAGCAAGACCTCCTCTTTGCCATTTAGTTCTTAGTTTAAAATGTCTGTCCTTTGCAGAAAGGTGAAGGTGGATTTTTCTGTTCCAGTAGTCACTCCCTAATAACCACACAGAGACTTAATATTAATTACAAATGCTGGGCCGATAGCTTAAACTTGTTTTTAGCTACTTCTTATAGCTTACATTGACACATTTCTATTAATCTACATGCTGCCCTGAGGCTCGTTATCCTCATGTACATACTTCCCATCCTGCTTGCTCTGTGTCTCATGGTGTCTCCTCAGACTCCACCCTTCTTCCCTGTGTCCTCCTAGTCTGGTTCTCCTGCCCAATCTCTTCCTGCCCAGCTATAGGCCAGTCAGCTCGTTATTAACCATTGAGAGTAATATACATTTACAATGTACAAAGATCGATCCACAGAAGCTTCCCCTAGGATCAGCTCTCTTCTTTCTCTGTTTTGTGTGTCCCTTGCTAGTTCTAGTGGCAGTCACTAAGCTTTTAGTAGGTTCAGATTATCCTCACACAAAGCAGGCTCTTGTTCATAGCCCAGCATGGAAACTAGAATCCTAGGCTCTGAAAGGATATGGCCCTCAGATGTGAGGGGAAGGTCTCTTTGTGGTTAGTTCACCCAAGTCCTAGTTGATGAAGACTCCTTAATCTGATGTGGATTTGTCTGTCTGTGACTGTTAGGGACAGCCAGTTAGTAAAGGTTATCAGTGTCCCATTACTACACATTGGATTTGAAGGTAAGTAGAATTTATCCTTGGTTTAGTGAGAGTCCAAGTAGGTCTGCCCTGAAAAGGGAAATTTTATCTGTCTCTTGCAAGTGCATGGAAACTCACATTCCTCAGTGAACAGGTAAACCCAGGCCTCGGCAAACAACGAGGACATCAACTGTTGGGACTTGCTTTCCAGACCCCAGCCTACAAGCTCTTCAGTTCTTTGGGGTGCAAGTAGGGCACCCAGTGAAGCTTGGCTTTTGGGTAAACTATATTTGGAAGCAGGTCTCACCATGTAGCCCAAGCTGGCCTTGAACTTGTGATCTTCTTGGCTCAGTGTCCCAAGTGCTGGTATTGTAGGCGTGAGCTGCCATTCTCTGCTCACGAAATAGAATTTTTTAGTATAACTTTATCTCAATAATATATGAGACATTTTAAATTTTTTGATACATTTTTTAAAAATAACATTTTATTAAAATTTCCAGAATCTCGTACAATGTATTTTGATCATATTCCTTTTCCACCTCCTCCTAGACCCTCACTCCACTCTTACCTCCCTGCCCACCCAACTTTGAGTTCTCCTCCTCCTCTTCTAACTCTTCACCTATGGAGTATAGTTTGTGTTGCTCAGCTCCTCTTGGGAGTAGAATCTGCCCTGGTCAACCTGCCATAGGTCAACACCATTAACGATAGCTCTCCCGCAGCTATCGAATACCCCTCAGCTAGTGGTGGCCTTCGTCTGATTTGCGTAGGTCTTGTGCATTTGTCAGAATTTCTGTGAGTGTTTGGGTGCAATTGCCCTGTCACCTTGAAGTCAGACACTGCCTCTGACTCTTACAATCTTTCTGTCTCCTCGTCCTCGAAGATCCCAGAGCCTTGCAGCGAGGAGTGTGACATACAAGTCACATTTAGGGCTGAGCACTCCAAGGCCGAGGCATTTTTATAGGATAAAAATTACATTAGACACATGACAAAAATACTTGTTTATGTGAAATGCAAGTTTACCTAGTTTATTGGGCAACTTAAAAATGCATGGCTTCCCTGGGGTAGTGTTGGGAGTGGGGAAAAACAGAGGCCAGCAAGATCTCTCTCTCTCTCTCTCTCTCTCTCTCTCTCTCTCTCTCTCTCTCTCTCTCTCTCTCTCTCTCTCTCTGTTTTCCCTAAGGGGTAGAATGAAGTTTCTTTCATGCCAAATAAGCAATCACAGACATCCTGTTAGGAATCCAGACCCATGACTATCATGAGACTCAAGATCAAGAATGAAAAAAAAATTAGATTAATAGCCAAAGAAGCTGTCTTCACACACACACAGCCAGTCAGCACACAGAGGGCTGTCTCCTCAGGAAGGTAAGAGCACTTGTTTCTTTCAGAACAGGGCTTGGGGACTTCTCTGTTCCCCCTTAGGGCCTTCTTGAAGCTCAAGTGTCTAGAGTTTCTCCCTCCCCGTTTGTAATTGTCTTACTTCTGGAGTTCACAGTCTCTTAGATTCTCTCTCAGTCCTCCAAAGTTGCAAAGAATACTGATTCGTGTGTGTGTGTTTGGGGGGGGGTTGTTGCTGGTGACAGGAACTCCTTTACACTAGATGTAGTCTGTCACCCAAAAGGACTTCCACTGACTTGAGTGGGGTGAGGTACATTTGTTCTGTTACTGTTTGCAGATGCTCTGAGGTTAAGGAAGATGCATACAAAGAAACAATGCAGAATTAATAGAGTCTCTTATCTGTCAACATGGGCTTCACCCCTACACTACCCGCCTGATATGATCTGTGAGATAAACTGTAATCTCTTTTTTACACCCGGGAAGGGCAATTACACACAAAATGTCCCCTGTGGAGAGGTGACATACAGTAAAAAAGAAAGTCCTGATTTTGCTCCCCCATTCTCCCTGTTCTTCAAAATGGAGCTAATTAATGTTCCATGGGGATAGGCCTTTAACATGTATAAAAACTGTAAAAAGACACCCCACTATGATATCGAGGAGTGAAGCTTCCATTACTGCTTTTTAATGAGTTCACTTTAATTATGACCACTGTCGTTCATGAGGTTTTTGTTGGTATACTATATACACATTTTAGTGTTTTGTTTTGTTTTGTTTGTATGTGTGTGTGTTTGGGTTGGGTGTGGTACTTCCCTAAAGGTACTTGGGAAGTAGAGGTACACAGATCTTTATGAGTTTAAGGTCAGTGTAGTCTACATACTAAGTTCTGTGACAGCCAGGGTAGCACAGTGAGACTCTGTCTAATTTTTTTTTAATTCTTAGCTATGAGACCTGGATAGATAGAAATCGAATTGAATGATGAATGGGAGGAAAAACAAATTATTAGACAAAATGAGGCGCTGGCCTTCCTAGGTTTGTCTTGGGTGATGTGTACTTGGCTAAAAAGATCAGGTTCCCTTGTTGAAAAATGGGTTTGGAAGATGCTCTGTCACTAGTACATACATCTGGGAAACATCTCACTGAACATTGTAACCTTCTGTCTGGCCAGAGATAGACCACAGTGGTAATTTTGGAGAAAAATAATGCATCTCGGTTTGTTTTTGTTTTTTGAAACAGAGTTTCTCTGTGTAGCCCTGGTTGTCCTGGAATTAGCTTTGTAGACCAGGCTGGCCTCAAACTCATAGAGATCCTCTTGCTTCAGCTTCCTGAGTACTGGGATTGAAGGTGTACACAACTATTGTCTAGCTTCTTTTATTTATTTTAAAATGTATATCAGACAATGTACGTGTGTGTGTGTGTGTGTGTGTGTGTGTGTGTGTGCGCGCGCGTGTGTGTGTGTCACAGTGGACATGTGGGAGCTCAGAAGACAATGCCATGGAGTCATCTTTCACCTTAACCTGAGGTTCTGGAGGTCAGATGTTTGACAAATTTGTGTAGCAAACGTCTTTATACATGGACTCACCTCTCTAGTCCCTCCTCTTGTTCTAGTAACTGCTGTCCTAGGCCAGTAAAGCAAATAAAAGCCTCTTCCATTTTATCATAGAGTCCAACTGGAGGCCTGAGGGACACACTCCCCGATAACTCGTTTTTAAGGTGTTTTGTTTCATTAGTACTTTCTTCTTAGAACTTAAATTCCCACTTAGGCATCAGAAACCTAAGCTATTTCTAAAGCTCTTGGAATTAATGAGAGGAGGTAGGAATCCCCAAAGGGAGGACCCAGAGAGTGTTCTAGCTGACACATCCTGGGGACAATCTCCGTGTGTCTCTGTGGGACGTGTGAGGATGTTTTGGGTTCACTAAACAATGCCCATGTGCCCTTCCGTTAGGTGTCCTGTGCTCCTGAGTCCACACAATGCCACGAGAAGAGGCTCACTTCGGTTACCCCAGGAAGGGAGGCAGCCACTCTTATGTCACCACTGAGGAGTAAGTTAAAACCTTCTGGGTCTCCAGTTTGCCATCTGCAGACAAAGCCTGCTGACTCCACCCACACATGCCAACCACTGCCACCTGGGGAGGCCTCCCTGCCTTCTAATGGTCTGACTCACACCTCCCTGGATCCAAACGGATGGGAGATAGAATCGAGAAAATTAGATACTGCTATTTTTGTCTGCATTCTCCAGCCTTGGTTGTTGGTTTTCAAGTTGGGAAAAATCTGTCCAGGACCCAGACACGTCCTTCCTCAAGCTGTCCCGTCAGTTCCTCTCAGCACTGCTGCAGGAACATTGTAGACAGAATAGTGTTAAGTTGCTAAGAGCCAGTGTAGATGACCCGGGTGTGGGTCTCAGCCTGTGTGCAGACTCCTGGCTGAAGATGGTGGCCATGACTTTTGCTCCACAGTGCCATCCCACAGAAAGATGTCTGGGCTTCTGAGTTAATTAATAATAAGTATTTATGCGATTATTACTTCTAAGAACTAAGTACATGGTTCAGAGATACTGTTCTATATCTCTGAAAAAAGTCCAGAGTTCACTGGGGCGTTAGGCAGGAAGTAACTCTAGGAATGGGAAGGGTGTGGCAGGGAGGTCAACCTGAGCAGGGAGTCCAGCCAGGCTTTGATTTAGACCCCGTTTCTCAACCTTCCTAATGCTGTGACACTTTAATACAGTTCCTCGTGTAGTAGTGACTCCCAACCATAAAGTTATTTTCCTGCCAATTCATAACTGTAGTTTTGCTACTGTCATGAATCATAATATAACTATCTGGTTTGCAGGCTATCTGATATTCAATCCCTGTGAAAGGGTCTTTAGACCTGGGGGTAGATTTAGGCCCCCTTTATGCCATTTATTCAGATCTGCTCCCCTTGTAGAAAGAGTTTCTGGAAAACCTCACATAGTGCTAGACAGCAAACAAGGTACAGATTCCATCAATGGAGTCAAGCTGGGAGCATCTCCCAGGGGATTTTTCCATATCATAGCATGGCCAGTAGGGAGATATGGGTAGTGGTACATTTTAGCAAACTGTCTCAGCAAGATACTCTTTAGGCGGGGAGATACACTGCATATGGTATTGGTTTGTCATCTTTAGGATGACTCCACTTAAGCTATGTTCTTCTTACACTAGGATTTTTTCTCTCTCATTTAGTAGTGCAGGAGTCCTAGCCCCTCAGTTCCCTTCTTCCTTGCTGTCACCCTGGGCATTGCCGCTGAGTGAAGATGGTGGGCCATCACCTTTGGGTTTCCCCAACAGAAACTGAGAAGCCAAGGGAAGGCTGGGCCATTATTGTCCATTAGCACTCAGGCCCTCTCTCTGCGCCCCACATCACGACGCCCCCGTCTGCCTGCTGTGTTGTTGCATGTGGTAAAAGGCTCAGAGAAACTGGGAGATGTGCAGCAGGATGTGGTGATGTTGGGATTTAAGCGCAGCTCTGTTTGCCCCTGAAGCACTAAGCTGGCGGGCTAACAAGGCAAGTGTGTGCATACTCCGTTCAAAGGGAGGAGAGGCCAGAGACCAGCGAACTGCCAAGCCGGAAGCCTTGGTGGTGTGTAGCCATCGCTTCCAGCTGGGGGGGGGGGGAAGCTGGGGCGGAGGGGGGGGGCTGGACGGTGGGGGGCTGGGGGCCCACAGCCAATGCAAAATTTCATGTCACCTTCAGTATGAGGAACTGGTTAAGCAGGCGGGGGCCTTGAGGTGACAAAGGCACAGAAGTAACACGGGCAGCAAAACCACAGGCTGCTGCTTACGTCCCTGTGCTTATGTCCCCGGGGCTGAGGAACAAATGGAAAAGCAGGGGTCATCGAAACCTAAAATGGAGGGAGAGACCCCACAGAATGGGGCCCACATGACCGAAGGGGGATTTCTGTCGGCTGGTTACTGTGTGCTCCGGCCTCTGGCCAGTTCTGCGAGTGGCCGGGAAAGAGCTGGCAACTGAGCTGACTGGCAGTGTGAAGAGGGCTTATGGGTGATGCTGAACAGAGCAGGAAACAGATGGGACTCTTTTGGGCCACTGCCGGGGCCGTGGGCAAAGCGGAAGTAGGGTTTGCTGGGTTCAGTGCCAGCATCCCAGAGCAGGGAATAGACAGGTGGGTTTGGAGTGGGGGACAACAGCGTGGGAAGGACACCTGTGAGTTATTAGCCTCGTGTTAAGTAACCCCTTCACCGAAGGCTCATCCCTTCTCACATCCCGAGCAAAGTGCTTATGCAGTGAGTGTCAGGAGAGAACAGAGAGGTCGCAGGTTCCAGCACAGAAGAAAAACAGCCACTCACTCTGCATATGTGGGTGCCATCATGTCCACTGACATCACCTGAGGCCCCAGCACAGCGCAGTGACACTTCTAACCTCAGTCCTTGAAGGAAGCAACCTTGAGTACCTGAAACACCACGGTACATGATTTTGTGCAGGGTAGTGAAAGAGACCCGCGAAGAACACAAGAAAATCACTGCACAAGGCCGCCAGTCTCAGGACCTCACCCATCGGGCCACCTGTTCAAACTGGAGGGTGGGACACTGGGAAGCAGAGGCATCTGTGCTGGAGCAATTCGTCTCTGAGAGCCTCAGAGGATATTGCTCTTCCTTTAAAGTTTGCCAGTGGTACAGAGAGGAAGAATGGTGTGCAGTGAGCTCCCATAGCCAGTCAAAAAGGGTTACCCACCTGCTGACAGTGAGCTCCCTCTGAAGCCACAGTAGACAGGGGTCCCTACACACTCGAGTGGGAATAAACCATCCAGGGAACTAGCCTAAATGCAGATTCCTAGGAGCTGCCTCTACAAAGACTCAGTTTAGGCCAGACGTGGGGCCCCAGGATCTGCACTTTAATTACGCCTCGGGTGACTGCTGCCAGTGTCTGGTCACTGAGGGGCCCTGCTTCCTCAGTGGCTTTCTCTGGCGTGTCTGGTATTCTTTGATGTTTTACACTTTCAGTCCCTCATGTGTGCATTCTAAGAACAGCGTGACTGTGCACTGAGAGCTGGGACAGAGCTCTGTCTGTGTCAAGACACTCGAAGGCAGAGCGGAGGGTGAAGTTGGAGCACAAGCCTGCTGGGAATTGTGTCAGCTGCCTTCGAACATAAGAGCCCTCGAACACTCCTTGAGACAGCGTCATCTTAGATGGAGTTTTATCCCCCAGGAGAGTACTGGGCAGTGGACTCGAGCCTGAGTCCTAGAGCGTCCTTGAAGGCTGTCTGGTACCACTCACTCTGCTGGTCCTGCCATGCTCTGGCTGTGCAGTCTTGAGCATTTTGACAGCCTAATGTCGGCCGCAAATGCACTATGTCTAGGTCAGAGGATTGCTGTGAAGATAAAATGAAACGTGGGGTTGGGTGGCACAGTGCCTGGCACAAAAATGGCATTAGAGGATGTTCCGGGAACTGGGTGTTTGGGTCATGCAGTTGGTAGCTCTCCATGTGGCCTACACGACTAGGGCAGAGCTTCCCTCTGGTACAGCCTTCTCCCAGGTCTCTCCATCCCATCTAGAGTTGGACAGGACAAACTTGATGCCTTGGCAGCCTTGAGAGGAAGGTGGGTGGTAATGGCAAAACTCCCTCCTTCTCACCCTGGACCCCGCTGTAGCTAGTGCTAATCCTCCAGCCCGGCTGAGCATTTCTTAGCAAGTTCAGTCTCGGACAGAGTCCGGTCCTCAGTGTGGACCATGCGGAGTATCAGGCAGATGCCAGCTGACTGGCAGTGGCATGCAGGAACACACACACCCCTGTTCCAGGGGCCTTTGCAGCAACTGCAATGCTTCCCAGGGAACTCTGGACACAGGACACAGCAGCTGACTGAGAGCCCCAGAACAGCACCCTGATGCTCAGGACCAGACACACAGATAAGTGACAGCAGCACAATGCACTAGGTTTAGCTCAGACTCTCCTCCCGGGGCCACAGGAGCCACAGCAGAGTATGGGGCAGGGGTGGCCTCAGGCTCTGACTGTGCCTAGTGATAGCTCTGGATGGCAAGTCACTGGTCCTCTGAACTTATTTCTTCCTCAGTGGAGATAATGATAGGTTCCTTGCTGCAGAGTCACGACAGCGGCTCATAGTCAGTGTTCATTTCTACTTCCTTTTTCTGGATCAAGTTGGAAAAGTTGCTTTATAAGAGCTGTGTTGAGAAGAAAAGGCTGTCCCCATAAGGGCCAGGTGCTGGGGCATCCCTTATGCGTGGGACTTGGGTGCTGCACATGTAAAGACTCCTAAACTAGGCCCTGTCCTTAACTACTGGAGCTGGGAGTCTGGTTGGGTGCCCTGCATGGAAAATGGCAAACTATTTGGAGACTGGGAGATACTTTTCTGAACCATGAAAAGGGAGAAGGTTGGTTGTTTCATTGCTGTCTAGAACGATGCTTCTGAGCTGTGTTAGACATGTCTATCTCTTGGTCCAGGGCCTTGGGGATTGGCATTCTGATTGTGGTCCTGGGAATTGCTCTGCTCATCGGCTGTTGGTACTGTAGAAGACGAAGTGGATACCGAACCTTGAGGGTAATGTTCCCTGCAGGGTCCCATTCTTCCTCTGAACCTCCAGCAATGAGCATGCATGTGCGTGCACGCATGTGCACATTCCGTGGCATGGGTGTGGAGGCTAGAAGACAACTTTTTGGGGAGTTGTTTTCTCCTTCCACCATGTGGGGCTTGGGAGCAAACTCAGCTTGTCAGCCTGGCAAACATGCTTCTCTGCCGTGCTGTATCCTAGCCGAATTCCAAGGTCTTCTGTCCTACTGACTCTGTCGTGATATCCAAGGTCCTGAGGATCACACCAGCATGAGAAAACCATCCTCCCACGGTATCAGGATGCACCACCGGATAGTCTTCCCTCAGCCATTGATCGTCTGTCTATTGGTCCTTAAAGAGCATGTGCAAACTTGTCATAATACTAACATTAGAAGGAGGCCTTAAAAACCTGAACATTTGTGTAGGTTCCAAAATGAAGTTTGGGCATTTTGGGGTCAGCAAGGCACAGCAAGATAGGAAAATTTAAATGTGATCTCAAAGGAAAACCAAGTGCTACATAGTAAAAACATCTTTAAAAATAAAAGCCACTGATGGGAGAGATGGCTCAGTGGTTAAAAGCCCCGCTGCTCTTCCAGAGGACCTAGGTTTGGTTCCCAGCACCCATATGGTGGCCCATAGCCCTCTGTAACTGCACTCCCTGGGGATCTGGCCTCTGCAGGAACCAGGAATGCACGTGGTGGAGCGCAAACATACATTTTGACAAGACACACACAGACATAAAGTAAATAAATAAAATAAAAATGAAAACCACTAGCTAGGGATGGTGGCGCCTATATGTAATTTACGCACTAAGGAGGACTGAGGCAGGGGAGCAGGGTTCAGGTCACCACAGGCTACCAGGAATAATCTGTTAAAAATAATAAAGCACAAAAAAAAAGAAAATGTAAAAAAGCCGGGCATTGGTGGCGCACACCTTTAATCCCAGCACTCGGGAGGCAGAGGCAGGCGGATCTCTGTGAGTTCGAGGCCAGGCTGGACTGACAGCCTCCAAAACAATACAGAGAAACCCTGTCTCGTAAAACCAAAAAAAAAAAAGCACACCTCCTAATCACATCACTTCAACATTAGATTGTCATAGAGTCATCAAAATACATTGTCATAGAAACAGCCATAGTATAATAAAAACAGCACTGAACTCAGGTGGGAACCCTCTGTGATTCTGACCCATACTTCTCAAGGCTGCAGAAAAGCTTCTGTCTGTCATCTCCAGAGGGAGGGAGACCCTAACAAAACCCTACCATTACCAGCTCCATACAGCTCGAGCTCCCTAGAAGGCATTTGAACCCTGAGTTCCAGCTCCTGAGCCCATGTTGCCTCCCTGGAATGTCCATGCCTCTAGTCCCTAGACTTAGATCATACACACATTTCTTTTCTCCTTCCTTCCTTCCTTCCTTCCTTCCTTCCTTCCTTCCTTCCTTCCTTCCTTCCTCCCTTCCTTCCTTCCTTTCTTCCTTCCTTCCTCCATTTTCTCCTCCCTCCCTCCCTCCTTCCCTTCCTCTCTCCCTTTTTCTTTCTACAGGACTTCTCTATGTATCAGCCTTGGCTGTCCTGGAACTCACTTGTAGACCAGGCTGGCCTTGAACTCACAGAGATCCGCCTGCCTCTGCCTCCCGAGTGCTGGGATTAAAGGCGTGCGCCACCAACGCCCGGCTTGAAAGTTCTTTTTTAAGAAACCAGGTGGCATCTGTGTCTCTCTTTCCCTAATTGCCTTTTTTTAGCTGAGGGTCCAGGATGTAAACCACACAGGCAGGGCACATTGGGACCCACACATCACCAAACAGTCCTCGGGTGAGTTCACACTGAAGTGTGGACAAGAAGACTACAAACTAACTGCAGGAAAACCCGAGACTGCCCTAAGCCCAGAACTCTTGCCCATGGGATACTGCCACTGTCCATGCTGAGAAGGGGAGGGGCTTCCCTCTCCACCGCCTCACTCCACCTGTATACCCCTGGCACGAGTGATGACACTACCTTTATTGTTTGGTTCTCTCACTTAACAGTCACATAAAAGTCTCTTGGTTGTAGAGAATCACGATTTGGCTTTATTACCCATCACTGACTTGCTTGGTAACCTTAGATATTAATTTTTCCAAACCTCATTGTCTCTACAGCTAGTCATGACAAAAAAGTGACAGAAAACAATGTTTATTAGTTTTTACTTAACACATTTTCATCTTTTATATTTATTTTATCTTAAATTATATGTTTGTGTGTGTATATACCTATGCGTTGGTATAATCTCGGGAATAGGTTAAGTTATATCTTCTTATATTTAGATTTGGTGTGTGTTGGTATGTGTCCACAGAGGCCAGAAGCAGGCCTCCCTGGGGTTATGAGCCACCAAATGTAGGTACAGGGAATTGAATGTAGGCCCTTTACAAGAGTAGTAAATGCTTCTAATGGCATTCGTCTCTCTAGCCCTCCCCATCTCTGTCTCATCTATCTTGATGTGTATGAGTGTTTGCATACATGGATGAAAGAGCACCACATGCATACAGTACCCACAGAGGCCAGAAGGAGGCGTTGGTTTCCCTGGAACTGGAGTGACAGATGGTAGTGAGCCATGATGCCGGTGCTGGGAACAGAACCCAGGTCCTTTGTAAGAAAAGCAAATGCCTTTAACCACTAAGCCATCTCTCTAGCCCTATCTCCTTTTTTCCCACAAATTGTTCATTTTATAGATTCAGTCTTCCCCTTCTCTTCAAAACTTCCCCGTAAGGGACAGCTGGTGCCAGGCACTGCCTTGGCACTGTCTGTGGTTAGTTCCAAGAACTCTGAGAAGTGGGTTTAACCATCTTGCTACTCCAGATCTAACAACTGGAATTCACAGAGGTAAAGGGAGTGACCTGAGGAATCACAGCAAGTAAGTGACAGCAACTAGCTTAAAGCCCATTTCTAAAATGTTGTTTCCTTTCTCTTTTCTTTAACGGACTCGGTTCTCATTGGTTTCTGTTTGTTTTTTGTTTTTATGGCTATATTTCAGGACAAACGGCTTCATGCAGGTACCCGGAGTACCCTGAAGGAAAGATGCCCTGGTGAGCAATGCTCATGTGATGGTCTTGGTCATCAGGACAGCCGACTGCCTTTTCAAGAAACAATCCATCAGCCTGTGGTAGGTGGAGACTGTGCATCTGGGCATTTTCATGTCAGCTGCTTTCAGCTCCAGTTAACAAAGTGATTTCCACTGAAATAGCAACACCAACATACTTAATGCCACTAAACTCTCAATAATGGTCAAAAGTAGGGCTGGGATTATAGCTCAGTGGTATTGAACTTGCTTTGCATGCAGGAGGGCCTAGATTCAATCCACACAACTGCCCCTTCTTCATAAAGGTAAAATGGTAATTGTTGTTTTTCATATTTTATAATAAAAGCAAACAAAATGGGAAATAGGTTTTGTTAAGGTTTTTTTTTTTTTTGAGACATGGTTTCTCTGTGGCTTTGGAGGCTGTCCTGGAACTAGCTCTTGTAGACCAGGCTGGTCTCAAACTCACAGAGATCTGCCTGCCTCTGCCTCCCAAGTGCTGGTATTAAGGGTGTGCCCCACCAATGTCCGGCGTAAGTTGTATCTTCTTATATTTACATTTTACATTCAATAATGAGAGCCCTACATGTAAGAGTCCCAGGGATATTTTCTTCTCTAGAACTGAGCCACTACCATGTGTTAAAAACTTGAAACATAGTAGTTTGAAAGTAGTTTTGTAGCATACATTTCAGAGACAGAATACATGAAAAAAATAGCCATTTCTGACTTCTTTTATTGATTTCATGTTGAAATGACTGTATTTTGACCCAAGTTAAGTATTTTATCTAATTTACCTGCTTTCTGAAGGTGAAGTTACTAGGAGTTTAAGCTCTGCATGTGTCTCACAGCATTTCTGCTCTATAGTAGTGGCCCAGTAGTTAAGCATAGCAAAGTAATGGACTTTGACTCTCAAGTCAGGTAACAGTGTTTGATTCTTAGCTGCATGACTTACTGTTTGTGACTTAGGGCAAGCAACATTTCTGAGTCTCATTTTCACTTGATAACATCTAGAACTGTGAGCATTAACTGAATGATTGACACATTTGTGTTGGTTGATAGATATATGTTGTCTCTCCAACCTCCGTGGTGTTGTCTTTGAATGATGCCTATCACTGAGCTGCCCTTTCCCCGGCCCCAGCCCTAAATACACCTTTAGGCACAACTAACAGGGAACTATGTGGTAAATATGCAGGGTTTGTTGAGTGATGCTCAGGATTCAAGAATACATGGGCGAGTGAGTTGTTTCAGTGGGCACCTGCTATCAAACCTGAACCTTTGAGTTTGATCCCTGGGACCTACCTGGTAATGAAAGAGAACCAATTCCCCCAAACTATTCTCTATCATCCACATGTGCGCTGTGGCGCAGGTGCTGCCCCATAAACAAAGTAAGCAAATAAATAAAAGTAACAAATGAGAAAGGAATTCTTTAGTTAGGGCTTGGGAATTCTGACATGGATAACCTAGGCACAAATCCACTTTTAGATATTCGGAAAGCCTCCCATTTCTTGTCCCTTCCCGCCAATGTTTCAAATATGCGCTGTGATATTTAACAATTACTCCATCGGACAAGAAATATGTATGAAGCCCTCCCTCCCCACAGCATGCACACTGCTGTCAGGCTCACTCACCCTGCTCATTCTCACAGGTTCCCAATGCTCCACTTGCTTACGAGAAGATCTCTTCGGCCCAGTCGCCACCACCGTACTCAACCTGAGCACCAGCAAGCGGCGGCTGAGAATGCCGAGATGATTCCCCTCCCACTTTTGCTTTAAGGCTGGTAGACACCCATGTTTTTCTTTAGAATGCTACATAATGTGCAAATCTACTAACAGGCCAGTGCTGAATTCTTGCTAGGGCAACCAGAGGAACACTGAGGAATGGTGAGAAATTGGAATCTGGGAAATGCTTCAATAAATACTTTAATGCATGTTATCTGTCCTGGAAGTAATGCTATTAAGGAAGTCATCATCGCTGAGGGGTAAACTTACATGGGTGATGTGGGAGCATCTGATTCCTTTGTGAAAATATTTTTTTTACTTTCTTTTTATCTTTGTGTCTTTCATAGCATGCATCTTGAACCCATTATTTCCCCGCCCCTTGTATCCGCCTATGCCCTTGCAAGCCTTTCCCCCAATACAAGGAAATAAATTCTTTTTTTTTTTTTTTTTGAGCTAGGGTTTCTCTGTGGCTTTGGAGGCTATCCTGGAACTAGCTCTTGTAGACCAGGCTGGTCTCGAACTTACAGAGATCCACCTGCCTCCTGAGTGCTGAGATTAAAGGCGTATGCCACCACCGCCCGGCATATAAAATGTAAGAGAAAAAAAAAGCCTCACTGTGGAAGCTGTAGCGTGACAGTGAGTCACGCAGTAAACCCTTTTATCCATATATCTTTACTTGCAAGAGTTTATTGCAAAAAGCCATTGGTCCGAGGCCTCTGGTTTCTGCTGCACTATCAATACTAGGGCCCCACTAGGACCCCTCTTGGATACCCTGTAGTTACCCTGTGTCGTGGAGATGCTGCAGCTTTGGATCTGCAGGACTGAGCCCTTCATGTGTTCCAGCAGATAATAGATGGGGTGGATATTGGGGTGGGCCAACTCATAACCCTAGTTCTGGGCCTGGGTAGTTGCAGGGCTGCTCAGCCTGCCTGCTCTCCCCATCCTCACCACCAGGGTGAGCTCTCCAGCATTGCTCCGGCTAGTTCACCCTCCTGGTAAGGAGCAAGGCAGACTCTCCACCCACACCATCAGGGCCACATCTGCTGTGTGGCCCAGATGAGGTGCAGAGGCCACTCTCCTAGGCGCTACAATTGGTGAGGGGCAGGCACAGCTCACCTGCACTTATGGCCTCAGGAGAAGCTGTCCCACCTGCCACAGGTGGCAAGGGGCGGGGGCGGGGAGACGGAATCTCTCTCTCCGGCCCACGCCCCCATATGGCAGATGAGGGGTGGGGCCTGATCTCTCCTGCTCAAATTCTCCGCTGGTTCACCGGCTCCCCCAACCAATAGGGTCAGCTCTGTGACGCCCAGGTGAGGTGCAGCTGTGAGGAGGAGGGTCAGCTCCCTCATCCACCACACGTGGCAGGGGGAAAGGGTATTTTTCCCTCACCCTCACCACCCTATGGCACACAAGGGCGCCACCTCCTCTCCCATCCTTCAGGGCCAGCTCACCCATGCTCTCTCTCCCCTCCCAAGGGTCAGCTCTATTGTGCAGCCCCTTCCCAGCTGAGGCACTCTCTCCTGAGTGCTTCCGTTGGTGAGGGGAAGGGCCAGCTCTCCCTAGAGTTTGCAGCCAACGAGGGCTGCACTCTGTGCAGCCCTATCTTCTCAGCCTTTGGTGGTATCAGGAGTCATGGACATTAACAGAGACTGTGGCTGCATCAGAACCACGAACCCAGGCATGGTCCCCAGCAGCAGCCCAGGCCCGGATATCACCCTGGGTGACAATCAAGCCATCCGTGTCAGCCCACTTCTCGCCTCTTCAGACATGCCTCTCCACAGGACACGAACCATTCTCTCTCCCTCCCATACCACACCATACATTTGCTCACCATAGTAAAGAGTGCCTGACTGCCTGGTGCCACAATGAACACTTGCAAGTCAAGACGTATGGATAAAAGGGTTTACTGCGTGACTCCTTCCATGTCCCTCCCCCACTCTTGCTCAAATTCATGACCTCTTTTTTTTCTGTAATTATCCTTACACTTGTAAACATATACATGTTTACATGTATGTGTGTGTATACAATATACATAAAATCTATGGAGTCCACTTAGTGTTGCTAAGAGCCTGTATCTTAAACTATACATATTAAATAGTCCTAATTGTATTTTACTTCAACACTCATAATGGTAAACTAGTTTTCTGTTAAGGTTGAAAGTGGTGCAAGGATTTAAAAAAGAAAAGCAGCTTTAGTTTGGTTGATGTCTGCAGTGTCTTGTGTCCTCATGACAATTAAAAGCAGGGTTTGTTGTTTCTGCCACCGCACGGCATGCTCTAGGCTAGCTCAACTGCAAGCTTCCCGTCAGCCGTCTCTACCTCCCATCTCTCTGTGGGAATACTGGGATTACAGATGCACACTACCACAGCTGGCTTTTTATGAGGGCTCAGGGATCAAACTCAGGTCATCAGGCCATCTCCCTGATGACCTTTACTTTTGTTGAGTTCTCAGTCTTACAAGAACATACAGGATAAATACAGAGTGAATAAATACAAATGGCCACAGACTCTTCAGTGGTACTATTCACATGGTGTGACTGCATCAATTACCTAGTATCTCTTGGTTAGCTCATTACGGAGTGAGACAAGGTTGCATATAGCTTGTAACCAGGCTGGTACTGTTGCCTCCACATTCAAGTGCTGGGACCTCAGGCTGCCCAGGTAGTGCTGGGAACTGCTTTGAACTTTGTGCACACTAGGCAAGTACTCTACCACCTGATTTATATCCCTAGTCTATTATGAAACAATACTTGGGCCTTTTTTTTTTTTTTTTTTTTTTGGTTTTTTTGAGACAGGGTTTCTCTGTAGGTTTGGAGGCTGTCCCGGAACTCTCTTTGAAGACCAGGCTGGCCTCAAACTCACAGAGATCCACCTGCCCCTGCCTCCCCGAGTGCTGGGATTAACGGTGTGCGTCACCACCGCCCCACCCTTTTAGAGATCATCTAGCTGGCTTCTCCCCCTTTGCCAGAACTCAGGCTATCCTCATGTGACCCTCCACAATAAAGAACTGACAGGTGATTGCATTCAGGCTTCAGTGGAGAAGCAAGCCCATCTCTTCCTCTTGCAACTCCAAGATAAACTCTTGATCCTACCCAGTGACAGTGCCCCTCAGTACTTATCTAACCCAGGCTAAGTCACATGGTGTAGAACTTGTCACCTACCCGATCTCAGAAACCTCCTCTATCCTGGGGATCCTGTACATGATCTCCCAATGAAGTTCCTCTTCAGATCTCAAAGCCTGCTCTCTTCCTGTGCTAGATAGTTTGTCAACTTAACACAAGCTAAGTCATCTGAGAGGAGGAAACATCAACTGGGAAAATGCCTTCAGAAGACTGGGCCGTAGGCAAGTCCGTAAGGCGTTTTTAAGTCAGTGATTGATGGGGAGAGCCCAGCCTACCTTGGTTGCTGCGGTCCCTTAGCTGGTGGTCCTGGTTCTACAAGAAAGCAGGCTGAGCTTTCTTTGTTAGAGACATTACTAAGACTCACAGAAATCCCAATGCTTGTTTAAAGAAATGTCTTTTTCACTATGTGATTCTTTCTTATTTAATGTGTCAATAAATCACCTAAGATACCTTTGTCACTAGAGACAGAAGCGTAACATCAACAGGACAAAGATTAAAGCGATAAACACACACACAGAAATGACATTCAATGACACTAAAAATATCTATGCCTTTCCTGACTTATGTCCTATCACTTAAAATAGCCCCATTCTCCTTTCAAATACATTCATTTTGCCACCCCCATCCCTGCTTCACAAGATCTTTGAACCTCATTCACATCTTCAGAGGGACCTCGGGCTTGATCTCCAGGCCTCTCCGAGCCTCCCATGCTGTTAAGACACTGACAAATCTCTTTTCCACCAGGAAAGCTTCTCAAGTGTTCTTCATTCAGTGTCCTGGATGACAGACAACAGGCTTGACCTGAGTCCATGAGAGAGAAATCAGTGTTGCTGAAAGGAATAGGAGGTATAAAATTCAGCCCTACTTCTGAAGATCACTGCTTGGACTCACAGTCAACTGCAGGCAACCTTGGGAGCCTTTTGCTAAAGACAGAAGTGCCACACGGAGCTACCACACCGAGAATGCTCACACTGAACAAGGAAACAGTTTCACAGAAAATCCAAGAATGCTAGGACACAGCTTTCTGACACTAACAACCATTAGCACTATATGCTGAGGCTCTGAATTTGGCGCTTCAAGGCCTTTGCTGCCTGGGCTGAAAAAGCAAGTGTCATCACTGTAGGATTGGGTACTAACTGATGGAAAACAACCTAGATTCAGTTCCCACGGCAATGTGCTCACTTACAGGCAGAGAAGGGTTCAGGGTACTGTGCTGCTTGTTTTCTGAGAGCCAGGTGGGGACTAGAGGGGCCAGAACTCATGGCTAGTTCCCTCTGACTAGGAATAGTCCTTTCCATTTAGCCAAATATTGTGAACAAGTAACATTATCTTCTCTATGAAGTGAGCTGAACGAAGTTCAGTCGCTTGACACATCAAAATCTCTTAATCTCAAGTGATGGCAAAAACTTCTTAAATGTAGCCTAGGAGGGTGGTGGCGGCGCACACCTTTAATCCCAGCACTTGGTAGGCAGAGACTGGCAGATCTTTGGCAGTTTGAGGTGAAACTTGGTCTACTGAGTGAGTTCCAGGACAGCCTCCAAAAGGTACAGAGAAACCCTGTCTCGAAAAACCAAAATAAAAAAAACAACCAAAAATGTGTCATAAGAACTTTAGATAGAAATCACCATTTCTAAGAAAACCCAAAACTGTGAGTGAAAAACACAGCATGGGAAATTGAAATAAAATTGAACAACATAAGGGCGCAAATTAGAGACTGTGAAGGTCAGTCTGAGAAAACTTCTGAAACTGAAGATGGAGTCAGGCTGCTTTTTATTTTTTAGAGACAAGCTTCATGCACCTCCGTTGCATTCATCTAAATGAGACACACACACACACACACACACACACCATTTTTGGTGCATTGGTGTTGTGAGGTGTCACATGGCAGTTGTGAGCTGTCATGTGAGTGTTTGGAACTGAACCCAGGTCCTCTGTAAGAGAAGCTAGTGCTTTTAACCACTGAGCCAACTCTCCAGCCCCTACGATACATTTTAAACATCACCCACAGCACATCTCTTGAGAACAAAGTTTTGTTTTTAAAATACTGATAGAGAAATGGGGAAGAGGAGGAGCTGGTGATTGAGTAGACCGGAGGCACACTGGTCAAGGCACTGTCTTACAGCATGGATACATATTTTGAGACAGTGAGAGTAGTGGTGTATGTCTGTAGTTATTGCATTGAGGTAGTATAGATGACGGGTTTGGGGCTAGCTTAACCTACACTGACAGAAACAGTTCCATTTTCCCTTCCGTACCAAAATAATCTCTTCTCTTCCAACCCTCTCCTCTCGTCTCTCGCTGCCCCCCCCCACGACTTTTGTGGTGCTAGGGGTAGAACTCATGACCTTGTACAAATTAGGCAAACATACTACCCAACAGTTAGGTCATCAGTATAAAACAATTGTTTGAGAAATCTGAAAACATTTTAGGAACACCCATTATTCTTTCCACTTTAATTACATCATTTTGATACAATCTGAATGGAAATCTTTGGCCTCTTCTTCTTCTCTTCTATTTATGAATGTGGGTATGTATGTTGTGTGGGTACCTATAGAGGCCAGAGGAGGAGGGTACTGGATCCCCTGGAGCTAGAGTTACAGGCAGTTGTGAGCTGTCAGGTATGGGTAGTACAAGTGAAGCCAGGTTCTCTGGAAGAGCAAGTGCTCTCAACCACTGAGCATCTGTTTAGCTTTTTTTTTTAATGAAAAATATCTTAAGATAGTATTTAGTGTGTGTGTGTGTGTGAGTTCAGGCCTGTTTTTTCCTTTGATCATGTGGGACACGGGGACTGAAATCAGGTCTTCTGGTTTGGTTGCAAACATCCTTACAGGCTAAGATATTTCACAGGCCTACTCTCTCTAACATTTTAAATTTTAAACAGAACACTGTGATGAGTTGAATGTGTGTATCAGTATCTTAACAAGATAATAAGATACTAAAGCCCCAGTGAGTAAAAAGCTACCTTTATTTATAATGAGGCACACTCTCAAGCTCTACAAAGTCAAGCCCTGAGTCAAACCAACTGAGCAACAGAGTTGGTTTCACATCACAATTTATGCAGCTGCTCTATAATCTGAGTAAAAGGAGAGCACTAATATTTTTGCTCACTTTTAATTTCAAAAGACAAAGACATTGATGTACTTAAACATAGTTTTGGAAGATCAGTAACAATGAACCAAGACCTCAAACAGAAATGTGGAGAAGGAGGGGAAGGGGAATGCCACCACTCTGCATTACTTTTGCAACCTCTTTTTTTTTTTTTTTGGTTTTTCATTTGAGACAGGGTTTCTCTGTATTGTTTGGAGGCTGTCCTGGAACTCACTCTGTAGACCAGGTTTTTGCAACCTCTTATGAACCCAGATTTTTACAAAGTAAGTCTCACCAGGCATGGCAGTCCTTGTCTATAATCCTGGTACACTCAGGAGGCTGAGGCAAGGCCAGCCTTGGCTATATGGAAAGTTCCAGGACTGTTTATGGTTATACAGAAACCTAAAAAAAAGTTTTAAGAGTTTTGAGAAACAATTCTGGATGTATTGACATAAACCAAATATTCTTTTCTGAAAACAACACATTTGTTCTGCTCAATACAGAATTTGGTGCTTTTTTTTTTTAAGTGTCTAGGACCATAAACTTTTGAATGAAAACTTCAAAAGTAAAGCACAACCACGGAGAGAGTGTGAAGCAGCAGACTCACACCCTGGCTCCATCCCCATGAACCAGGTGCCACTCAACCCCCAAGATTACTGTAGAAATCAAATGTCAAGTGTAAAGACCGTGCAAGCGTCATTATTTCTACATACTTGCCAATTTTAACACCTTTTTCATTATATCATGTATTCTTCCAATGGACAAGAACACATTTTAAAAATGGTATTCAAACAAAGAAATACAGCAACTCAGTTTTATTATATGCAGATTCTTCTGCATTGTTGCTAACAGTTCACTGGTCCAAAATTACTAAAATACTTAAAAAACTATACATTATGTAAACAAAACATAAATAAGACAGTATTGTTCTTTGTACATATATTTAGTACAGATTATGAGGGACTTAAGGAATATGTACAATTTTACACCATGAACTGCATTTTCTTAATGCATAAATATATATATAATTTTCTTTTTACAGAAACAAAAATAAGATTTCACTAATGACACAGAATACTATACTGTAGATATACCACAACAGTCCAAATTTAAGAAGAAACATCAATATAATTATGAAAAGGCTAGCTTACTTAAACTAGTCAAACTTGACTTTGTTCAATTTATGTTATACAGACAGGTAAATGTTGATGACACAGTTTGAACAAAGAACCTTGGAAAAACATCCTCACACCAATGAGTGAAATGGTTTACTTTGCCCTCCCCAAGAAAACAAAGTCTTGTGCAAGGTAATGAAGATACATACATACATACATACACATACTACACACATATACGCGCGCGCGCGCGCGAGCACACACACACACACAGACACGCAGACACACGTATGAACAGTATGTTTTCAACAGTATAATAAACAGTTAAAATTTTTATGGGAGTTAAAACAATGCCCCATTACTTAAAAACTGGCTCATTTAGTCTAAATTCAAGATGCAGCTTTGTCAGGTTTCTCTGAACCAGATGATTGAAAAGCAGGGAAGGCAGAGGCAGGACTCTGACTCACAGATACAACAACTTGAGGAAGAGATGAAGACAATGAGGATACCTTAGATGCTGGAGTATTTATGGTATTTAAAATGGCTCCTTCTGGACTAACCAATAACTTTTTGACAGAGGTATCCAAATGAAATACCGATGTGCTACTTGGCAGTGGAGGATTATTGGAGGAAATGGCAGAAACCAAAGATGTCTTTGTCAAAAGAGTAGCTGGAGAGGACTTAATCACCGAAGTCAATGGCACCGTTGGTGCAGGTGGAACATAAACTTTAGCAGGTGTGTTTACCATCTGTGGTACTGAATGACTTCCAAGACAGTTTACAATCTTTGTAGAGTTTCTCACAGAATGCTTTAAAGGTTGACCACTTAGAGAATGATTTGATGTCTGTATGATCTTCTGGACAGGATTATCTACTGGTGTCGCTGGTACACCTTGGGCATTGTTAAGAACTAAGGGAGGTCCATATTTTGGATTAGTAGAGATAAGGAGGACGTGGCTACCTGCTCCAAGACCTTGTGGTGGAACAATAAACCGAGCTCCATTCATCATGATTTGAGTACCTGGTGCCAAAGGTGTACTGGTATTGATAACTATTTTTTGCTGAATACAAGGTTCACTGAATGAAGCACCTGCCAGACTAGTTATATTTAATGGCGGTGTGTAAGTGTGAATGGCAGAGCCACCTGCAATAGAATTGTTACCAGAAGTTGTTTTTACTAATGAAGGGGACATAAGTTGGTTTGGTATAGAAGTAACATTGGAAGTATTAATTATTTTACCTGGACTTGGTGAGAGAGATGATAATTCAGCTTGAGGTTTACTTGTGTTTGCATTTGCTGGCACTGTAGTTGAAGTCCCTGGCGACTGAAACTGGAGAGAAGTCCGAGACTGTCTTTTGGAAAGAGATACAGCGTGTGTGGCTCCTGGTACTGTTGCTGAATGTGTAACTGTGTTGATTATTTTTGGAGATGTAGTCACAGGTGTAGGCAGGGAAACAGTAACAGGGATTTGCAAAGCTGATGTCAAACATTTAGGAGACACTGTTGGTTGTGTAGTTGAAATGAGAACAGATGATGCAAGGTGCCCTGTTTTCACAGTTGATATAGCTACAGTGTTTCCAAGATTTGATGTGCAAAGTCTATTTGACAAAACAGGCATAATTCTTGAAGAGGTGTCAGTTCCACTGACTAAAACAGGAGGTCGAGTCCCAACTGAAGCAGAGGATGAGGTCACCGAAAGGGAACTCAAAGGTACATTTGCTCCTGTTCCTGAAAACATGTTTGCAGCTCTTGCTGTAGAAACCACTGACTCATTAATAGGAGGAAGATTCTGACTCACAATATTTGAGCTTGCTAGGACTGCAGTACTACTTGTTGACAAGGGCGAAACATAGCCCTTACTACTTTTGTCTTCTCCTTTCGGCATTACACTTTGCAGTATATTAACTGATGATATAGCTGGCAGATTTCCTGGAGGGTTTATAATTGCCTGACCTATGTTTAGCCCAATTTTCACATCTTTAATCTGAGACACAGTTTGTGAAGAATTGATTTTTATTGGTGCTCCCAATGTAGATGGAATTAGTACTATTTGGGGTTGCTCTGGAGTCTTAACGTAAGTTTTACTCAAGGGAGGAGGAAGTGTCTGTTTTAATGATTCTGCAACAATAGCTGAGGCTGAAGTGCCACCAGGAACTGGAGCATTAATAAAAACGACTTTCTGGGTAGAAACACTTGTAGATGTTGGTGCCGGTGCCATATTAACTGAAGGTGCACTGCTGGGAAGAACAGACGGACTTGACACTAGCATGAGTTTCTGAACAGGAGTCTCACTGAGCACATCTCCATTTATTGCTGCTGTTGTTTCTGATCTTGTAACTTGGTAGCTTTTTGTGAAATAATCTACTTGTTGCGCTTTACTTGATGTATGAATAACATTTGTATTTGTTTGTCCGAAATTTCCTGTTGATATGCTAATCACACTAACTGAACTATTTGTTGTTGATGGGAGCAGCGAGCTGGAAGAAATGGAGGGCTTCACAGGTGAAGAGGGCATGCATGAGTTTTTTTCTATCATGGGGCCCACACAGCCACTGCTGGGGGGTTGGCCTAAAATAGGTTTGAGACTTTTTCCCATGGATGGATGAAAACCACATGAAATAGAAACACAAGTAGGTGTCTGGCTGAAAGATGGGGGAGTAGATGTAGCGGTCATTCCAGCTCCTTGTGAAAAAACAGGGGATGATGTTGATTTTGGCACCAGAAATGCCTGAAGTTGAGGTGCAAAGGTGAAAACAGAGCTTGAAGATAAACTGCTGGGTGAATTTTGTTCTGGATTAGTTTGTACTTTTACAACTCCAGTGTTCCCACCTCGAGTCCTAACAAGAATCGACTGTGAATCTCTTATACATACAGTTTTTAGTTCTTGCTTTGCCTCAGCACAATCAGCAGTTTGCTGTGAAAAAGAGGTGAGGGAACTGGCAGGATCTGTAGATTCATTTAGTGTTGTTGCTGGTAACAGAGGCTGAACTGTTGAGGAAATGGTGGGTGAAGTAACAGGCTGGGGGAATGTGGCTGACGAAACTGCATTCTTGACTTTCCCTGCTTCACTTTGGCTAGCCTTAACGGGTGATGCTAATACATTACTTACAGAGGTTACAGGTGACAAAGGCTGTGATCTAGCACTCACATTTGATGAAGGTGTAAGTGGCTTACTAAAAACTGTATTAGGCAGTTGGGTAGAAACTGTCCCTCCTGAGGTGACAGGAACAGACACTAAGGAACCCTGCTCTGCACCCTTCTGCTGAGGTGCTGCTAGCTCTTTTGCAAAAGCTTTTCCGTCTTTGTGCTGAATCACAAAATTCTTAGGCAGAATAAGGACTTGCTGCATGATCTTTTCTCCTGTTTTAGAATCCACCACAGGCTGCATCTGAATCTTGACAGAGCTATTGTGAAGGTCAACTGGCAGCCACTGACCACAGGGCATTTTGTATACCATCTGTAAAGGTCCTTTTGTACCAGTGAGGCCACTCAATGCTGGCTTTACGGGGCTTGTTTCTGCAGGAGACACAGCTGGCTTTTCCACAGCAGGAACATTTCTACCTGTGGAAGGGGGCAGTTGATTTGTTAAGGTCACTTTGTTCCCAATATTCTTTGCAAGCAAGGCCTGAATAGGTTTGGTCCCTTTCTGGAGAGTAGACACTGGTACTGAATCCTTTGAGGCAAATGACTCCAACGGCAGTTCTGTATGTTTTGACTCATTCAAACAGTCAATCTGCATATCAACTTCCAAGTTCTCAACTGATGTTTCATTTGTGCTTAGCTTTGCTTTCTTCCTTGGGGAAAGCTCCTTTGTGCTATCATCCAGATAACTGCTTTGTTTGGACTGTCGTTTAAGTGTTTTAGGCAGTGTCTTCACTACATCTTTAGAAGACAATTCCTTTTTCAACAACTTGCTTCTGGCCAAAGGATAGCCTATTTCTGATAATTTCATATCATCTGAAAATTATAAAAACAAGCATTTTGTTTATAGAAAACAGTTTTTGAGTAACATCAATTATAAAAAAATCTACTGTACAGTCATCCCAAAGCTTCAGCACTACTGATGAAGGTAGCAGTGACCTCTGACACGCTGACTTCCCACATCCCAGCTAGGCTTAAGAGCAACCTGTTACTGAGATCAATCCTGGACTAAGACTGCTGACAAGGCATGAAAAACTCAGTTTCTAAAAAGATACACAGTTTAATCTGGCTAGTTTTCTTTCTCCAGATAGGAAAACCTTTATGCCACAGAGGAATGGTTACTATTCTATATTTTGGTCTTTAGAGACTGAAAATGAAAACCAATGTTCAGCCTTTCTTGTTCCTTATCCTTAAACAATTGTGGTCATATCTGGTCAAAAGAAGATATGAATATGTTAACATATTACTAACCACAAGTTTTCAGATTAACTTCTTATATAACTAAAGAATGCTACTGATGAGCAGAAATGAATTGCATGTAACTTGGTCTAGCTACCCATACTTATTAGAAAGAAAGATGTGTTTACTTTGCTCTCAATCAGCCAGCCAGCAACCTTGGTCACACCTCATTTTAAAAACCTTTCACAATCTTAACGATTTCTCAAATTCATTTACAGCAAACTTTACCAACAGAGCTTTAAGAGTAGTAACGATACAAAGATAATCAGTGAATTCCAAAGGGGAAGGTAACTCATTAGCAGTGTATGGTCTGCAACAGGCAATGACAAATATATAACTTAGGGTTAAGCACTGGCTTCAAAAACTCTTAGAAATTTAATAATGATTTTCAAGAAATTGCTTACGAGAGGATGGACACTATTTCTGTAAATTATCAGATTTCCTCAATCAACATTCACTGACTCAATTACCTTTTTCCTTCACAACAAACAGAAAGTTCTCTTTGTGCTTATATTTAAAAAAAGTTTGAATGCCTACCAGAATCCACGTGTTCTGTCTCCAGGTTGTCTAGAGGTTCTGCTGCATCTACAGACTTACTGATTTCTGCTGTAGGAGGCTCTCTCTCAGGGTTCCTTTCACATTCTTCAGTAGTCCATAGCTCTCTTGTGAACTGACTATGATCAGGTTGTCTTCGGAAATCATCATAGTCTTTCTTCAGGCGGCTCCTGAAATAACCAATGTAATGTGGAGCTTTTGGAAGCTAAATTAATTAGTATACTAAATTAAATCTTGGAAATATTTTCAATTGTCTTAAATTATGTTTTAAGTGTATCTAAAATGCCTATTAGTTTAGTCTTGCCAATTATTTCATTGCCCAAGAAGACAAAACTTATGATATATGCTTAAGAAATTAAAGGCTATGTCTTAAAATTTGTGAATAAACTGGGTGGTGGTGGTACAAGTCTTTAATCCCAGCACTTGGGAGGCA
Source organism: Mesocricetus auratus (assembly GCF_017639785.1). Taxonomy (NCBI): domain Eukaryota; kingdom Metazoa; phylum Chordata; class Mammalia; order Rodentia; family Cricetidae; genus Mesocricetus; species Mesocricetus auratus. The sequence goes on along the minus strand of NW_024429182.1, from coordinate 30,804,619 downwards.
GAGGCAGGTGGATTTTGATGAGTTTGTGGCCACCCTGGTTTGCAAATCAAGTTCCAGAACGGCCAACGCTACACTGTGAAACCTGTCTCAGAAAAAAAAATGTTAATATAAATTGAATACACCATCTATTTGTCTTTCTGAGGGTTGTAGTTAGTTATAATTATTAAGGAAAGCAATAAATAACTAAAATTCTCTATCTGAATTGAAAAATAGAGAGTCCTGAGTTGATAGCCTAAGGCTCACTAAGCAGACTGGCCAGCAAGTCCCAGGAATCTGCATGTCATATACATGATTGACTTAAAAGAAAAAACAATTTTTTTTTCCAAGACAGGTTTCTCTAAGTAGCCCTGGTTGTCCTGGAACTCACTCTGTAGACCAGGCTGGTACCACATTCACAAAGATCGGCCTGCCTCTGCTTCCCAAGTGCTGCTACCTCACTTCTAAATGTTGGAATGTTCACTGTCCACATATTTTCTATTAAACTCATGGTTTTAAATATAATCAATGTTGATAACTCCTAAATTTGTATATCAAGTCTAGTAATGCTGCTGAATTACATAACTCACACAATGCCTATTCAACACCACCAATTAGGCGTCTAGAAAGTATATCAAACATGACATGTTTAAATCAAAACTATTCAATCCCTGGTATTCCTCAAACCTAATTCTCCTTCAGGCACTCCTGTCTCCATTACTGGAAATCTATGATGATAATTGTTTAGATTAAAAATTAATTTTTACTCATCAATTTTCTATTACATATTAGCTACTTCATTAACTGCTGGTATAAAATACTTGACAGAAGCATCTTACGGAAGGAAGGGGGATATTTATCTTAGTCTGAGGGTACATTATGGCTTAAGTGGGCTGTTTTCATTGCATGCTGTCAGGAAACAGACGAATGTTGCAGCTCAGCTCCCTTCTCTTTCTTGTTCAGTCCAGGGCCCTAGGCCACATTTTGCAAGCCTTCCTCCCTCCATTAAACTAATCTAGGAAATGCCACAGAGACACACCCCAGGTTTTTCTCCATTCTGTTTTTAAATCTCATCAAGCTGGAGATAGGATTAACTCACCACATACTCCATAATACACTCTTCAGGCAAATTTTACCAAGCCTACTTTGAAGTTGTGTCTAAAATCCAACCACTTCGTGTCATGTGCAATACTACAACCTACTCCCACTTTTTTAAGGTTAACTATTACAATATAACTAATTTATGTTCTTTCATCTTTACAGCTATTTCGACATGACAACTAGAGCAACCACTTTAAAATTTAAGGTCAGGTAGCCTCAGTGATGGTTCAAATGGATAATAGTGCCTGCTACCAAGACCCACACAGAGAAAGGAATCCCAACCCCCACCTGCCATACACACAAAACAATCTACCAATCAATCAACGTGAAAAAAAGTTAACAAAACAAAACATTAAGGTTAGAGAAATAGCTCAATAGTATTTACTTAGCCATGTACAAAGCTCTGAATTCAAATCTCAGCATTGCAAGCAAGCAAGCAAGCAACAGAAACACAGAAAATAGCAACCTGTCTCTGTAAAAACTTTTCAAAAGCTTTTCATCTTGGTCCATGTAAATTCTTAAAAGATTAAGTCCTAGCTGATCTGGCTACCCGACCTCTGACCTTTATGTCCTTCCTCAATCTTCATTGATCATTGTTCTTTGATTGTAACCGACTCTTAGTGCTTCCTCCAAATGCCAAATACACTTCTACACTTGGAGCGTGCCTTTCTATTCTGTTTCTCCTCTAGTATGTACCTCATTTCCTTTAGGAGTAGCCTCCACAGTCTCAAACAGGAATACACATCCCCTTCATCAGGATTCTGCCCACTAGCATTTACCACATTTGAGTCCGTACGCTTCTTCCATCAGAAAGTAAATCACAGAGAATAAGGTTTTGTATTTACTGAATTACAAACGAATGGAAAAACCCCAAATCATAAAATAAGGGTCTTAGAATAAGTTAAATAAATATATCATAAAGCTTGTTACCTGTTTCTCTGAAAAGCCTTCATTAACTTTGGTTCCCATGGCAACAATTCATTTAAAAGGCGTACCAGTGTACTATGCAATTCTTTTACAGCTTGCCTCCGATGGTACCATTTGCCCTAGAAACGTAAGTTTCAAAACATTAAATTTCTAAGACTTAACCTCAAATAAGTATCAACCAAGTTTTAGCACCTAATAAAAAAGTAACAAAATGCCAATATCATCAAAAATATTCCTTCCACAGAGTTAACAAAAGAAGGAAATATCTTCTAAGAAATCTGAGTATGTTTAGTGATCTCAGTTCTACAGAAGAAACCCAAATGTTTGTCATCTAAGTAGGAATACATATTAAAAACAGTCTAATTATGTCAGTTGTAAATATATTAATAAATCATTTACCAAATGCATTTAGTCTTGGATTTGGTGTCCAGGGCTGGGGGGGGGGAGACAAGGACGGGACACCCACTAACAAACCAATAAAATCATGTAAAGGTACAGATATTTAAATAAATTCACCAAATATGAAAACATAGCTCATGAAGTAAAGTTTTTTTTTGCAACGTCTAAGAGAGGGAAAACAAAAAAGACTCCTAACAAACTTCCTTAAGAATTATTACAATCATTTTAGCAGCTTCTAGCACAGAAAAGTAATTAAAACTGTTGTGGTGATATATATGCACACGTATGGGCATGAGGATGTAGAAACCAGAGGACATTAGGACACAAGTCCTCATGCTTCTATAGCAAGCATTTGTACCAATGAGCTACCTTCCCAAGCCCAGTCTATGGCTTTTTCAAACCTACATGACGACATTAAAATTATTTCTGGTGTCCCTCCCATTTGCTGGTATTACAGGTACTTTCTATCTGTCTGTCTATCATCCATCCATCCATCCATCCATCCATCCATCCATCCATCCATCCATAAATGAGGTGTTATAATTCTTTTAGTAGTTTCTATCACAGAGAAGCAACTAAAACAGGAGTTTACAAAAGGAGGAAACATCTTGTATCATATAATCAACATGTATTATTTCTAATAAAAGACAATTATATTATTAGATCACATTTAACACACATAAAATCAGACTTCATCCTATAAGCAGCTGTTGAGTCAGTCTGCCCATATTTAGACTAGAAAGGCCACTATCTATAGCAAAAGTATATTCTAGAGCTGTACAGAGTTGCCAATTTTTTATATACAGACCCATAAAACTTTTGCTGTTTTAAATGACAATTCTATAACCCAAAGTTTTTTTTTTTCTCTGTTGGTTCTTTTTTGGATTTTTTTGAAAAAGGCTTTCTCTGTGTAGCTTTGAAGACCAGGGTGGCCCCGAACTCACAGACATCTGCCTGCCTCTGCCTCCTGAGTGCTGGGATTAAAGGTATGGGCCACCACCACCCAGTAACAAAGTCTTAATGGCATGCTTTACCAAAAGAGTACTCGGAAGCCACAGCGTGTGTATTCATATAAAGCCAAAGAGCTGTATTTCTTCTAAGGTTTTTGATTCTTAAGGGGGAACTGTTTATTAGAAGAGTAAGATATGTAGGATTAAATGCTGTGGACACACCAAATATGAACCCTATGCTAATTCATGTCTTTAAAAAGATTATTTTTATGTGTATGAGCATTTTGTCTACATGTATGTAAGTGCACCACACGTATGTAATGCACACAAAGCCTGAAGAGGGAGCTGAATCTTCTGGAATCATGCACTTCCATGTGGGTGCTGGTAACTGAATCCAGTTTTCTGCAAGAGCAGCACATATTAACTGTGGCCATTTCTCCATCCTTAATTTGCATCTTAATAGGATGTCAGATCATGGTATTAAGGAAAATTTTTAAGAAAAACTACCTCTCTCCCAAGGCAGGGTTTCTCTGTATAGCCCTGGCTGTCCTGGAACTTTCTTTAGACAAGGCTGACTTTGAACTCAAAGATCCACCTGCCTCTGCCTCCTGAGCGCCACCACCACCCAGCTGAAGAAAATTTTTATTTCCTACCACACGGTGGTTCTCAAACATCCCAATGCCACAACCTATTAATAGAGTTAGTTCCCCAGCCACAAAATCATTTTCATTGCTATTTCATAACTTGTAGTGTAAAAGTTTGATATGCAGATGGTCTTAGGTGACCCCTGTGAAAGGGTTGTTTGACCCCCAAGGTATCATGACCCACAGACTGAGAGACACTGCTCTAACATTTTAAAGAGTATTGTTTCTTTTCAAATGTATTCTAAGAAAAGCACAAGTCAGACCAAAGTAAGCAGTGAGTTATATCTCAAAATGTAAAACTTTTCTCAAAAGCATTGGTGAGACAGTATGAAGTGCTTATTCTAAGCCACGAAACAAGACTATTAAGTGGAATAAGAAATAGTATTCATCAAGGGCAACCAGACTGGATCTCACCATGTAACCCTTTGACTTCTTATGACTATATAAAAGGAAGGGAACTCAAATGTTTAATCAGAGAACAGATTTATAACTTTCATATAACGGCCTTACCCATTAACCTGTTTTGAAATATCTATGGTATAAAAGGATAAACAAATATAATGACTGAAAGGAACTTTATACACTGCCATGGAAATCTATAGTCTTGAGGTGATTAAGAGGGCAGAGTCACTTCTTGTAGTGGTGTTTAAAGCAAGGCTTTTCACTCAACTACTTAGACAGGGAGGGAACTCCAAGCTTCCTGTATCATCTGGATAAAGCATGATGCTTACAATCCAGACAATGACATCTTGTGGCCCACACCACTGGTGCTAAGGACTGAATCCTGAGCCTTGCACTCTACCACCAAACTAACTCTTTAGTCCTAACACTGTTGCTTTCTACTGAGTAGTGATCTCATTTCACAGTGTACAGAGGAACTATTACGAAAAGCATAAATGTTATCCATTTTTAATAAGCCATTAGAGTTAATAACAATCTGCTTTACCTTTGGTCCAATATAAAAATTTACTTTGAATCAACAAATATTTATTGATGTTTAAACTAAGTAAGTAACCACAAGCCAGAAACAGCTTTTTTAACTGATCAATTTCATTGATTACAATACAGATATGAAAAACACAATTTTGATATTCCTTCCAAGATGGATTTATTAAAACTTAAAAGGGCATAATTTCCTAGAAGAAAGCTGTCTTAAAAATCACCTCAGGAAATACTTGTAAAATGGAACTGACTTCAGACTAAAATTCTAGATCTCATAAATGTTAATATCTACTCTTGTTCTTAAACACCATGCTGTCTCTCCTGGTCCCCACAAAGCCAATTCTTAAACAAATATAGATAGATTATATTGTACAACTACTTATTCCTAAGTAAGTACTAATAGATTACATTGTGCAGATACCCTTGCAACATTAAAAGTTACAATCTCTAAAGATTGTGTCAATTTAAAGTATAACAGTAATTAAAATAGTGACATATTTTAAAACTAAATTAAAACAAAGAAAAACAACAATTGGAATGGTGGCACAAGTCTGTATCCCAGCACTCTGGAGTTAGAGGCAAGAGGATTGCTGCAAGTTTGAGGAGAGTCTGGGCTACAGAGTGTATTTCCAAGGAAAATAAGAGTAAAACCAGTGCACTCCCTTACTAATATAAAATCTACTGATTTTTAAGAAAGGCAAAATCTTCATGTGTACTGATTACAGAACTAAAAATCAAACTGGCAGATAGATGGATCAACAGACAGAATTGGTATTTGGGACAACTAGTTATGTGCTACAGTGTGCTAAAGCATTAATAAAACTATTTAGTTTAATATTTAATATAAATTAGCATATACTCTGATTATTTTAAAACAAGTAAGTGAACACAAGGAAATTTTAGCCTTTTTCATCATCACAATTCTGAGCATTTTCAAGAATTAAAAAATTTTAAAATAAAAATTAAATGTATTATGTACATTTAGTATTATGGACATTTAAGGTTCTAAAAAGGATTCATTCATTTTATTTATGTGTGTTTGCTTGCTTGTATATATGTGCATCATGTATGTATTCCATACCCAAGAAGGTCAGAAGAGAGCATCAGATCCCATGGAACTAGTTACGGTGACTGTGAAGCATCATGTGGATTGATTTGAACCTGGTCCTGTGCAAGAGCTCTTAACCACTGAGCCATCTTTCCAGCCCAAAGAATAATATATTTTTTTTAAATTAACAGATTATAAACTTCAACATGAACAATGAATTTCAAGCATGCAACAGAAAAAACAACAGCCAAGTCTAAATTTGCAGCTTACCTTTTAATGCTTCTCATCCAATGTCCACAGCATCTGCAGATTGCCAGCTCCCTTTGCACTATATGCTCAACTACCAAACTATGGAGTTTTTAAATGACCCTCTAGGGAATATTTTTAAAAGAAGCTATCTATGGCCACAAGGTAAGTCCTTTGTTGTATTATGCAGTTTTCTAAGTTTTTGAGTATAATGCACCAATAACCTAAGGAATCACATGAGGAAAGAAACAAATGTACAAAACTATACAATACTGTAAAATGAAAAACTGCATCTCAACGAGTGTGAAATGAGCATGGGGGAACTTACCTCATAACTAAAGAACAACTCCATCCTGCTGTAGTAATCTGGGATGGGTTTGACAATGCCAGCTTAACACTGGCTAGGGTGCTGTAAAGAGGGAGTTGGCAATCTACTAATGCTGGGGACATTGGAAACCTAGGAGAAAAAAAGGAAAACAAATTCTAAATTGATCAAGTATCTCATCATATGGATATGTTTACATATTAATAAATGGCAAACTCACTTTTACAAACCATCCAATTTCATATGTAGATTTTCTTGTCATGTATATAATTATACAAGGTTACTAGGAACCACATAATAAGGAAGTCATATATAAAATGCACAAGAATTTCTTTTTAAATGCTACTTTTTAAAATGCTTCTGCTTACAAATGCTAGCGAATAGAAAGAAACATCCATTATAAAGCAAAGTACTTATATTATAAGCTTGATTCTTCCTATAAACAGAAATTTGATGTTGGAAAAGGACTGCCAATTTATTAATACGGTTGTATTATAATTTTCAAGAAAAATTAAAACAAACTGTTAAAGTATCAGTGATCCCTAATGATCAATAGTGGCTAATTTAAAACCAAATCCAATCTAAAGGTGGCTTGTAAAGAACGTAAACTCCTATGAAATGAAAATAGCACAGATAAAATTTAACCATTTTAGTCAGGTGTAGTGGTGTACTCTTTTAATTCCAGCACTGGGAAGGCAGATCTCTTGAGTTCCAAGACAACCAGGGCTACACAGAGAAATTTTGTCTTAACAACAAACAAAAAAAACCAACCCCCCAAAACAAACTACTTTAATTAACGGTCTGACAATTTTCGTAGTCTAAGTAATATTAAGTGAAAAATTAATTCTACAGTCATAATTTCTTACCTAGAGAAACTACCTCTACATTTCCATGGCCCTGCACATTCAGTTGAGAAGATAAAAAAAATCACCTTAATCTCACAGTCACATTGCCTTTTTAAAAGTGCCAGTTTTGATAATATAGTGAAATGACTGTATATTACTATGAAAAAGTTAAAGTCTTAACAATGCCACAGTAAAATTTTCTCTTGATACTTTCACCAATTTTCATTTAAGATGAAGTCTCACATTGAACATTTCATTATCCTTCTAAATCGGCATTAAAATCAAGTACAAAGGCATGTAATTACCACTGCGATAGCATCCCTGCTTTGTACAGAGAAATACAGAGATCACACTCTGAGTGAGGCAGCTCACTCTTCACTGAGAAAAAAAAAAAGCCTCTTTGAATAAACTATGGTAAAGCACAACTTGAGTAAACATGATAAAAAAAACAGGCTCACATGAAAAGTTTTTTAAAGAGTGGCAAAAATCTTTCATTTTTTACTACCTAGAATACAGTATGCCTAACAAATTTCAAATAAAGTAAAACTGAGTAAATTTATTGAAAACGTTCATACTCTAACTTTCAGGAAAACTAAAAAAAATCTTAGAATGTTTTGAGAAGACTAAAAATTCCTGTAACCTAAATTATGATAAGAAAAATTAAAAGGTTTTGTCAAACTACATCTCAACCAGAGTTGCACTTTAGACAAAGCTGAGGCAGTCATGAAGTACGGTGTTAAAGAACCCAAAAGAAGCCGGGCGGTGGTGGCGCACGCCTTTAATCCCAGCACTCGGGAGGCAGAGGCAGGCTGATCTCTGTGAGTTCAAGGCCGGGCTGGACCGATAGCCTCCGAAACAATACAGAGAAACCCTGTCTCGTAAAAAACCAAAAAGAAAAAAAAGAACCCAAAAGAAAACACATAGATTTTAAGAAACTATAATCTTCCACTGTAACAAAAAGTTCAATGGCAAAACCTGAGGTTTATAAAAAAAGCCTTCTAACTATAAAGTTCTCTACAGTATAAAGTCTGTTAAATTAGGAAAAAAAAACCTTTTAAATGTAATGTTCACTGGATAAGATGATGATTACAGGGATGCATGGGATGCCTGGTTTTGCTTGTTGCTGGGGAGGAAATAGAATCTGGACAGACCACAGAGAGAAAACTCTGAAACAGCTAAGCACTAATTATATGAATCGTTACTAAATCAACATCCTGTGTACAATCTAAACTTTAGTAGTGACACTTATGGGGAATGAAAATTTACATCTTCTTTGTTATGCATTGTTACTGAAATAATGAAAATCATTATTAAATAAAAACATGTTTTGATTCTAAATACTATTTTAGTCTTGACATTAATCCTCAGGGGATAAATATTATCCTTAATTTATCACAAGATAAGGAATAAGTCAAGACAGCGATCTCTATTGTGAAGTTCATACATTTTACTAGTATGAAAGTCTTCTTGCAATAGTCTTCACTGTAAGCCCAATTCTAGTAAGTACAGTTTTTTAATTACAGTATTCCACTAGGGTAGATAAATGAACACAATTAAGAAGTGATAACTGGCAGACAGCCCAGCAATGAAAAAAAAAAAAAAAGACCAGAAATAAACATGACCAGAACAAAATAATCCTTCAAAATATATGGATGAATCTTTAATAACAACAAGTGATAGCAACATATTTTTACAATAATAAGACAACTGGTATTCACAACAGTGATCCTGAAGTCAATCAAAAAGGGTGAAATTGTGCACTGACGGTAAGATGCAAAAAAAGTTCTGCATTAAATGGTTAAGGTAAGGATTTTGATATTATTATTATTATTGGTTTTTCTTTTTTTCTTTTTTTGTTTTTTGTTTTGGTTTTTTTACGAGACAGGGTTTCTCTGTATTGTTTTGGAGGCTATCGGTCCAGCCCGGCCTCGAACTCACAGAGATCCGCCTGCCTCTGCCTCCTGAGTGCTGGGATTAAAGGCGTGCGCCACCACCGCCCGGCTATTATTGGTTTTTCAAGACAGAATTTCTCTGTGTAGCTTTGGAGCCTATCCTGGAACTAGCTCTTGTAGCCAGGCTGGTCTCAAACTCACAGAGATCCGCCTTCCTCTGCCTCTGCTGGGATTAAAGGCATGCACCACCACCAGCCGGCTGGATTTTGGTATTATTTATGCTTACTAATGTTTAAGAGTTCTAGTTTATGTAAAAACTCTGTTAAGGAGAGCGTATTACTCTTAAATGATACCAAACAAATACAAGCTGGCATTAAATTGAAACACTCAATTTGTTATTTTCTGCAATTTGCAGAGATCACATTCACCATCAGATTTTGTAAAGGAAAAAGGTGTGTTGGGGAAGAGAGAGAATTCTAAAATGAAAACTTTCCTATTCCTTTTATGCTCTGCAGTCATTTTCGCTGGCTGAGACAATTGTCTAGGGAATACTCCTTTATGCAGTTTCAGTCAAGGGGAAATAGTTTATACCCTATGTTGTTACTTCAGTAAAATTATCCCTAGTACAGTTCCAAGAACTTGCAAATACCAAAGGATGTCGTTTGGAGACACAAAAGGTAATCCATCAAACTCTCTATTTCATCTGTAGCTTCTAATAAACATATCCTCAAAGACTATACTGTTAAGTACCTTTAGTTTGTTTCCTTTACTTTTTCTTCTATTTGATCCTATGAGTTTACTGAAGTCCACTTCACTAACAAAGTGAGGAGGATGGCTTTGCAGAAAATCCTGAACACTTGCAAAAGTTTTCCTCTTGTAATATGTGCTGTGAGTACTTAAATCAACTATGCTTAAAACTATACAGTAGGAACAAAACTTTTTTATATAAAAGTAAAACTTGATTTTAAAAACCTATAGTCTGATAACAGTTCTTTTAGGAATTATCTTGGTAAGAATAAAGAGTATTTGGGGTCTGGTGTATGTTTTATACTACACATAATTAAAAGTTTGTCACTATGCAACAGGCTTCCATTAAAGATATGTAATGAAGAATAAGCAATATCCAAAAAACTACCAGTTAGAAGACAATCAGCATACTGAGTAATATCTAAGACTATACTTTTTATAAACCAGGCAGAGGAAATTAATCTTGCTCCCAATATCATCTTTTTGTGTTAAAAATGAAAATTAGACCACATGGGAGAAATGAAGGAAACAATGCTTCTATCTTTAGTTGTAAAACTTCGTGTAATTAGGACAACAAGATTTTTAAAAGCTTTGGAGAAAAGCAGGAATAAATTTTAGTGCTGACAATAATAGATAGAACTTTTTGATAAACACCTACCGATTTTTTTCTACTGTTTTCCAGATCTTTGAGTTCATTCTCGATTTTTGTGATTAATTCCCTGAGTTCATCAAGATTAGTGCAAATAAGCTAAAATAAAACACAAAAACACAGCTTGATAACACATAATAAAACACCAAAAATGTGGTAACAGAAATTGTTTAACATACAATGAAGTTAAGACTACTTCTCTGCAATAATAAAAGTAAGGAAGCTCCAGTTACTATCTGAGATATTTACTTGTTATGATGTATGAACCTCAGGCTTCACATAAAATAAACTAAAATTACAACACTGGTAGTCTCATCCTACAACTTAAAGTTGGCATTATCATCCTATTATTTTTTTTTTAGTATTATTAACTTTCATCCCAGAATGACAAAGATCTGGAAACTCACTAGATTTTACAGGTTACTTAAACACCTGTAAGAAACCCTTGCACCAGGCAGTCTGAGCAGGTAAATTGTAGCCCTGTGAGAGTGACCATTATCCCTTTGCTTTGGTTTGCTAACTCTATAATTCAACAAACTGAGTTATTGCTGCTGGCAGTGGTACTAAAGGACAAGAACTATGTGTGATATATTTAAAGATAGGAACAGGAACAAAATTAAGTACAAATCTTTTCATGAGTTTAATAGTTTTTGCTGTTGCTGTTTTTTTTTCTTTTTTCTTTTTGAAAAAGGGTCTTACTATGTATCCCTGGCTGGCCTCATGTATGACATTCCTGCTCAGCCACCAGATGCTATTCAGACATGTGCCAACCTGCCCAAAAGAGCTTAATGGGTTTTTAATAAAACTATCTTTGCAAAGAATATCTATTTTCTTCTGGAATTCTGTGGTTCATTTATTTTACTTGGTTAACTCTGGCAAATGACCAAAATGACGAATTCTTAGTTATTAACTGACCTAGCTTGGCTTAACTACCGTTTTATAAACTGAAGCATCAGAAATACTAAGAAAAGTGTTTGTTACTCCATTTGGTTCCTGTAAAATTATATTGAATTTTTCCAATGAGTTTACTATATTTAACCCTTTTCCTAAAATAATTTAAGCAATTTAAGAACATCTAAAGTAAAAGAAAATTAAGAAACAAAATTGCATCTACATAGGCAAAACAGACCAAAGAATATCTTGATGTTTATACCATGTAACTTAAAATATGCTATATATTTATAAATTATCACCAACCTTTATCATAACTGTGCTCATTACATTCATTAATGTAAAGTTACTGGTTTCTTAAAACATACATTTTTTAAATCAGCAAATCAAACAAAAGTAACAAGCAAAAGTGGGTCACACAACAAGATACATGCTAGTTGTTATTGAGTGATTTCAACAGGAGATAGGAAATGTTTTAAATTTTGCTAACACTATCAGAAATTCCTAAATACATTTATCTACAAAAGTGGCAATATCGTTCAACCTAAGTAATTAAGAAAAATTATCACAGATACTATACCATAATTAGTATTAATAATTACCTTCTGGAAATATCTACAAAACTTCAAATGCACTGATAAAGCAGGGGAAGTACATACTTAAGTAATCCAAATTTAACAATTTCAGGACTGGGGGTGTGCTCAGTGGTAGAGTACTTGCAAAATACAAATATAAAAGCAATTTCAGAGTAAAAAACTATATAGTACTGTAGTGGGAGAGTGTAAATGATAATTATTGGAGACCACACATTTCAATTTGGTCAATTTAGTTATGAAAGAAATGATAGTCAAGCAGTAGACTGGCCAACTAGATAAGCAGTTCTACAGCGAGGTAACATCTTCAGCTCCTATTGAATCTATGAATCTTTAGGGCAACATCAGCTTTCCAGTAAGTTTTAATGAGTACTCCCTGCAGTCTGTAGTTATTACTGCTATGACAGATTTGTCCCTTTTCACTGAATTTGGTGTATTGGCTAATATGACAGCACAGATTTTCACTTATCTATGTGGCAAGGCTCAAAGAAATTTTCCTTATATTTTAGGGATATCACTTAAGACGGTAAGAGGGAAGCTTTATGTGAAACATGTAGACATTTAGAGGAACAATGAAGGCATATACTCAATAAATTAAACATATCCTAAAATCTTTAAAGCTCTTTTAATTATCAGTTAGTCATGACATTAACAAATAATTATATTTCATTTGCTGGAACATAGCTGAGGCCAAAGTGTTAAAGCTCTATGAAGTAACACTTCTAAGTGGCTTACCTAGTTAGTAAGCTGTGTTAAATCGACTCTTCTCAAATTTCAGTGTGCATAAGAATTGCAGGGGAACCTTGGCAGTTTTGGATTTAGTATGTCTCACACCTGACGAGTTTATAGGTATAGTCAGTGGATCATGCTTTTTAGTCATGTACTTTATGACTATGAATCGCAAACCAACACAGCTGCTAAGACATTAAAATGTTCTGCTATGTAGTTAATGAACATGAAAATTCAAAATAACTAACTTCTGAATTTGGGGGGGTAGGGTTTTTTTTTAGGATAATGATGTTAAAATAAATCTCCTAATCTAAGTTACAAGTGTAATATTTTTAAGTTGAGGTTCAGAATATTTTTAATAATATTTATCTTGAAGGTATATTAAAATAATATCTACATAATAATTTACAACCTTTGCTACTATTGTAGAGTTAGAATCTCACAAAATCTCACTACACAGTAAAGACATCCTCAAACTTACGTAGCCTAGGTTAGTCTCAGCCTTCCAAGTGCTGGGGTCACAGATATGAGGTATCACAACCAGGCCTGATTTATACTCTTAATATGTAAATATATTCTTTATATTTCTATATACCTAACATATGCAATATGCTAAATCATGCTAAGCTATTACAAAATTCTGGAGTAGAAATGTAGTTTAATTTATGCCAACTTTATATCACATACAATTCAATTCCTACTTTTTAAAAAAAGGAAAGGCTTCAATTTCAGGTGATGATTCTATGAAAGCTAGAATCAACACAGTAAAAATTCACTTTAGTAAGAACAAAGAAAAGCATCTCAATTAGCCCCTTTCTTGTTAATATTAGATTGAAAGTGCTTCCAAGACACAGGGTCTCCTGGGTGAAAGATGGCTGAGCAGCTGGGATTACCACACGCTCTGAGAGTCTTCCCTGCAGGGAGACCGCAAGTGACACACTCACGTTAAAGTAAGCTTTTTACTTGACTAAATCAAGTGACACACTCACGTTAAAGTAAGCTTTTTACTTGACTAAATCAAGGCTGAGCCACCATCAATCAACTTACAGATGAAATGGATTAAAATTCTGTAACCTGACTCAAGGCTTAGAGTAGGCTAAACAGGTGCATCTTCAGTTGAAACACAACAGATATAAAAAGACCTAAGATGATGCACTGGGGGAGGAAACAAGAGAACTTTAAACTCTATCTACTACATCACACCCTACAAGGGGTCTTTCTAAACAAAATAGAAAAAATTTAAGACTAGCAAAAGTGAACATATAGTTTTAGGATACAAAACTATTCATACCATTATTTTCATTGGCTGGCAGTATTGAAAGGCCTTCTATTCAACTAAAACATTAGGAATGAAAGTATATTAGGGTGAGGAAGTACTATTATAGATAAAAGAATTTCATGGTCATATCTCAGAAAAATTACATAATAAAAATTTCCTTACTTTGTCAATTCAAGCACCAAAACCATGCCATTCTGGCAGAGGATCACTAGGTTTGAAAGATATTCCAAATAAAGTATCATACAAAATAAAAAAAAAGCAGGTTATTTTAAAAAGGAAAGGGAAAAACCACGTTAAAAGTAAAAACAAGTATGTTCAAACAAATGGCTTATTTCCACTACCATTCTAATATAAAGATCCTTTGATTTGTTTTAAAATGTATAAGTAAAACACTAAATATATGATCCAAATTAAAACTCCATATGGTATTTAAACACAAATTATATTAATAGTTGTTAGAACTATGCTGACAAGAAAATCTTATTTCTTATGATCACCACGCCACAACAGCAAGGACAATAAATTACAGAAAATACTCATCTGACATGAAAACAATTCTGGCAAACAAGTTAAAAAGTATTTTAAAATATCATGTAATTAAAAATGTTTTTCCAATGCCTTAAAGAAAATTGAATGGCTTTAAAGAGGTAAAGTTGAAAATATATATTTTTAAAGGTAGCAATTAAAATATGATTTAATCAATGGTTCCTTATAGGAAAGTTAAAAATTCTGATTTCAATCTTAGTCCCAATTTGTTATATGAAGATGATACTTATTTTCTTATTCTTTAATGGCTAGGTGGAGAAATATACTTTTTTTTCAGGGATATTAGTTAAAAGTTTATGTTTGTAAACAATACTGTGTAGGTCTTAGCAATATGGATTGTGGGTTTCCTTTGAAAATTAAGCTGTAGAATGAATAATACTTTTAGAAGAGATGCCAAGTACACAGTCATTAAAAAGTATTGGGTATGTGTGTGTTGGAGATTACCAATGAAAAAGCAGAAACATGGTAACTAAGGCCACTTAAAATTATTCTTGTATCTTTACATTTTATCTGCTCTTACTTATGTATGTCTGTTTAAGTGAATACCAAGTGTGTGACTGCCTGTGGAGGCCAGGAGATGGCACAAGATCCCTTGCAGCAGGAATTACACGCACTTGTGAGCCATATGACATGGGTGCTGGGAACAGAACCTGTATCCTCTGAAAGGACAAGTGTTCTTAACTGCTGAGCCATTTCTCCAGCCCCTACTTACTTTAAGAAATTATTTTTAGGGGTGTGTGTGTGTGTGTGTCTGTGTGTGTCTGTGTATCTGTGCATGTCGAGTACGTGTGCCTACAGAGGCCAGAGGCATTGGATCTTCTAGAGCTAACTAACGGTACAGGCAGGCAGTTTGTGAGCTGCCTGGTGTGAGTGCTGGGAACCGAACTTAGATCCCTGAAAGAGCACTAAGTCCTGTTAACCAATGACCTAGCTTTCCAGATCCTTCATTTTACAAATGTGGTTTACTGGGATTAGACACATCAAGTTTTAAAAATATTTTCTAATTTAATTTAGCACAAAAAGAGAATTTATATACTACTACAGTTCTCAAATACTGAAAAAAAAAAAGAAAGGCTCTCATGTGGGCAAAAATTAATAGGAAAACTGACATTTACTTTTGAGTCCAAGAGTCTTTATGCTACAAAACAAAATAGATGCTCTTAAATTCCTAATTAACTGTCCTAATTAAAAAATGCAGTACTTTCCAACAGAAAGTACTATTTCCAACAGAAATGCCTATTTGGAACAGTAAGCTATGGAATTAATCCTCACAAGGACTCTAAAAATTTACCGGCTATTATCCCTCCTCTGTATAGATGAACAACTGGACTCACAGAGGTTGACTAACTTACCTAAGGTGATACAATAGTCAGGTGGCAGGTTTGGCATTCAAACTCAAGTAGCTGAGATCTAGAATCCACATGTTTTAATTACTACGTATAGCACTGATACCCACTACTCACTGAAGGTCTATGGAGAGGATGAAACCTAGGAATCTTCACTTTTAATAAACACATCTGATTATTTTAGTACTTTACAAACTTTAAGAACTAAGGGCATAAATACTCTTAGATTCTTTACAATATACACACAAAATGAACACAAAGTCATCACTTCAGAATCCCTAGTGCATACTCTAAATATGAAAGGGAAGATTATTTTCTGACACAGAATTTTATAGTGCACATATAAACATGGATTCCCATGAAGCAGCTAAAGGAGGCAAATTTAACTTCTACCATTTAACAAGTCAACAAACAAAAACACTGTCCAAGAAATTGAGGTCAAACAGGCTTCACCTTTTCTTAGCTCATTAAGACTTAAAAAATTTAATCTTTAAACTGTTTCTCTTAGCATATTTTCTATCAAAGACCAGCTTTTTGATAAATAGGTCAGGTTTTATAAAAACAATTTAATATTTATACATCAAAATTTTATTTTCAGTAATAAGAATGGATATTTTAGTTTAGGATACTATTAAAATCTTACTTAACTATTTCTACAAAGTATTTTTATGTTCAATACTAATAAACGAGATGGTAAATATACTACCAGTACTTTGGGGAATAAAAAAAATCACTTTATTAAATAATAATTGGTATTTTAAGATTCACCTATTCTGATTTAATGTGTATGAGTGTCTGCCTACATGTATGTATGTATACCACACAAGTGCCTACTGTCCTTGGAGGCTAGAAGAGAGTGTTGAGCATCCAAAAAGTGGAGTTACAGACAGTTGTGAGCCACTATGTAGATGCTAGGAACCAAACCTGGTTTTTCTACAAGCACAGCAAAAGTCCTCATAGCTGAACTACCTCTCCAGCCCCTTTAATCTCTATTGTAGAAGACTGTTTCAAGTTCTGTTCATGAATCACAACATAGTATACACACTGCAAACTAGAAACAGGAGCTATCTTAGCCCAATATAAACTCACAAACAAGACAGATACAGCTCCCCCCCACACACACAGAAAGAGAGAGAGAGAGAGAGAGAGAGAGAGAGAGAGAGAGAGAGAGAGAGAGAGAGAGAGAGAGAGAGAGAGACGAGAGAGAGCGAGAGAGAGCGAGCTCTTTTACCCCCATGCCTTAAGAACCAGGAAAGGGACTTTATTTATTTTGAACAGCTCAATCTAACAAAACATGTACTTTTGACCTTAAATATCTGAGTGATAAACAAATGGTCAATAACTGACTAGAAGTATCACTTATAACAACGTTTTCCAACTTTTTTCCATGAGCCAGAGTCAAAAACACATTTTACATGGTGACATGCAAGCATATCAACACCTACACACAGAGATAAAAATAAAACAATATATTTAATTATACATATTCATGATATTGTGACATGCTGAATATATGTGGTGTTTGATAAATTCTTTTTTAATACTGATAACTTAAAAAAGAAACACATGGACTTCACTTCATATATCACTAATACTATCTATAGTTGTACAAAGCACTGTTATGCAGTCTGTGTTACTATTACACACAAAAGTCTATTCATTAATATAAGAGAAAGGAAAATACCAAAAGTGGTATTTTCTGTATTAAGAAATTGAGGGAAAAAATGAATGGGAGAAACACAAAAGCTAGCATGATTGCCAGTGGAAGCATAAAAATATAGTAGTATACCATTACATGCTACAAGCAATAAATGGCAGGATGGCCTCCAACCAAATAGTAAATTATATTTGAGTATCTGTAAAAAGATTATGTAAAAAAATTCTAAAGAATATAACTTATCATAATAATGTCACTAAAGTAGTCAACTATTATATGTGTATGTATATACATATTTTCCTTTGACTATTTAAAGATACTTGGTTTTTATTAAATTTCAACTTCCCCCAAGTAGGATTTTTACTGAAAATAGATTTACGACACTGTTACATAGTATTTTTCTTGCCCCTTTACTTTCATAACTACTTGAGACCTACAAATACTATCACTTTTATTTTATGAGCTTATAAAACTTTTGGAAATGAACTGGCCACAACAGTACAAAGAAAAAATTTTTAAGAAATTATCATTTGCTGAAGAAAACACTTATTGGATAAGTAGAAAATAAAAGCATACTTCCTTATAATGAGGTTGCTTACTTTCAATATTAGCCCTTCCCACATGGCAGCAATTTTTTTTTTTGCAAAAATGTTTAAAGACTTATATTTAGTCTTTACTGAATATTCTCTAAGTTTATTTATAGCTAAGAGTTAAAGTACCTGTTCTTCAAGTTAATCAGTCCACCACTTCTATACTAGGTAAACATGTAAGAACGGCTTACCAGAGTAATATACCAGAATAACATTAGGCTTACCAGAAAACATTACTGTCTGTAAGCCATGACTTTTTTTTCTTGGAAGACTTTCATTTACAAATATTTGTTTACAAATACTGATAAATATAAAGAAAAGAGACATGTGTACATACATTTCCATTAAACTTCATCTACAAAAGTTAGTATAGGTTGGAAACTAAAAATACCAAGGTTTGTCAGAGATTAAAAAAAAAGACTTTTTTTGCCTACATCTATAATTTAAAGGAAAGCACACTGTCGAAAACAGCCATTAAAGTATACAGCTTGTACTTTCTTGAAATCCAGCCATTCTCTTAAGGAATGACAATGAAACAAAAAATTAAACAGAAGAACTTGGTGACGATGTTGAAACATTTACCTGAAACTCCGGCACAGCAGGTGACTTTGTGACAGTTTTCCTCTTCTTTGTGATTGCTTTTTTAGATATGGATTTTTTTCCTTTCAAGATTAAAAGAGAAAGACTTCATAATGCTGTTTACAGCGCCTCATTAACAGAAACCCAATTGCATAGAGCCTTGAAAGTTAAACTGTAACTCCCAGATGGCTGCTGGTAAGTCAAGTGAAAATAGTGAGTCAAACACGCCTCAGAGAGAGCAAGCATTAAACTGTAACTACCCGTGACAGACACACTAACAACACTGCTTCTTTATATAAGATCCAGAACGATTACACTGTTCAAGGTGATACAAAAACACTGGCATAAACGCCACACAAAACTACTACTCAGTTAAAAATCTACATTCACAACTCACAAGAGACTGAAAAGAACCTTACCTTAAGAATGACCTCTGCAGTCACGAACCTGAGTAAGTATGCCATCTGAAGATTATGGACCCTCAACCAAAAGTAGAAACCCCTTAGTAACACATAGATGCCTTCCTTTAGCTCTGCATGTTTTTAACGGGCTGCTTTTGGCAGTATCTGATACCCAAATTTTAAAAATGTAATCAACATATCCCTTTAATGTGTAATTAGTACTTTGTGCACTCAGAAATCATAGTGAAAACTAAACCTCACCCTTAAAGAATCCAATTTCAAGAACACATCTGAAGTATATATCTATTTCTTTGCATTTAATGTCACAAAATAAAACATACACAAATACACTTTTGGCAAGGAACATGCTGTAATTTTTCCTTATTTTGTTCTAATGTTGAATGTAAACAAGGCTGGCTGGGCTCAAGGTCACAAAAATTCTCTTGCCTCAGGCCCCCAATAGCTGGTATTACATGTGTGAATACCATGTCTTCCCCTTATGTGTAATTATTAAATAATAAACTTACTTAATTGTGGGCTGGAGGAATGGCTTAGGAATTTTAAAAGCACTGGTTGTTCTTCCAGAGGATCTGGGTTCCATTCCCAGCAACCAGACAGTGGCTTACAACTCTATAGTTTGTTGAGATTTTCTTCTGGCCCTCACAGGCTCTGCATGTACATGGTGTACAGACATACATGCAGGCAAAAACATGCACACACAAAATAAAAAATGAAAAATAAATATACTTACTTAATTGTTCAACAAATGTTACACATAGAACACTACTTTAGAGGACAATAAGGAATTATTAGAGACCTTGTCTTCTAGGAGTTCACAATTTTTAAGAGCATGAAAATATTTCTGTTAAAATTTTTGGTGAGTGC
Organism: Mesocricetus auratus; assembly: GCF_017639785.1. Taxonomy (NCBI): domain Eukaryota; kingdom Metazoa; phylum Chordata; class Mammalia; order Rodentia; family Cricetidae; genus Mesocricetus; species Mesocricetus auratus. The sequence goes on along the minus strand of NW_024429182.1, from coordinate 30,784,432 downwards.
TGGAGATTACATCCAGAGCCTTATGCATGTTAGGGAAGTGCTCTACCTCAGAGCTACATGTGCATTCCTTCTATGTTAATTCTGATTCACAATTATTTCTAGGCTAAAATCTACTTAATATTTACCTTTTGAACAGGGAAAATAAATGAAATTACATAATTCTAATATCCCTTTCTAAATTGGTAAGATCTCACATGAAAGATGATACTTTTGTAATATTTTACTAAGTTCAAGTAAAATAATTTCTAACTAAAATACAATTGTTATTTTCTGTATTCCCTTTCCATGAAATCACAAAATTATAACTTGGATAGTTCCTAACATTTGATGCAAAATGTGTGCATACAATGACTAAACTATGTGAATTATGAGGCGGTTAAGTTCATATAGATTTCACTGTTTGGTTTAAATAAGTATCAATGTTGTAATTTGACTCTTGCTTTAACAAATGATTATATAATTACCAACATATATTTCCTTTCTCTTCACCATATCTGTTTCTGTACTTACACTGTTACCTATGACAGTACTAAATCTAGGAAACTAGAGTAAGTGACCTGCTAAAATGAGCAATACTAAAGCAGAAATTACTAAATTCTTAGTGTCTGTAAAAATACAGCTAGCTCAAGGAGCCTTAGAAATCTGAATGCCTGGATGCCTTTTCTATTTATCATTTTAAAGTTTTTGAGTATATTTTTTTCATGTGTATGAGTGGTTTGCCTGCATGTATGTTTCTGTACCGCATGTGTGCCTGGTACCCAAGGAGAGCAGAAGAGGCTATTGAATCCCCTGGAAATGAAGTTTCAGAACACTGTGAATCACCATGTAGGTCTCAGATCCTCGAAGAACAAGGGTTTTTAACTGATGAGCCATCTCACAATTATCATATACTTTTTAAAAGAAAGTACATAGGAAAAAATTTGCTAAGTAAAAGTAAATTTGCCTTACATTTTGTAGGAAGCTTTAAAAACACAATTTGAACAAAAGGAAACTCTCCCTCAATTCTTTCTCTTTTATTGCTCTAACAAGCTGGATCTTAGAGTCGAAGACAACCTTGAGTTTCTTATCCTGCCTCTAACTGCCCGATAAACATGCTCCATTACTTTAAAAATAATTGTTTATTTAGTGTGCATGTATGTCCATGTGTGTGGGTAGTCATGTGTCATGGCACATTTGTGGAGGTCAGTGGGCAACTAGTGGGAGTAGGTTTTCTCCTTCCACCATGTGGGTTGAGGAGATCCAACTCAGGTTGGCTGGCTTGGCGGCAGGTTACTACATCTGTCAAGCCATCTTGCAGGTCCCACCACTTCTTTTTGAGATTTTTCCCATGTAGTCCCAACTGTCCTCAAACTCAAGGCAATTCTACCACCTCAGCTTTCTTACTGTTAGGAATGTGCTCTACAATGCTATTTGTACGGTGCTGGTGATCATGCATGGGCCACATGCATGCCAGGCAAGCACTTTACTGACTGAGCCACATCCCCAGTCCTCCAATTAGCTTAAAATCATTCTTTGATTTTGTAAATATAGACACCTTTAACAGTCAAATGCATTTCATATTGTTGTCTCATAGACTTTTCAACTCAGGTAGTAAATTCTCAATAAATTCTAGCAGTCAGTCTATGTGAATGGATTTAGCAAATTTATGTGGTTATGTCTTTCCGTTATTAGACTGATTAAATGCTATTAAGTTCCTGGATTTACTTCTGCATCAACAGTCTAATGTAGAAGGATTTAAGACTGGGTTCTAGAACCCAGCTATTTAGCTTTACTACTCTGTATTTATTTGAGTCCATTTTGTATTGAAGACCACAATGAAATTACTTTGAAATAATTAAGACTTTTTTTCAGGACTGAGAATTGAACCCAAGAGCATCATACTTTCTTGGACAATACTCTGCCACTGAGTTATAGCCCCAATTCTTCTTTATCTTGAGACAGGGTCTTGGTAAGTTGCATAGGTTGTCCTTGCATTTGAGATCCTTTGGCCTCATCCTCTGTAGCACCTGAGATTACAGGTGGGCATAATCATTCCTGCTTTAATTTATACTATTTAATGTGGACGTAGGAGGACTCACGTTTATAGCGGTAATATGAGGACAAATATTTATTGTGCTATTGCCATATATTATATGCCATATACTTAGTAAAATGATTTTATATAAATTATCTTATTTAGTTCTCAAAGCAACTGTTGAAACCAATATTTTACTAGTAGTAACTAAAGATCAAAAGGGTTAGTTAACTTACTCAAGTGCCAGTAAGTAAGCACCACACCCAGGGATTCTAACTCCAAAGTTCAAGTTCCTCCCACTATGTAATTCTACTCACAAAAATCAGTCACCATTTGTTAATTCTTACTATGAACCAAGTGACAAGCATGATAGGTTTTATGAATTTGCTACTCTAATTTATCTTGCCAGCAAATTAGCAAACTAGAGACTGCATTAGCTCATTCATATTAATGGACAGACTATAAACAGAAATCAATGGAGGCTTTTTAGCTGCTATATACTGGAACAGATATTATCAGCTACATTTCCCCAACTTCAAAACTGTGATGTTTGATGACATAACACACCTTCCTTTCAGACTTGTGCAGGGATGAAATATACTTTTGACTGACATCAGACTAATCTTTTTTGTCAGGATTAAAAGATTTGCACATTCACTGTTACTTAACACCTTGTGCAACATCAAAAGATAGCCTGGATATTTGCTTCCCCTTGTTTTCTAAAATCCAGGCCTTTAAAATTAAACATTATTTTTTATATGAAGCATAGGTTAGTACAAAAGCTACACAGATATTATTTGGGGTTATTTGGAGAAGCTAGCAGTGAAGTATAGACATCTACAGCTACAACTGCAGGGTAGTCTTTTTCTTTCAGGCAAAAGCTGTCCTAACTCACTGAGCAGGCAGCTTTGAAGGGAACACATAACAGTTGTGAGGGAGAAAGGGGTACCTGTATGGCTTGCTAGGTACACTAAATCAACTCTGGCTGATTTAATTGAGTGAAAGATGCCACAGCCAGATCACCTTCATATTCCAGTTATTTGATCCTTTAATTTTGTTTCAGGGCAAGACATATACTAACTGCCACCAGCAGGACATTCTCATGGCCTGAGCATACTCAAGGTTTTTACTCCCAGAGTTCCCAAATCACCTGACCCCACAAAACCAACCATAATTTAGGCCCAAGACTGTGTGACTAAAAAGTCAGTTTAAAATACAAGAATATAAAAAATGATGTTTTAATCTCTCACCACTGAGTTTAAAACATTGTTGTATGCAAAAAGTTAAACTGTGCTTTGAAAATGTATAAGACTTAATAGTCCTAATAATAAAACTTTGCAATTAATGTTACAATAGCATACCTAATGAAGGTTTCTAAAACACCATGCTCAGAACAGCTTAAGAAACTCATACTCTACCTAAGAGGGAATCATAACTAAAAATTGTATTATCCTCTAACCAAGGTACAAATGCCACCTCATCCTGTATTATCTGGAATTAGAAATCCAAATCTCCTTTCCTTCATTCTGTTCCTCATCCCTATTTCCATCCTTCACTTGTTTCCCATGTCTGTTTTCACCCCTAAGCCACACTGGGTTTCTACAAGATTTCAACAGTTCTTTTCTGGATCTAATCTTTCCAAGGTGTAAAATTATCCCAACACATTCATTACTTCCTCAGTTTTTTCAGTTTAGGAATATTATCAAGTGAATGGAAAAAAGGCATAAGTTACTGTTAAAGTAAGAAATCCAAGGACATTGTATGATATTAAATAGTGGATGTGGGAAGTGCCACAGAAACAGAGTTTAACTTGTGTTTCACTTACTACATATGCATGTCTTAAGCTAATATTTAGTCTATAGAAGTAAACAATTTGATCTTAATTAAACAACTGATTTTCATATTGTTCTCCTTGCTTATGAGGAATATTCTTGTCATGATGGCAATTCTTTTACCTAATCACACAATATGGTAACTCCTGAACATCCAACATCCTCTTTAACTTAGTACTACATGAATATTGGTTGCGGGGGGGCAGAAAGAACTGAAAAATAATAATTAGGTGCCACATTTGTCTACTTTCTGTACACCTCTCTTAATAGACAGTATTTTTTCAGCCAATGTAATAGAGAGTTACATGACACCCTTATTTGTGATTAATTTTCTCTTCACAGTCATCTTCCAGCTCTTCATTAAACTCTACCAGCTTCTTTTCACAGCTATTTAATAAGCTTTTAAGGTATTTTTCTTCAAATCCCACCATTTATTAGCTGTGTAACATTGGGCAAGTAAACACATCTTCTTGTTCCTCATTTTAAAGAATATCTATAAAATCATGGGGCTGGAGAGATGATTCAGCAGTTAAGAGCACTTGTTATTGTTGTAGAGAAGCAGGGTTCAGTTCCGAGGGCCCACATATTAGCTCACAACCATCTCTAACTCTAGTTCCAGTGGATCTAATAGCTCTTCTGGCCTCATCCTGCACAGGCACCCAAGTGATATACATATACAAATGAAGGCAAAACACTTACATACATAAAATAAGTACTCAAAAAATCTAATAAATAAATATGAGGCTAACAGTAGTTATCTATTTTTAGAGTTTTATGATTAAATGAAATAATATGTACAATAGTGTTATATGAATATTAATTCTCCTGAGGAAAAAACAGAAGGGACTAAAAAAACAGACATGGGGTAGAGGTGTAACTTAGTGGTTGAACATATGCCTGGCATGTATAAATCCTGGACTTCATTCCTAGCACTGTAAAATAATATAAAAATAACTGACAAGATGTACAGCGAATTCCTTCATTCTCACATAATCTTGCAGTCTCTAGTTGGTACTCTAAAAATATTTTCCACAAAGATACATATAATTAGGTTCTAGGTGCTATCACAAATATTTTGTATTACATTATTTGTGTTATTTTCTATAAACAGCTTTTTCTATATCTGACACATCTCATATAAAGCTCATTCATTTGCTCTTGGGATCTTGATTCCATCATTTAAACTAGTATCACATGGCATGTTTTGAAATAGACTCTAACACCTCCACTTATACTTCAAACTTTATTGTGCTATTTTTTAACAACTTGATTATTCATAAGTATGCCTTACTGATATTAATAATTTTTTATCTATTCAAGCCTACTTATTCTTCAAAGTCCTCCATTCTTTCTGAAATCTTCCCATTCTTTGTGAAATTTCCTGTTTGCTTCCTCTTTTTATTGTATGGTTTTGATTATTAAATTGATAAGGCTATTTATTAGTTTTTTTAAAGATTTATATAGTCTTATAAGTGTTTGTCTGCATGTATGTATGTGCACCACATGTGTGCCTGGAGCCAGCAGAGGCCAGTAGAGTGTCAGATGCCCTGGAAGTAGAGTTGCATGCAGATGGCTGAGCTTCCTTGTGGGTGCTAGGAACTGAACTCAGGTCCTTTGCAAAAGCAGCAAACATTCTTAATAGCTGAGCCACCTCCACGGACCTATATTTACCAGTTTTGAACTTAGTTTTCTCTTTCTTTTTTTTAATTAGCCAAACATGCCTTTAATTCTAGTACTTGGTAGGCAGAAGCAGGTGGATCTCTTCAATTTCAAGGCGTGCCTGATCTATATAGAATTCCAGGCTAGCCAGAGCTACACAGTAAGACTCTGTTTCAAATGCAAAAAATTTAATTACACACACACACACACACACACACACACACACACACACACACACACACACACAGGACAACTTGGAAGAGTTAGTTCTTTCTTTCTATCCTATGGGTCCCTGGAATGACCTCAGATTATCAGGCTTGGCAGCAAGAGTCTTCCTTTACTCAATCGGGCTATCTTGCTGATCAAAGTTTCTTAACCTATAAGAAAATGAGACTGCTTGTCTTACCTATTTAGATTAATTTAAAAGTATCACAAAATAATCTGGTTGAAAAGAATGCCTGCTGTCTTAAAATGATATTAAACATATACAGTAAAGCCAGGTGGTGATGGTGCATGCCTTTAATCCCAACACTTGGGAGGCAGAGGCAGGTGAATTGTGAGTTTGAGGCCAGCATGGTCTACAGAGTGAGTTCCAGGACTGTTTCACAGGGAAACCCTTTCTTGAAAAACCGGGGGGGGGGGGGGGGAGAAGATACATAGGAAGAGGCTAATCTTATATATATCTGGAAAAACCATACTATATATAGTTTCTGTTAATATATATATTTAACAGATTTTTAAACATGACACTAAGTGCTAGGGATACAAAACCAGAAATAATCCTTCAGTTCTCAAGAATGCTAGAAGGGAGACACTAGTCAACCTATACCAGAAATAAATGCAATTATTAGTTAAGTACTATAAAGAAGTGTCTGATGCTCTAATTACATACAAAATAGAAAAACTTACTTAGAAAAATGATAGGAAGTTTAAGTGATAAAAGAATAAGGCAATAAGGAAAGGACTTCAAAAAAATTTTTTTGCTTAAGAGCAGAAAGAAAATGCACTGTTTTTGCTTTTCCACCAATAGCGACAGTACATGTAAAGAGAAAATGCAATTTTTAAAAACTTTTTCCTCTGAAAAAGTTATAGTATAGCTTATTTGTATACATGTTTACAATTGACTATTTATGACTGGATAATCTATCAGTAGGGGTGGAGGTTAGGCTAGTAGTGGGGCCTTGGAAGATACTTAATGGACTTAGCAGGTTGTGTTTTTTGTGTGTGTGTGTGTGTGTGTACAAACAATATTAAATAATTAATTAATATAAATAATAATTAATAAAATATAATTAAACAATAATTAAAGAATAGGTTGTGAGGTTGAAAGGGATAGGGTAGACATAACAAGAGCTGTGGCTGAGAAAGTGAAGAGTGGAAATGATGCACATATTTTATACATAATATTAAATTCTCAAAAATAATATAACAAAGAATTATTTCTAGCCTATTCTCAGTTAATCTCACTTGCTCACCTTAAATGACAAAAGTAAAAACCCAAGTCTGAAAAGCAGATAAAATGCTTAAAAATTACAAAAGTGGATCACAGTGTACTTAAATTATTATATCATTCAAATTGATTTGCCTTTGTACCTTCTATTTAAAAAAAATCATCTCCCATCACAACTATAAGTTTAACTAAAACTTATAAATACCTAAAAACTTAAAGCGTATAGTCTACAACATATTGTGGACCAGATAGATAACCAAATTACATGTAAAATTTAGATCACTCTAAGTCTAAGTTGATAAACCAGTCATGGATGACACAGCTTAACCCAAAGCAGTTCTATAAGGCACACAAGCTAACCATTACTTGGGAAACGTAAGTGTTAAAATAAACTTGAAGAGAATACTATAATTATCAAAACAAAGTTTTCTTTCCTTTGACGTCTTCCAGAATTCTTAATATATAAGTCCCAAATCATTTACCTAAAATTTTAAGTCTAAAAAGGCTCTGAAAACTAAAGTTTTAAATTAATGTATATGCTTAACAAATTCAGCCCTGAACTATTTTAAGATTAAAAATTTTTTTTCATTTCATCTGCTCTAACCACTTATAAGTCCTACTAGGGATGTTATTTAATAAAAACTAGATATATCTAATACCCCTTTAAAATCTCAAGATTTCTAAACTTCAAAACAAATGTGGTAGGAGTTTCCCAGAATGCACCATGAGCCTATACTAAGACACAGTAAGGGAAACCTTGTGAAAACTATGATCATGGAACTCACTTTCAAAAAAGTATAAAAAAGGAGGCACTGGACTCAAACATGATGGAAACTCAACCAAAAAAAGGCCATGCTGCCTCAAAACGTAGTAAATTTACAAAAAAAGTGGTCTGAAATGATGTACAACTAATATTTATCCTTATAACATTGGATGCAATACCATTACATCTCAGACTTGTAAGACACAAAAGCAAGAGAATGAAGACCTTCACATGGTCTTTGTTAAGTTTTCATTCCAAAGGCTTATTTCTGAAAGTTACTTTAAAAAGTTAGGTCAATATGGACCACTTTAAAAGTTTTAGTCAAACAAGCTAGGCCTGGTTTTGGTAGTAAACATTACACTACTACTTTAAAAACATATTAAGTGTGTACCTAACCCCTGGCTCCCAGTGTCTGTTATAAATGAGGTCATCAAGTTTGGTGGCAAGAGCTTTTACCTGTTCAATCATCTCTCTGGGCCTATACTTTATCATGGCTCATTACATACATTTTTAGAACATACTGAGTTCTATGTAATGATTTAAGTAACTAAAACCTCACTCCTTCATTTGTCACCTCAGTAGCAAATTTCTACCAGTTTAATTAACTACACTGCTGTGGGAAAGAATGAAAATGAAACCCACAATGATGACTGGAGCCAATACTCATTTTGGGAAGCAATTCTTATTTTTTGTCTTCGATCAAGAAATTTTTTTTGTAAATATTATACAACTGACCATATGTTTTTGTCTCACCTATCCTGTGGTAAATGAGATATAAACTGATTAAGACAGATCATAGGAAACACAAAAGCAACAAAATCCTTTAAAAAAGAAAAAAACAAAAAAGAGTAATCAACTAGAAAAGAACTTCTGTTGTTCAAATAGACTGCTGGCAAATATATAGGGTATTTAAATTGGGCAAAAGACAGACTTAGAAATTCCTGTGGTTTTTTTACTAATTTATTTTTTATTTCTTTACCTTCTTTCTGAGACAGTGTTTCTCTGTGTATCAGCTCTGATCTTCTTGGAACTTGCTTTATAGATCAAGATTGCCTAGAAATCAGAGATCTGCCTGCCTCTCTCTGCCTTCCTAGTGCTGGGTGGGATTAAGGGCGTGGGCCACCACAGCCTGGTTTACTAATCCTTTTACAAGTATATGCTTTAATCTTGGTGTTTTATTAATTGACGTAATTCCTAGATTCAATTTTTTTTCTACATATGAAAATCCATATTGAGGGACTGGAGAGATGGCTCAGAGGTTAAGAGCACTCACTGACTGCTCTTTCAGAAGTCCTGAGTTCAATTCCTAGCAACCACATGGTGGCTCACAGCCAACTACAATTCAATCTGGCACCCTCTTCTGGCATGTAGACAGAACACTATATATTGAAAAATATATTGAAAACAAGGTACTAAGTTCAGACTCAGTAAATAACATGATTACTCTAGATAAAGAAATGAGCTGCTATACTTGCGCTGTTCTTAGCTTAGGAAGAAAAACAAATCGCTTAATCAAAGTGATGGACATACATCATTTACAGGAAAAATATAAAAATATAATATCCAAAAATAGTCAGGCGGTGGTGGCACATACCTTTGATCCCAACACTTGGGAGGCAGAGGCAGGCAAATCTCTGAGTTCAAGGCCAGCCTGGTCTACAAAGCTATACAGAGAAACCCAGTCTTGAAAAATCAAAAATAAATAAATATAAATATAAACATGTCAAATTGTGATTCATTCAAATATATTATACCAGTTCTTTGTTAGTATATAAAAAATTTTTCCTGGCCCAGGTTTTTAATCATGTGAAATAAAACTTGACCCCCTACATACACATAAACACACACACACACATTTCATTCTATCAATCAGCACTTCCAAGATGCATAATTGAAGAAAAATGGAATCACACTTAAATATAAGTCTTGCCCATTAGGTCAGCTTACCAGATTTGTGCTTTTTGTGTTTTCCTTTCTTCTTAATGATCAATAACTTATTTTGGATCTCAGGTTTGTAAGATTTGAAAGCAAGAGAATGAAGACCTTCACGCTTTCTTTGTAAATTTTCATTCAAAACATCTTTCAATTTCTTCTTTTTCTTTTTCTTCTTTTTTGCCCTCATTTTAGTTAGTTTTAGTTTTTTGTGGCTTTGCAAGGAGTGCTCTAACAAAAGATCTCTCACAACTTTGTGGCAGTTAATGTCTTGATGATCGATGTGACTACCATTTACATGAATTTGGCAAGATTTCAGAGCATTTTCTTTTAGTGGACTGGGTTCTGTCTTTACTCTGGAAGCTTCACCATGTTTTTCCTGATTTTCTATAAACCTTATTTCACCTGGACTGAGTGGCTCTCCAAAGCCCGTAACTTCTCCTGGACTTCCGGGCTTCTCCAAATTTTCTTTACAACAATCAGTTTTTTCAATTTCACAGGACCTGTTTATTTTAATGTCACAGTTGGATTTTACTTCCATTTCCACAGAGATGTCATGATTACCAAAGTTCATTTTAGCAGGACAGTGGGCTGGACCAAAATCAATTTCTTGCTCTTTCTTGAAGACAGAGGGCAGACTTTCTCTATTACATCTGTGATCTCCATTACTTGTACTTACATAGTCACACTTGAATTTCTCCAGTTTAATTCGAGGTACTCTTTTTACTTTAATGGGTGGAACTGGAAATTCTGGGGCCTGAAAGGGTCTTTGTTTATAAATCCGTACATCCGCACCACAGAACTGTGGAAAGTGCACATAAGCATTCTCCAGATAGTCATAGCCAAGGATGACTTCCCTACACTCATGAATGGGCTGCCCAAGCACAGCATCCTGAACTTCTTTCTGTGTTTCATACACAAAGTCACAGAGCCCTTTAAGTAACCACACCTTTTGATAGAAAGGTAGCTCGTGAAAAGGTTTTTCTTCCAATGGATTAACTTCTCCAAGAACCTTAAAAAACTGAGGGCACAAGCCAAGTTTCTCAGCGCAGTTATCAGGGTTCTCAGTCTGCCCTACAGCCGTGTACCACTGCTGTACTTTCTGCCTCAGCACTGCTTCCCACGTCCTGTAAGGCAAAGTAGGTCTTCGATGTAAGGTCGGCCTGCGGTGGGGAGGACTTAGCAAAGACGTCATTATTTTAGACAGAAAGGCATTACACTGAGGCATCAGAAGACAGCGTTCCAGTTCATAAAAGACAATTTCTGGCAAGTTTAGAATCTGCTGGGCTAAACAAAGAAAATGCCCAATGGCTGGAATTTCCCACATGTTCTCCATACAGGCTGGAGCTGCTTGAGCAAGAAGTTTCCTTTCCCACTCTTCTACTTCCTTCTGGCAAGCTTCTTCTGCTTCTTTTCTTTCTTGCTCCCGAAGCCTAAACAAAATTTAAATTATACTACTATTACTTAAAGACAGCAGCATAAAACACTGAAATTTAAAGTTATATTTCTCTTAAGACAACTGTTTTCGTTTTCCAAATCAGTAATACATGTCCCCTTAAAAGTATGTTGTGCCTCAATTCCCATAAGGAAATACATATTCCCCTGATCCTCGGTTTTATGGTGTACAGTTTGTAGAATGTCTGTCTGGCATGTAAGAAACTCCAGGTTTGATACCTAGCACTGCTTAAGAACTGGGTGCTCAAGGCCATTCTTAGCTATATTGTGAGTAAGAAAGAGACCAACCTAGAATATAAGAAACACTGACTCAAAAAGAGAGAAAGGATTATAATTTAAGTAAAAAGTTATGTACTTGTTATTGTTACATGGAGCTTTATTAGACAGAAAAAAGAGAACTATAAAGAAACTGTAGGTGACAGAGGGATGGCTCCATCAGCAAAGTGCCTGCTGCATAAGCATGAGGTTGTGAGTTCAGATCCCAACACTCATGCAAAAGCTGGGCACGGTGGTGTGCAGCTGTGAGGCCAGTACTTGTGTGAGTGTGTTGGGGGGGGGTGCAAATGGTAAAGGCAGGTGTTTCCCAGAAACTCACTGCATACACAGTCCTACCAAGTAGAGAGGTATAGGTTTAGTGAGAGGCCCTGTCTGAAACAAATAAGGTAGAGGGTGATAAAGGAAGAAATCTGATGCTGAGCTCAGTTCTCTACACACACAGGCACCTGCATATACATGAACACATCTCAGAAACATATACACACATCACAAACACAAAAATCTGTACTACTAGCCAATATAAAGTCAAGATACCATCATAGATAAATGGAAAAGGAAAATGTAGTAATATACACACAATGGCATATTATTTACCCATTAAAGTAATTAATTTTTGTTATTAGCAATGTGAACAGAACTGGAAATCATTATGTAAGAGAAACAAACCAGATACAGAAAGACAAAGGCTACAAGTTTTCACTCGTTTGTAGAAACTACAAAAATCAATTCCATGGAAGAACCAAGTGAAATAATGATCTCAAGAGACCAGGAAAAGGAGACAATAGAATGCAGCAGTTAGAAAATACCAAAACACCTTTTCCACCAACGGGACCAGGGGACCAGGACCAGGTAAACCAGGCCCTGTATCCAGTGCCTGGGGACTGCCTAGGGAGCCACAAAGCCTCCCCTCCCGGCCAGAGCCATGCACCCCAGATTCCTGGTTTTCTTCTCCACCAAGGGGACCAGGTAAAACAGGCCCTTTATCCGGGCCTGCCTTCCAGTGCCTGGGGACTGCCTGAGGACTGCCACAGAGCCTCCAGTCCTGGCAGGAGCCAAGCACCCCAGATTCCTGGTTTTCTTTTCCATCAATGGGACCAGGGAACCAGGGGACTAGGACCAGTGCCTGCAGACCACCAGTGGGAGCCTACCCACCCCAGATTCCTGGTCCCTCACCACATAATAATCAAGACCCCAAATATACAGAATAAAGAAAGAATATTAAGAGCAGCTAAGGAAAAAGGTAAGTACCATATAAAGGCAAACCTATCAGAATTATACCTAACTTCTCCATGGAAACTCTGAAAGCCAGAAGATCCTGGATAGATATTTATCAACACTAAGAGACCATGGATGCCAGCCCAGACTACTATACTCAGCAAAGGTTTCAATCACTATAGATGGAGAAAACAAGATATTCCATGACAAAACTAGATTCAAGCAATGCATATCCACTAACCCAGCCCTACAGAAAGTTCTGGAAGGAAAACTCCAAACCAAGGGGGTTAACTACAACTAGAAAAACATAGGCATTAGATAATCCCACCTTATCAACAGCCAAAAGAAAAAAGGGGTGGAATTCCATACATAATTGCACCACCAACAACCATTCCAAATCAAAGAAGAATGAGCAATCAATGGTCATTAATATCCCTCAATATCAATGGCCTTAATTCACCCATAAAAAGACACAGGCTAACAGAATGGATTTGAAGACAGAACCCATCCTTCTGCTGCATACAAGAAACACACCTCAGCCTCAAAGACAGACCTCAGAGTCAAAGGTTGGGAAAAGATTTTCCAATCAAATGGACCCAAGAAACAAGCAGGGGTAGCAATCCTAATATCTAACAAATTAGACTTTAAAATAAAATCAATCAGAAGAGATGAAGGAGGTCATTACATACTCATCACAGGCAAAATCCACCAAGATGAAGTTTCTATCCTGAACATCCATGCCCCAAACACAAAGGCATCCACGTTCGTAAAAGAAATATTACTAAACTCAAATCACATATAAAGTCCCACGCATTTATAGTGGGAGAATTCAACACCCTACTCTCACCACTAGACAGGGATACCAGACAGAAACTTAACAAAGAAGCAAAGGGGCTAATAGTAGTTATGACCCAACTGGGATTAATAGACATCTATAGAACATTCCATCCAAATAAAAAAGAATATACCTCCTTCTCAGCACCACATGGAACATTCTCAAAAATCGACCACATACTTGGCAACGTATCAAAGCTCAACAGGTACAAAAAAAAATTGGAATAACTCCATGCATCTTATCAGACCACTATGCGTTAAAATTAGAATTCAACAACACAAACTGCAGAAACCCTATAAACTCATGGAAATTGAATAATGCACAATTGCACCATTCCTGGGTCAAAGGAGAAATAAAAAAAATAAATTAAAGACTTCCTAGAATTCTAACACTTTTGAATCCAAGCTTTTCCTGTAATCCCAGCACTTGGGAGGCAGAGGCAGGCGGATCTCTGTGAGTTCGAGGCCGGGCTGGACTGACAGCCTCCAAAACAATACAGAGAAACCCTGACTCGTAAAACCAAAAAAAAAAAAGACAATGAGAATGAAGACACAACATACCCAAGCCTATGGGACACTTTGAAAGCAGTGCTACGAGGAAGTTCATAGCACTAAGTGCCCACATGAAGAAACTGGAGAATAGTTACACTAGAGAATTAACAGCACAGCTGAAAACCCTAGAATACAAAGAAGCAAACTCCCCCAGGAGGAGTAGACGCCAGGAAATAATCAAACTGAGGGCTGAAATCAATAAAGTAGAAAATAGGAAATCAATGCAACGAAGAGTTGGCTCTTTGAGAAAATCAACAAGATAGACAAACCTTTGTCCAAACTTGCCAAATGGCAGTGTGAACATGCAAATTAAGAAAATCAGAAACGAAAAGGGGGGCATAACAATGGACTCTGATGAAAATCAGAGAATCATCAGGTCATATATTGAAAACCTGTACTCCACAAAATTTTGAAAATTTAAAGGAAATGGACAATTTTCTGCATAAGTATTACTTTCCAAAATTAAATAAAGAACAGATAAGCAATTTAAACAGACCTATAACCTCTGTGGAAATATAAGCAGTCATCAAAAGTCTCCCATCCAAAAAAAGTCCAGGTCCAGATGGCCTCAGTGTAAGAACAGCTTATATCAATTCTTCTCAAAGTATTCCATGCAATAGAAACAGAAGGGTCTTTGCCAAACTCTGTCTATGAGGCTTCAATTACCTTGATACCCAAGCCACATAAAGACACAACTAAGAAAGAGAACTTCAGACCAGTATCCCTCATGGACATTGATGCAAAAATACTCAATAAAAATACTGGCAAATCGGATCCAAGAACACATCAAAACAATCATTCACCATGATCATGTAGGTTTTATCCCAGGGATGCAGGGATGGTTCAACAAATGAAAATCCATCAATGTAATTCACTATATAAACAAGCTGAAAAGCAAAAATCACATGATCATCTCACTAGATGCAGAAAAAGCCTTTGACAAAATCCAACACCCCTTCATGATAAAGGTCTTGGAGAGATCTGGGATAACACGAACATACATAAACATAATAAAAGCTATATACAGTAAACCAACAGCCAACATCAAACTAAATGGACAGAAACTCAACGTGATTCCGCTAAAATCAGGAACAAGACAAGGCTGTCCACTTTCTCCATACCTTTTCAACATTGTACTTGAAGTTCTAGATAGAGCAATAAGACAACAAAAGGAGATCAAGGGGATACAAATTGGAAAGGAAGAAGTCAAACTTTCACTATTTGCAGATGATATGATAGGTTACATAAGTCATCCAAAAAACTCTACTAGGGAACTCCTACAGCTGATAAACACTTTCAGCAAAATGGCAGGATACAAGATCAACTCAAGAAAATCAGTAGCCCTACTATATACAGACAATAAAATGGCTGAGAAAGAAATCATAGAAACATCACCCTTTACAATTTCCACAAACAACATAAAATACCTTGGGGTAATGCTAACCAAACAAGTGAAAGACCTGTATCGCAAAACTTTGAGTCTTTAAAGAAAGAAATTAAAGAAGACATCAGAAAATGGAAAGATCTCCCATGCTCTTGGATAAGTAGGATCAATGTAGTAAAAATGGCAATCCTGCCAAAAGCAATCTACAGACTCAATGCAATCCCCATTAAAATACCAGCAAAATTCTTCACAGACCTTGAAAGAACAATAATCGACTTTGTATGGAAAAACAAAAGACCCAGGGTAGCCAAAACAACCTTATTTAACAGAGCAACTACTGGAGGCATCACCATCCCTGACTTCAAGCTCTATTATAGAACTGTAGTCCTGAAAACAGCTTGGTATTGGCACAAAAATAGACAGGTAGACCAATGGAATGGAATTGAAAACCCTGATATTAACCCACACATATATGAACATCTGATCTTTGACAAAGAAGCTAAAAATATACAATGGAAAAAAGAAAGCATCTTCAACAAATGGTGCTGGCATAACTGGATGCTAGCATGTAGAAGAATGTGGATAGATAAATGTCTATCACCATGCACAAAACTTAAGTCCAAATGTATCAAAGACCTCAACATAAATCCAGCCACACTTAGAAGAGAAAGTGGTGGTACCCTTGGACAAATTGGTACAAGAGACAGCTTCCTGAACATAACACCAGTAGCACAGACACTGAGTTACATGGGACCTCCAGAAACTGAGAAGCTTCTCAAAAAGGCAGCCCACAGAATGGGAAAAGATATTCACTAACTCCACATCTGACAGAGGGCTAATCTCCAAAATTTACAAAGAACTCAAGAAGCAAGTCTCCAAAACACCAAAGGACCCTATTAAAAAGTGGTTACTTAACTACATAGAGAATTCTCAATAGAGGAGTCTAAAATGGCTGAGAGACACTTGAGAAAGTGCTCAACATCCCTAGCCATCCGGGAAATGCAAATCAAAACAACTCTGAGATACCATCTTATTCTTGTCAGAACGGCTAAAATCAAAAATACCAATGACAGTTTATGCTGGAGAGGATGTGGAGAAAGGGGAACAGTCCTCCACTTCTGGTGGGAGTGCCAACTTGTACAGCCACTTTGGAAATCAGTATGGAGATTCCTCAGAAAAATGGGATTCAGCCTACCACAAGACCCAGCAATTTCACTCTTAAGCATATATCCAAAAGATGCACATTCATACAACAAGGATCTGTTCCACTATGTTCATAGCAGCATTATTTGTAATAGCCAGAACTTGGAAGCAACGCAGATGTCCCTCAACTGAAAAGTGGATAGAGAAAATGTGGTACATTTACACAATGGAGTACTATTCAGCAGAAAAAAAAAAAGAATGGAATCCTGAAATTTGCAGGCAAATGGATGGCACTAGAAGAAACCATCCTGAGTGAGGTAACCCAGTCACAAAAAGACAAACATGGCATGTACTCTCTCATATATGGATTTTAGACATAGATCTGGGGAGTGCCAGCCTACAATCCCATGGCCAGAGAGTCTGGGGAACAGAACCTTCATCCAATGGCTGATGGAAGCAGAGGCAGACTCCCACAGCTAAACACTGAGCTGAACTCAAGGAACCCAGTGACAGAGAAGCAGGACTGATGAGCAAAGGGATTAAGACTGGGCTGGTTTAACCCCCAGAAACAGCTGACCTGACAAAGGTTAGCTCTTGAATCCCGGACTGATGACTGGATGTCAGTGA
Source organism: Mesocricetus auratus (assembly GCF_017639785.1). Taxonomy (NCBI): domain Eukaryota; kingdom Metazoa; phylum Chordata; class Mammalia; order Rodentia; family Cricetidae; genus Mesocricetus; species Mesocricetus auratus. Next base: position 30,767,296 of record NW_024429182.1, on the reverse strand, counting down.
GGAGGCCTAGGCAATCTACTGGGCCTTGGGTAGCAGATCAGTATTTATCCCTGGCATACAAATGGACTTTGGGTGCCCATCCAACAATGAAAGATGCACTCTCAACCTGGACTCTTGGGGGGAGGGTCTAGGCCCTGCCCTGGATGAAATGACAGACTATGGACACCCCCATGGAAGGCCTCACCCTCCCTGGGGAAATAAGGGGGTACTGGGGGAATTGATGGGAGGGTGTGTGAGGAGGGGAGGGAAAGGGAGAGGGACCTGGGATTAACATGTGAAGCAACCTTGTTTCTAATTTAGATTTAAATTAAAAACTAAAAATTAAAAAAAAACACCAAAACACAAACAAGAATTCTGGGTTTCAGCAACTGTAATCTTTTAAGACAAATAGACATTGAGAAAACCATATTGACAAATATCTGGAGCTTTTTTTCCTTTACATAAGAACCCTATTTATAGTTCTGGCTAAGAGTACACATTGTCATTTCACGTATATTAAATATGTAAAATACAGATACCTCCGTTAGTGATTTAGTATGTGTGCGCATTTGACCATCCAAATGTTAAATATTATTAACAAAATTCAGCTGTTGAGGATTAGCAAGATGGCTCAGAGGCAAAGCCACTTGTTGCCAAGTCAGATGACCTGAATTTGACCACCAGGATGGAAAGAATCAGCTCCCACAAGTTGTTCTCTTGAGTTCCAAATACATGTTATACGCAGGTAAGGAACAAACACCAATATATGAACATTTTTTTTAAATCTTAAGATACTATGTCACAAAAGACAAGAGAAACAAAAAGCTACTCTCTATAAAATATATTTATAATTTTGAAGAATTAAATTTTTACTACATGGGAGTGGCAGTAGTATGTTGGTAGAATTTGGCTTCTTTCTTTTATAAAGATACCAACCTAAGATGTTTCAATTTGATTATAAAAAAAGAAACAGAGGAAGGAAGAAAGAAAAAGAGAAAGAGTGAGAAAGGAAGAGGAAGGAAGGAAGGAAGGAAGGAAAGAAGGAAGGAAGGAAGGAAGGAAGGAAGGAAGGAAGGAAGGAAGGAAGGAAGAAAAGAACATATTCCTAGACTGACAGATACAGCAGTGCCTTAGCAGTTCAGGCTCAAAAGGGCTGGTAGAATTCATATACTTTTATATGTTGTCAGAAAGTCCTTAACAATGGTCCAGGACCACAGTACCCATGATTCAGTGTCTAGTTATTCCACATGTCCTGTAACATAAATGTTTATGTGTTGTCCTGAAGAAACAACACACTAAGAAAAATAAGGTTATAGAATATGTTAAACTTTTGACCAAGAGAATGAAGGAGCTAAATTAAAGTCAGGAATAGACTGTTAAGTGGCATATACTCTCTACAACTAACATTAAGGATATTTTTAAAAGCCATATGGAAACCCATTTTATAAGCATTTAATAAGTTACACTATATAGGGAATTTTGCTTCTTCTCAAAGTCATACATTGCCAAATAAAAAGCCCAGTGCCAGCTGTGTGTTCCCTTCCCTCGAGTAGTTGGTCAGAGGTATCCCAGAGACCCTCAAAGTAATACAGGCTATTGACATTGCTCTTGGTTGCTTACTAGAACTTAATGGAAAGACCCTATTGCTAAAGACACCACATATACAGGTCATAGGATATGTTGATATCAAGTTGGTATGAGCAGAAAGTTTCTTCCCCGCTGGCTTTCATAGTGTTGGAAGGTGTGATGTAGGCTGCTAGGTAAAAAAGTCAAGAGTCTCACCTAGCTGAGAACCCAGGGAGCTACAATAAAAACCACCAAGGCAAGATAAGCTCATGGGTGCAATGGCAGCACAAATGTTATGGGGATAACCAACCACTTTCTGGTTAGTTTATTAAAGCCTGCTCTACAGGAGAAAACGAATGCTTGATGTGATAGTTTGAAAGAAAATGATCCCCATAGGGAGTAACACTATTAGGAGGTGTGGGCTTATTGGAGGAAGTGTGTCACTGTAGGGGTGGGTTTTGAGTTCTTTGCTCAAGCTACAATCAGTGTGACACACAGTTGCTTCTGCTTCCTGCAGATCAAGACGAAAAATTCTCAGCTCCTTCTCCAGCACCTTGTCTGCCTGCATGCTGCCATGTCCTGCCATGATAATGGACTAATAAACCTCTGAAACTAAGCTATCCTTAATGTAATGTTTTCCTTTCAAGAGTTGCTTTTTAAGACATCATGATCATGGTGTCTTTGTACAGTGGATGATGGCAAACACAGGAACATATGGGCAGCACAAATTGGACTCAATAGGTTAGTTTGGAAAGAGAAAGGGGACACGAGGGAGAAGGCAATAGAGGTAACTTTGGGGAGTGTTAGAGGGAGGAGTGGGGGTAAGTATAATCAAATGACATTGCATGAAATTCTCAAAGAATAAATATATTTTTAAAAATCAATCAAACTGGTCCAGAAATGACAGTGATGTTAGAATAACACTATGACAGTAACTGAAATTGTATTTTGCATGGTCAAGAAGTTCACTTAAACTAGATGCGTATGTAACAAGCCTGTAATCCTAGCACTTGGGGGCAGGGGCAGGTGAACTGCTTCAAATACAAATTCAGTCTAGATTATGATAGTGAGTTCTAGGCTAGCCAAGGCTATATAGTTAAGACCTTGTCTCAAACAAGCAAAGCAAAGCCAAACATCAAAAAGAACTAAATTCACTTAACTTGGAATATAAAATAACAAAACAAAACAAACCAACGCTGGGTGGTGGTGGTGCACACCTTTAATCCCAGCACTGAGGAGGCAGGTTGATCTCTGAGTTTAGGGCCAGCGTGACCTATATAGAGTGAGTTCCAGGACAGCCAGAGCTACACAGAGACACCCTGTCTTGACCACTTCCCCCCAAAAAAACCCTGAAATTGAACTTTTATAGGAAAATTAAAGTTTTGAGACAAAAATAGACTAAATGGGATTAACTGCAATTAGAAGTAGCGGGGGGGCTGGAGAGATGGCTCAGCGGTTAAGAGCACTGACTGTTCTTCCAGAGGTCCTGAGTTCGGTTCCCAGCAACCACATGGTGGCTCACAACCGTCGGTAATGAGATCTGGTGCCCTCCTCTGGCCTGCAGCATACATGCAGACAGACCATTGTAAACATAATAAATAAATCTTAAAAAAAAAAGAAGTAGCAGGAGGAAATAAGACCAGTGAATATAAATGCACTTTCATAGAATATATTTAATTAAGAAAAATGATCATAGAAAGAAGTAAAATACAAAAGGGATTAGGAATAACCATATTGAATAACCATATGAGGCACTTAATTAGTCTAAGTTATACAAACCCGGAGCTAGATACAGAGGAAAATGCTGAGAGACCAGAGAGAAAGAGCAAACCACTGCTACACTTTACCTCCTTAGTGTCTCTACAGACAAGAGAGCTAGTTCCTGTTTCTCCCTCTTTATATCACGTTTCCACCAAACTATCTCACTTCCTGTCTGTCTGTACAGACCTCCAGACCTCTAAGGTTAGCTAGTGGCAAGTTCCATTCTCTGACCTTCAGACATCACCAGTGTTAAAATGAGATGGCTAAATTATTAATAAAAAACAGTATATGTTGGGGGAAGTCCTGTGCATTTGTCAATAAAGTACCGTTGAGCCTATAGGAAACCTAGATAGGAGGGACTAGGAGTCCAGGAGAACTCTGGGAGGGAGAAAGACAAGAGAGTCGACATGTGACACCATGGGGGTAGGAAGCCGGGAACTATTCTCCGGTAAGAAACATACTTAGATTAACAATTATGGGGTAATTACTTAAGGCAGAGCTAGCCAGTAAGGGACAAGCAAGGCCAACAGCTTCATAATTAATATAGCCTCCTGTGTGTTTATTTGGGACTCATGCGGATCTCGAAACAGGCTGGCGCGGCAGAGCCCAGGCGACTGGCGGGGGATAAACCAAAGCGGCTAGCAAAGAAAAAGCTTCTCTTAACATAATGGTTGTCAGGAGTGGGATTGAATTTCCACGCAAAACAACAAAAGCTTTAAAGGAATTTTAGAAACAGAAGAACGGAGAGAAGCATAGATTTTGGTAGCAGCATTTTCTCAGGTGTGCTCTGTTTTGCTAGCGACAAGCCGAGATTCACGTGGCTCGCTTACCGGAGTCTTCCTGACTTGGCATAAAAGGAAAAAAAAAAAAAAACCAGCAAGGTTGTTTTAAGAGACTCTGCTAACAATTAAAAGGTGTGTACGTACAGCTGGAAGTGGCAGCTTTTGCTGGATATCAGCATGGACTGAGGCAGTAAGCTGGAATCATGCTTACGCCCGCCATCTTGAAATGGCAGTTTAAAACAGCCGCAGTTTTACATATAAGACACGTGGCCAGAAAAACATAAAGATTTACAGTAAAGTCAGACTTGGATACAGAAAAACTTCTAAAGGTTTACAGTGTGTTTAAAAATATACGTGAGATTGAGAGAGAAAATGAAACGGCAAAGTGGTAAATAAATACAAAAGCCAGCGTTGTGGTGGCGCACGCTGGTAGGATTTACTCCAGAGGCAGAGGCAGGCAGATTTCCAAAGAGAAATCCTGTCTCAAAGAAAAATAAATAAAAGTAAAATAAATAAATAATAGATAAATAAAAAAGCCACGTAAAGATGGAAAATACACAGAGAGTCTGGATACTGTACGCTATTGTGTTTTTCAGTTTTTTGCTTGCTCAGGAAGGAACTGCTACTAAAGTACACTTGATTATAAATGCTGCTAAATTAATACAACTTATATCTTTTGAAAATACCTTGACTTCAAAATTTAAGCATAAGGATATGTTACTCGGAAAAGGAGTTTTTATTTATGTTTCTACAGAAAATGAAAAGCTAAGGATTCCTTCCAGGCTTTTGTGGTTTCACGAACCAAGACCCCCGGAAGCAGTGGACCAGGTGTTTCAACGACTGAAACAGCTAAGATGATACAGCCTTACAGACCCCGAAAATACGGACTTATACAGGTTTCTGAGTTTTGTCATGATCCCCATGGTGTGAACAGCGCCCCCTTCCAGCAGGAAGCAGTTTGGAATGAGCGACGTCCCAATTCCCATCTTGTTTATAAATCTTTGTTTTCATTTAAATGGGATTGTTTATAATTGGCTAATGATCACAGCCAATCTCCTTTTAATGGTAAAAAAGGGAATTATGGTATGGGTATTGTTTTTCATTTATTGATACAAATTCAAGGTCAATTTTGTGATGTTTATATTTCTCCTCTTGATTAAGCATTGTGCTTATACTGATCTTCTAAAATGTAATGCATAATTGAATACAGATTATAGATAGTTACTTATAATAGAATTTATAGTTAGGTAAGTTAGGTTTTCTAGATATACAGAAATATATTTGAGACAGATAGACAGTCTTCAAACCTCTCAAAGACCTTCAGAACATGGCATTTAAAATGGTCTAGGGTTTTTTTTGACAATGAGAAATGTCTGCTCCTGGCAGCACCAATTATATCTGAGAGGAAGATGGGCATTGAAGAAACTTGATATGGAGTTTGCTTTCAACATGGCAAGATTAGCCATTTGGGCAAGAAACTGCTCTTGCCTAGACTGTTTGACTGTTGTTGTATCATCTGGACATGCAGGACCCACAGGAAAGTGACTACTGAACTCAGTCTTACAGGGTTCCTGCTTGATGAAGAGTCTATGAGACTTTCTGCAGGACAAAGAAAAATGACTGACAGACTGCCAACGCAGATGGACAGTTTGAAATTTCCTGCTTTGCTGAGAAGTGTTCCAGACACATTGTGGTCTATGGGCTGAAGATGGATGCCCCAACGTTACAGAGGAACTTCGGGTGACTGTCCAGGCAGTAAGATGTCTCTGTCAATCCTAGTGTTTATATATTATCCTTCTGTGGTCTTTGATGGAGTTGAAGACAGATAGTTATAATTATAGTTTTCCTTAGTTATGATAAAAGAAAAGCTACATATAGGACTTTGTACTCACAAGAATGGGATGGATGATATTTTCTTTAAATCTTGCTAAATGTTGATAGACAAAATATTACAACTGTATTCTTACTTGATAACTGTTCTGTTATATATGATTTGACTATGTCAAAGTTAAGACCTTTCTTTTTGTTTAAACAGAAAAGAGGAGATGTTGGGGGAAGTCCTGTGCATTTGTCAATAAAGTACCGTTGAGCCTATAGGAAACCTAGATAGGAGGGACTAGGAGTCCAGGAGAACTCTGGGAGGGAGAAAGACAAGAGAGTCGACATGTGACGCCATGGGGGTAGGAAGCCGGGAACTATTCTCCGGTAAGAAACATACTTAGATTAACAATTATGGGGTAATTACTTAAGGCAGAGCTAGCCAGTAAGGGACAAGCAAGGCCAACAGCTTCATAATTAATATAGCCTCCTGTGTGTTTATTTGGGACTCATGCGGATCTCGAAACAGGCTGGCGCGGCAGAGCCCAGGCGACTGGCGGGGGATAAACCAAAGCGGCTAGCAAAGAAAAAGCTTCTCTTAACAAGTATAGGCCAAGTGTGATGGTACATGACTTTAATCATGGCATGAGGGAGGCAGAGGCAAGTGAATCTCCTGAGTTCCAGGTTAGTCTGGTCTACAGAGTGAGTTACAGGACAACTATGGTTACTGTAACAACAACAAAAAACCAAACAACAACGAAACATGAAGCAGGAGAAGTGAAAATCAAGACAGAAGTAGAACATGCAATATTTCTACCTGTGGAAATAGTTTCAACGGAACTAAATCTTTTCCATAAAGACTGTCAATATATAGTACTATACTAAAAAAGTCAAGAAACAACAACAACAAAAAAATGCAAAAAGTCAAGAAACGACAATGTAAGAATTTATTTGGAAATGTGAACGTAATTATGAGGAAGAGCTAAGAGATACATGTGGGAGACTTTGAATCTGGAACGTGAAGATGAGGTTTAATAAGACTCTTACCAGAAACCTTAATGGGACTATATAGACTTTAAGTCACATAGTCTACAACAGAAAAAACAAAAATTTTAGCTGGGTAGTAATGGTACACTTCTTTAGTTCCAGCACTCGGGAGGCATAGGCAGGTGGATCTCTGTGAGTTCAAGGCCAGCCTGGTCTACAGAGTATGTTTCAAGACAGCCAAAACTGCACAGAGAAACCCTGTCTTAAAAAATAACAAACAAAAACTCCTAAACCAAAAATTTAAAACTAAAGATAAGTCAGATCATTTGAAGATCCTGTAATTTGAATTACAGATTCATTTTACCAATACACGGAATCTCTACAGACGTATAAGCTAATTTCCTCTTCAAAATTCTGCTGTTAATTATACAAAAAGGTTTTGAGTCATTTCCCATAACATTTAAGTAAGAACTTAAAAGTCTGTTGTAAGATTCTGTATCTGTTAGAATATCAAACATCAAAAATGGTGGTTTAGTTACTGCTACTATTTTTGATCAGCTTTTTTATTATAACCTTTGATTATAAACTTACTGTACGATCAAATAGTGATTAGAAAAGCCTCTCACGTACTAAGCCTACAGATCATCTCTATGTAACTGCACACACAAGCAAAATTTAATGACATTTATGATAGATTTTTGTTTTTAAAATAAAACGTTAAGGGCCAGGGACATGGCTCAGTAGGCAACGTTGTCCTCTTACATTTACATATTGAGGAACGCATGTTCTCTCCCTCCCCACAAAGATATCACACACACATTTAAAAAATTAAAGTTCAAGGCTGGAGAAATGGCTCAGAAATTAAGAGCATTTGCTGATCTTGCAGATAACCCAGTACCCACATGGCAGTTCCAAGGGACTAGACACCCTTGTCTAGTATGCACAGGCCCCAGGTACATGTATGGTGTACATACATATATGCAAGCAAAATAGTCATATACATAAAATAAAAATAATTAAAAAACATGATTTAAAAAATCAAAATGTGTAATACTTTGTTTTTTCTCAGAGAATGAATTCACAGGCTGGGTATCTCTATCTGCAATGTTGGGGACAAAAAGTTCTGGATTTCACAATATTTGCATATATATAAAATGAAGCATCTTGAAGATGAAATTCAAATGTAAACATGAAATTAATTTATATTCCACATATACTATATACATGAAGACTGAAGGTAGCATTATGGATATACAGCATCTTAATGAACCTGTGCACTGAATGCAACCCATATAAACTTTTAAGATTTGAGTATAAATTTCATTAGGTGCAGACTTTTCCATTTGTGGTGTCATTGGAGCTTAAAAGCATCAGATTCTGGCACATTAAAACTTTTTAATATAAATCCAGTATGTTAAACTCCAATGAAGGAACATTAAATAGTAGAATAGAGAATAGGACAATAAAATAATAACAACAACAATGATGATAACCAGTAGAGAAAGAGAACAAAAAAGAATCATAGGCTCCAGGAGGCAATATGTAAATGACTAATAGCAACTCTTTGTTCTGACAGAGAAAAATTACATGTTTCTAAATGGAAAGAAAAGCAACCAGTGCTTAGGAGCAGAATGAAAGAAGAAATTTAAGCAGATGAAAAACTAAATATGAACTTGTTTTTGCCTAAAGCAGTACAAAGCAACCTTTGGTTATTACATGAGTGACCCAGTAATTTCTGAAACTCATGACCATCTGTAATGGGATCTTATGCCCTCTACTGGCATGCAGGTATACATGCAGACAGAGCACTCATACACAAAATACATAAATAGATAAAAGAAAGCAGCACATGGTTTTAGACTGTTAACTCAAGATAGTAAGCCTTCTGTTTGGGGAAATAGTAAAAGACTACAGATCATAACAGCAAAAGACAATCACTCATTAAAATCAAATGAACAAAAAACTGGCCCTTATTTCTTCTTTCTAGATAAGCTTTTTGTTGTTCTTTATAGGCCTGGAGAACATTTACCTGCTACTATATGAAATACTAACAGTTCTAACTAGTGTTATTTTAACCATGCATTCATGACTTAGAAAAAGCATTGCTAAGGATGAATGGCTTTACCTCCCCCCCCCAAAATCACATTTGAAAGTTCCTCACTAGTTTTACAAACGTTTAGTGAATGCTTACTAAAATGAAGGAAGAAAAAGAAAAAAAAATTGACCCCCTTCTCAAGACTTTGTAATCTAGAAAAAACATAGAAGTTTCAATTAAACATTATCCAATAAGGAAACACTACAATGCAAACTGATGGCATGACAAAGGAAAGCTAAAACATTTGCATTTTAAAATGAGCAATATATGTTGTATTTTAGGAACACTAGTCACTCATATCAAATTTATTAGACAGGTTTTTTAACTTGTCTGCTAACAACAGAGTCTCACAGTTAAAAAGGAATTTAAAATTTAGAAGGGAACTTACAGAAACACTGTGTAGGGTCAGAGACACAAATTTAGAAGAGCCAAAAAGTATAACCTCAACTATATCTATATACTTCTCCAAGAGAATTAAGACTTCCAGTAGTATTTCATACTTCTGAAAACAAGAACCTATGATAATCAGAAACTCTTAATACCACTTTTGCCTCGATACAAAGTCTCTTATCTCAAACTGCTGCTTCATGTTGTGTCTATACAGCTCCATGTAAGAAATATATACCTGATCACATGCCCTCACCTTAGATGTGAGTGAGTATGAGAATATAAATTTTTGGTATTTGTCCTGGAACATCAAGATTTGTATGGGAAATTAGAAAAAGTCTGGAAAGCCGTAAAAAAAAAAATACAGGGTGACTAAATTGCATTGCTATTTTTTGTTAGAGAATTTGAAAATAGATTATAAAGTCAGAATTTTTATTTTATAAAATATAGAAACCACTTACTGCTTTAGTTATGATTTCCAAATCAAAAGGTGAGTTAGTTTATAAAGGTATGGGAAACAATGACTATTAAAGGATATAGTTTCTGGTAATACAAACATTAAATTTTACAAAAAGCAATTGTGAGAGCATTTTTAATACAATTAAGGTATCAAAACTACTATCTGATAATGTCATATTCTATGCTGAGGAAGATGGTGCATGCCTGGGATCTCAACCTGTGTCCCATAAGATAAAGAAACTAAAACAAACAGGCACACAAAAAATAATAAAAATCCAGACTAATAGAATTTACGTAAGGAGAGCCAATATGTCCTTTTAAACAAATTTTATTTTTTGAAAGTATTATATACTTTTTCGTTTAATAAATGAGGTCTACAAAATATATTCTTTAAATGGCTCAAAGTCACCATTAGACATAAAATAAAGTGGTTGGGATAGTGTCAAGATTATTTTATCAATTATAAATTAACAATTTAACTCAATTTTCTAAGTCTCTAATAGTGTTGATGTTTCCTAAATCAAAAGGCCCTCACTGCACCAGCTAGTCCAGACTTCCTGTCAGCATTTTCCTAAAGATAGCTAACTATAAGTCTATCAGCTCAGCTATATCCCCACCCCACAATATAGTTTAATGTGCAAAACACACTAGAAGGAGGAGAGCATGGATGTTGTTACCGCAATTAAGAAACAATCTCATTAGTTTAAGTGAGAGACAAAAGAACTAGCTGAAGTAAAAACAAGAGACACATAATAGATGAGAAAGATACTTGGGAAATAAACTACCAGGATCTTGGGATGTATTTGAAATGTATGTAAGAAATAGGAACATTTCCAGGATGAATCCCAGATTTCTAACTTGCATGATTTAATAGATGATAAAACCATTTACCAAAAAAGGGGGCCCTGTAGTAATGCTGAGTCTTAAGAAGTAGGCCCATACAATCATAATTTTAGAGATGAACAATTTAAAGATGCTATACCAAGTATCTTTTGATAGCCTCTACACCTAACCCACTCTTTGCAGTACAGATTATCAACAGGCAACCTTATCCTCTAGGTTCCCTTGAGTTCATCAGTGGAGACCTCTGGGAACTAATCAGAAAGTATTTATTTTATTCTTTTGATCCACCCTTATCTTGAGTTAAACCCTTCAATAGGAAATGTCATACTTTCAAAACAACCTTTTCATAAAACTCCCTCCTGAGTACCAGAAACTACTCTCTCAAACCAGTCCATAAAACAGCAGGGAAAAAAATGCTTTCAAATTAATTTTTACAAAGCCAGTCTTACTCTGATATTAAAACTGATAAAAGCACAACAAAAAGAAAACAAAAGGTAACATTCTTGATGAACACACATACAACAGTATTCAATAAAATACTCAAAAACCAAACTTAACAATATGTACAATGTACTATTATTTTAGATGTGTGTGGTATATGCCTGTGGCATTGTGGAGGTGAGAAGTCAATACTGACTGTTTTCTTCTACTATACTACTCCTTATTTTGTCTTGGTTTTGTTTGCTTGATATGCTTGATGTAGGACCTCATTCTGCAGTCCTGCTGTCTTACGACTGACTCTATGCGGCCTAGGGTGGGCTGGAACTCAAAGATCCACCTGCCTCTGCTTTCCAAGCACTGAATCTAAAAGACACATGCCATCTCACTTTATCTTATTTTGTGGAGAAAGCATCTCTTACTGAGTGGAAACATGAAACGCTAGTGAGGAAATAACAGTTTACTTAAATATACATTTTGTGGGAGCTTTTTTTTTTTTAAATATCAAACCAAACAGCTGACAGCACACTATCACTTAAGTCAATATAGTATTGTAGTATATTACAATTTTCCTCTCTTTTTGTCCTTTTTAAAAATTAAAGCCAGACAGTAGTGGCCCATGCCTTTAATCTCAGCACTCAGGAGGCAGAAACAGGCAGATCTCTGTGAGTTCAAGGTCAGCCTGGTCTACAGAGTTTCAGGACAGGCTTCAAAGTTACACAGGGAAACCCTGTCTCAAAAAACCAAAAAGTATGTGTATGTGTATGTGTACATGCTTGTGTGTGTGTGTGTGGGGTGCATGGTGAGGCTAGAGGTTGATGTTCTGTGTCTTCCTTTATAGCTTTCCAACTTATTTTGAAGCAGGGTCTCCCACTGAGCTTAGAGCTTACTGACTGGTTAGACTGGCTGAGAGGCACAGTCTTGGAACCCCATCTCCGACTCCTGGTACTGGATGTGTGCTACCACACCCAGTTGCTTATGTAGGCACTAGGAATCAAATGTAGGCCCACATGCTTGCTCAGCAAGTACTTTACCCACTAAGCCTTTTCCCCAGACCAAATTTGGTTTTATGAGACAGAATCTGGTAAAGACCATGTTTACCCTCAAACTCCCTACATAGCCAACTCCTGATCTTCCAAGTGCTGAGATTACAGCACCACCATGCTCAGCTAATTTGTACAATAATGAGTTGATTTTATAATTAAAAAATTACAAGTATGTAGTAACAATTTACATTAGATGAAGCTCAATCTGACAGAATTAAGAAATAGATAAAAGGTCACTACACTACATGATTACAAATTTCTACATATTTACAAGTTTAAATGATTTATAATACAAAATATTGTTGAGATAATTTAAAGAAAACAATTACCCAGAAATTAATCAGTAATACCCATGCAATATTTATCAAAATTTCCTCAGACTTATTTTTTTGTAGGGAAATTTACAGTGTTCTAAAATTACATGGAAAAGAAAAGATCATAGTACAGACAAATTTGAAAATAGCAGTATCAAATGAAACAGTCATCAAATTAAAGCAGTAGTAGCATAAATGTATCTACACATAAGAGAGCTCAGAATGACTCAAATATATGTTCAATTAACTTCAATAAAGATGCATAGAGAATTCAGTGAAAAAAGGATAGGTGGTTTTTTTGTTTTTCACAATATGTGATATTAGCATAACTGACTACCAGTAATGGAAAAAACTAGTTTTATCCTTTTCTCACACTACACCCAAAAGTTAATTTCAATTAGGTACTGAATATAATCATAAAAAAAGGAAACTTAGAAATACTGAAGCTATGTTACAATTTCTTATACAGGTCACAAAAAACGTAACTTTTTTTAAAAAATTCAATCAACTGAATGTCAAAGGTAAACTTTTCTTTTTGAAAAACACTGAAATCAGAAAGGCAGGACACAGTTTTTTGTTTTTCGAGACGCGGTTTCCGTGTAACAAATAGTTCTGGCTGTCCTGGAACTCACTTTGTAGACCCGGCAGGCTTCAAACTCACAGAGATCCATCTCCCTCTGCCTCCCAAGTGCTGGATTTAAATGTGTATGCCACCACTGCCGGGAAGGACACATTTTTGAAGAAGCATCTGCAAATCATATTTACCTGGCAAAGGACTTATATCTTGGATATATAATTAGTTCTTACATTTAATTAAGAAAACATATAGAAGCTGGGTGTGGTGGTGCATGGGGGCATTTAGTGGACAATGTTCTGCCATGGCTTATTCTCCTAGGTTTATTTTTGGGAAGGGTAACATAAATACATGTAAGGCTGGAAAAAACAAAAAAAAAGATGATTTGGGACTATTCTAGATTCCCACTATACATTCATACTTGGATGCTTCAACATTTATTATCTTAATCCCTTTATTTTTAGACAAGTTCATTGTTCCTTCCCTTTCAGCTCAAATTTTCAAACTTACAGTTTCTTTGCTATTTTGGCTGTTTTGCAAACCACAAGGTAGTTTACTGCTTAGTAGCACAGGCGCAAGAGCCACTCAAAAACTGTGTGACTTTGGGAAAACTACTTTATTTCTCTGTGACTCATGATACAAGTTGACTACACATGTGAAGAGCTAGGTCTGTCTCAGAAAATAAATACTATACTCAAGTTTTCTTCCTTGTCACCACAGTGTCATTCCTGTTGTGTATAGCTGGCTTCAAACCTCATAGAGAGCTACCTGCCTCACCTCCTGAGCACTGGAATTGAAGGCAGGTGCCACTACACCCACTTGTGCTCCATTTTTTAATTCTTCCTTTGCTCTACTTGTATCAAGGAAGGTATTAAGTTCTCTTAACTCTTCCTACAACACTCTCTCTCTATTTTTGATAACTAGTAATTGAAGTCTTTTCTTCCATCAGCTTTCCAAAATTTTTGGTTCCTCATATTCTAATCAGTTATGTAGTATTATCAGGTTAATTTTAATTCTTTCCAAAAATTCCTATTTCCTATAGCAGAAAAACTCTGGGGTGCTGAACAAGAGGGAAAATGTGTTTTATACCTGTTTTGCAAATTAATCCTGTTATAAAAAGTATGATTGCTCAAAGTATCATGGCTGAGTTTTAGCCATACAATTATCAAAGCAAGTTCCATTTATTAATATAAGAGCAACAAAATGTTTAAAGTTGCATTAGCAAATCCTAACTATATCAGCAAACATTCCTCGCATAGTCTGAGATTTGATTTGGTGTAAAATCACTAGTAAATTACAGAAACTTGAGTTTCATTTAACTCTTGGGGTTCTACTTTCCAAATGATACATAAGGTCATCACTGTATCTTCATGGGCACAGAAAGGTACCACTAATAGAGTACAAGACTCTTTTCTGAAGAGTCTAAAACAAGCAGTTATTCAAGAAGGTAAAAATATTACTGGAGGAAATGGCAGAGGTGTATTTATGTCACTGTTTTATTAAATCTGATTTTTATTTTATATGTATGGATGGGTGTTTTGACCCCATGTGTGTCTGTCTGTGCACCATGTGCATGCCTGGTATCCCCAGAGGCCAGAAGAGGGTACTGGATTCCCTGGAACCAGAGCTAGACAGTTGTGAGCTACCATGTGGGTACTGGGAATTGAACCTGGACCTTCTGTGGAAGCAGCAAGTGCTTTCAGCCCCTATGTCATTCTTGAACATTATTATTTCTGGAGTTGGTAATAATTGAATGGCGTGTGATTCTACTCTAAAAATACAAATGTATATAAAAATGGCTATAATCTGAAGTTCCCTTGAGAATAGTTCTAGAAAACTTGAAAATCTTTTATAAAATTATTTTTGCATACTGTCAAAATAATTTGTTTTAAAATTTAAAACTACACTTTAAAACAAAGTTCACTGTGACTCATTAACAATTCATGTTTTGTTGACAGTACATTACTACTAAATCTACTAAATGCGGAATACTACTAAAATGTGATATTGGCATATAAATGCAGCTATTCTCCATAAGTAATTCTTGGAAATCTCAACAGTTAACATTTTAACATTTACCTTTTTTCTTCTTTTGCTCTCAGCTGTTCTTCCTGTCTCAAAACTTGAACCATTATAGACTCAAAAACTCCACTTGTCAAACCTGCCAAACTTCGAGGTGTTGACCGGCGCCTTGTTGAAGTACATGCAGTTCCCTTCTCCTCCTCCAATCCATAATAGCCTCTAGATGTAACTGCTATCGTTGTCTTTTCTCTCAAGTGCCTTGGAGAAGAACAAGTCAATTCACAAGGTCAAATCTTCCAGATAAGTAACGCACCCTTTCACTAGCACCTTAAGTAGAATCACTTTTGCTACTACAAAATATTTAGTTAAACCTTTTTCTTCCACGTCCCAGTTTTATCTGTTCCACACAAGATTCTAACTTCTTTCACATAAATTTCATTGAGGGACAGTCCCTCCTCTACATTTAAAAAGTATCAGCATGAAGCATTCAAATTAAGGACTAAAACACTAATTCTATTAAAAACATCAATAGAAAGTTTTTGTTTGCAAGGTATCATACTGTTTATTAATGTATGAGAGAACATACAATGATATAAAAACATTTTGGGAAAGAAGATTTCGGTAATAAATACTTTGGGGAAATTATAAACAAGTGCAGTGTTACAATATATAGCAATTATATTACATGTGTCCTAAGGGTAAGGAATTACAAGGCCCAAGGAAAATAGCTGCTGAGCAATAACAAGCCCTGAATAGAAGAAGTAGAGGTTTGTTTAAATGTATTTTTACAAAATGATCTAACTCTGTAATATTAATTCTTATCAATACTAATGAAATATAGTAATAAAAATGAATGAACAATGTAATGAAATCTGTCTTCTGACTGAACAGATTCAGAATTTAGAATTCTAGAATTCCTCTTCAATCTCAATGCGAATGTATCCTTCATGATATTTTTATTACTTCATTGAGATACTGGTTAAAAATATTATCCCAACAGTTCACTTAATTGTGCACAAATCACCTTAATGAGTTTGAACTGCCTAAAAAAAATTATATTAGACCTAGGAATGTAGCTCAGAGGCAGTAAGCATAAGACCCAAAGAATGATCAACAGTACAACAAGAAAAGTCAATAAAAATATATTTACACTAGAAAAGGGAACATTATATATAATAACAGTAAATAAAAAAATCAGGGAAAACATCTCTTTTTCTACCTTTGTAAAATATGCCAAATCCTCTGAAAATTTCATGCAAACTCAAGACAGTTCTAAAAGCAACCACTCAAAATACTATATAATAACTTATATGAGGATTTTCCTCCCTTGAGCCCCTCCCACTTTTGGAAGCTCTCTTCTTACTTTTCCTTCATAAATATACATTCCCTCTGTTTAAACAAACCACACGCAAAAAAAAAAAAAAGAATTTCTATGAATTAAATGTTGATTGTGGATATAGTTCCCTCATTCCCTAAAAACTGTCAAAAAGTTCACTGAAATATAAATCTTTACACTATGAGATACAATCAAACCCCTTCCCTTCTTAAACTGTGTCCACATCAGTTTATGATTATAAATTAGGATAACTTATCACTCTTACCTTCACTGGCATCTGGATCCCATGAATAGAATCTACTAAATTATCGTACTACTGTTTTGTTTTGTTTTCTGTTACAAGGAGTTGGCACTAACTGATTTATTCTCATAGGATAAGAACATTAGTTTTCTAATAATGAAGAATTTGGGCTCAACTCATCTGGTGTGCTATTTCAAGCTGCTGTCACCCTTTTTAAAAAAATTAATTTTTTAATTAAAAATTTAAATTTATTGTGTGCTGGGGAAGGGAACACATGCCATACTATGCCTGTAGAGAGATTAGAGGGTTGCTTTCAAGTGTCAGTATATTCTTTCTACCTTTAAACAAAATTTTATATTTATCTATTCATTTATTGTCTGTGTACAGACAGGTATATGTGAAGACCAGAAGTCAACTTCAGAAAGTTGGTTTTTTTCCTTCCCCCCACAGGGGTTCCAAGGAATAAACTCTAGTTACCAGACTTGGTAGTAAGTACCTTCAGCTGACCCCCCCATATTACATTAACTAATGTACCAGAGAATATAAACATTCATCTAATAAGACCAGATATATGCATTCACTGAAAAAGACATCATTATAGCTAAGTGTAAAAAAGTTTTTGAGTAAGATATGTTTAACCTACAAACATCACAGATATAAACAGCATCTAGAAGTCTGTGTGCTTGTGTATACGTGAGTCCAAACTCTTAACCGAGATTACTACAAATGCTCATGACAAGGCTTTTTCCTTTTATTCTGTTCTATCGATACAGAAACCTGTGCAATACTTTTAAAAGTTACATAGAGTAGGTCATTACCTTACTGTCTCCTCCAGAATCCTCCAGTCATACTTAGAACACATTTGACATTCTGATAACTTCTAAGACCTAGTATGATATGGTCCTTAGCTCCTTAAGGCCCCCTACCCTTTCAGCGTTTCTAAGTCTTTGCTCTCTGCATTCCAGATAGACTTCTATCTATTCTCAAGCCACACCAACACAATCTACTTCCCTAGAATCTTTGTGCCCTATTCTCCCATAAAAATATACTCCCCCTCTGATATTCATGTGCAAGTCTGTCATTTCAACCATGTTTCAAAGGCCACCAAATCTGAGAAGGTTTTCTTTGATCATTAAGTTTAATAACAGCTCTATGCTCTTACATTGGTTTATTTTACTTATTACCACACAGTGTTAATGAACATTTATTTAGTAATTGTCTATCCCCCTCCCACCTGACCCCCTCAAAAAGCTATGCAAAATAGGAGGCAAAAAGACTAATACAGAGCCAGAGGTAACGGATGATGACTCCGAGAAAACAGTGTCTCAGAGACACAACAAGACTGAAGCATACACGAACTCACAGAGACTGTAGCACGCACAAAGCCTGTACAGGCTCAATTCAGACAGAGTTCCAACACTGAGGAGAAAACTGGACCACAGGCTCCCACCCCCAACCAAGAAGCTATCTGCAATTGATATTATCTGCTAGTGCTTCAGGGTAGGCCCCATGCCCAAGAGAAGTTGGCCAACACAAAACAGATTCAAAAGTATTTTTTTGTAGACTTGTTTGTCTCATTTTGCTTTGCTTGGGCATTTTTTTGCAATATGGTCTTTTGCTTGTATAATTTGGCTTCTGTTTTTGTATGGGTTTTATGTGTGTCTGTTTCTTGATTTCTGTTTGTTTTTTTAAAGAAAAAAGAAGGAAAAAGAACATAAAATTGGGTTTCTGGGGAGGTAGGGAGGATATAAAGGGAGATAAACATGATCAAAATATATTGTATGAATTTTTTTCAATTAAAAAAATAATTATCTATCCCCAACCAGAAGGAAAAGCCCAAGAATATAAGAGACTTTTCTTCCCTATTGACTGTACTTTTTGACCCCCAACTATAGCATGCGTATATGTGATGTGTGTGTACGTGCATGTTTAAATATCTTCGAAAGGATAGAAGTCACACTGTTTCACATTTTTCAGTTACATATATTTTTAAAATCTCCAATCAATGTCTTTGTCCACGGCAAGAGTCCTGATTAAACATGTTGTTTGGTTTTTATTCATCAGAGAATAAAATGCCATAAAGATTAAAATAAAAATCTCACCTCACCTCAGAACAGCAAGTGTCTTATAATCAAGGACTACATCAACACACTAAAATGAATCTTCCCTTTAAAAACAACAACAACAAAAAACCCAAGCACTTTTCTTCATATGAGAAAAATTATTTCATGAAATCATTGTCAGTAGTTTGAAAACAATACACTGCCAACTATACACAAAGCCTTGGCAACAATTATATATGACTCATTGAGTTTTTGTCATCATTTCTATTGTTTTTTTTCCTTTAGAGCATAAAATGTTTATCCCAATACATTCTGAATCTTAGAATTCAGAAACTAATTTCTACTTACAATTACTGAAACAAGTATTAACAAGAAGAAAATTGATGTTAAATAATTGATACTTAAAACTAATATAAATAATTGATACTAAAACTAATATGCTCGATATTTACTAAAAAATCAACACAGATACTGTCTCTTCTTAAAAACAGATTTTTAGGAATGTTTCCATTATTATGTGGGTGTTTTTTGTTTGCTATTATTAAGAGCATTGTGAATTGTCACTAATAGTACAGCTATTTGTATGGAAGTAGAGTTCAAAAATAGAGAACATATTTAGCATGCACAAGTCCTGGGTTTATTCCCCAACTCACTCTCTCTCTCTCTCCCCCCCCCCCCGTAATTGTGACCTAGAAATAAAATTACCTAATGTTTCATATTCTAAGTGAAAATTTTCACTTTGTTAACTCAGTTAATTAGAAAAAAACATTAAAAATTCAACTATAACTAAGCCCCAAGGTCCTACCAAGAAAGGACATGTAAAAAGACAGTGAGTGACAATGCGGAAACTATTTACACATGTGCAGTCAAGGCTAAGAGAAAGCTAGGAAGAGATGATAAAGTATTCCTGAATCAGCCACAACAAGGAGTTATTCCCATTCTAAGCCTAAAAGAGGAAGAGAAGGGAATGGGGAGTAGTTACTACACCAAGAGAGCTGTAACTAAATAAGAGAGCCACACAATGACTGAGCATAGTTACTGACAACCTGAAGACCAGGAAAGAGGAAGATGTTAAAGTAAATACTCCTACCTCTCTGTCCTCCTGTCAGTGCCTTCCATTGGCTGAACCCAATCAGAAGTCAGGGGACTAGGCAGACCAGTTGATGCAGTCCTTAGAAATCAGCCTCCTGGGGCACAGAGCAGAGTATACAAGGGTGGAGAATGTATTTGGAGAAGCGTATGATGACTAACAGCATAGCACAACCTAAGTATTAGTTTTCAAGAACAACTGAATGAAATTAGAAAAGACAGAGTTTACTAGGGACTTCAATAGAAACTTAGGCACATTTGCTAGATGAGCAATGTAATCATTGCTTCTGGCAGGGTACTCTAAATGAGCTCTGAACTGCACCAATCATTAAAACCCAGTATCCAAATAAGCCTAGCATAAAAGACGTTTTTTCAAATATCTCAACAGCCAAGTATTAAACCAAACCTAGACACACAAATCACAATGCTCTCATGAAAATAATTTTTGTACTTTTAGTGCTTAGAGAAATTCTTATATGACATTTATAAATAATATAAGCATACTATAGTATACACACTCATTTTCTGTCCCTCCTCCAAAGATCAGGTTATAAAAGTTTAGAGACCTGAAAATGTCTTGGTGAAACCAATCATTTTATACAAATAATATATGCTAAAAATAAAAAAAAAAACCAAGCTTGGAGACTACTGCTTTGATCTTTAAACTACTTGATATCCAAGATTTTTTTTTCAGAAAAAAAAATCATCTACAAGAAAACACTAACCACAAACAATTACTTATTTCCTACTTTTTTTCCTCTTTTGTGTCCTCAGTTATTATTCTTTCTCCCCTTGAAATTCTCAGCTCAACCAGAAAAGTAGTTATCTTGTCTTGACTTTCATTTGCTCTGACATAATTCAGCTTCTTTTGACTAGTCATGAAAAAAAGCTGGAACTCAAAATGCCTTGGCTAATGACTTTTCATGTAGCATCTCTAAGTCTTAGCCTAAAGTCCCTCTGCTCATATACTTCTACTACTAAAGCACTACTTTTAGTAACAAAACAAAACCTTGCATTTTATTTTCTAGCTATAAACAACTGGGTTCAACTTATACTAAGACTACTTTGTTAACATCCTCTTTTGTTCTCCACAACAGTCACTTCTAATGTCATTATTATGTAAAAGCTTCACCCTATCACCCACTAGAATTTAGTAAGGTAGTTCTTAAGTAAAATATCCACTAATCTCTACTTTTGAAAACGCAAAGCAATCTGAATTTAGGCATGTCATAATGTTTCAGTAAAAATGTCTCTGGTCTAAAACCAATTGTGGTACAGATTTTCAATATTTGTATTTCATGAGTTCTTCTGTACATTCCTTTAGCATAAAATCATGTCCAAGTTTGATTAAAATCAGCCACTCCCCTTGAAAATATTCAAACCTAAACTGCTAGTCCTTTTGTTTACACCTCAATCGACTATAACATGGCAAACGCCTGCACATACTCCACTGAACCATTCTTCCCAATGTTTTTGCTTCGAAACTAAAGGGCTATTTTTCAGTTTTCATTTTACACAAGCTCTCTATCATCTGGTCACTCTTTCCTCAATATCATTAACTGTAACTTAACACAATTAAAACTTTTGGGGATAGAAAAGTAGAGGGAATATCCATTCATACAATTCAAATTCATTCAGATATCTGCTAAACAATAAAGATTCAACAATGACCATATTGACAATCTGTATATATAGAATTAAAGGTATACATATCAAAGATAATTGATATATTCAGGTTGAAACAATGCAGACAATGCTAACAAAAACCTAAAAATTCAGAAAGTCCAAAAAGAAAACAAAGAGATTTGAGTTAGAAATAGTTAACATTTTTGAGGTGGCAGTTGTATAACTAACTGTTCTATGGACAGAAATATACTTTTTTTTTAAAAGGGAAGGAGGTCTTAAAATACGGATCTGGAAATCTTATGGTAAGTAATGCCATGGAAAATAAGTAATGTAACTAGAGGAATAAATACAGAAATATAAACTCTAAAGGCATAGGTGAAGGAATTACCTACAAATACAAGGAAAAACTCAGCAAAAGAACACTGAAAAGGTGGGTTAAGGAATAACTTAAAAGTGCAAAAAGAAAGACCAAAAGTTTAATTGTTAAATGATCTAAAGTCTTAATTTTCTAAATAGACTGAAAAAGAACAAAGTAAAACCCAAGGATTGGGAGAGAAAGCATTCAATCATTAGTAAAAGTCAAGACTACTTGAGTAGGACCCTTACAAGCAAATATTTCTATGCCTTGAACATTTTCTGTAACAGCAGCAGACAAATAAACATACTACTCAAAACTGAAGACCGGCCACTGTAAGTTTTTAAAACTATAGACATTTTGCTAAGAATAAATCTATGTCTTGATTTTGTTTATTTGAATTTAACATTCACTGATAAAAAAGTTCTCTAGTTTTATATAAAAATGTGTTTGAAAAGTGTCTTACCAACCTCCACAAGTTTAATTTTTAGTTAGCCAGGATGGCTCTTCCAAACATACTACTACTTAGAGCTATTCCTTGTCACACAGAATAATTCAAGAGGTCTCAGTGCAGGCAGAACATAAATAAGCTCATTACTAAGTGAGTTAATAGCTCATTGTACAAATAAGTTGGTGCTATCTAAAAGAGAGTTAAGGCAGGCAGATACCTTAGCTTCCAGGTCCTGCCTCTTCTCTGTATTTACCAAGCAACAGCAAGGCTTTGAAACGGATTATAAATTTCAGAAGCTTTCAGATTTAGATAGTGGCACAAAGACAAAGAACAATCCATCAAGTTTTAAGTTTTGCCTTTGCCAGCATCTAACAAGGTAACAAATCCTAACAAAGATATAGGAACCTAGCAAAGCTAAAAACAAAATTAAAGTTAGGAGGATGTGACTATTGAATATTGTGGTATCTACAGAAAATACCTAATGCTTCAACTGTTCTTTTCATTTTCATTTCACAAGAGGAAACAATACCATTTCCATTCTCTACAAACCAGCAGTTCGTGGTTTTCTCAAATATTCCTTGTGCCAATGGACCAAAATATGGGTTTTTACAAATGTTGAATCCGTTGAGTTACTAAAAGACACTTGTTATAGAAAAATAGAAGAAGAGCAACTGGGGCGGGGGGACAACAACTTGTCTTGGCAGACGACCCATTTTACTAGATATTACAGGATTTTAGGTGCCAAAGAAGTGGCTCAATCAGTAAAAAGCACTTGCTTTGCAAACATGAGGGCCCAAGTTTGACCATGTGAAAACCCAGGTATGAAAATCTGGGTGGGGCGATATATACCTGTAAATCCAACATTGTGGAGACAGGAGTATCCCTGGGGCTTGCTGGTCAGCTACTTTAGGCCTGTCTCAAAAGAGGTAGGCAGTGTTCTGAGGATGATACTCAAATTGTTCTCTGGCTTCCACATACATGTGAGCAGAGTACACATGTATGTATATTCTCTCACTCACACACAAATAAAATTAAAGTCACAAAAATAAATATATCAACGAGTGAAGAAAGATCAGCAACAGGTGATCTTACACTACAGATAGTTATTATAAAGATAGTATTTCAAATCAGGGGAAGTGATGTGACAATGGCTGCACATGGGAATAACAAGACAGCTGGGATTTAACTTCATTTCCTGACTAACAAATCTTAGATCCATTCATTTTTATTTCATCTTATTTATGCTTTCATTCAGCATTAGTTAGATGCTTATAGGTAGGGTGGCTAGGTACTGGTACAACTGCTATAGTAAAGACATATACAATCAAAGTAAACAAACATATACATAAGTTCTAAGTTATATACTCTTAGTTCAGTCAACAATAATTTCTCTAAGAAAATGACAGGGGAGCCAACCATGCAAAAACCAAATCAATATAGCAAAAACAAACAAGGACCTAAGGAGTATATGTTTAAAATAAAAGACCAAGTACACAGCCCATGAGGTGTGAAAAGGGTTAGGGGTGGTGGCAAGGCTCAGCATGTAAAGTGCTTGCTGTCAAGCCTAATAACCCAAGTTTGATCCCTAGAACTCATGTGGTAGAGAGTACTGACTTCCCCAGCTTGTCCCAACCTCCACTCTAACCACAGCCAACTCGCCCAAACACCAAATAATGGAAAGGTGGTGGGTTGGTGTGTAGGTGGTCGGACAGGAATGTAGAAGAACAGAGTTAAACTCTTTAATATGCCCAAAATGCGAGTGAAGCACTTGCTGATTTCTAGTGGCTGATGGACAGAAAATGAAAGGACAGAGATTAGGAAACCACTGGTTAGAAATGATAATGGCTTGAACTAAAGCTACAACATTACAAACACACAAGCTCAGAACTGATATTTTTAATAAGGGAAATAACTGAAGGGAAAGAAACTTGAAAAACACAATATTTTTGGTCAGAGCTTCATAGGCTTAGAAACATTAAAGCTATAACCACTGTCATAACAAAACAAGCCTCAAGTGCAGGTTTGAACATGTCTGAAATGGTTATTAAATACTGATTATATAGGAAACAACTGTGGCCTCAAAACAGTAAGAGACCCTATGACTGGTGAAAACAGATACTATTTATTTATTTATCTATCTATCTATTTATTTAAGTATGTATGTGTGTGCAATACACATATGTGTGCAAGTGCCATGCTTGTGTGCAGGAGTGGAGGGCAGAAGCTGACATCTGGTGTGTTTTTCTTATTGCCTCCACCTTATTTTTTAAGACAGGACTCTCACTGCAACTGGAGCTCTCTAACTGGCTAGACTGGTTGGTCTGTTGCACTCCTTAGCGTCTTCCCATCTCTGCTGCCCAGTATTGGGATTAGAGGAGTACACTGTCACGCCCAGTTTTATCTGGGTGCTGAGGTTCTTAGCACATACAGTAAGTACCTTATCCCCTAAGTCAATTCCCTAGCCAAGAAGACTTCTTAGAAAAATTTTACTTTGTTCTTATATCATTTAGCTTTTGCTAGCAGATACACACACCATTTCTTAAATTAATAAACATAATGCAAACATTAATCACTGGATTGATAATTATTCAACATACATGAGATACATTTAAATCACTTAATTTAGATTTCCTTAATAGTTATTTTATGCATTTTGCTGTTGGTTTTGGTGTTTTGAAAGAGGGTCTCATTTGTGTAACTCTAGCTAGTCTGGAACTCATTATGTAGACAAGGCTGCTCTTGAACTCAGAGATCACAGGATTAAAAGCATGTGCCACCATGCCTTACCCATGTTGTTTTTTTGAAGAATATTGCAAATAGTGCCAATTACAACTCTAGGTCACTAACAGGCCCCTGTTCCTTAAAATTCCTTATAATCTTTTCCTCCCCAGTCTGTCTCTCAGTAGAAAGACACCTTTTTCTCAATCCCTATCTCTTCTGGCAATACAGTACAGTGGTTAAACACTAGCTTTTAAACCAAACCACCAGCAGTCATATCCAGGTCACTAATTAGTCTGGCAAACTAATCTTTTAGTGCCCCAATTTTTTCATTTGCAAAACAGCTCATCTTTTTTAAAAGATTTTATGTGTAAGTGTGGGTGCCTGCATATACACATGTGTACCATATGTGTGTGTGTCAGTGCCCAAAGAAGCCAGGAGGCAGTATTGGACCTCCAGAACTGGAGTTTCAGATGGTATTAAATCACCTGATGTGAATGCTTCAGACTGCACTGGCATCCTCTACAAAAGCGGCTAGAGCTTTTTAATCCCCGAGTCATCTCTCTGGCCTCTTGATGATTATCTTAAGAGCTATGGGAATACCAATGTATGTAAAGCTCTTCAAACAAGGTAGCCCACATTAACCACACACTACTTTCTTCTTCTTTTTTCTTTTTCGTTTTTTTAGATAGGATCTCACTGCATAGCTCACACTGGTATCAAACATGAGATTCCCCCTGCTTCTACTTCTCAAATGCTGGTATCAAAAGCAAATACCAACATTTCCAGCCCATACTTTTTATCACATACACACTTGTCCCTCTTTCTATAGCATGGACAGCTGAACCCTCCAGCTGTCACAAAGAAGCAAGTTCAGTATCATTTGCTACCCCACCCACCCCTAGCAGAAAGGGTCTCACTCAACTGCCCAGGCTGATCTAACTTCAAACTTGACGTTTATTAGGTTTCTAAAACTGTATCCATTCCTTGAGGGAAACAGTATGGAGCTTCCTTTCAACCCAACAAGTATATTACAAAATTCCTTTATTCTTAAAGAGCCATCTACTTTTTAATTTCAAGTGAATATTCACAAATGTTAAACAGCAAACCAAGCAGAAAAAAGTCCCTGTGCTCATAGTTTATATTCTGAGAGGACAGAAATATATATATAACATAAATTGAATAACATTATGTGTTAGGTTGCAAAACAAAAACCTATTAAGAACAAAGTGCATTAAAGGTGTTAATGACCCAGAAGAGGAAAATTAGTTAAGAAAAACAGCAAATTCTAGATAAGGTAGCACCAGATAAGAAAATAAGGGAGTCGGGAGTGAATATATTTGTAGTATATTCCCCAATACAAGCACAAATATTCAAAGCAAATATTAAACATGTCTTCAGTTTTGTTATTTTCTAATTATTTTTATCTTCAAATTTAAAATATTCAGATACATCAAAAATGTTTTTGTAATTGCAGGAGAAAGTATATTAAATAGCCTGTTGCCTTTTGTGTGAAATGAAGTGGCCTCTTCATTTTTAGGACAAACCTGAGAAAATATTCTCAACTGTCTCTCTAGGAATTATTTATTTAGTAAAAGAAAATATTTTTTGTTTTCTAGTTCTTTGGATTTTTACCTGCCTCCACAATCAAGCACTAGGATCTAAAGTATGCTCCACCAAGTCTGGTAGAGTATTTTTGTTTGTTTGTTTTTCAGGGTAGGGACTCATACAGCCTAGCAGGCCTTGAACAGCTGATTCTATCCTGACCTTCCAGATGATGAAACTATAGGCTTGAGTAGTCAGGCCTGAATGAAAAGCAATTTAAAAACAAAAATATAAGAGTGCTTGGCAGGTAACTCTGACATCCTGAGTTCGATTCCTAATACATACATGATGGAAAAAGAGCTGACTTCCCTGATCTCTACATACTTGCTGTTGAGTATGTATACACACATACACATAAACATACAAAAAATAAATACAGTAAGAAATAAACACAAAATATGAAATACTCCTCGGAAAATAGTATTCTGAGTGCAATATTTAGTGGAAACTTTTTTAAAAATATTAACCAAAAAGGCTGAGTATACTACCACAAAAGTCATATACTATGATATTAAATTTTAATTTCTTCCTTTTTATAAAATACCCTCCTGTATGAGTGCATGTTTGTGAGTATGTAAAAGTTAGTGCAGACATGCATATGCAGGCCAGAGATCAAGGCTGGGTGTCTTTCTCCATCACGCTCCATCTTACTATTTGGGCCAGACTTAGATGTTTACAAGTGTTTTACCTGCATGTATGTATGTGCATACCTGGTGTCCATGAAGGCCATAAAAGGACACTGGATCTTCTGGAACTAAAATATGGATGGTTACAGAGTCACCATGTGAGGGCTTGGAATCAAACCTGGGTCCTCTGCAATGGCAACAACCCTTTTTTACCTTCTATTTTGAGGCAGGTTCTCTCCCTGAACCCAGAGCTCACCATCTGGCTACACTGGCTTGCCAGAAAGCCCCAGGAACCTGCCTGTCTCTGTACCTCCCCACCTCTCTCCCAGTGCTACCATACTCCAGCTTTTACAAAGCATTGGAGATCCAAACTCAGGTTCCTGCGCTTCCTTCCTGGGAAGGTATTAGTGACTGAGTCATCTCTCCACCCCAATTTTTTCCTCTTAAAAATTATTTTTGTACAGGGTGTTTTGTTGTGACATTTCCAAATATGAATATATCGTACTTGTTCATATTTACCCTATCACCTCTGACTCTCCATTTCCAGCCTTTCACACGCCTAGTATTCCAACCTTTACTTCCATGATATGCCCCCACCATCCTACAAACAAAAAAATCATGTGATAACTTGTCTTTGTGAGACTGGCATAGATTGGAAATTTTTTCAGTTGCTAACATGCTAACCTTCAAGCCTTTGAAAGCTAAGGCTATAGCTTTTACAAATTAGGATGCTATCATTTGAAAGAAATTTCATCCTTAACATATGGGATATATCTGAAGAAGGCTATCCTTTGAGAAAAGAAGATCCCAGGCACATTTCATGTTCTAAATTACTAATTCAAACACTTCCTGCATTTTATCTCTTAGCACTGCTTTTCACTGACTTTAACTAGAAAGACAAACCTCACAGATGAGCAACATTTATAAGGTAAAGCAGTTTTGTCTTCTATACTCACTCTTTTTAATATTTTAGCAGATCTCAACATGAAATGAGCAAATGTGAGCTCTAAGATTCACTAACATTTGTAAAGGCAGAAGAGTTATTTCTATCAGGAAATACTTTCAGATGTCTGTACTCAAAACCTTTAGACAGTAAAATTTGGATTCAATCCTTAGGACCAGCTATTCTATTTTTGGTTATGAGTCTAGCCTTTAGCAGCTGAGCCATCTCTCCAGCCCTACTAGCTATTCTAAATCTTTAAAACTACATCTAGAAAACGTTTTACTTTGTATGAAATTAGAAAAAAACTGTAATACATGCCTCTGCAGAAAAATTAAGAGTAGAAAGACAAATTGAACACCCACAGTTCTATTGTGTAATTATAAGTACCTACTCTAAGCATACTATATTATCGGCTTGATTATTCCCACTTAAACCCAATTTTTTACCTATATAGTTTATTGAAAACTATAAATATTTTTTGATAAAACCTCTCAATATAGAAAGTTATATACTTACTAGGAATACACATAGAAAAAGTTTTTAAAAGGGGCTAAAGATGTAGGTCAGTTGTGCTTAGCATATATAAAGTCCTAGGGTTCGATCCCTAGCACTGCAAAAATTACATGTGTTGTAGACTACACAGTGAATTTGAACACTTAGGAGACTCTGTAGAAAGAAAAAGAAAGAGGGTGGGGGGATAAATATAGCAACTTCCTACCTGGCAATAAGCAAAATTATTATTTTGTTGATTTTCTATGTTTCAAAGTATATACACTCAATATTTTGAGACCTAAGCATGAATAATTCTAGAACACTTACAAGTTTCATGTAGAAGAAGATACAGTCAAAGGTTTGGGTAGATAATATTACCTACCCCTGAGATTTATTAGTCTTTCCCAACGAAAGCAAAACAAACAAATCTCAGGTAATTTAATAAGAATTTTAAAGACTTGTAATATTGTTAAAGGTTGTGGACCATGAAAATGATATTATTTGAGTAATTCTAATTTTAAGAAGCTGGTTTAAAAATGATCTGAAAGCTAAACTACAAGTATAAAATGGAATAAACTTCTTGAAGTTGTTTTTCTCAGGTATTTGGCCATAACACTGACATATTGACAGGCTACAAAGGAAAAACACACTGTATTCTACCAAGGCATTTTTATTATATGAAATCTACAACATTCTCAAATATTTTCAAGTGGAACAGAAACTCGTCTACAGTACTGAAAATAATACCTTTTATTGGTGCTATGATATACTCTTTCTAGCTTCACTACTGCCTCCTATCAAGCTGTCCAACTTTTAATATACGGTACATTCATTTTAATCTTCCATAATTTTTTCTCTCCCAAAAGACTGATAAAGAAAATCAATTCTCATATGAAGCTCTGCTTTGGTACCCTCCTACAACACTATACTTTTCTGTCTCTAGATCTGTGTTGTCTTCACCTATCTACCTGAAGAAACAAGATGTTTACCAACCTATCTTGAGGATTTTATACACGATTTAGTACACAATTGCTCAAATACTTATTCAATGAGATCAATTTCATCTAGCTCAAAACTACAACGCATTGAATAAAATATAGTAAGGTTTAAATTTCACCCCTGCCCCAATACCAGTAGTTATACCAACTCTACATACATCTAACACTTTAGAACACAGCTCATCACAGTATTCCTAAAATATGCTCCTATGGAACACACAGAGTACTTTATTTACAAATTAAGCTAAGATTTGCCAATCAACCTCCATCAAGTAATTGCTTTTCTCAATTTGGAGTAGAAAAACAGTAAAGGTATAGATAGATTCTCTTCCATGAGGGGCTTCTTCCCTTAATTGTCTAAAGCCTTTTAGATCCTTTAGAAAAAAAGCAAGTGACATATAACTACATCAAAATTTCGGTGTGCTGTTTATATAGAATTATGCCATCTAAGTGTTCTGTCGATGGAGCTATTTTGAGAATCAGATATTTTATCTTTTACGTATGCACACCTGTGTATGTTTTTTAATCTTTTGGAAATAGGGATCAATACATGTCTTAATGAGTTCTTCTATTTTCATCCCACATTTAAACATTTTCAGAGACTTTTCTAAAATAAATGGAAATTACAATTGAATCATATGCAATATCAAACTTTAATATTCTATAGTTCTGAACAAGAGACAAGTTCAGATTCTAAACAACAAAAGTCTCCAATGTTTAAATATATACATAAAAGAGTTCTATACTTGGGCTCTTTTGAGCTCCTATAAACCTTTCACTTTTTCATAAAAGAGGATGACAGAACTTGGTGGGAGGGGTTAAACTACTCAGAATAAGTCTCTCTCTCTCTCTCTCTTTTTTTTTTTCTCAAATTTTTCAACCAATTTCTGAGTTTTGACTGAGGTCAAAACCCAACCTCAAATTTAACTTAGAGTATTAAAATCTGTCTGCACAATTTATTTTGACTCAATTACTATTTGCCCTTATACATCTCAATTTTTAAAATTTTGAGGCTTTTTTCTACAATAATGATGCTTTTATATTTCTATTTCCAAAGAAAACATTTTGCCCATTAAAAAGCGAGTATTAAACTAATCTTCAGCTGCATTTTAAAGCAGCTGTTCTCAACCTTGAGTCTTGAGCCTTGAGGGTCAAATGACCCTTTCACAGGGGCCACTTAATACCATCAGAAAACACAGATAATTACATTATGATTCATAACAGTAGCAAAATTACAATTATGAAGCATCAGTGAAAATAATTTTATAGTTGGGGGTAACCACAAAATGAGAAACTGTATTAGAGGGCTGTATTATTAGGAAGGTTGAGAACTAGTTTTAAGAGATATTTTAACTCATACATGTATCATTTTAATAGTAATGTAACTGAGAAAAAATAAGTTTAATAAGGTTATTTAAGATTATTTTCATCAAAATATCTGGTGTTCAAAAGCAAAATTCTTAATTCACGTCCATTAGTCTCATCAATGATGGATATTTTATAACTTCAATCTATTAAAACTAGAAAAGGCAGCCGGGCGGTGGTGGCGCACACCTTTAATCCCAGCACTCGGGAGGCAGAGGCAGGCGGATCTCTGTGAGTTCGAGGCCGGGCTGGACCGATAGCCTCCAAAACAATACAGAGAAACCCTGTCTCGTAAAAACCAAAAAAAAAAAAAAAAAAAAAAAAAACAACAACAACAACAACAAAAAAAAAACTAGAAAAAGCTATCTTGGACCACATTCTTTCTTCTTTTTAAAAATAACTTACTTATTTTTACTTTATGTGCATTGGTGTTTGTCTGTATGAGCATGTTGATCTCCTGGAACTGGAATTATAGATAGTTGTGAGCTGTCATGTGGGTATTGGGAATTGAACCCGGGTCCTCTGAAGAGCAGTTAGTGCTTTTAACTACAGAGCCATCTCTATAGCCCCATGTAAATATTCTTAAAACTTTCAAAAATACCTCCACCGATCAATTTTTAAAGAATCTTAAAATTTGCCAGTTTTCTAAATCTTTCTTTTAAAGGTGTGTGTGTATGTGTAAACCAGGCTGTCCTCTTAATTCGTGGATGCTGGGATTGAAGGCCTACACTACCATGTCCATCTTAATCCTTTTTTTTTTTAAAGATTTATTTATTTATCACATATACAGTGTTCTGCCTACATGCCAGAAGAGGTCACCAGACTGAATTGTAGATGGTTGTGAGCCACCATGTGGTTGCTGGGAATTGAACTCAGGACCCCTGGAAGAGCAGTCAGTGCTCTTAACCTCTGAGCCATCTCTCCAGCCCCTTAATCCTTATTTTTAATGCTAGCTGGTGTTTCTCAGTTGCCTCAAATGATAAATGATATTCCTTCTAAAATTTAACTTTCTTGAGAATACATACTTTGTCTAAAGAGAAAAGAGTCTATAGGAATGGGAAGAATACTGGTTAGCTGACACAAGCTAGATCATTTTAGAAAGGGGACCCTGGATTTAGAAAATTCCCCCACTAATCTGGCCAGGAGGGAAGCCTGTAGTACATTTTCTTGATTGGTGATTGATTCGGGAGGGCCCAGCTTACCGTGGGAGATCCCATCCTGGACAGATGATCCTGGATGGTGTTAAAAAGCAGGCTGACTTCTCCATCAGTTCCTGCTTCATTTGAGTCCCTGCCCTGACTTCCCTCAGTGATGGAGTATACTATGGAACTTTAAGAGGAAATAAAGCCTTTCCTTCCCAAGATGTTTTAACACAGCAACAGAAACTAAGACAAGTGCTATAAAGCATAGTTTTAAAATTAATTACTTAAAGTATGTTGGGCCTTTCAAAAATATACCATCACTTTAGAGAAACAATACACATCTGTAGCTCAATTTAGAACGTATGCAAGCATTTAATCAGGTTTTAGAAATTGAAAGAACAGATCTGAGTCTCAATCTTACTTCTGAGCAAAACAATTTAGTAACATAAACAAATTTTGTTTATAGGTTTTCATGTTTAGTACTATTATAAATGCCAAAAAGATACAAGCCAAAACAATTGAATATACTCAGGTTCTAATATTTTCCTTCCTTCCTCAATGATCACACTACAAACCTTCCTGTGGTATAGATAAGATTTTAAACAAAATCTAAAGCATACAGAATTATTTGTATTTTTCTAGAAACTTTTTCATACTTTGCATTCACTGTAGTTTACCATTCTGGAATGTTCCCATATAACCTCCTAAAAAAAATCCAAGAACATGATCCAACTCCTTTTAGAATCGCTTCAAGTATAAACCCTCCCGCAGCTGTAAACTATTCTACCCTCCTCCTTTTCTTCCCTCACCTGTCATCCCTACTCTCCTTCTCCCTTAACTTTAAGCCAACTTTCTCTAAATTTTTGGCTTGTGTATTCATTATATAATTATCATAATAGTCATATACAATTATTATTTTAACTGTTTCCATACCACTTGGGGACAAAGATCTGACGTTTTCATTTCTCTGCTTTTTTACCCCAGTTGGTCTTTTTGAGACAGGGTTTCTCAGTGTAGTCCTGGCTGTTCTGTAACTTGCTTTGCAGACCAGTCTGGCTTCGAACTCACAGAGATCCACCTGCCTTTGCCTCCTGGTGCTGGGATTAAAAGTGCTCACCACCGCTCTTGGCTTTGATGTTTTCAAGGACAATGCCTAACTCCACTAATTAGAGAAATATTTGTACCATCAACTAAGCTAGCCTAACACTTTCACTGTATAGATGAAGAGACTGAGATTTGCTATAATATGTTCACAGCACCTGGACTACTCGGCTGCTCTCTAACATGGCATCCTCTTTACCTACTATACCCCATCAAATGCTTGTTGGAAAGCTCAACAGTATGTGCAGCAGATCAAGGAAAATTTTTACATTTATTTATGGAGGGAGATGTATCCCCACAAGTGAAAGTCAGAGGACAACTTCAGGGATCAGTTCCCTCCCTCCCTCTACCACATGAGTTCCAGGGGTCAAATTCAGGTTCTCAGGCAGCAGCAGCCTGAGCCTTTCTGCCATCTTCATCTATGCAGCAACTTTAAAGTCATAATAGTTAACTAGGTATCTGAGAAATACACACCATAAGACGAATGAAAACAAGTACTACATGATACTGGCTTTAATTACTAACATAGTATACATCGCTTTGAGATATTCAGTCATCTTTTTTCTGAAAAAATCATAACCACACACAGTCTGCAGAATACTGTTCTAGAACACATTTATATATCTAACTTATATTCCAAGCAGCTGTAGCTTTCATCAAGTTCTGCCCACTCAAAACACTTACTCAGTTATGATTCAGATTTTAAGCTAATATATTGTAAATTTTTTTAGTATCCACAAATATTGTCTAACACTTGCAAAATATTTACATACATCAAATACTGGTACAAAAACATGACAGACTCAATTTTTTATCTATTTGAGATTATCATTTTAGTTTTGCTACTAAAATGTAAGACTTTTATATCTTTTGGCTAATAAATCAAGATATATATATATTTAATAACTTGACAACATTGTAAGTTTCATTTCTAAGAGTAGACACTATTAGATCACATGGGAATATTTCTGAGCACAAAACACTGGGCATAACGATATTTTAAAATTTTTATACAAAGGAGGAAAATATTTGTCATTTGGAAGACAAAGATTTGTTATGTACACAGTAATTTTGAAAATATCTACAGTTTAGCTATATCTATATGCTACTTTCTAGAACTTCCATGCAGCTACCTATCTCATCTATATGTCTGTTTCTCCATCTGTAAAACTAGATAAACTACAAGAACTCTACTGTTCCTTCTGTGTTTAAAATCCTGTGACATCAGTTTGGGGTACAACTAGCTATTTAAAAATAATGACCCGTGGGACTGGAGAGATGGCTCAGATGGTTAAGAGAACATCCTGCCTTCCCAGAGGACCAGATTTGATTCCTAGCACTCACTCAGGTGGCTCTCAAACCTCCTGTAACCTGAGCTCCAGTGGATCTGACAAACTCTTCTGGCCTCCAAGGGCAACTGCACTCACACACATGCACACACATGTTAAAAATAGTCTTTTTTAAAAAAAAACTTTTTAAAATGATGGCGTGCGAATGGGCTGTTCTTTTAAGATGTTCTACATCTGCCCCAAAACACTATAAAGATGAGTAACAAACACAGTAATATAAATCACCAAATAAAATAATCTACAAAACTAATTTGTAAATAGTTAATGTTACCAACTAATTCTACTTTACCGACAAATGCAAAAACTTTAAAGAGAATTTGCCTTCTAATGAGTTAAGCATTCCCTATTTTAGTGTAATTAGTCAGCAATAGATGTGAAAATAGTAAATGAGCATCCAAAGACAAAAGAAGGATACATTATTTTACATATATACAATGCCCAGGTTCAGATTTTAGATAATATTCATTTCCTTGCACTACTGTGATTAGTACACTGAGTTATATGATCAACAGTATAGACTTCATTTTAAAAAACTTAGTCCTCGCCGGGCGGTGGTGGCGCACGCCTTTAATCCCAGCACTCGGGAGGCAGAGGCAGGCGGATCTCTGTGAGTTTGAGGCCAGGCTGGACCGACAGCCTTCAAAACAATAAAGAGTTAACCCTGTCTTGTAAAAAAACCAAAAAAAAAAAAACCCTAAAAATTTAGTCCTCACAGCAATTTTCTGAAGATGATATTGTCCTCACTCCTCTTTATAGGCAAGGAAACAGGCCAAAAAAACCAGTCAGTCAAGTTCATTCAACTAATAAATAGTCAAACTCCTATTCCAGGGGCTGGAGACATAGCTCAGCAATTAGCAGCCCTTAATGCCCAATCAAGAGGACTCAAGTTCAGATCCCATTACCAAGGAGCAAGCCCATAACCCCAGCTCCAAAGGAGATGAAGACAGGAGACTAGCTGGAGCTTGCTGGCTTCCGACCTATAGGAAAACGCAAGCCTGACGTTTATGGAGGGGCCATGCCTCAAAGCATAGGGTGGAGAGTGACAGCAGATACCAGACACTCTCTGTGACTTCCACTTCCTGAGCATGTGCCCACACATGCAAGTGTGCAGACGCACGCTCTCTCTCACACACAAAATAAAAAATGTTGGTAATAAATTAGTTCACCTTCACTAACACATTCCTAATATTTAAAAATGTCTCTATTACTGAAATTTTTTAATTAGCCGGGCTCATGTCCACTACATAGCAATTATTGTATAAAGTACCTTAGTTTTAGTATCCTATGTTAACTTTTCTCTTCATAAAAGGGCAGGAGTATACAGATGGTGTAAACCAAAAGCATGGCACAATTTGAATTACCTATAACCTCTAGTAGAATAAAAAAATTTCTAAGGCTGGGTGCTTAACTCCGTGGTAGAGTGCTGGTCTGGTATGTTTGAAACCCTCTGTTCTCCCTAGCACCGAAAGAAGAAAAGACACAGACAGATAGACACACACATTCATGCAAGTCTAAACTTATGAAAGACGTTGTGTTCATGCATTCATTTCGTGTCACTGAAAATAATTTAACTTTCTCAGATGAAACGGAAACATTTAGTAACACTAAATTTCCAATGGCTGAAACTGACAGTGGAAAATAAAATTTAACCATCTTTCTACACGAGTCAAATTTATTTTTC
Source organism: Mesocricetus auratus (assembly GCF_017639785.1). Classification (NCBI taxonomy): domain Eukaryota; kingdom Metazoa; phylum Chordata; class Mammalia; order Rodentia; family Cricetidae; genus Mesocricetus; species Mesocricetus auratus. The sequence continues at coordinate 30,731,044 of NW_024429182.1, read as the reverse complement.
TAAAGGTATTTCGCCCTACATGCTGTTTAAAATGCTATGTTAAAACTATATACGAGTGGTGGGTTCAACTTCCATCCTACAAAAGGCTTTTCCTCTCTCTACTCGTGTAGCTCTTACATCTGGAACCTATCTACCTGGTCCCGAGAGTTTGGTTCCCTTCTTGGCTTCTCGGTGGATGCACTCACCCTACGGGCCATGCCCACCACACCCCTCCAGTCCCGCGCCCTGCGCTGCTCCTCCTCCTCCCGAGGTGCCAGCACCAACTCAGCACCTATCAGCGCCGCCCCCCAGGCCCTGGCCCAGCCCCTCCTCGGACACGTGTGCGAGTGTGTTTGTGTCTGTCTGTCAGTCCCACGAGGGGACCCGGCTCGCTTACCTAGAGAGAAGCGCCAACTTCTGCTCCAGCAGCATCTCTAGTTTCTGGCCCTGTTTGGAGATCCAGTGGTCGACTCCATGCAGGCGGTAGCACATCTCCAGCATCAACCTGAAGTCCGCCACAAACTCGGTGATGCCCCTGTACTGGCCGCGGGAGAACTTCTCCTCCATCTTCAACAGACACATGCCCTGGCCAGGCTGCTGCGGGACGACGCGACTGCCCCGGCCCCCGCTGCGCCGCCCTTCGGCTACCTCTTCTTCCCCGGCGGCAACGCCCCCCAAGGGCTGCAGGAAAGGGGCGGTGAGGCCGCGGTGCTTCTCCTGCAGGAACTCGCCCAGGATGCGGTAGCCCTGCTGCAGCTCGTAGGTCAGGTCCTGCTCCTTGCAGCCACCGCCTGCGACCACCGTCGCCTCCGCCACCTCTTCCTCCTCGTCGTCCAACGAGGAGGCACTCCTCCTGCGGTCCAGCCCCGAGGCCCGGGCCGCCGCCGCCTCCTCCTCGTTCCCGTCCCCGGCCGTCGGTGGCGGCCGCTCCTCCTCCGCGGCCCGCTCCATCTCCCCCGGCGTCTCCGGCACGCTCATGTCCCCCGGCAGGCCCAGGCTGGGCTGAGAGGAGCGACCGCTCGAGGCGCCGGGAGACGCGCGAGCGCGGGCCGCTTCCTTAGGGCTCCGAGGCGCCGCGCAGCCCCTGCCGCATCGGGCCTCGCTCTCCAGCCGCCGGCCGGGACCCGCGCGCGCGGGGGTCTCAGGCTCGCGCCCGCGGGGCGGGGTTACATGGCGCGCGGGGGAGGGGGGAGAGGAGAGCCTAGGTGTCCTCCTCTCCCCTCCCCGCGGCGGCGCGAGGCCCGCGCCGGCTTCACCCTCCGCACCCCGCCCGCCCGCTCGCCCGCTCACCGGCCCGGCCGGCGGGGCCTCGGCGCCCCACCCCCTCCCGGGCCGACGGGGCGCAGGGAGGGGGCGAGGAGGAGTGAGAGGGCTCTCCTCCTTCCCGAGTGGGCCGCAGCACCGGGCCGCCGCGGCTCCGGCTCCTCCTCTCCCTCACACCCCCTCCCGCCCCTGTCTACCTGCGGGGGACCTGGGCAGGAGGAGGCGGCGCACGGACCGGGCCCGGCGACAACTGTCAGTTAGAAGCCCCGCTGGGCGGGGGGGGGGCGAGGGGAGGGGCAGGGAGGGAAGGGGGAGGGCACTCAGCCCCCCCGGCCGGGGAGAGCTGGGTAGGGAGGCAAAGAAAGAAGCGCCGTCGCCATTCCCGGCGCGCGTGCGTAGTGGCACAAAGTGGCCCCGCCCCCTTTCATCCCGCCCTGCGACGCCAGAGCCAGGACTTGGCTCCACCACCGGCTCGGAGGCGGAGCGTGGGGGCGGGCCGATGATGTCATCAGTATGCGGACTTCTGTGAGGGGTGGGGTGGAGGGGGAGGCAGAGCGCCTGCGCGGTGCACACTCTCAGGAAGGGTTTAAGATTGCTTTCTTGAGACCCTTAGAGATCTTAAAAATTTTAATATTAGTTTTCTCAAAGCATTCACTAGTTAACCCTTATTAAGGACAAGTGAATAACGAGAAAGCACAGCAGCAAATCCTCTCCGTTGTAAAACAGCATCTTTGCACCCCTCCTCCCTTGTGCCTACCGGTCTTTTTTCATAAACCTAACGTTTAGGAAAGGATGGAAAGGAAGTTTAAGGACTTCACAAAAGAAGAGTGGAGGATTGTAGAACTCTAGTTCTCGACACTCCAGATCCCAGTTAACAGTTTTTAAACCCGAATCCTGTGTTCTCTTGAAATTTTAAAACCGAAAAACACCTGGATTCTTGAGTTCGGCTAACAAGAGAATGCAATCTCGCTAAAAAAAGAAGAAAGAAAAAAGAAAAAAAAAGCTCCACATATTTCTACTCTAAGCTGTACAGCTTGTCATTGGTGTGACTTTAGCAATCTTGCTACATATTTTTTAAAGTGACTAAAAAAGTGGACTCACAGTTCACATGATGCATAAAATAAGGGGGAATTAATAAGCCCCAAAACAGTTATTACTGTTTTCTAATGCGTATGATATTCAGACTTACTTGTTTGAAACTTGGAATAATACATAAAATCAAAACTATAGGAGTGCAATTTGAACATGAAATGTATAAATTGCTGAGATCTCACCTTCAAGATTGTTTACTTCTGCATAAAGACTTTTAAAGGACTGATAAAATGTAATGACTTAAAACTTTTTTGTAGGGGGTTCAGAAAGTTAAAAGTCACTTGTAGGAAAAATGGTGAAACAAGAGCATGAGTTTTTGGAGTGGTTACACTCTCCTTCACACATGAATGGACTCATCTGGCATTTTTGGTTTCCTCTCTGTCAGATATACTTTAGCTCATGAGGGAAAAAGGTAGGGACCAGTTCTGCTTCAGCAACTGGCAAATATGTCTGGTGGGGCTTCTTTCATTTCCTTTGACAAAACTCAAGCATCTAAACCCGACCAAACTCAAGCAAATGCTCACTCCCTTTTAACCACCAGACCTATCTCAAAATTGTCACACAATAGCTTCCATTTACTGACCCTTCTGCTGCTAAGCACTTTATATTCATCGTCTCCTTTGATTCATACAACAATAGCATAGGCCACGTATTATCCTCATCTTGCAGGTAGGGAAACAAATACTTAGGAAAATCAAGGTTCAAATTTAAAGACTCTCTTACTTAAAAACTCCCAAGTACCCAATCACAAATCATTTGCCAGTTTTACAAGACTGTATGAACTGCAAACAACACACTGATGAAAGATTTCTTAAGTCACACAGAGAAAGAGCTACAGGTAAGTAGAAGAAACCTTAACTCTAGTTCATGAAGAGGTCAAGATGATAGTAAATCAGGTCCTTGAACTTTACAAAAAAAACCCCCACTTTATTATATAAGAAATCTGCTGTTTGTATGTAATTTTAATTTATAGACAAGAAGAAAAGTTGCCATTTAATCCCACAATCCAGAGAAAACTATTAAACTTCAAGGTATATATTCCAAATACACCTGTAACCATACTATATATCAAATTCTGAACTATCTTAAATTCTAACTTTATATCCCTGTCTACAGTAGTCTAGATAGACCTACTGGGGAGGAATGCCATGTAAACCAAATTCTAAAGAACACAGTAGAAGAACAACCAACAGTAGTAACACTGGCAGTTTATTGGGCACTTACTGGGTCTGACATGTTTGCTCCGTTACACACATCATCCACAACAGACACAGGAAATCACAACAGACATCCTTGTTTGCAAGTGTTGAATGAAGTTTTGTTAAGTAGAAACTTTTTTCTACTCTACAAAACACCTTCAACAGTAAAGACATTTCAATTGATATAATTAACCCTAAATTCAGAGTTGTTTTGTAAAACAATACACTGATAAATGACTACTCGTAAAGCTCATTTTTTAAATGTTTAAAGATGAAATTAAGTGTGTTTCACTGTCTTCACAGAATCTGTTAGAAACTGCTTCAAAACAGAAATCTATTTATCCCCCATTCTGAACAAAGGTTTCCTTTCTTGTTTGGTGTGGGGAAAGGGGGGGGGGTCTTACATATAAACACAAAGTAAAACTCTGCTAAAACATGTAATAACAACTGACTCCCACAAGCATTAACTGTTATTGATTAAGCTCTGTTAAAGTCTGTCACATGCTTTCAGGGTTAGATGAATCAGCACTTCCTCCTCCACACCATTTCAATTCTAGTTAATTTTTTAAGACCAATTTAGTTAAACTCTTGTACCTCTCAACTAGACACCTTGGAAACTGGAATTTAGTCATGCTCCAACCCCTTCACAGAAGTTCTACATGAACAGGTTCATTTATATTATAGAAAAAAAACCCTCCTACATCCACTGCAGTACCTCAAAACTTTTTCAGTTCTAGCATCCTTCAGTACCATAGAAGCATTACCAAGGAAGAGTAAGTCTGCCAATATACTCCACCCTCGATTCCAAAGATGCTTATCCTGGGAGTTTCCCTTTCTGTCTGAGCTCGTTACCTCTTGTGGTAGTCACAGACATCTTGGCACCACGTATACCGTTTACCTAGCGTCCATGGTTCAGACAAATAGCAATGATTTGTACCTTTCACACTAAATCGGGGAAGGTGACAAGTAACTCTTAAGACAACTGGAACCACAAGTGACCACCACAGTTTCTTTAAGAGATGACACATGCAAAATAAACAGAAGACCTTAACACTAATCCTGGAGAAACACGGAAGTACGAACTGCTTAGCAGAAAGAAGTGGTATCTCTCATTTGTAATAGATCCACTCACAACACTTTGTAGCTATTTTTATGATAGTGACAGTAAAGTGCTTCAAGCAAAATTGAGTAATTCTTGTAACGCTTCCTGCTGGTCTTCATCAAGTTGGGATATACATTGCAACCATAATTCTTCAGAAGTCTGTATCTGTCGAACAACGTTAGCTAGGCGTTTGGCACAGGGGTCTTCATGGCTAATAGTCTCGTTAATTTTTCCTTCTGCAATTATACTGATGATTTTGGGAAGATTGGAATTATTGGGACCGATCACAACTGGGTGGTTACTTTCAATTAGGTCACAGAGGAAATTCAAAGTCTGAATAGCTTCTTCTTTATCTTCATGCAGCGGAAGCCATGACAGCCAGTGTGGGAGAACTTCATCTACATTTACACAGTTGGGCTTGAACTTCATAATCTTCCCTATTGCTGAGATACAGTTCTCTGTAGCAATGACATTTTTTTTCGTTTTGGAATTTGCACACTTAATAACCTTTACCAACAGTGGAACGGCTTCTGAACATAAAGAACGATAATCGTCTCCACCAAACTGTGCCATAACACCCAGTCCATAAGCAGCAGCTTGCCTGACTTCGGGGTTGTTATCTCGCATATTGAGTAGCATCGGCCACCGGAAATACTCAACATATTTGAATGAGGTTGGGCTACAGTGCTCTATGATATCATCAAATATGCACAATCCCCACTGTCGGTCTGGCCATGGTCTACTTGAACAAATTAGATTCACAATTAAAGGAAGTAGCTGTTCAAACCATGGCAAAATCTTCTCCTTGTAAGTGCTAAATAATGAGTGCAAAATATCTGATACTTTGGTCAGAATATAAACATCACACTCATCTTCATCTTGAAGAGACATTTCTACCTGTTGATCATAATTTTCTTCCTGCCTTTTTACTTGCCGCAACTCTTGGTTTTTAAAGTGCCCTTCAAGCTTTGACTTTAAAATTCCTCCCAGTTCTTCCAAGTGTTCATCATTAAGACAACCATCTCCCATCACCTCAATGGACTTTGCAAAAGAATTCATTATCTCTGAGAGTACATCTGTGTCAGGTTCAGTTCCAATAGCCTTGATTAAGGGATCACATATATACTGCCACATCTGTGAAAGATACTCCGAGCCACGGATACTTGCACATTCCAAGAGATAGGGCATGGCTTCTGCAGCTGCCACTCGAACATTGTCATGAAAATAAAATTTCAACAAAGGAACCATCAGCTTCACAACTTGTTCTGTATAGCCCACAAATCCTTCTCTTAACTCCTTAGCATAGTAAACCAACATCTGGCAAGCAGTTGCTTTTGCTTCAAGTCCTGAAGTTTTAATTCCAAAGCTTTGCTGGTCTCCAAGATTGACAAATTGCCAGCCATCGTCATCACTCATGTTCTCCACATCTTGTGTGTCTAAGAGAGCAACATCAGGTTTAGCTGAAGCAGTCTTAATAAGAGGCTCAATAACCAGCGGGAGATACTGCTGAAAGTCTTCTCCGAGAATTTTACACATTCTAGCCCACGCTGAAACCATGTAAGAAGTCTGAGGGTCATCATCTTCCATAGTGTTTAGGTCTGATTGTGTCTTCAATAGTAACTGCATCACATTCGATGCGTCTTGCATAAATTTCTCCTTCCCAACGGCAAGACCCACATGGCTAATGCACTCGATAGTTTTCCCTCGAAGAAGCTTGAGTTCCTTTTGAACCGCGAGCTCGACAACATGTTTGAGTGAGGGCATAAATATATCATAATATGGAACAAAGCTTTCTTCTATTGCATCTGCAACTGAGGCAATGGTTGTCACAAGCTGTTCTAAGGCCAACTTAGTTCCACTCCGAATCAGCTCTTGCAGCTTAATTACCAAGATGGAATGCAGACTTTTTACCATATTTTCCAAATATAGAACTAGTAATGATTTGGGACAGTCTTCAATAAAGATAACAAGAGCAGAGGCTGCATGGGATTGCACACGCTGATTACCTTGGTTTTCCATGGTTCGCAACAAAGCTGTAATCACTATTTCATGGAACTTCTTTTGGAAACTAGGTGCAAAATCTGTAGCCATCTGTCCAAGTGTAGTGCAGGCTGCTGCCCTCACCCTTGGATGAGGATCCTGAAGAAAAAGCAAAACTGAGTTAACCGTTTCATCCAGAATTGGTTCCATTTGCTGATGGCAACCTTCTCCGATGGCTGATAAGGCCATTAGTCCAGCATGTCGACATTTCCAGTCATGGCTCTGAAGCATCTGCATGATATGCTCCTTGGTCATTGGCAAAACAACTTTTCCACCAAGTCCACAAGCCAGTCTGTCTAGTGCACTCTCAGCAGCAACTGCATTGCTGTCAAAATCATCTTCTTCCATTTCATCAGCATTTACCCAGTCATCATCATCTTGTAGATCAACCATCATCGCCAATATATGAGGCACAGCCTGTGCAATAATATTCGTGTGCTTTTTCAACATCGGAGTTGCAGTTTCAGATAAGGTCACTATTACTTCCAGAGCCAGCTGGCGTTGCAGATTACTAAGCCTAGAGTCTCCACATAACTTCAGGCTCAACTGCAGAGTATCTTCTAAATAGGGACCCAAATACTTAGGTACCGTATCTGCAATCTCAACAAGGGATTCTAGCACGGAATCATCATCCTGGTAGCAGGAATCATTCACAGCCTGTAAGATTCCAGGAAGCAAGTCTGCAAAGTCTTTGAAAAGAGCAATATTGTTTTCATTAGCAAGGACAAATGCAGCTGCAGCTCTAGCAGATAATGTCCTGATTGCTGGATGCTCTTGATCTTGAATGCATTGGTCCAACAACCGCTTGATGATATCCAAATCGTGGCGATCTTGGTTCCCAAAAATCCCAGGAAAGTGCCAGAAAACGTGAAGTGCAACTTCCCACAGCACCACATTTTTAGAGTGAATCGAATCAATGAGGAATTTCAGACCTTCTGGCCAATGGTTAGTGCCATCCTCATCTATCAAATTCCTGGCCAGCACCGCAAAAATATCACAAAGCTTTTTCCGCATGCTAGCATGTGTTTCTAATTTAACAGCCAGTATCAGTTCAATCTTGACATCCCTCTGCACATCAGAAGGCAGATTTGGATAGACCTCCTCAAACCCAGAGGACAAAAGCCGTCGTAACAGTGCGGCAGCCATTTGTCTCACCTCATAACCTGCTCTTCTATTTCGGACGGCGTCTAAGAGGAATGTAGTCTTACACAGACCTGGGATATTCTCATAGACTTCCTCTGCTTGCCTCCGCACCATACAGCTTGGATTGATCAGGTTCTTCAGAAGCTGGTAAAACTCCTGCTTTTCCGACACGGTCGCCGGCAACCCTGCAGACCCGGCCGCCGCCATCGTGCCCTGTCAAAGCTACCGCGACCGGGGAGGAGGGAGGGAGTCTGCGGCTGGAGCAGTGACGTCAATGGGGCGACGGCGGGGATGGGCGGGGCGCGCTCCCCAGGCCGAAGCCCGGGTAACGCTGGAAGGGGGGGGAGGGGAAGAGCGGGGTGAATGTTGGGGGTATCTTGTGTTTCCCGATCCCTGTGCTCCTGCAGAGACGGGAAGGAGATAGGAGGAGAGAAATTCGCCCGGAAAGTCTACATTCTATATGATGTCCTTGTTTTTATAAAAGATCTCAAATAGGCCGTCTATACCGAATTTAATTAGCCGTTGCTATGGAGTAGGGGAGGCACGGAGTATAGCTGCTGTCCGCGGATTGCTTTTTGAGGGTTGATGAAAATGTTTTGTGATTGATAGTAAGGATGGTTTCCCAGTGCCATGCCATTATACTAAGAACTACTGAGTTCTACAGTTTAAATTGGTGAATAGGATATATGAGTGATACCGTAATAGAGCTAGCTGTTCCCAAAATAAGCTCAATTAAAGGATAACGATTTCCTGCCCACTACCACATCCAACGAAGTAAAATAGTGATACTCAAATAGGGAGTACATCAGAATCCCTTGTCCTGTGGATTATAATAGAGACGAGAAAGAACCACTAAGTAAGTATGGTGGAAATGATGTGGAGTAATAATAAACTTCTTCAGTCCTGATCTTCTATTAACTTTCTATCTTTGTCACTCACCTGTGTTTCTAAGCTGTAATATGACAGAGTACAGTTAGAAGAATCTTAATTACCCTTTAACAGGAAGCTGCTAAGGTTACCCTCAGAACAAATTCCCCGAGGCTAAGTATCTTTAGGCAGGTGTGTCATTTAAAACCTTAATTATAAAGTGCAACTGTGATCTTAGTGTTAGTAGTTATTACACTCATTTAAAGCTTTATATGATTCTATGAGGTTGATAAAGATAGATATAGTACTACTTTTAGGTGAGAAATTGAGAGCCTGGAGACTGAAGGACTTGCCCAAGATAGCAGCTGAGTCTAAACTCTACCTTTCTTAAAGTGCACCCTTTTCACCACAGAACTCCCCAATAATTACTCTTGCTTTTGCAACATCATCAAAGACCTTCATCTGAATTTCAGTTTTGTGGAATTCCGTTGTATATACATACAAAATGGAAAAATGATAGTTTTCACAATAACAAGATGACAGACCAAATAGGTGGTATCTTAAGTTAATTTGCAGTATGAAACGATTCTCTGAATAGAGTTTCTCGTTCTGTGTACCATATCAAGATCATTTAGGATGTTTATTTAAAATGCAGATATTAGGGCCAGCTTCCAGATGCTACACTATTCTGAAACCTGTAATCCCAGAATGTCTAATTTGAATATGCATAGTAAGTTTCCATATAAATACCCAAATTTGAGAATTATGGATCGAATTGGTTTTCCTCCTGATTCTAAGATCTTACCTGTAGTTCTTCGTCTTGTACCATACTTACTGGTTTCCTTACTGCTCCTAGAAAAAGTTTGGCTGCAAAAACCACTGCATCTGCAGTTTTAGGAAATGTTAATGAATGCAGGAGAAATGCTTTCCTTACAGCTACAACCATTAGCATACTAAGAGCTTGTTAAAGCTACAGCAATATGCAATTGCAGACCCCCTGCTGTGTTTGGAATGTAAATGACTAACAATGCCAAGGTTGGTGCAATGATATTATGTTGGGAGTATATATAACTTAGTACAGTGTGGAAGATGGTTGAAATGATGTTAAGATTGTTCAGTCATACATTTATTCCATCAGTAACTATTCATTGAAGCTATATCAAGCATAGCGCTGGACATCAAAAGTTAAATACAAGAAAAGCTAGGGAAATGGCTCAGTTGATAAAATTTCTGCTATGTAAACATGGTGAGTACTTGAGTTTGGATCTCAATACCCATGGAAAAACGGCACCACACTGCACATATATAACCCAACACTAAGCAGAAGCAGGAAAATCTCTAGAGCTCAGGGGTCATCCTACACAAATTGATGAGCTCTAAGTTTGGTCAGAGGTTCTTTCTCAATAAGATGAGTTGATTTAAGAGGACACCAGAAGTTGACCTCTGACCTCCACTTGCACAAATGTGCACGCACCCACATAAGCACAAACATGAAGTATACACACAAATATCAACTTCACGAAGATGCTTATGGGAGGTAGTAGATGTCACATCCTCAAGGAATTAGTGTGATAATAACTCTGTCCATAGCGTTAAGGTGCTGCCTAACACACTAGGATATAGAGCAAATCAATTGGGAGTCTGCACCAAAGAACATTCCCTCACCAATTATTTGGTCGACCTGAATTACAATTTGTGCAGGAAAAGGCAGGGGAAACTCTTAGTCAATATTCAAAGTGGGTGAGGTCAATCTCAGATGAAGGTGACATCCGAACTGATTTCTGAAGAATGAGCCCTAATTAATCATTTAAGAGAGAGAGAGAGAGAGAGAGAGAGAGAGAGAGAGAGAGAGAGAGAGAGAGCACTGTCCTAAGTAGAGGGAACAACTTGCTAAATGCAGAGGCCTTGAAGCAAACTGTGAATGCTCTCTGCCCATGGTTCAGTGTCAGAGCATTAGGTGTGGGGCTTGAGAGGCCTGGGGCGGTAAGGAGGGAGATGGGGAGCTAAGTTGAGACCATGTGATGAAGGCTATCTTATTCCATGCTAAGAAACGTGGGTTCTTTCCCTAAAGGTGACAAGATTTTAATCAAGTACTGTGAGTCAAGTTTTAGAGCAATTTGTTTGGCAAGACCAGGAAAATGGATGTAAAAAAGCACAGAGACATTGTGTTGGTCAATTACCTAGTTCAGTTAGCCAGAAAACCTAAATTTTCAGTAGCTGAATTTGACGGCGGGAAAGAAGGCAAAGACTGTAGAGGTATCAATAGCTCACAGCATACGAGGAGGAGACTAAAACATCTTCCCAAGAGTTGCCCTGGTCATCTGGTTTGAGGCGCTGTTATTTGCCAGTTTATTTCTAAAATAATAAAAAGCATGCTTATATAAATAAACAAATACACCACTATTTGGGAGGGAAAAAGCTTTTCTCACGAAGGTGAATCTTGGGTCCATATTTTGTTCTCATTGCTCCCACATGATAAAATGACTTGTAATTTCAACAGTAGGAGCAAAATCGAACCCGTTGTAGGGCAATCACTTATGATTTCTTGCTTTTGAAAAACATATAATGATTTAAAAGTTTACCTTTCATTTTAGAATGAATAAATTACCTTGTAGTTACTTTTTTATTGTTGTTGTCCCCGTCTTTCCCCATATGAGAGTGTACATAATAACCCAAGTTGGCTTGCCAATTTGGTTAGAATTGAACAATTTTAAATTCTGTAATTAACTCTAACTTTGTTGTATTGATGGAGAGGGCATTTCAAGGTCATTTCCCTAGAGTAGCCCAACACCAAACAATTAAGGTGTTTATTACCAAGTCGGGGAAAGGTAAGGATAAGTTACTAATTTCACTGAAGGGCTTAGAAATTTAGAGTAAAATGAAAGGGATAGAATTAGGTTGATTGTGTATGATATTTTTTCAAGAATAATCCAGAACTAAAAAAAATACAGAAAACAAACCAAAATGCTATGAAAATGTCACTAACTCTTTAAATGGCCTAAAATGAGACAACCTGAATATAGAAGAGAATAATGCCTACAATAGATTAAAAGAGGATCAAAAATATGAACAAATGTGACAAATTTCTAATATCAAAAGTTGGTAATCATCTTTAGATTCCTAAGTCAGCAACTCTGAAAACTGACTAAGAGCAATAATCAAGTTTCCTTTCTTTTCTCCACAAATTGTAATTCAAATCAACCAAAGAGTTGGTAAGGGAATGTTTGTCTGTGCAGACTCCTCCTAATCAAAGCGAAAAAGAATGCCTCAGTCAGAGAACTGTTCTGCCACAGCACTGAACAAAACAATGGATCCAGGTAATTATCATTAGGCATTAGACCATTAGATGAAGCACATCTTGGAAACTTTAAAATAGGGAGTTTAGGCTGTAGCCACTGGAAATCATTGTTTAAACAAAGTGCTACTTGCCAGTTTTCTTAAGCTCAGATCCATCTATACTTGCATAATTTGTTCTCTGATATTAAGGTTAGGTTTGGAAACAAGTGTCTTCACCACTCAGAGCTGGATCTCTGTTGAATTCTGCCAACAAGAACCTCAAGAGACCGGACAATTTCAAAAGAGGCCGGGTCAGGAAAGATATTGTTCCTTTCTTGTTCTTTCTTCTTTTCTCTGGGTTGCTTCAGCAATAGCCCATCTTTCTGGAGGCAGCAGCCTCTTGCAGCCCTTAAACACACACACACACACACACACACACACACACACACACACACACACACACACACACCACCTCACCTCACCTCTGAGGGAATAAATGGATAGTTTATTCAGCTGCCCAGTGGGAGTAACTGTGGCTTGAGAATACAGGTTCAGGGTACTCCAAATTCCATGTACCGATATTGCATTAGTCTCATTGAGTTTTTATAGTAGCAGAACAAAGCAAATCATAAATGAAAGCATTTTTCAAATACATCAGTGCAACCAGCAAGTTGGTGGGTAACTACAAAGTGGAGAAATCTCTGCTATTGGCCACCCATCTTTACATTGATTTTGACACTGGTCACCTGTCCAGGAGGATGTCCAAGGGTACAAGGATCCTTGCCCCCTTATTTTACTTCACTCATTGACTTATCATGCCCTATAGTGGGTTTCATTAAGTCTGGCACTCTAATGTTGTCTGGCCACCATTAATCTCACAACTCTAGCTAACTTCATATATTGCACTGGTATATGGTCAGAGATTTTCTATACCAGAGCCTTTTTCTACCTTAAAAACTGCCTTTTTACAGATCTATATGAGTTTGAGGCCAGCCTGTTCTACAGAACAAGTTCCAGGACAGGCTCCAAAGCTATACAGAGAAACCTTGTCTCAAAAAACCAAAACCAGAACAAACAAACAAACAAACAAACTGGACTTTTTATCATATGTGATTAAATGTAATCTTGTTATTTCAATGTGTTGTACTTTTGGTTATATTCTGCAGCTATTAACTGTGTTCATAAATGTTTTATTTGTTTAAACTGTCTTTATGCATTAGTCTGTATCCTAAGGGGAATAATGAATAGTAAGACCTGTGGTCACTGTTAAAATTATATAACACAATACTCCTGGCATTTTAAGATATGTGCCTGTATATGAGTAGGTATGTATATGTATGTTAAGCTTCAGTTACTGTGGAGACTGTGGTGATATTTGTTTATGATCTAATAAAGCTTGCCTGACAATCAGAGTGCAAAGCTAACCACAGCCACAGAGACCAGGCAGTGGTGGCGCACACCTTTAATCCCAGCAATCTACTAGTTAGCCATAGAGGCCAGGCAGTGGTGGTGTTCACCTTTAATCCCAGCAATCTACTAGGTAGCCATAGAGGCCAGGCAGTGGTGGTGTACACCTTTAAGCCCAGCACTAGAGACAGGAGCTCAGGGGCTTATTCTGTTATCCAGTCTTCCACATTCAGTCTCAAGACATTCAGTCTCCAGCCACACTGAGGATTCATGGAAACAGGATCACCTCCTTCAGTCTGAGGTAGAGGTAAGAGCTAATGGCTGGCTGCTTTACTTTTCTGATCTTCAGCTTGGATCCCAATACCCATCTCTGGGTTTTTATTATTTGTGCTACAGGAGACCCCAAGACATTTGAAATACCAGAACCACTGAACAAACACTGAGGACAGTTGCAGATGTGGAGTAGAGCCAGCCGAGCCATATGTGGGTTTAGATGACAGAGCTAGAGAAGTAGAAATGCCTACCTTATCTTTCTTACTCTTCCCGAAAGTCTAAGCATGCTTTCCTGGACACACATGGCTTTCTCTCTCTCTCTCTCTCTCTCTCTCTCTCTCTCTCTCTCTCTCTCTCTCTCTCTCTCTCTCTCTCTCTCTCTCTCTGTCTCTCTCTCTTTCTTTTTAATTGTTTGGTTTTTTGAGATAGGGTTTCTCTGTATAGCCTTGAGCCTGTCCTGGAACTCACTCTGTAGACTCGAGTGGCCTTGAACTCACAGAGATCCGCCTGCCTCTGCCTCCCGAGTGCTGGGATTAAAGGCGTGTGCCACCAACGCCCCTGCCACACATGGCTTTCTTACCCTCTCTCTAAAGCCCGCCTTCCCTTCAGTCATGCAGCTGCTCGCCACCCTGCACTGCAAAAGGCACGGCTTTCCTCTTCTCCACCCCTCCTCTGGGCACCCACCAAGACTTTCTGTTGGCCCACCCAGTTCTTTTTGATGCCAAGCTTGAAAAATCTGTGCAAGAGTTTTCTTCTCAGTCCCTTTTAAAATTCTTTTACTGATGACTAAGGACCAGGAAAAGACAGGCCCAATTTCCCCAGTAACAAAAGTACATTCCTATTTATTCTACATACTTTTGCATAGTTGAATCTTTTGAGTGATGTGGTTTTTGCACCACTGGTGTAAAACATGGTGAATGTGAAGGAATGGTCTAGTCAGGACAATGGGTACCTGACCTGGCGGAGTCCTCATTGCCACAGGGGGAACATCCAGAACCTGTCTAGGGAAACTTGGAGTTTCAGAGCCATCAACCCCCTGCATGGCTCCTTCCAGCACAGCATGAAACTGCCCCATAAGTCACTTAGTTTAAAACAGAGCCAGCCCTGAAAAGACTGGGTCAGTGGCTGTTAGTGTGTGTGTGTGTGGGGGGGCATCAAAGTTCACATATGGAGGTCAGGAGACAGTTTGCAGAAATTGATCTCACCTTGTGGGTTCTGGGAATTGAACTCAGGTCATCAGGTTTGTATTTACCCACCTTGCTGGATACCCAGTTTGTTCCCTATCTATCTATCTATCTATCTCTCTATCTATCTATCTATCTATCTATCTATCTATCTGCTTTCTCCCCATTTGTCATGTATGTATGTTGGGGGGTGCAGGTGTGTGACTGCATTGCATGTGAGGCCCAAGGTTGTTGTAAGAAATCATCCTTGATTGCACCCTACCTTATTCTACAAGTCAGGATCTGTCAATCAAATCCAGGGAGGTCAGATATGGCTAGTCTGGCCATCAGGCTTACTCTGAGGCCCCATTTCTGTCTTTGGAGGTTGGAATCACAGGTGTGCGGCCATGCATACTCAGTATTTACATGAATTCTGGAGATCCTAACTCCAGTCCTCACAGTTGCCCAGCAAGGCTTTAAGCACTGAGTCATACCACCCGCCCACAGACCATTGTTCATTTTAAGTTGGGAATAATGAAATCTACTTCACTGGGTCAACGTGCATGGCAGCTAAATATGAGAAAATGTGAATGTAGAAAAACCGTACAACATTAATTGATATGGGACTGTTTATTTTTTTCTATTCTCCATTTCCCAAGGCCAACTATGTACCTTTTCCTTGGGGACCATTTATAAGAAAGGAGCAGTTGTCTGGAGATAGTTTTCTTTGCTCTGTAGAAGCTTCTGCTCGTTAAGGAGACTGTGTCAAGGGTGAGGTGGGGAAGAGGGAACAGGGGGGATGCTGGGTACCCTTTCAGGGGAAGAATCGGGAGTGGACAGTGGACATATTTGTCAGGGTTATGGAGATGAAGGAGGTTCTGTAAGGATGGGGAACTATGCTTTTCAGAACTGGGTCCTCTCACGGTCAAGGTGTAAAGGTGGGCTGGCTGCTAATTTCGAAGTTCCTAGCCATGGCAAATATCAGTATGTGCAAGATGAGGTGGTATGACAACTGTGTGCTTCCAAAGGGGCCACTTGATTTTGAGTAATGAGTATCTCAGTGGTGGCCCTTGTGACCAAAGTCTGGAGAGAGTTCTCGACTTACTTTTTTCTTGATAAGGCCCCTGGGATTTTTAAAACAAAACAAAACAACACAAAAAACTAAGTTGAGTGGGAGGCATCTAGAATTACAGACATAACCCTGAGATGAACACCAGTGCAAAGAGAGTGGAACCTTGAAGGACCCTTTGATACCTATAACCATGGCTGGAATCAGAGCCAAGGCTTAGAAGAAATGAAATAAGGGCCCAGGTGTTTGGCACAGGAAGCAAAGCTTAGAAATGACTAAGGAATATGAGGCAGAGGGAGCTTTAAATTTTTATTTTTGTTGTAAGAAGTGATACATAAACTTTTGGAATAGAAGCAGACTTAATTTGGTTAAA
Source organism: Mesocricetus auratus (assembly GCF_017639785.1). Taxonomy (NCBI): domain Eukaryota; kingdom Metazoa; phylum Chordata; class Mammalia; order Rodentia; family Cricetidae; genus Mesocricetus; species Mesocricetus auratus. Next base: position 30,714,798 of record NW_024429182.1, on the reverse strand, counting down.
TGTGCATAAAATCTTACTGATATATCCTGTGTGGTCTATGGTTTATTTTTGATATAGCAACAGATATCTTATATTGTAAGCACTTTAAAAAATTACAAGGTCACTTCTAATTATACACTAATGCACATAAGCATTCACATACAAATACATACACACTCATGTGTAGAATAGAAGGTTAAAAATCTTGGGGCTGAGTGTGGAGCTACATGCCTTTAACCATAGTACCTGGGAGGCAGCACAAGAGGGATCTCTGTGAATTCTGGGCCAGCCTGGTCTATACAACAAGTTCCAGGACAACCAGAGTTGCTCAGTGAGAACCTGCCTTAAAATAAAAACAAACATAAAATAATAAATAAGATAAAAATAAATACAAATTTAGGATGCTGCCAGGTGGTGGTGCACCCCTTTAATCCCAGTGCTTGGGAGGCAGAGGCAGGCAGATCTCTGTTTTTGAGGCCAGCCTGGTCTACAGAGCAAGTTCCATCCAGGACAGCCAGGGCTACACAGAGAAACCCTGTCTCATAAAACAAAAACAAACAAAACCCCCAAAGTTTATGATGGGTTACAGTCCTGTACCTGTCTGTGTGTTAGTGTCAGGCTCTATCAGCCCCCCAAACTGATTTGGGAGTCTTTTCCTGCTTACCAAAAGAGCACATCTTTATTCTGCATCATATCATCGTTCCATTGATCAGAGCTTCTCAAACTTTAATGTGCACATACCTCATTTCAGGAGTCACTTACCTGCCCTCCCTCTTGTGTGTCTCCTTAGCATGTCTTTTCTATGGTAACACACAGGTGTTCGCATGCACGCGCGCATACACACACACACACTCTCTCTCTCTCTCTCACACACACACACAGGTTAACATCACATTTATTATTTGTCTCTAGAATGTAAGCTTCACAAAGGCAGGGAATTTTGTCTGTAACTCTGGCATGTGGTATTCTATACTTTTTTGAAAGAAAGGAAATGCACTTTGGGGGAATGAGTGTACAAATATTTAATTTCTGAAATTAAATTGCATTTAATAGCACATTGAGCACTTGGTGGATGCGAGGTGTTTCTGAGAAGTGTTTTGTGGAATACTAAAGTGAATGAACACTGGGAAGTCCTGGATTCTGGAAAAATACCTCGGAACAGATGTCCTTGCCACGTGACCCCACCTGGCTCTCAATGAGTTTAAACAGGTCTGTAGATGAGTTATATTATGTTTGAGTGATGAGTAATGATGACTCATCTCCAAATATCTCAGGATTAATATTAGATTTTTTTATAAGGATGTCACATGGTCACTACGGGTCAGGAGATGGACATTGCCCCTTACAATTGCTCCAGGTCTTAGGCTGGTAGAATAACTACCTCAAATACTGCTGGTCCTTAGGGAACTCAGGAAGATCTATAAAGTAAATGCCTCTTTTTTTATTTTAAACGGGGAGCAATAAGGCCTACTTCACTAAGACTTGTAGCGTCTAAATGAGAGAGAATAAGAATGTAGAAAAAAATTGTGTAATGTGGCTGTCTCCTCTTCTTCACTTCCTGAGGTCATTTGTGTACCTTTCCTTGAGGGTTATTTATAAAGAAGGTACTGAAGTCCTCCTCATTCCGGAGGGCCTGCTGACTTGCTGCACCATCTGACCTGCACTCACAGCGCCCTCTAGTGGGATGAGAGCTACTTCGTCAGACCTCCGAGGGGACTTCATCAGAAACCGCAGTTGCAGACCTTGTTCAGAGAAGAATAGCGTTTATCTGTACTCTGACCTGCTTTGTAGGCCTGGCAGGGGAAGCGGGAACAGGGTAGAGCAGCCTTCTCAGCTTCCCTATGGAGTCTACTTTTTCTCCTTGACAAAACCATCACAATTTCTAGAATTCATAGAACTTAGACAACCAATATTTTTCTCCAAATTGCCAATTAAAATTTTAGTTATACTATTATTATTATTAGTGTGTGTGTGTGTGTGTGTGTGCTTAGAGACAACTGAAATGTGTCAGTTCCCTCCACACAGATCCTAGGGATGGGACACTCAGGTCATGAGTTTTGTCAGCAAATGCCTTTGCCTACTGAGCTGTCTTGCTGGGCCCAAGTGGATTAGTGCATAGAAACTTCCTTTATGTCTTCAATAACCTTTTCAAAATCTGTAAAAATGAAAATATTTACAATGGTGAGGACAATGTAATTCTTGAAGCCTTTCTGGAATAATGATTATTAATCACAAAATAAGAAAAAGGAGTTGCTTCTACAGGAACCACAGATATATCTTTGCAGTTATGGCTTCTTAACTGGAGTCAATGGATTCCTACAACAGTGTTTCCATACAATTTGTTTCCTTTGTGATTCTCTCTCTCTCTCTCTCTCTCTCTCTCTCTCTCTCTCTCTCTCTCTCTGTATGCTGCTTAAAGCTAATCTGAGAAGGAGTCAGCGCGCTGGGGAATTCTTTGGCACACGTCAGAGTTAGTGTCAGTGAACAAGCTGACTGGCCTGGGGGAGGGAATCACGACCGAGGAAGTGCTTCTGCTACATTGGCCTGTGGGACATTTTCCCAATTGCTACTTGATGGAAGAGAGTCCACCCAACTGTGAGTGTAACATCCCTGGGCAGGCAGGTGGACCTGCCTGGGTTGCACAAGAAAGGTAGCTGAGCAAGTCAGGGGAAGCAAGTTTGTAAGCAGCAGTTCCTTGTGGTCTCTGCCTCAGTTCCTGCTTCCAGGTCCCTGCCCCAAGTCCCCGCCTTGGCATCCCTCTGTAAAACTGTAAGATGAGATAAACACTTTCTTCCCCAAGTTACTTTTGTCGTGGTATTTATCATAATAACAGAAAGCAAACAGGAACAATATGGTTAAGAATTTTAAGTTCGCCGGGTGGTGGTGGCACACGTCTTTAATCCCAGCACTCGGGAGGCAGAGGCAGGCGGATCTCTGTGAGTTTGAGGCCGGGCTGGACCGATAGCCTCCAAAACAATACAAAGAAACCCTGTCTCGTAAAAACCAAAAAAAAAAAAAAAAAAAAAAAAAAAAAAAGAATTTTAAGTTCAACCCATGTCTTAGTTTCTATTACTATGACAAAACACCACGAGCAAAGCAACTTACAGAAGAAAGAGTTTATTGGAGGCTTACAATTTCAGAGGATGAGTCCATAACCATCTTGAGGGAGCATCACAGCATACACGCAGACACAGCACTAGAGCTATAGCTTTGATCCACGAGCAGGAGGCAGAGAGAGCTAACTGGAAATGTCCTGGTCCTTTGAAACCTCAAAGCTCAGCCCCCAGTGACACACCTCCTTCAACAAAACCACACTTCCTAATCTTTCCCAAAACATTTCCACCATTTGAGAATCAAGCATTCAAACATCCCAGTCTATGGACTCCATTCTCAAATCACCGCAGTGTGAGAAAGCATTTTAAATCTTGCCAGTAGGTGGCACCCTTGCTTTAAGAGTCGGAAAGAGTGAGCCGCCGCTTGGGCAAAAAGGCAAGGGGGCTTCACGGATGTCCGAGGAATAATGAGATAGAATTAGCCTCAGAAAGTTACAATAGTCTTAAATAGTAAGTGACACTTACAAATTTCTAGCAGACAAAATGCAAGTCCACTAACAAAGATGTTATGGTCTGGTATATAAAACAGAGGAACCAACACAACCCAGAGTAGGTTTTATTGACAAAAGCAACACCTAATCGCAAACACCAACTTTTATTAAAAAGAGAAAAAATTGGGGGGGAAGGGGGTGGTAGGGAAGTGGGCAGAGGTACAGATGAAGTAAGAGTTCTGAGTGACTCTTGTCAAAGCGGCGCGGTAAACGAACAGAGGGTTCTTGTATAATCTATGTTTTTGTTTATATTTGAAAAAATTAAATATGTTTGAAACTTTTCATTCAGAAAAAAAGTTGATGTATATTTAAGACAGCAATGTCAAAGAGCTGAATTTCTGGTGATCAGACCTGAACGTGTGAGAATACACACCAAACCACAGAGTTAGCCGGAAGGAAAGGATAAACATTGGCACAGAGGAAGCCGTGGGCCACAGGAAGTGAATAACCCGAATGAATGTGTAGCACTGAGTCATGTTGCTCAAGCCTCATTTGATTAATTTTTCTTTCATTGAGAAAACTACTTTTTCAACACTGTGTTAGCTTGGAAAAGCGGGGTTTTCATGAAGTTTCAGTTGTCCTGTTCTTTTGTTCGGGGTGGGTCTGGGATAAAGAGATGAGTGACAATGTCAATAGAGAATCTGGAGTTAGGAGAGACAAAAGCTATAGATTTTAGACACATGAAGGAGGGGGGACAATGTTCCCTTTTACTATTGTCAATTCCTCATGGCTAAAACAGAGACACTTAGCTGGTTCATTCTTATTAGCAACAGTTCATTTAAAGATATTTGCTTTAAGGAATCTGTTTTATGTCTGCTGACAGATTTTCCCAGATGGTTGTATCTACTGTAGAATAATCCTCTTGTACACTGTAAAGAGTTGTCACTGAAAATGGTTTAAATAAAATGCTGATTGACCAGTAGCCAGGCAGGAAGTATAGGTGGGGCGACCAAACTAAGGATGATGGGAATGAGAAGGGCGGGATCTGAGGAGTCACCGGTCAGATGCAGAGGGAGCAGGACATGAATGTGCCATGCTAATAATGGTACGGCCGTATGGCAGAGCATAAATAAAGATTACGGCTTAACTGAAAGTGTGAGAGCTAGTTAGTAATAAGAGTGAGCTATTGGCAGAGCATTCGTAATTAACATAAGCCTCTGAGTGGTTATTTGGGAACTGGTGAGTGGGAAAGAAACATCTATTTACATATATCCATGGAATTTAATTTTGAAGCAATAATAAAATTACTTCAAAACATATGAATGTTTCCATTCATGTTCTAGCTACAAGGGAGGTAAAAAAAAACTCTTTCAACTGACATTTCTTAGCATTCAGGAAATACTTGTTTTCACTTTTCTAATTTTAAAAAAGGTTAAATGTATGTGTGCAGACCATGTGTATGAAATGTCCACAGAGACATTAGATCCCCTAGAACTGGAATTGTAGACCGTTGTGAGTCACCATCAAACCTGTGTCCCCTGAAAGAGCAGCCAGTGCTCTTAACTACTGAGTCACCTCTCCAGCTCCACAAAATCCCCATTTTAAAAGATTTTTCAGAATAAGATAAAGAAGGTATTTCTATTTTTAATTTTACAAGACCAAGTAACAATCACAATAAATGCATGTAATACATGCACAGTACTCTAGTCTCTTAATCAAAAGAGAATATTATGAATGGTAAAGCAATATATTTTCTTTGAAACTGAAAATTATTCATAATTATATTAATAATGCAGTCAGTTATCTCATTGGAAAACTGAATATTTACCCTTCCATATTCTGTTTAACGTTAAGGTTCCGCCGAGAGACAAAGAGTTTGGGACAAAATGACACTATTTACAGGACCCAGACGTTTCCTTGTCACCGTCTGGCCACCAAGATGTGATGGAGAAGGAAGACAGACTGAGGGACAGTGAGTAGAGAGACGTTGCCTCATGCCGCATTTGGGCTCTAGAAGGTGCTATCACATCAACGGGCGGGGTGGGGGGGGGAGGGCAGCCTCTGCATAGCATGGATCCTTTGCTTACCTCTCCTGAAATGATCTCCACTATTAGGTGCCAAGGATAGAAAACTATGGTATATCCCTGAAAGACCATAAGGAGTTTAAGTCCCAGCACAAAGCTGGGACTAGAAGCAAGTTTGAGAAACTGGTATTTGGCTCAGGGAGAATGAATGCACACTTCTAAGAGTAAATTCAAAGGGACTATCATGGGGCCAAGATGGCCCAAACTATTTCAGGCTCAGTAAATGCTTGAAGTTACACCTGGAACCTGAGATTTTTCCCTGTGGATGCCCTTGTCTCATGGGACAATTTTTAAGAGAACACAAGCATGCCATGTGTGTATCCTGTCCCTTCCTCTGTCCTCTTTAGGATATAGATAATGCTACCTACCAAGTTGAGCAAGGTCAGAAGACTTGGTTTCCATTCCACTGGGTACCAGCCGCCTCCACTTCTCTACTTCATTAAAAGCATTGTTATTGGTTGTTGCTGTTCTACGGGAGACTCTAATATCTTCAAACCCAGAGTGAAGAGAGAGCCAGAGATGGCAGGGATGGTGTGACTCTGGCAGAAAATGAACTGGTCCTGTGTCCTAAGCATCATAGGTGCCTCAATACCTCAGGTCTACAGCGTGAGTTCCAGAAGGCCAGAGCTACACAGAGAAACCCTGTCTTGAAAAACAAAACAACAACAAAGCAAAACAAAAAAAGTACTCTGACCAAAAGTAACCCAAGGAAGGAAGGGTTTATTTGGGTCCCCTGCTTGAGGTGGAGAAGTCATGACCTCAGGAGGTTGAGGTCTTACGCGTCTGTGGTTAGGAAACAGAGATGGAAGCTTGTGTTCACTTCACTTGCTCCATCGCTTCCTCAGGTGGCAGGCCTTTCCACTTCCTCCTCAACTCAATCAAGATAATCACCACAGACGTGCCCAGGGAATTCTAGATTCTGCCAGGTTGGCAATTAACACCAACCGCCCCATGCCATCTCCATTCCCGGTTCAGTTTCTTCTCCTCTTGCAGTACTAAAATACCCTGAAAAAGGAACTCGAGGAAGAAAGGGTTTACTTTAGCTCTACAATAACAATGAAGTTAAGGCCAGGGCCTTAAGCAAACAGAGAACAATGAAGGCTTCCCACATTCTGTAGTTGTCACACTGTTTCACATCCCAGCTATAAAACTGTCAACGGCCTCAAACCACGTTGTCAGATTTACCACAGCAACAGCCACACTTCTTGATACCAGTGTCTAAGTTTCTCTTCCTGTGTCTGTGACAAAAATAACCCTGACAAAAACCGCTTAGAGGAGAAAGGAGTCATTCTAACTCATAATTCCAAAGTGTAGTCCATCATGGTGGGGGAGTCCAGGGCACAGGAGCAGAAGCCTCATCACATCCACCCAGGATTAGGAGGTGGAGAAGGATGGATGCCTGTACTCAGCTCACTTTCTTTATGTTAGACAGTCTACAATCCCAGCCCTGGGAATGGGCGCCATCTACATTAGTGGGCCTTCTCATCCGAGTTAACATAATCAAAATAATTCCCCACAGGCATGCCCAGAGACCCTTCTTCAGGATGATTCTAGATTCTGTTGGCAATACTAACCATTACACAAGGCGTGGCAAAAGAAACTAAACATTTTAAAAGAGAATTGAGAGAGTAGGTTCATATAAGTTTTACCACTTATAGACCTAGAACTTCTACTTTTTCATCATTTTAGGCAATATTTTTAATGAAAATTTTCAATGAAGAATCCTAATAAGAGTATTTAAGCTCTATTAGGTTTCAACAAATGGCCCAAATCCAACATCTTTCCCTGTATCATTGCCTAATGTCAAGTTTTCAAAACTTTAGGGTTTCTTAAGGTCAGCAGAGCTGACATTGGGCAGAGTGATTCTTTTGGAGACAGGTAAGTGTGTGTATGTAGGGAGGTATCCCTGAGCACAGTAGAATGTTTATTTCACAACACCTCTTGTTTCTACCTGATATATGTTAGGATCATTTTGCATTACATGCACAATAAACTGTGATAGACCTAAATGGCTCAAGATAAAATTAGTGTCCTGAGAGACGTTGTCATCTCCAACCAAAAACCACTACTCTGAAAACAGTTTGTTTGCTTGTTTTGTGGTTTTTCCATCTTGTTTTGTTTTGAGACAGGCTCTCACTGTGGAGACCCCTTAGCCAAAGTAAAGTAAATCCAATTCTTAGATATACTGAGTTGATCATTTCAGTATCTTACTCTTCCTTGACATTCTCTTTTATGATTTCTTTTCCTTGACTGTAAATACCCCCATCAAGGATCTACTGCTTCATAGCAAACTAATCCACCCTCTTCATCTCCTCTTCCTCTTCTTCTTCCTCTTTCTCCTCCTCTTCCCCTTCCCTATTCTTTTTCTTCTTCAAAGCCTGAAGACATTTTTCATTAGAGTTTAAAGAAAAGTTTTTGTTTTCCTGTTTGTTTGAGATAGGGACTTACTATGTAGCATTCGGCTGGCCTGAGGCTTGTGATATAGACCAGGCTGGGCTCCACTTCTCATCTAAGAATTATCTGCAACTATCTGACTATGCCCTGAAATGAATTCAAGTGACAAAACTAGATTACCCTTTTCATATTTCAGCTCATAGGGCAATGGTTCTCAACCTGTGGGTCATGACCCCTTTGGGGTTGCAGATCAGGTAGGTATTACATTATGATTCATAACAGTAGCAAATTACAGTTATGAAGCAACAACAAAATAACTTTATGGTCCGGGGTTACTGCAACATGAGGGACTGTATTAGAGGGTCACAGCATAAGGAAGGGTGAGAACCACTGATATAGGGAATCATCCACACATTCTACATAAAAATCCTTTCATTTATGAATTGTAAATATTTTCTTCCAATTCTGCTACTTCTCTTTATTTTGAGGGAGCCAACTTTAAATAGTTTTGTTCAAGACATTGCATTTCCCACAGTGTTTATATAGAACGACTGCAGCAGGTCAGCTTCGAGTTTGCCACACGACTCAATGCATTTGGGTACTAACAATACTTTACTATGGAAAAATGTTACATCTCAACTTACGTTTCTTTCTTTCATCTTTAAAAAGAGGTTTTCCAGTGAGGGGTATGTTGAAAGCCTGGTGGATCTAACCATTTTTTTTATGGTTAGTGGCTTTTTTGTTCTAAAAATACTTTGCTTCAGTTGCAAAGGTATTATTCTATTTTCTTCATAGTTTTATCTGAAGTGTTTGGACTTCATGGTTTAGCCTCATAGTTTTAATCTTTTATTATAACTATGATCCACATAGAATGAATTTTGTGAATGTTATATGAGTTAAGGGTTCAGGCTAATATTTATTCATATAAATATCAGTTTTAGTAATTTTTAAAAGTAAAAGTAGTTTTCTTTCTTTCTTTCTTTCTTTCTTTCTTTCTTTCTTTCTTTCTTTCTTTCTTTCTTTCTTTCTTTCTTCAGAATCTGTGTATCCAAGAGAAGATATCTTTAACCTTTATTTATTCAGTTGCATATCTATCTTTGTATGTATTTATGTATCATCTATCATCTATGATTTTAATACTATCTATCATTGTAATCTATCTATGATTTTGATCCTCCTGCCTACAATTCCCAAGTGTTGGGATTATACAGGCATGTGTGACCAAGGTCTATTTATGTATCACTGGGGAGAGAACCTGGGGCTCCATGCGTTGTAGGAAAGTGCTCTACCAAGTGAACTACATTCCAGTCCTAGTTTAGTGAAACACACACACACACACACACACACACACACACACACAGAGAGAGAGAGAGAGAGAGGGGGAGATCCATTTTGTGTGTGCGTTCTCTCTAGTCTATGTCTTCCATCTCCCTGGAGGAGCACACACACACACACACACACACACACACACACACACACACACAGAGAGAGGGGGGAGATCCATCTTGTGTGTGCGTTCTCTCTAGTCTATGTCTTCCATCTCCCTGGAGGAGCACACACACACACACACACATACACACACACACACACACAGAGGGGGGAGATCCATTTTGTGTGTGCATTCTCTCTAGTCTATGTCTTCCATCTCCCTGGAGGAGCACACACACACACACACACAGAGAGGGGGAGATCCATCTTGTGTGTGCGTTCTCTCTAGTCTATGTCTTCCATCTCCCTGGAGGAGCACACACACACACACACACACACACACACACACACACACACACACACAGAGAGGGGGAGATCCATCTTGTGTGTGCGTTCTCTCTAGTCTATGTCTTCCATCTCCCTGGAGGAGCACACACACACACACACACATACACACACACACACACACAGAGGGGGAGATCCATTTTGTGTGTGCATTCTCTCTAGTCTATGTCTTCCATCTCCCTGGAGGAGCACACACACACACACACACACACACACACACACACACACAGAGAGGGGGGAGATCCATCTTGTGTGTGCGTTCTCTCTAGTCTATGTCTTCCATCTCCCTGGAGGAGCACACACACACACACACACACACACACACACACACACACAGAGAGAGGGGGAGATCCATCTTGTGTGTGCGTTCTCTCTAGTCTATGTCTTCCATCTCCCTGGAGGAGCACACACACACACACACACACACACACACACACACACACACACACACACACAGAGGGGGGAGATCCATTTTGTGTGTGCATTCTCTCTAGTCTATGTCTTCCATCTCCCTGGAGGAGCACACACACACACACACACACACACACACACACACACAGAGAGGGGGAGATCCATCTTGTGTGTGCGTTCTCTCGAGTCTATGTCTTCCATCTCCCTGGAGGAGCACTGTGATGTGAACACTCAGGCAATATGTCTAATTTTTTTAAACATAGGTTCTGGGAATTTAAACTCAGATGATCATGCTTGTGTGGGAAGTATTATTATATACTTAAGAGCTACCTCCACGGCCCAGAACCACTTTTAAGGGTAGAAATACAATTAGAAATTGTTACAAGTGCCAAACCTTGCAATTATTAGGACTTAAGTGTTAGCCGATAGCTATGGCTTTTTTTTTTTTTTTTTTTTTTTTTTTGGTTTTTACGAGACAGGGTTTCTCTGTATTGTTTTGGAGGCTGTCGGTCCAGCCTGGCCTCGAACTCACAGAGATCCTCCTGCCTCTGCCTCCCGAGTGCTGGGATTAAAGGCGTGTGCCACCACCACCTAGCTAGCTATGGCTTCTTATTGGCTAGCTCTGTCTTAATTATTAACCCATAACTACGAATCTATGTATTTCTACATGGCCTAATCTCACTGGAGAATGCCTGGCACATCCTATCTTCTCTGTCTCTACATGGTATCTCCTCGAGGCCTCTCTCTCATCTCTCCCCAGTATTCTCCTTGTCTCCTAGTCCTGCTTTTCTTCCTGTCTCTACTGGCCAATCAGTGTTTTATTCATCAAACAAAATAACAGAAACCTATATGCAGAAGGACATCCCCCATCACTTTAGATGATTTTTTATTTTCCCTACTCTATATATTCTCTCCAATGAACTTAGTTTCTTCCAGTGAACATACTTAGGAGAAAAACACTGTCTTTCCCTCTGCTTGTAACCCAAAGTCCAAGTCGTAGGCTTTTGACTGTATAGCAACAAGTCTGGTTGCTAAGTGCTTTGGCTTGACTGCAGGTTTTTTACAGCTTTCAAGAACCTGTGCTGTGGTCCTCTAGACACTGGAGACAAGATATAGGTGGGCCTTGGGCCTCTCTCAGTGCTGGCTCCAGTGTTCCAGAGAGATGCTTTATGTGTTTAGCTGAAGCTCATTCCAAATTCAAGGCAGTAAGAGTAATGATGAGGAAATCCATCCCAGGGCAGATGCTTTAACTGAAAGTTGGAGGCATTAAAGGAAACAATGTTGGAATTTGATACACCAGTCCTACTTTTTTTTCTGAATTCCTGAAGCCAAGAGGCCATGCAATGCATTATAAAGACTCTTTGTTCTATAGCAGCTCCAAGTGCCACAGCACATACCTTCTGTGTTTAGTTTGGACTATGGACAAAGGAAAGAATGTAGAATTCTATGACTAAGGATGACCATATTCTCCCCTGAGTACTCAGTAGCCCTTGATCTTTTCATTGTGGGTCAAACTACTCTTTCATATTATACTTATTTTCCCAGGGTATTATTTTTCTTTCAACCATATCTTTATTTTCTAAGTAGTTAGCACTATTTAATAGTCTCTAATCCCCACTTACTCCACCCAGGCTCAGTTCTTCCCCTCTTCCTGAACTGCATGGCTTCTTCTTTCTAATAGATTTGTTATCAACATAATTCCATGGCCTAATACAGTTTCCTCTTTAACAGTGCTTGCAAACAGAAGATGTTGTACTACAGGGCCATGGACCATCACAACCAGTCATATTATAGCTAGAAAGATATGAGGCAAATAATTTAGAAAAAATCATACTGGGTATGGTGGTAAACATTTGTAACCCTAGTAGTCTGGAGGCTGAGGCAGGAAGCGCACAGAGAGCTCAAGACTAACTTGTGCTATTTGAGGAAATCATGTTGCAAACAAACACACACAGAGAAGAGCAAAGGGAAAAAATTCAATAAAATTACAGCCTTGGAGAATATCTTATCTAGCAAGCTGGGACAGCCACGTTCACACAAGGGTTAATTCCTAGGAGACACTATTCTGGGAAAATAATGCCAAAGATATGGCCTTAAAAACACAAGGTATAAGAATAGAGCTGTGCACAAAGGTAAGTCATGGAGGGAAAAATTATGGAAGACTGTAGCATCTAGGAGTCTTCTCATATCTCCTTCCAAGCTATTGGATTCTGGGAGGGTTGTGCCTCTAATGGTCTTTGGACTATTTTACAGTTTTAAATTTAGAAAACCAATAGCAATTCATGTGATTCTAATTCATGATGTGCAGGAGAATTCTGTATAGTCGAGGGACAATCTATTTACTTACCCTCATTGAGTTTTGCATCATTTTTCAATTATTTCCAGTATTCCTGTTGTTTCTTTAGGAACACACAAACACACACACACACACACACACACACACACACACACACATACACATATATCTTTGAGTTCTCATTTGAAAAGCATGCAAAAATTTATCAATTCCTTGGTCAAAAGTTAACATTTTGGCACATTCTCACTTTTTATGTGCAGGATAGCCATAATTCTGCTTTTAAAATATTCTTTTGGCAGACATGTATGAAAGTTAGATAATTGAAAAAGTATGGCAGTCAGGTCTTGCCAGCAGAAAGGACGACAAATAATCAGACCCAAGTTTGAACTGACAACTTTATTACAACTCCCTGGTGGTCTGGACTCTGAGTTTATAGGGACTAAGAAACCAAACATTGGTCTTCTGGGACACATGATGTCTCCACGAAGTCATTCTTTAGAATGGTTTAGAACCACAATTGTTTCCAAGCTGACATTTTTTTTCAAGTGAAAATTTGGATGTATGATTTTGCTTCAGTAAAAAATGAAAGAAAATTAAATAGTGGTGCAGTTTTTAAAAGCCACAATAAAGTCTAAAATGGATTTGTTTCTATGCAGAGACTTATTTACTTTTCGGAGGCTCAATCCTGGAAGGTGGCATCAGTTGTTTTCTCTGTTCCTACGTGACAGAGTTCAGGCCATTCCTAAAAGAAATTCCAGGATGAAGCTGACTAACACAAGGAAATTACTCTTTCTGGATCACTAGGATGGTCTAACTTAATGGATGACTTAGTTGGACCTTTTGGTTTCTTCCATCTCTTTAAAGTGACAGACTTTTGGGGCACAAGCTCCTTAAAGACACTCCCAAGTCTCCACCCATTCACCTTTGTCCTCCTTTTCTTCTGCTGGATAGAACAATTCCATCAAGCTTACCCCAAGCTTCAGGAACCATGCTGATCATAAAAAGGGATCACACATGGCATCAACTTAACGAGGCATTCAAGGGTTCAGTCCTAACCTACTCTGTTGTCTGTTACTTGTGTCTGCTGCTTCCTGCTCTCTTATTTCTTTGACCATTAACTCAGCTGCTTCATTGACCTAGACTTTGGAGAGAGGCGGGGTTTCACTCTTTAAGAGTTTTAGGTTTTCTTAGCAATGGTGATTCTTTGACTTGCACATACTGCTTTCAAACTGTCTTGAGTATTCTCCAATCTATTAAATAGATACAGGCCTACAATCCTGGTATCCATTGTTAAAGCTCCCTACCAGCTCCTTCAGGACTTCCTCAGGGAGAAGTCACTTCCTTTACATCTCTGAAGGGCCATCTCACCCAGGAGGTATCAAATGAGTATAAGTGATATTAATGGCCCACTGAGACAAGATGGCCAGGAGTTCCCAGACGGCTCAGCACTCAGTGCTCTCTCTCTCTCTCTCTCTGTCTCTCTGTCTCTCTCTCTCTCTCTCTCTCTCTCTCTCTGTGTCTGTTTCTCTGTGTATCTGTCTCTGTCTCTCTTTCATCCCTCTTTCTTTCCTCCTCCCCCTCCTCTTACTTCCTTCTTTAATACTCATTTATTTGTGTGTATATGTTTGTACCTGTTGGTACATAAAGAAGCGCACATGCTGTAACATTATATGTAGAGGTCAGAGGAAATATGTCCCATTTTCACATGGGTTCCAGGGATCCAAAGTCAGACTGTGTTACAAGCACTTTTACCCATGCTGGCATCTCCCAGCCCTCATTCAGATTTTCCATTGCTTATTTAACTATCTCCAGCACATTCTGATACTGGAGTTTTATTCCTCATAGTTCGGATCTCCTCTTGCCGCTATAACTTCCCCTCTGTGATAGTTCCTTAACAATCGGAACCAAGGTTTCTTAGCATCTGGTCTACCTGAATTTTCTTTGCTATAATGGGCTAATGGAGATTGATTAATTTGTAGTGAGAGTAAGTTTACTTAGTTCATGGCTTTTTTGATCCAGTGCTGCAGGGTGGAAAAGTAGAAGGGCAAGTAGGTATGAGGAGCAATAAACACAGGGGGTGGCCTTGTGTCCTACTTTGCCTTTTACTACTGTGATAAATGTCTTGGCCCAAAACAACTAAGGAGAGGAAAGTGTTTGCTTCATTAACAACTCCTAGGTCAGTCTATCACCGAGGGGAGACAGGGTAGGAACTCAAAGCCCAAACCTGGAGGCAGGAACTCAAGCCTTGCATGGAGGAACACTGATTACTGGCTTGCTCAACCTGTTTTGTTTTGTTTTTAAAATATAAACCAGGACCACTTGCCCAAGGACAGCACCATTCACAGTAGGTGGGCCCTCCCACACCAATCAGTCAATCAATCAAAAAAAAAATGATCCACAGTCTTACCAACAGGACAACCTGATGGAGGCATTTTCTCAATTGAAGTTTCCACTTCCCAGATGACCCTGGCTCATGCCACGCTGACAAAAACTAACCAGCATACCTTCATTTCGAGTTATTTATCCTTACAACAGATAATCTAGTCCTGAAAGAGCTGTGTCCATTCATTCAAGAGGGCTATGGCTCCATGACACAATCTTCTCTCTACATTGTTACAACAAGAACCACATTTCAACATGAATTTGAAAAAGGATAAAGCATATTCAAGTCAGAGCATCTGACTGTCACAAAGTCACTACACGAACTGACTCAATCTACACTAACCCCCATGGATACAACAATTCCTTTGACCCCATGCCCCCCCACAATGTGACTCCTCAACCTACACAAAGCCATGTGTCATTTTCTTCTTCCCAGAAACATTCTTCGAGACTTCCCATCTAAGATCCGCATCAGACACAGAGTTGCTCTGATTTGAAACCTTTGATGCCAATACCATGGCTTCCTCTTCTCCCTTTTTCATTATTTCTCCCTCCTTTCCCCAGTTGAATCAGACCCTCTTCAAATTCAGTTCACATACTCACTACTCAGTCCCAGTATTAACATAATACTGCCTCAAGTTGCAGAATTATTAAAAATTATTTTATATGTAGGAGTGTTTTGCTTGCCTGCATGCGTGTACGTCATGTGTGTACACTGCCTGAGGAGGCCAGAAGAGGGCAAGAACATCAGATCTCCCGGAACTGGAGTTAGAGACAGTTGTTAGCTGCCATGAAGATGCTGAGAACCATCTAGCCCCTCAGAGACAATTTTCAATAAGTGTTCTAGGAAGTGCTACCCCAAGAATTGCTGATGGTTAGTTGGAAAATAGTTAGGGCTAGTGAGACGGCTCAGAGGGTGAAGGCACCTGCCGCCAATCTTAACCTGAGATTGATCCCAGTACTTATACGAGAGAACCAACTTGTACGAGTTATCCTCTGACCTATATGCAAAAATAAATAGATAAATGTAAAAAAGCAAACAACAGGAAAATGGTAAAAAAGACACACTATTTCTAAAAAAGAGAAGAAAGAACATATATAGGCTCACACCAATTTGGGGGAAGGTTGGGTTAAACAACAAGGTTTCTTTATTTACACTTTGAGTTCTTGTCTTGTGCCATCAGTTAGGAGTTTCTAAGCATTAGTGTGGACTCCAAAGTGTCATTATAGCATCATGTCACTCATTTGTTGTTCTGAACAGGGAAGCATAGACTCTATTCATGTTTCAGCCTGGGAGGAACACCAGGAATAGCAGGTTGGTAGCTGAGCCTCTAGATTTCAAGCATGGGTAGCATAACAATTCAAAGTAAAGCCTTCGTATTGTGGAAAGGTCATTAATCTAGGCAATATGGAAATGGGATCTGTGAGGAGGATTCCTTAGCAGCCCATAGAACTTCAGTCACTGAGTTAAAACATTTTCACATATCTGAATCTGCAGGCTCTGACACAATACATTGTGTCTTTGAATCCACCTAATGGCCATGTCCAATGGCTATTTTAAGTCCTGCCTTCTTTCCTTCATTGTGGTTCCCGGCACACTCTGTCTTGCCAGTCTCTGGTTTGGAACTCTTTGCTTTGTTGACTTACATTAACCATCCTTGTAATTTCCCATCTGTCTTTGTGATTATTCTTTCTCATCTTCTCCTTTGTAACACTCCTATTCCTCCCTCTTGAGCGGTAATATGCTAGGGTCACCATCTTGGTCTGACCTCTCTTTGCGCTGACTAAATTCTCCTTTCATGAGTTGCTGAAAACTCAGTTGCCATAGTCTCCACATCTGCTCCAAAAGTAGTGTACACAGACCCAACTCAGTCTCTACCCACAAGATATACTATACTTCTCAGATTCTCAACCAGAAGATTTTCTTGTCTCTCCCACTTTAATAATGATGCTACCTTTTACTTAAATAAAAAGAAAAATAGAAATTTTACTCTTTTCTAGTTTAGCCTCCTGTTAAAGTGAAGCTTTTTCCTTGAGAGAAGCCGTTCTGCCCGCCTGGTTCCAGAGCCGCTTTCCCGCCCGCCTGGTTCCAGACCCGCATCAGTCCCAAATAAACACACAGGAGGCTATATTAATTATGAAGCTGTTGGCCTTGCTTATTTCTTACTGGCTAGCTCTGACTTAAGTAGTTACCTCATAATTGTTAATCTAAGTATGTCTCTTACCGGAGAAGTTTCCGGGCTCCTACCCGGCGTTACATGTCGACTCTCCTGTGTTTCTCCTACCCAGAATCCTCCTGGATTCCTAGCCCCACCTATCTAGATTCCTATTGGCCAGACAGTGCTTTATTAGCATAAGACTTCCCCAACAGCCTCCCGTACAGGGTGATACACTGCAGGGTGATATGTTATTGGTTTCCCACTAGCTTTGCTGTGATGTAACACCTTTCAACCATAGGTGATGATGATAAATGTTCTGTACTTTGTTTTTCAGGGACTTGAAGTCTACTTTTGAGGAAACAGTTCTTTCCTTGGGCCTGCAGGTGTTTGGAGGCATACTAGGGTGAGCTTGGCATCTCTGTGTTCTTACTGTGTCTGACTCATTTGATGCCTTTATGTTTGTGTCAGAGTCTAGTCACTTCTGTGTGTAGACATGTAGACCACTAAGCAATGTTTCATCTAAAACTGTAATACAAGGCTAACTTGACCTGGACCTGCCTAGCCCTCTCCTTACCCTCCAAGTATAAAAGACACCTACCAGCCAACATGAGTGGGAACATCAGAGCATGAAAGAAAGACAAAAACGTGACACCCGAGTTCCTGGAATATCCATGAGAAGACATGCTTATCCCTCTTCTCCGTGAAAGACAAAAAACGTGACACCCAAGTTCCTGGAATATCCATGAGAAGACATGCTTATCCCTCTTCTCCGTTGGCCTGCCTTTCCCTCAATGTTCCCACTATGCCTATAAGCCCCAACTCCCTGGAGTCGAGAAGCCCATTTGTCAGTGAAAACTTCTAGTTCTCTCTCCATGGACCTCTGGACAAAGCCTTTCTTTCCTCCAATATTGACCCTCAGGCACTGGATTTTCCAAAACGGGATGAGCTTCATCTAGTAACATTTAGACTGTTGGATTGTGGCCATTCTAATGAATGGAGAGTCATACCTTATTGAGGTTAATTTTTTAATTAATAATGCTGGATATTTTTTCATATGCTTACTGATAGGGCTAATTTGATCTTTTTTGTCAAGTGTTAAGTATTTTGTCAATTAAAAATCAAGCTGGGGCTGGAGAGACAACTCAGTGGTTAAGAGCACTGGCTGATCTTCCAGAGGTCCTGAGTTCAATTCTCAGCTAACACCTGGTGGCTCACAACCATCTGTAATGATATCTGGTGCCCTCTGTCCTGTAAGCATACATGCAGGCAGAAGACTATATTCCTATTAAATAAATATTAAAAAATCAAGTTGTTCTCTTTTTACTGATTTTTAAATGTTCTTTATTTAGTATATAAGTTACTTGTTAGTTCTATAAATATCATGTATATAGTATCCCTTTTACTTATTCATTTTTGAGATAAGATTTCACTGTGTCACTGAGACTGTTCTCAAACTTTCAACCCTCCTGCCTTAGCTTCTGGAGTATTGTGATTACGGGTGTCTATCACTGTGCCAGCCTGTCTTTTCATAATATTAGTAGTGTCTTTTGAACTGTGACTATTTTAATTTTGGTGATATTCAAATTATCAACTTTTCTTTTATGATTCATGATTATTATATCCTAAGAAACCGTTGTGTACACCAAAGACTGTAGAATTTTTCTCCTACATTTTCTTCTACGACTTTTGCAATTACTTGTGTTTTAGAGTTTGTGGGGATAACTTACTCAATTGTGTTGTAAATGATGTCTTTTGATATACTACATATTATTGTACTGTTATTATTAATATTATTTTATGGCTGTGTGTGTGAGAGAGAAGGCATGCACAGATCATGTTGTGTGTGTGTATGTTCAGGACTACTTTTAGGAGTCCATTTTCTCCTTCCACTGTTTGGGTTCCCAGGATTGAACTCAAGTCACCAGACTTGTGCATACACCTCACCCGCTGAGCACCTTCCCAGCTGAGCTCCTTACCCGCTGAGCATCTTACCCGCTGAGCTGCCTTTCCAGTCCCAGTTGTTCGCTTGCTTGTCTTGTTTTGTTTTTCTTTTTTTTCCGAGATAATGTTTTTTTGTGTAGTCTTGCTGTCCTATAAATAGCTCTGTAGACCAGGCTGGCCTCAAATTCACAGGGATTAGCTTGCGTCTGCCTCCCAAGTACTGGGATTAAAGGTGTGCGCCACCACCACTTGGCAACCTGTTGTTGTTTTTGTATAGAAACTTAAAGATATTAAAAAATATCTTCCACACATTTCCTGAATGCCTCTATAGCATTTTATGACCTAAAAGTTCTCTCTCCTGTAGCTCTAATTGGTTTTGTTTTCACTACTCAATGTTCTGTACCGTTCATTAATTAGTGCCAAGTTCTACCAGAGCTGCATACCTACTGTTAGCACAAAAAACTCATCTGCTGCATGCATGGGTCAACTCTCTTTTCACACCCTGTGTGTACCTGTTTCTCTGTAGGCTTTGTACACGCTCATCCTGGGACTTCCCTTTACCGCCAATCTTCACCATATCTACTTTTCTTTTGCAATGGATTCATCTTCTACTTTTTTAGTTTAAATTTGGATTGTTGACTGCATATTTCTTCTTGTAGCAGACGCGATGAGTCTTTCTAGTGGAGAGAAAGTATAAATTGCATGCCAATTATTTAGGTCCTTACAACTTAAAATTCCCCATTGCAAATTGATAAATTGGCATTCTACTTCATATATTAGACTCTGTGGATATATATTTGTGGTTCATCTTGAGTGATATATATATAATCATGGCACATTTTAAAACTCAGTTTTTTAGACTTCAAGAGTAAAGAAGAAATTGTGATAAATCCATCATTCTGGAAACTTTCCAGGAGATAGACACCTAGCAGTTTCACCTGGCAACAGCGGAAACTAACCAAATGTTACTTTGAACTTTAACAGATGATATTTTTACTCATATACACAATCTAAACTAAAGAAGGAGTGAAATCTAGCTCAGAAGAATCCTACAAGGGAGTAGAAAAGCTTTCTCCTTAACAAGGCCATCCTATGTTTGCTAATGACTTATTCAACCCAGCATACTTCCTCTTAGGGAGTTAAAATGTAAGACAAATTGAGAGGCATCCAGATGCTAAAGAATGCAGAAATGGGGGTGGGGAGCATCTAAAATTAAAAGCTATGGTGTATTGAAGTCATGTGTAGTTGAAATATAAGTAAATTGAAATAATAGGATACACAAGTTGTGTAACATCCTGACAAATGAGCCATTTCTCTGTTGTAAATACTTAGTTTCATTTTTTAATTTCCTCACTCACCTTTTTTAATACACATTATTTAACCAAAATATTACTATGACATAACCTATCAAGAAAATAACATCCTGTCAGAAGACAAAAGGCCATTATTTTCCTCTTCTAAAATTTCTGCTGAGCCAACCTATTTTGGGCCGGGTAGAGCTGGGACTGGGTGGAGTGGGGGCTGATGGGAGGAGAAGCCCAGACAACGGTGTTGCTGGATCTTCTGACTGAACTATTGAAATGACTCTGAAGTCTGGCTCCGTGTCCATAGCAGAGGGTACTGGATTCCCAGTGTTTGGATTTAGATGGCTCCAGGGAAGCTCAGAGTTAAGACTAATGAATCACCAGGTTTCACTTTCCAGGCCTCTACATCTTGGGGAGAGCTGTTCCTCACTCCTCTTTACAATCTATCACTGAGATAATCTGAGCCGGCCTATGTGCCTATAATCTTGTAAGAGTAATTAATTAGCATAAGTATTCCCCAAGTCTGTTCTCTCATTTTCATGCCCATTGCACTAATCAGGTTAGGCCTTCATTATTACTGATGTAGCTACAATTGGAACTTCCCGGCTTTCCCTCTTCCACCATGTAACCTTTCTGAAGCACCAATCATGTCACTCTGTGTTTTCAAAGGACGCATGCGCAAGCGCTGGGCATGTCACACAGCAGTACATCATGGAGTTGTCTTGGGAACAGCGCCATTCTATATGTGTGTTCCTGGGGGATGGAGAGACGGAGGTGCGAAGAGGTCCAGAAGAACCAGAGGCCATTTCACTCATTTTTTCATTTCTATCACAAAATGTATTGCCACTGTCTCTGCCTCTGTCCCTCTGCTGACTTTAGATGCATGTGGTCAACTGTAGGAGGAAGCCTGTATGCCGCCATTAACCATGTGACTTACTAGAGGCACATACAGATGAGGTAATAAAAGGGCGGTTTACCACACCGCTAACTACACCCACTTTAGGCATGACTAAAGACGTATACGTACGTAGGCGGTGAACTACGTCAATAGCCAGGCCCACTTTTGGACATGGCTAGGGGGCGTTATGGGGGGAAGGCATAAAAGACAGCACACAGGAAGTCTTGGTCTCTTTTCCCAGAGGTCGGCTTCCGGTTTGGCAGCAGGGGGGGGGCACGACACTACTGGGCTCATCTGGGTTACTTGTTTGGTATCTTGTGAGTAATTTCTATAATAAATACTTAGTTTTACTTTCAGTAAGTGTGTCGCTTATCGTTACAGCATCATTTGAAGCATCAGTCAACTGTTTACTCCCTTTAGTCACATTATGACCCATATTACAACTGATTCAAATTTAAAAGACACAAGTCCCCCCCCCCAATTCGTTGTGTCTCATTCATTCTTCATACTTAAGGAGCAGAATCAGCAGCCTTTACCCACTGTAGCTGGTGATGCATTTATGCTTTTTTTTTCATCTCCAAAGTTGTGTTTTAGGCAAATAAGATGGTTTAGTGGGTAAAAATGCTTGATCTGTAAATCTGATGACCGGAGTTCAATCCCTGGAGTCTATGTAAATGTGTAGGGAGAGAACCAACTCCATAGAGTTATCTATCCTCTCACATTAATCCCCCACACTACCTAAGTTTAATTTTTTAAACTTATTTTATTTTTAATTGACAAATAGTTGTATGTATGTATGAGATGAAATGTGATATTTTGCTATATGTATGCATTATGGACTGGCCAAATCAGACTAACTTCCAACCCATCGCCACAAACATTTATTCTTTCTCTGTGAAAACACTTAAATATATGTGGAGGAAGTCCTGTGATTATGTCAATAAAGCACTGTTGAGCCAATAGGAATCTAGATAGGTGGGACTAGGAGTCCAGGAGGACTCTGGGAAGGAGGAACACAGAGAGTCAAGATGTAATGCCATGGGGTAGAAAGCCCAGAACTATTCTCCGGTAAGAGAAATACTTAGATTAACAATTATGGGATAAATACCTAAGTCAGAGCTAGCCAGTAAGAAACAAGCAAGGCCAACAGCTTCATAATTAATGTAGCCTCCTGTGTGTTTATTTGGGACTGATGCGGCTCTAGAACCGGGCTGGTGGGAAGGCTTCTCTCAAGGAAAAGCTTCCTTTTACATAATGGTTGTCAGAAGCGGGATTGAATTTCCACTCAAAACAACAAAAGCTTTAAAGGAATTTTAGAAACAGAAGAACAGAGAGAAGCACAGAATTTTGGTAGCAGCATTTTTCTCAGGTGGGCTCTGTTTTGCTAGGGACAAGCCGAGATTCACGGGAGTCTTCCTGACTCGGCATAAAAAGAAAAAAAAAAGCCAGCAAGGTTCTTTTAAGAGACTCTACTAACAATTAAAAGGTGTGTACGTACAGCTGGAAGTGGCAGCAACCACATCTCCAAGCCGGCAGCTGGAGTCACGCTTATGCCCGCCATCTTGGAAAAAAACCGTCAGTTTAAAACAGCCGCGGTTTTAACAGATAAGACATGTGGCCAGAAAAACGTAAAGATTTACAGTAAAGTCAGACTTGGATGAAGAAAAACTTCTAAAGGTTTACAGAGTGTTTAAAAATATACATAAGATTGAGAGAGAAAACGAAAAGGCATAGTGGTAAAATAGAGAAGCTGGCTGTGGTGGCGCACGCCGGTAGGATTTGCTGCAGAGGCAGAGGCAGAGGCAGGCGGATTTCCAAAGAGAAGCCCTGTCTCAGAGAAAAATAAATAAAAGTAAAAGAAATAAAGTAATAATAGATAAATAAATAAGCCACGCAAAGATGGAAAATACAGAGGGTCTGGATACTGTACGCTATTGTGCTTTTCAGTTTTTTCATTGCTCAGGAAGGAACAACTGCTAAAGTACACTTGATTATTAATGCTGCTGAATTAATTCAACTTATATCTTTCAAAAATGCCGGACCTACAGGAAAGTGACTGTTGAACTCAAATAGTCCTTCAGGGTTCCTGCTTCATGAAAGAGTCTACGAGACTTTATGCAGGACAAAGAAAAATGACTGACAGACTGCCAATGCAGATGGACAGTTTGAAATTTCCTGCTTTGCTGAGAAGTGTTCCAGACACATTGTGGCCTATGGGCTGAAGATGGATGCCCCAGCGTTACAGAGGAACTTCGGGTGACTGTCCAGGCAGTAAGATATCTCTGTCAATCCTAGTGTTTATATATTATCCTTCTGTGGTCTTTGATGGAGTTGAAGACAGATAGTTATAATTATAGTTTTCCTTAGTTATGATAAGAGATAAATTACATATAGGACTTTGGACTCACAAGAATGTGTTCTTGCTTGATAGCTGTTCTGTTGTATATAATTTGACTATGTTAAAGTTAAGACCTTTCTTTTGTTTAAACAGAAAAGAGGAGATGTGGAGGAAGTCCTGTGATTATGTCAATAAAACACTGTTGAGCCAATAGGAATCTAGATAGATGGGACTAGGAGTCCAGGAGGACTCTGGGAAGGAGGAACACAGAGAGTCAAGATGTAATGCCATGGGGTAGGAAGCCCGGAACTATTCTCCGGTAAGAAACATACTTAGATTAACAATTATGGGGTAATTACTTAAGTCAGACCTAGCCAGTAAGAAACAAACAAGGCCAACAGCTTCATAATTAATATAGCCTCCTGTGTGTTTATTTGGGACTGGTGCGGCTCTAGAACCAGGCTGGCGGGAAGGCTTCTCTCAAGGAAAAGCTTCCTTTTACAAATATACTTTTAGCAATTCAAAATATTATTGTATCATTAACTGTAGCCACAGTGCTTTGCTCTGTGACCAGCACTAATTCTTCCTGTCTAACCAACTTTGTACCACTGATCAATTTACCCCCTTTCAGTTCCTCCCTTCACTGGCCTTTGGTATCTACCATTCTATTCTCTACTTAATACATAAGTGTAACCTCTTGAGATTTTTCATATAAATGAGATCATGTAGTATTTCTTTCCATGCCTAGCTTAGTTGAATATAACATTATCTAGTTTTGTTCATCATGCCACAAATGACAAAATGCCCTATTTGTTTTGTCTATTTATTTAAAGATGATAGTATTCCATTCCATATTGGAAAGCATGTCTTTTTAAAACATCCATTCATCCATCAATGGGTACTTGAAGTTTTCCATATATAAGCCCTTCTGAATAATTTTGCTGTGAATATTCGAATCTGGAGACTCCTTCTGTTCCACTCACTTTGGGGACACACTAAGTAGTGAGATAACTGAATCATATGCTAATTCTACTTTTAGTGAGGAACTTTCATGTTTTCCAAAATGAAGGTCCTGCTTTATGTGATCAGCAACAGTGTATGAATCCCCTTTCCCACATCCTTTCCCATATTATTTTTAATAATCTTAAAAAATAATAACCAGTATATAGTGAGAATCATTGTAGTTTAAATTTGCATGCCTCTGGTGATGAGAGACATGGAGTAGTTTTTCATATAACTGTTGTCCATTTGTATGTTTTGTCTTCCAAGATGGTCATTTGTCTATATTAGAGGTTATTTTCTTGCTGTTGAGTTCTTTGCATATTTTAGATGTGATAAACATTATCTGAAACCATTTAAAAATATCATCTTCAAATCTGTGTGTTATCATTAATTCTTTCCTTGTCATCAGAAACCTTTCCATTTGATGTAGTCCTCTTGGTCTATAGTTGCTTACAGTGTTGTTGCCTTGGGGTAATAGCTAAGAAATCTCTTCTATCTTTTAGAGATTTTCCCATACATTTTCTTTTAGTAGTCTTAATTTTGGTGTCTTATATTTAGGTCTTTATTTTTTGGCTTATTATTGCATAAAGAACAAGGGAAGGGTCTGTTTTCATTCTTCTGTAAACACCGTCTACTGAACAGATTATCTTACTGAAAAGATTATCCTTTCTCATTGTGTGCTCTTGATAGCTTTGTCAAAGCGTAATTAACCTCAGGCTTGTGGTTGTACACTCCTCTCAACTGCACTCAATTACTTACTCAGATTCATTTGCTCTCAGGGAGATAACTTGAGGTTTTCTCCTCCCAAATCCATTCTCTACATTGATCCACATCCAACTACTTCAAAATAATGTAAAATCAAATAGCCTTTAGAAAGAATAAATGCATGTGCTCTATAAAAAGCTTTCTGAGATACTTCATTTAATAATCACAAAGTACTGAACACCATGCATGCTAAAGTATCAATAATGTGTAAAATATAGTCACATACACATGTGGACCATTTTATCATTTTTTGTAAGAAAATGGTTATTCATAGGAAGGTGTACCCCACACCTTGAATGGTTGTGGCAAGGAGTGTTGAAGACATCTTAACTTTCTCTTCTGGAAAAAGGTAAATATATGGTTAGGAGAAATGATTATATAATTCCTTCTTCCTTAATACTGAACTTCAAAGGTCAGTCCTTCAAGATCAACCTTGTTTTGTCTAAATCCTTACCTGCTCTACTTCTCCCTCCACTGGCTGACTTTACAGCAAATCCCAATCTACAGAATCGTCAGTGGACACTTCTGCATGAATCTTTGTGTTTTCTAATAGAACTTTGCAGTGATGGAAGTGTTCTGTACAGCCATTCTCTGTTATAACCCTAGCTATCAGTGACTCTTGAGTGTTTGAAATGCAGTCAGTGTGACAAAGAAAGAAAAAAATTTTAAAGATTTTCAAACATTGGTTTAAATCCAAATGGTATATATAAGTGTGTGTGTTTTGCTCTTGAACACCAGTATAAATTCTTCCTGACTGTGTCATTGCATCCACTGGACAGTACATTCTCTTTTCAGCCCCTCCTTCCACTGGTCTTCGATAGCCACCATCTTACAGGAGCAACTTTTTAAAGATTTTGTATATATATATATATACATATATATATATACACACACACACACATATATACATACATACATATGATCAAGGACTATTTATCTCTGAGCCTAGCTTATTTCCTTTCAAATTTTTGATTCTCATGCTCTGAGTTTCCTAAATATGGTATAAGTATCTCTTTGAAATCATTAATTTGACTCCAAACCCACAGATGTTGCAGTCTGTTTGCCAGTTCTCTTAAGTTCTTCAATACAACAATTCGAGGAGGGTACATTAGTTTCCATTTTATATCCATGTGTGTTGTTTTCTATTATTTTTAAACTAGAAATATCATTTTGATATATCATCAGGGATTTTTATGAGTGATAGGACTATATTACAATACTTGTTGGCATTAAACATGTTTACTCTGGGGATGGGTGTCTCAGAGCCCAAGCTGGTCTTTAAATTTTCTGTGTAGTAAGGATGGCTTTGAACACCGGACCCTCTCACCTCAAAGCATTTACCACTATGCTTGGCTATCCTTTTTTTTTTAAAGCACATGTATTTTTAATGTACTTCTTCTGTCTCGATGAGACTAGGCATCTAAGATTTTATTTCAAATCATTCCTTTGTTTCCCCAATCTTAGCAGTTACAGGAATGTCCTCCAGCATCTCTGGCAAGGATGGCTTTAGTTTTCTCTTCTCACCTTGTCAGTTCTTCTCAGACTTTTAGTTACATAGGTGACAAGATTTCATAGATGTTACCATCATTGAAGGCCATCCATCTGTTGGGGCCCACAAGTCTGCAGTTATTTTCTCAAGCACAAACCCTGACCCTGATGTTGCCATGTGACCATGGGAGAGAGAAAGCCTAGGAGGAATGTCCTCTGGTCAAAACAAGGCCACAAGGATGGGGGGGTCAAAGAATCCATTTGCTCAAGTTTCACTCCACTTTTCACTGTATCACAGAATATTTCTCTGCTACTTCAATGGGGCAGAGGACTCCAAACTAATCATGATCATACAGAGGGAATGAGGGGCGTAGGGCTGGGGTGAGGAGCCAATATCTGTGAAGTATTTTCTCCCTTCCTGGTGCTGCCTCTTGTACGCCTCCAAACAACCCAGTGTTCATGTAACCCACATACCCATTTCACAGGTGAGTACACCAGGGCTTGGAGGCATTAAACTGCTAATATGCTCTGAGAGTATCCTCAGAGTCAGATTCCAGTTCAGCCCCCTGGGATTCAAATTGCCTCTTTCCTTTAGAAAACACTAAAAAAGGGGGGGGGGCAGAGAGAGAGCTTGGTGGGGTAAAAGTATTTACCATTTAAACCTAACAACCTGAGTTCCATTCAGAGAACTAATGTGAACAATCAGGTGTGGTTGTGGGCATCTGTTACTCCAGGACTCCTATAGCAAGATGGGAGACAATAAAGAAAATCACTCACATGCTCTGGAGCGAGCCAGCCTGGAGTACACAGTGTGGGAGAAATAAGGGACACCCTTCCCTGCAAGAGGAAAGGCAAGGATTGGTTCCTGAAAGTTAGCCTCTTACTTCACATGTATGTGATGGCATGAGCGAGTGTGTGTGCATGCGCACTCGTACAAACACACCACACACACACACACACACACACACACACATACACACACTCGACTGCCTCTCAATTCTAGCGACAAAGCATAGTGATAATGCTGTGAACAGGTATTATCTGTTGACCACGTAAATAGAAACCCAGTAGTTGTTTTATTCATTCTTGTGGTCCTGCTCTCCCCATGCTCTTTATAGATGGTTCACTGCCTTCTGTCAGGAAAGCAGCTTGCAGAGCTCACGTCTCGGGAACTTTAGAGCAACCAATGCCGGCATGATACAACTTTCTAATATGTCTTCAGTGATGCTTAGCATACAAAGACGCCTTCTGCAAAGGCGCTCTGCTGAGAAAAATAAATATGGATCCAGGTGGAGATAAAGATGTCCTGGACATTTTGAAGAAGAACCACAGCTGAGACGATGTGAGCACTGGAAACCATGACGATAAAAACAGAGAGATGGAAATAGCAGGGTGACACGAGCAAGCCTCTGTCTGTCTCCACCGCCACAGTGCCGCCTGGTAGGAGAGAAACACTGTTTCTTAATCTGTTTATTTCTCATCTTGAGTTTGACTATGTCAGAGGTTTTTTAGAGATTGTTTTATGAATAATTTTACATTGATATGTGTGGGACAGATTTGAGGGAAAGGGGAACCAATAAATGCTGTGATACAATGCTCTGTAATTCCTTATGACAGTTCCCAGAAGTGATTACTTGCTGCCAATGTGATTTCTTTTAAACATTTCTGTTTTTGGGAAACTAGCCTGAAGCGAAACTTTTGCTTATGCGTGTTTGTGGTGTACACATGTGGGAATATATGTGTGCAAGTGTGCTTGCCTGCAAGGGGGGCAGATGAAGACCAGAGGTGAGCATCAGAATATCTTCTTCAGTCACTTCCTCACCCTGTGCTTTTGAGACAAGTTTTCTCATTGAAGCTGCAGATCACTGTCTCAGCTAGACTGGCTGGCCAGTGAGCTCCAGGAACCCTCCTGTCTTCACCCTCCACCCCAAAGCGTGGGCGTTACAGATGCATATGGCCACATTCAGCCCTTATGTCAATGCTGGAGATCCAGCTCCTCGGCAAGTGTATTAGCCACTGAGCTATCTCACAGCCTGAGATTACTGAAATCAGCTACGTGTGCCTCTAACACTATTTCTTACCATTGCTCTGCTTTTCAGGGAGCCCTTGCTATGTGCAGCCAGTCCCTCCCCCCACCCCACCCTACTCCTATCTCCTACTATGATGACTTGGACATTGCCTTCTGCCCCACACTTAGGCTTCTATCCTACCAATTAACACATACTAAGAGTATAATGTACCCATGAAGCCACCAAGAAGGTGCCGAGATATGGGGCTGGCTAAAAGCTTATTGCTAAGTTACGAGAATTTACAGTGTTCTGTGCCTCTTTTTGTCACTTTCATCACTCTGAAGGGTGATGAACAATAGTCAGTAGTATGATATAAATGACACTAAACACCCTAAGGAATATCTTCTTTTCTAGAAATTCAAAATTCATCCCAATGGGAAAATTAAACTGATAGGTGAATATTTTAATAGACAGCAGGTAATGATAGAGAGATATGCTGGACCTGGGTTTATATTTAAAATACCACAGAGGATTATTTGTGTATGTTAAAATTTACTTACACTTGTTAGTAATTGTTTAGCCATATTAACTGGGCTCCACAAAACAGGGGAAAGGCCTGATACATTGGCAAGATTCACAGAAAGACAAGCAGAGAAACAGAGATAACAAACGCCACTGGGTATCTCTGGGACCCGAAAAGGAGGGTAACGGTAGACAGAGACATGAGACTTTGGGTTAACCTCAAGAAAGAACAATTTTTATTTTCCCACTGCTGTTTATATATTGTTTAGCTAACTACTAGAGCCAGAGAGAAATTTCTGGACTAAACCGACCCTCAGGTGCATGCATACCCCCAAAACCCCAACAAACTCACAGTCATGTGGTTCAATTTATTTATTTAATTTTTTCATGTTACATACCAACCACAGTTCCTCCTCTCTCCTGTTCTTCTGCCCCCCACCTCCTCCCTCCTTCCCACCCCCATTCTCTCCTCAGAGGGGGTAAGGCCTTCCTTGGGGAGTCAACAAAGTCTGACGTATCAAGGCTGAGCTAGGTATCCCACCATAGGAATGGGCTCCAAAAAACCAGTTCATGCCCCTGGGATATCCCCTGGTTCCACTGCCAGCTCTGCCACAACAGATGAAGATGTGGTTCAATTTAAAATGCACTTCCCAGAGGGGGATAAAAGACCAAACTATCAGCATTTGCCTGGATTAGAACTGGTGAGGTTGAACTTTCTTCTTTTCAATATTTAAATAAAGTTGAATAGAATAATTCAAGATAGTGTGCTATTGAGAAACGGCTACGCTTTCTTGTATTTGGTAATTTAGAGAAATCCCTAGATGTGATTGTTTTTACAAGTCTAAAGGCAAATGCTGAGAAAATGCACTTGAAAATCTAAAGCTTTCTTGAAAATGGACTTATTTGTTCTGTAACAGGAGACGGAAGCCACACCATTCACTTTGCAGAGAGAATTTTATGAAAGGTCAATAATCAAGAAACCGAAGGAAGAAAAACAAAAGTGAAGGAACACACAGATACCATGTGGATATCTACTGCCAGAGGCATTCACCACAGCAGGGTCCGGAGAAGCAGAAGGAAGCCGCTGAAAAACTCGGTCTTAGATAACTAGAGAAGGGGCTTCGGAGAGGTCAAACTCAAAGCTTTACCATAGGGATGTGACAACTGGGCAGGGAATACAGCTTACTGGTGGAGCCCTTGCGTAGAATGTGCAGGTACAAGCTGCAGTCTTCAGTACTGGGGAAACGGAGGGGCTGCTGGGATGCGTCTTAGCTTGAGCTGCTGCCTCTGGATTGGAACAAGGAGCCCCGTGAGCCAGAGACCAAAGCCCTAAAGGATAGATACTGGCTTCTTAGTATGTCTGAGGTTGGAAACATGATGACGCTGGTTTTGTAAATCCTGGAAAGACTGCCGATTGGCATCACCTGCCAGTGTGGAACAGCATCCCAATCTGGAAGGATCTCATGCGACAGAAGCCCTATCAGAAATCCGGATGAGCACACGCCTTTCTTCCTATCCCAGCCTGGCAGGCACAGCTGGTGTTGGGACACTGAATAAAGAAGACAGAATATATAATGAAAACAATTCTACAGTCAAAGACAAGATGTGTGGAGGGGTTGATAGTTTCCTTTCGCTTACATTTCCAACTCTTCATTAAAGACTAGGAAAAAATCCCCGTAGTGTAACAAGAAGTGTGGCTCAGTGTTTTCTTCCCACCTTGCCAAGATGCCAGCAGTTCTAAGACACCTGTAGCTTCAGGACACATGCATTTCTCATGGTGATAAACTGTCTATAGTTGTGCTGGATGACTTAGAATTACTTTTTCCTTTGTCTCATGATGATACTAGGTAATCTCCATGATTTCATCAAAAACATCTTTCTTTGTTTTTTTCCTAGTGCTAGAAATTGAATCCAAAGCCTTGCACATGCTAAGAAAGCTCTCTGCTGCTGCTATGTTCCTCCAGCCCTCAAACTCAGGAAGAAAATAATTTCAGCAGTGAATAGTTCTTAATTTAATTATTTAATGTTTTGTAAAAATTCCCTGTTGAAATAAAAATACTGAAGGACAAAAGTGAAGATAAGATATTCTTATATTTTCATGGACTTTACAGTTTGATATAACCAGTGACTAATACTTATTGAAAGCTTACTATGAAGTAGGATCATGCTGAACACTATGGACTCTACTTAATCTTCTCTGTGGGTCTTTTTGGGTGAGTCCCAT